>NC_143555.1:41022500-41669545 GCF_054136105.1 Typopeltis vanoorti
TATATATATATATATATATATATATATATATATATATATATATATATAGATATAGATATAATAATATAATATATATATATATATATATATATATATATATATATATATATATAGATATAATAATATAATAGATATATATATATATATATATATATATATATATATACACATATATACATACATATATATATATATATATATATATACACATGACAGAATAATCATTGACTCGGTTAACATACATAGTTTTATGAAAAAATTGAATGACTAGAACCGAGATTTAATTAAAAAGGTTTTAATATAAACACACTACTAGTTTTGGCCTGTAACAGCCTTCTTCAGGTGACATTATAAAAGAAAAAACACTAAACATTGAGGGTTAAAAGACTATGAACAACATAGACAGTCTTTATACATAATTAGCATGAAAACGTTGTAGTTGTATTTGAAGCTGTTCTTTCATTTGTTGCATTGTTGGAAGAGTGCGTTTTTGCTGCATCACGTGAACGCCAGTACATGATTAAAGCTGAATGACTATCTGGGAGGTTGTAGCTTAAGTTGTTATTTAGATGAACAGGTTTGAAGATGATTTCTCTCGATTCCACAATTTTATTCTCTATTTCGTCACTGCAACGGAAGATGTTTGTAGATTTTTCCCAGCAGACTTTGTGACTTTGGTTATCATCATCAGGATTAGCCGAGAAAAGGATATGACTTGATAATGCACTCGCTCGTTGTCTCTTGTAAGTAATGTCTCTCATGTGTTCTTCCATACGCATTTCGACAGATTTGTCTGTCTGCCCGAAATAAGGAATATCGCAGTCATATAATATTTTATATACGCCAGGGTATTTGAGTTGATGATGACAAGGTTTTGGGTGGCTAATTAAGGAACGGATCTTTGGAAGTGGAGTGAACAAGGTTCTAATATTGTATTTTTTTAAAACTTTTGCTAATTTATATGAAACAGTACTTATGTAAGGAATAGATATATTGCCTTTGAATATATTTGTTTCTTCTGAGTGATGTCTAGGAGGATTAAGAAGAAATTTGTTAATGATTTTCTTGGAATATCCATTAACTTCGAAAGAAGTTTTCAGATGGTTTATTTCTGTAAGCAGTTCATTTGGATCATCAAGAAGAGAACGGGCTCTATGTCCCAAGGTGGAAATTATTCCAAGCTTATGAGGAGGAAAATGATGGGACTGACTGTGTAGATATCTGTTGGTATGTGTGGGCTTTCTATATATCGATATTTTTAGTTTACCAGCAGAAGAGCGAGTCAGTTTGACATCAAGAAAAGGCAAGGAATTATTCGTTTCAAGCTCAGCAGTAAACTTAATACTTTGATGTCGGCTATTGAGATTTTCGAGGAAAACCATAAGGGATTCATGTCCATGGCTCCAAACAATGAAGACATCATCCACATAACGTTTCCAAACTTTAGGTGTTAAAATAAAGGAAGAGATAGCCTTGGTTTCAAAATCTTCTAAGTAAATATTTGTAAGAACCGGAGATAAAGGATTACCCATAGCCAGTCCATGATTTTGTTTGTATATATTATCTTGAAATTTGAAGTAACCGGACCTGATGCAATGTGTAAGCAAGGCTAATATTTTTTTGGATAACTTGTCCTTGAGTAATGTTAGGACTTCATCTGTTGGGACATTAGTGAACAAAGAAGTTATGTCCAAGCTAGCCATGATGTCATTTTCATCAACTGTAATATCCTTGATGTATGTAACAAATTCTGTAGTGTTCTTGATAAAGGATGGTGACTTCCCTGAAAAACTTTTGAGGTATTTGGCAAGAAATTTTGAAAGATTGTATGTAGGAGAATCGATACCTTCTACAATTGGGCATAATGGGGTGTTCTCTTTATGGATTTTAGGAACACCATATATGCGAGGAATTAGCGGATGGAGAGAGCGTAGAGATAAACGGACGTTTCGGGATAATTCACTTGTTGTTTTTAATAAGTTGTTTGTACGATTTTGAAGTTCACGAGTTGGATCTCTCTCAAGTATTGAGTAGGTATCATTATGTAGTAATTCAGTCATTTTATTCTTGTAATCTTCGGAGTTCAGGATGATTGTTGTATTTCCTTTATCAGCAGGGAGGATGATTATATCTCTGTTGTTTTTTAAACTTTTAATAGCTTTGCGTTCAGTTGAAGTAATGTTGTCTGCAGGTGGTTTTGCGTTAGTGATAATAAAGATTGATTCAATACGCAGAAGGTTTGCATCTTGTGGAGGGAGAAAAGAAGCAGCTTTTTCTATTTTTGTAAGTAGTGTCTCCTTTGGTATTAATTTTGGGGAAGGAATGAAGTTTAGACCTTTACTAAGGATGCTTTGTTCTACATCTGAAAGTATATAGGAGGATTTGTTGATAACGACTTTGTCAATATCGATGTGTGGTTTTGAGTTCCTATTATTTTGTAATCTCTTTAACGTTTCAAATTTTCTTATAAGATTTACTTTGTTATTATATTGTATTCTATTATATATATACATATATATATATATACACATATATATATATATATGTATATATATATATATACACACACATATGTATATATATGTATATATATATATATATACACACATATGTATATATATGCATATATATATATATATATATATATACACATATGTATATATATGTATATATATATATATATATATATATATATATATACATATATATACATATGTGTATATATATATATATATATATATACATATATATATATATGTATATATATAATAGACACATATATATATACACACACACACACACACATATATATATACACATACACACACATATACATACACTCACACACATATATATACACACACATATATATACATACACACATATATATACATACTCATATATATATATATATATACATACACACATATATATATATACATACACAGATATATATATATACATACACACATATATATATATATACATACACATAGGATTACATAGGATACATATATAGGACTGTCATTCTGCTGTGATCAAATATAGTCCGCCCACCGATTTGAGGTCCCTCGACACTTCTGCGCATGTCAGAAAAAGGAGAATCCATTCCGATAATATGGTAATCAGTCTGTCTTCTGGGATGTAATAATAAACAAACTGAGTTTGTTTATTATTACATGTCGGAAAATTTAGCTTTTCTTTTACGAACATTGCTGTTTTTAAAGTGTAACTATTTTGCTTGTATAACAGTTGGAAAAATGTACGTAGAGTGTTAATACGTGCAAATACTGCGTACTGCATAAAACAATGTCACTTCGCTCCATGATAAGTTTCCTTTTATTCTGGGACTTTTTAAAACAAAATCCGATTTCATGAAGTATTTTCCTTAAAGTTTCTCTTTTCGAAGGAAAATTAATTTTTTCTTTAAGCACAGGAATCAATTTCGGAACAGTTGGCACTCTTTTCTCGACCACGTAAAATTCGTGAATAGTTCTTCTTATAACGTCTACATCAAAATCATTCAAAGTTACGGTTTCGATGGTTTTCTTCCTCTGGCGCTTTTTTTTTTAGGAGATTTAAATTTTGGCTTACCTTCACCTTTTGATTACCTACGAATTCTTTTAACAGTCGCCCCCGATCGCCCGCACTTGCATGTTTTATGACTTGAGAAAGGGGAACAAGAAGACGGCCTTCTGACGATTCTTTTTCGCAGAATGTTGCACATTATTCAATATTCTTTTGCAAGAGCTACTGAAACGTGTAACAGTAGAACTTGTGGACTGTACTGGATCCATCATACAAATTAATAATAAAAAATAATGCAAAAAGAGAACAACAAAAATCAAGCTATTACTAGTACAGCGACAGACAAGAAAGCACGTGATTTCGCATGTTGGCGACCAATTCGTACATCCTTCATTTCTTTCTCCTCTTCAGCATGAATCGACTATTCTTGGCACCAAGCCAAGAAGGGATCTAGAAATGGTGGGCGAACTATACTGGCGCTCACGAGTTGCTATACGCACGCGCTCACCCAACAATATAGCCATCGAAGGAACAGCTTTGAATACGTTACTACAACGTTTTCACGTTAAATATGTATGGTGACTTTCCTGTGCTATTCACAGCTTTTTATATTCAATGTTTAGTGTTTTTTCTTTTCTTTTATAAAAACACCTAAAGATGACTGTAAAAAGCCGGAACTAGTCGTGTGATATTATTAAACCTTGTTTTCCATTTTTCTCGGTTAATGTCATTCAATTATTTTAATATATATATATATATACAGTATATGTTTTTTTTTTTTTTTCCAGAATTCATTTTTACTCGGTTGGAATATTATTCAAAAAGCTATAATTTAAAAATATAATACTAGTTAACAAGTTTCGTTGAATAGAACAACATCTTCAGATATCACAATGAAAGAAATATATAAAGAATTACAGAGATTTAAAATTGTATAATAACAGAACAAGTACAAAAAGACAGTAACGTGTTTGAAAACAAAATGTGAGCTTCAGTTCCAAACAAACGTATACTACGTGCTGTCGCGAGTGAGCCAATACTGAACAGAGGCAACGTGTGCGTCAGAGAGATTGAAACTTGGCCGTTGTTGATATGAGAAGAAATTTCTCTAGATTCTTCCCATTCGGTATTTATGATTTAACGAGAGCACAAACAATAATAGGTAAAAATTTGGAAGAGATCATAGCATCAAACTTCCTACACATACTAAACGACTTCAGTAACACTCCATCGTTTGAAAATGATGGAGTGTTAGCAGAAGAAGCAGTTTCATTGATCTGACATTGGCAAACAACGTTATTTTACCACAGGTTTCTGAATGGAAATGTTAAATAGAGGAAAGCTGTTCTGATCATCACATATGTTTCAATACCAGTAACAAAAATAGAAACGGAATAAACAACACAAGCCATCGCATTAACATCAAGTACTTCACCAATAAAACCAATCTAGAGATATTTGCTCAAGTATTAAAACCGAATTTTCATGCTTCATCTCAGAACATCACTTTAATGGGATCAGCTTAGATAAGAACCTAGCTATGTGGGATCAGAACAAGCCGATATAGACTTTCTTGTTTATGTACTTTCATCAGGTCTGAAAAAATCCAACGACCAAACACTCAGAACAACCAAGAAGCTAAACATCGAAGGAAGAAAATCAGTACCTTGGTGGAACGCCGAATTAACAGTCCTAAGAAAACGATTTAATGCACTGAGACGACTATATCAAAGAATATACAATAACCAAGATTTAAGAGAGAGAGGAGAAGATAGAACTACTATAAAGCCAAATACAGCTATCAGTCCAAAATTACAAACGTGAAAACAGAATCATGGAAAACATTCTGTACTGTTTCTACCGTATCGAATCCTTGGCATCGCATATATAAATTAGTAGCAAACAAGAATAAGTACCTATATTATCAACCATCAAGAAAATAGACGCACATACACTACACTAAAAATTTACTGCAGCTATTATGATCAAGTTTATTACCGAAAAAAAGCTTACAAATTGTATAAGCTTACAAATTTATCTTTAGGTAAATTTCAATTAGGCAAAGAAGCGATGAAAACAATATATACCGGAGCTCTACTACCATTAATATCTTATGCTACACTTGCCTGGAAACATTCACTAAAATCTACGAAAAATCGACAAAAGCTAAATAGAGTTCAACACCTTATAGCCATAAGTATAATCAAAAGATCCAGGGCAACATCTTTCGAGGCAGCTTGCGTTATTGCAGCTCTAACACCGATCTGCTTGAAAATACAAGAATTATCTCTAATATACGAAGTCATTTCTGGAAGATATAACGAAAATTCTAACATTGATCCAAATTGCTACGAACGACCGCTTCACTACAGTAAGTAGCCTCACCCAGCAAAGAAAACAAATATTAAGGAGAAGGAAAGCTCCGAAAGTGCCGAATTCCATATATACACTGGGGGAAGCAAAACTGGAGAGAATGTCGGCTGTTCTTTCGTTGTATATATATAACAGGAAGTCCATTATACAAGAATGCAGCTCTAGACTGCATCCTCTCTGTTCCAACAACAAAGCAGAACAACTTGCTATAGTTCATTCACTTATATATCTCCAGGAATTAGAAGTCAACACTTCTCATCAAAAGACTTCATAAATTTACAGTGACAGTAAAAGCACTATAGACGGCATAAAAAACCAGAACAACCACATAGCGTTAAAAGAATAGACAAGAAAGCTGGTTTAGAATCTCACTCTATCGGGATGGGAAATTAAGTTTTGCTGGGTGAACGCACATACTGGGATTGCAGGAAACGAGAAAGCCGATTAGTTGGAAACAAGTTACCAAAAGTACTCAAAATCTGCTATTAAAAAACTTGCAGAAGAAAGAAGCCTGGACTTGTGGGAAAACAACAAAAACCGGATCATCAACAAAAGAATTCTTTCCTAGCATCAGAACCACATTCCGGCTGATAAAACACGCCATTTCTTCAGGTTTAACCAGGCTACTAACGGGACATGGAAAACTAAGACACTACTTTCACAGATTCCATATGTTGGAATCACCATCATGTATTTGTAGTTCAGAACTTCAACAGACTGTTGGCTACATACTTTACGACTGCCAGTTACTGGACTCCATACCGATGCACCTAATGCAACACGTCATTACTTCTGGAAACAAGTGGCCAGCATCAAAACAGACTTATCGAAAAGTATTACTCAGAACTAATTAAATTTGCCAAAAAGATCAACTACCAGTCGTTGTAAAGTTACATAAATTACTGATATTGTATGAATTATACAGTGTAAATATATGTATACATAAAAGTATAAATATAAATATGGATGTAAAAGTCGGAATATATACATATAGATGTAAAAATATAACTGTAAATATGAATATTAATACAAAATTGGAAATGCAAATATAAATACTGATACAAAATTAGAAATGTAAATGTTAATCAGTACATGTAATACATGCATTGATGCAGTGGAGCATGTAGGGATAAATTTCCTCCTGGTAGGGTTAGTATTAGGAGGAAAATGCAAAACACACACACACACGCGCGCGCGCAATTTAAAATGTCTTGACGCGTCGCGAACTGAAAAGCCTGAACTAATAGATTTTGTTCCGTTAAGTTTGTTTGGTATTTTGGGTGCGTGTTTCTTGTTCTAGTATGCACTTAGGGCTCTTTCAAGAAGAAAGAAGTAAGGTTCCTGTATTCAAAATGTAATTTATTTAGCGTGTCTAGGATGTAGAGTCTTCGTTTGGCCTTTCCGTAGTGATTATTGTATTTATATGTGATATAATTAGTCTTCTGAGGTTTCGTTAAGCGGTATATATTTCTGGCTCTCCTGTAGTTGGCATCGAGTTAATGTTTTAGCAAAGCTGCATAGTGACATGAGTGTTTTGCTGTCGGTATTTTGTGTTCTGACATTGCAGTGTATATAAAGTCGATTTTGTCTCTTTGTTCCCAAAAGATCAGTTTTATCATTTTATACTGTAAAGACATTAATCTGTTTAGTTCGTAGGGTGCACAGAAAGCATATGTTGTTATTGCGTATCTTAAAATATTTTGACATAGTACTTATATATATATAAAGTAATGCATTTATTTATATATATATATACAGGGTGTTCGGGATAAATTTGACATATTTATAATTAATTATATTTTTCCGTAAGTTACATGTATTAACACACACTTCTCTTCATTTAAAAGTTTGGACCCTTCTTCATTCATATACAAGATGTCAGAAAGGATGGATAGCTGGAACCCACCTGAATCATGGAAGAGAATAACTTGTATCATGATGATTCGTGCCCGCCATCAAAATAAGGATATTACGACTGCTGCCCAATGCTCCCTGAATACAGTAAAAACAATCAGGCATGAACTAGAGACTTGCAATGGTGACTACGAGGATGTAGCAAGAAGAAAGATCCCTAGCAGACGATCTGATTGCGTTCGTACAGCAGAATTCCTCGCAAATCTGCAGGAACAGGTGTTGAAGAACCCTGGCATTGGAATTCGGGCTTTGTTCGTGGAGTTGCTAACTGTAGTCAAGCCCTGGATAACAAGGGTAGCCAATGGTAGGCCGTATGTATGGCAGCAGGATTCGGCCCCTTGCCACACCTCTGGGAAAAGTCAAAAATGGTTGTCTGAAAATTTCTACGACTTCACCAGTCCAAATGTTTGGCCTCCAAACTCCCCAGACCTTAACCCCATGGATTATTTTGTATGGGGCGCAGTTGAAAAATCTATCCTATTCTTAGAATCTTCCTGTAACAAGTTCTTTCAAATGACAAAATTCTTTTTCTTGTTTCCTTATTTATTACCCACGTTTCAGATCCGTACAGTACACCGCTGAAGATGCATGTTTCCAATACTCTTAGTTTTGTTTGCAGACTGGTCACTTTACTTTTCCAGATGTTATCCATGGCCTTCAGATTTGTTCTTCCCATTGCAATCCTGATCTTTATTTCTTTTTTACAGTCCAAGTCATATGTCAGTTTACTTCCCAAATATGTAAATTGTTCTACATTTTCTATATCAGTTCCATCCACTTGTATCTTTTGTTTCATGTTCTTCTCACCAAATACCATTGTCTTTGTTTTTTCAAAGTTAATAACAAGTCCAAATCTCTTCCCTTCCTCATTTAACAATTTCAGTGTTTTTTGTAGTTCTCTTTCATCTTCTTCAATAATAACAATGTCATCTGCAAATCTCAGATTGTTAATTCTCATTCCGTGTACAGATATTCCTTTGGCATCTTCTTTAGGTATTCGGTTGAGCATATTTCTTGGCGTGAAAGCCAGTAATTGAGTTCGTGCAAGAATTTTACCATGTTTAGGTTTGGTGGCATGTAAATAGCATTTAGTATTATGGGATGCTGTCTATTGGTGGTATTAGTGATTTCGAGGCAAAGAGTTTCAGCATGCTCAAACTGATAGGCCGTTTCTTTTGCTATTAATTTATGTTTGATAAAGGTTAATATTTCCCCCCCTCTTTTTTGTTTCGCAGGATGATCTGTGTTGTTGGAAGCCTGGAATTTGGAAAGCAGTCGCTTCGTCATTAGTTATGGATACTTCTGTTAGAATCAATATATCAATAATATCAGTGCAATTCCTCAGATATGCCTGTAACAATAACCAATGTTTTCGGATGATTCTGATGTTAATATGCAAGATTGAGAGACCTCTCGCTTATACTGTGTGTTGTTTCCATGAATCAAGCGATTCGCAAGTACAATTACTGATGTATTCTGGTGTAATTACATCTATCTGATGGTTCACATTCATTTTTGTTGTGTCGAGATCTTCTTTTTGAACTAAGTTGGAGTCTTTTGTTTCACTCTGGCAACCTATCTATATCTTCCGAGCTTTTCATTTGTATAGACTTTGAAGTCTGTTCAGAGAGAAAAATATTCTTTCTCAAGAATATTTTGCCGTCTTTGATCCACAAAAATTGAAACTTTTTTTTCTGTTTCTTTTCTTGCTTGGTTCAAAAAGATTCTGATTGAAAGGTGTTAAATACTCAGATAGAAAGATTGGCGTATTTTCTTGGGATGTATTTAGATCCTTGACAACTGTTTTTTTCAGGCTTGCCACGACCTGCACCAGGTCGTGGCAAGCCTGGTTTTTTGTTCTTCCTGGGAATCTGATTTATGGTCTGAATATCATTATGCTGTATAATATCAATTGCATGGCCTAACTTTAAAACTACGTCTCTGAGATTTTCTGTGGATTCAGTTTCTGGAAGACCGTTTATGACAAGGTCTTCTTTATGTTGTTGTTAGTTTAAAACTTCGTATTGTAGTTTCAGGGAATTAAATTCTTGACAGAGTTCAGATGTGTCTTTTATCAATTTGTGCTGCCTTGTCAGTTAGTGCGTTAATGCTGGTTTTAATGTCTTTTACCGTTAAGGCTTCTTCGACTTTTGAATTATTAAATTTAACAAACTCTTCATATTCGCTAATTTTTTGTTATTTGTTTATTCTGTTTATCAAATAGTTCTTAAACAAGATTTACTACGCTGGCTTTTATATTTTCTAAACCTTTTTCTAGTAATAAATTTACTGAACTCAAATTATAAGACTCACCGGTATTTTTTTGCCCCTGTTCAGTTCATCGTCCGATTCTGCCTCTGGCGTGATCAGTTGCGTCGTGGGTGGCGGCGTTTCTTTGTTCTCTCTGCAGTATAGGCAGTGGCGTAGCAAGAGCTTTTGCCGCCTGGGGAGGTCCCTTAGTTTGCCGCTCCTCTCAATATACACCAAAAATATTACAAAAAGTCAAAACTACGTAGGGAAAGAAATTAAAACACTATGTTTATTTTAGTTGTAAGTATAGTTGTTGAAAATTAATTATTAAATAATAAAATCACTATGTTAACGTAAAGAGAAGAATCCTCGAAAAATAAAATTGTGTCTCGCTGTGAAAAGTGCCTCCCGGGGGAGAACTCCCCCGCCCCCAGCTACGCCACTGAGTATAGGCCATTCCTCTCGTTTGCATTGGATTTGCGTTGCCATGTTTTTCTGAGATTCGGGAACATGTAAAATGAAGATTCCTAAAGCATTTCCTGCAGGTTATATGACTTCCGTCGGATGATAATTCCTTCAGGCACTTGTTGCACTTGATGACTCGCCTTTCTTCCCTTGGACAACTGTAAAGATGGCGACGTCCTTTTTTCTGTGCTCAATTTTCAGCACACTCAAAATTTAGGTTTCACTTAGCCGATTTCGATGAATTATATATCACTGTCTTCAGCGTGACAAGCAGAGTTACTTTGTCACACTTTTAAATTAATAACAGGAGTTTAAACCACATTAAAGTATAAAACAAATGGACCATCGATACAACCATGCACCCGTTCGTATGCCTACAACAATAGGCAACAATAATAATAGTAATAATAATGTGTAAATGCTCATAAGAAACTTGCAATAAGGACATATTAACATGAGTAACATAATTGAATATGATGATGTGCATCGATAATATTGTTATATATGAATATTGGAAACTATACAACGAATATTGACATTAATATTAAAAGAAAAATTGTAAATTTTTTTTTAAAAGAATTGTCAATTTTTTTTAAAAGAAAAAGCCGAGTTATCAAACATTTGCAGTTATTCTTATCACATAACAACAGCAATAATATATGTATCCCTCCCACAATTCACATATATTTTCGGCTTATTACAAACATATAGAACAATGTACATTTTTAGATAAATGTACGCATTACCAGCACTCGCACTAGTAGTATTAATAATGATTTATTATTATTAAGGAAATTAACAAGTACTAATAAAATTAGGTAATGATAAATTCGTTAATGACAAAAGACCACAGACAATAATATGATATACACAAAGAGAGAGTTAAGTATAATAATAATAATAATAATAATAATAATAATAATAATAATAATAAGTAAAGACAATTTGTCACTAGTAACAAAAATGTTAAGCAGTTCCACGCAACAGTTCCAAGTTGCTACTTCAAAGTTAGCATTAGAGAACTTATTGAATTAATCTAATGTTACTAAACAATCTAGTCAGTGTGTTTCATTTACTTTTACTTTCAGATAATACATAACACCTAAAATACAGATATAAAAATTAACTCACATTAGTAACCGACTCACCTGAATTCACGTTGAGGACTGCCACGCACTAATGGCAGGCCATGTCGCAAAAATTGTGATTCTGACCAGCTGTCTTTCACTGTGACACATTTCCTTTGACGTATTTCCAGTTGAATATAAATAGAAAAGGTTGCAGACATATGTACGTATACACATCTTCTGTATATAAACGAGAGCGACATAACGAATAATAACAGCTTTCAATTATTGTGTAACATATCATTCCTGAATTATAGCATATAGGTTTTTTAACGATTTTAAGTTTAAGTTTAAAACTAAAGATATCATGTTATATGATTTTTCCAACTGAAGGGGAGTAGTGAGTAAGCAGATCTCATTACGGGAGGGTGACGGTAGTAGGATTTTTATCTCATATACGGGCCAAAGCTAAACGGAAATATACATACATATTTTTATGAAGAATTGAATGACTAGAACGAGATTTAAGTAAAAAGGTTTTAATATAAAAATACGACTAGTTTCTGCCTGTAACAGCTTTCATCAGGTGACATTATAAAAGAAAGAAAAAAAAAACACTAAACACTGAAGGTTAAAAGACTATGAACAACATAGACAGTCTTTATACATAATTAGCATGAAAACGTTGTAGTGTATTTAAAGCTGTTCTTTCGTTTGTTGCATTGTTGGGAGAGTGCGTGTTTGCAGCATCACGTGAACGCCAGTACATGATTACAGCTGAATGACTATCTGGGAGGTTGTAGCTCAAGTTATTATTTAGATGAACAGGATTGAAAATGATTTCTCTAGATTCCACGATTTTTCTCTCTAGTTCATCATTGCAACGGAAGATGTTAGTAGATTTTTCCAAACAGACTTTGTGACTTTGGTTTTCATCATTAGGATTAGCCGAGAAAAGGATATGTCTTGATAATGCACTGGCTCGCTGTCTCTCGTAAGTAATGTCCCTCATGTGTTCTTCCATACGCAATTCGACATATTTGTCTGTCTGCCCAAAATAAGGAATATCTATTAAGAAACGGATTAATAAGGCTTATTAAGAAACGTATCTTTGGAAGTGGAGTGAACAAGTTTCTGATATTGTATTTTCTTAGAACGTTTGCTAATTTATGTTAAACTGTACTTATGTAAGGAACAGATATATTGCCTTTTAATCTATTTGTTTCTTCTGAGTGATGTCTAGGAGGATTAAGAAGGAATTTTTCAATGATTCTCTTGGAATATCCATTAACTTCGAAAGAAGTTTTCAGATGGTTTATTTCTGTAAGCAGTTCATTTGGGTCATTCAGAAGAGAATGGGCTCTATGTCCTATGGTGGAAATTATTCCAAGCTTATGAGGAGGGAAGTGATGGGACCGACTATGCAGATATCTGTTGGTATGTGTGGGCTTTCTATATATCGATATTTTTAGTTTACCAGAAGAGCGAGTCAGTTTGACATCAAGAATAGGCAAAGAATTATCCGTTTCAAGCTCGGCAGTAAACTTAATACTTTGATATCGGCTATTGAGATATTCGAGGAACACCATAAGGGATTCATGTTGATGGCTCCAAATAATGAAGACGTCATCTACATAGCGTTTCCAAACTTTAGGTGTTAAAATAAAGGAAGAGAATGCCTTGGTTTCAAAATCCTCTAAGAAAATATTTGCGAGTACAGGGGATAAAGGATTACCCATAGCCAGTCCATGATTTTGTTTGTATATATTATCTTGAAATATGAAGTAACCGGACCTGATGCAATGTGTAAGCAAGGCTAATATTTTTTTTTTGGATAACTTGTCCTTGAATAATGTTAGGACTTCATCTGTTGGGACATTAGTGAACAAAGAAGTTATGTCCAAGCTAGCCATGATGTCATCTTCATTAACTGTAATATCCTTGATGTATGTACCAAATTCTGTAGTGTTCTTGATAAAGGATGGTGACTTGCCTGAAAAACGTTTTAGGTATTTGGCAAGATATTTTGAAAGATTGTACGTCGGAGAATTGATACCTTCTACAATTGGGCATAATGGGGTGTTCTGCGAGGAATTAGCGGATGGAGAGAGCGTAGAGATAAGCGAACGTTTGGGGATAATTCAGTTGCTATTTTTAATAAGTTGTTTGTACGATTTTATAATGTCACCTGATGAAGGTTGGTACAGGCTGAAACTAGTCGTGTTTTTATAATAAAACCTTTTTACTTAAATCTCGTTTCTAGTCATTCAATTCTTCATATATATAAAGGATGATCAGTTATTGCATATATTAATTGGCTGTTGTGCTGGCAGTAGTTCATATATATACCTCTTCATCACCTTGACACACACACACACACACACACACACACACACACACACACACACACACACACACACACACACACACACACACACACACACACACACACACACACACACACACACACACACACACACACACACACACACACACACCATTAGCGTGTGGAGGTGCGAGACACTGTTTAATTGCTTCAAATCAGAGAGAGGAGAGAGTCCTACGAATTTCACTTTGACGCTACATCTCTGAACTAGAAGATACAGTAAGTTACTAATTAATAATAAAGACAACAATAACAACAATTTTGTGTAATGTCTTCATCGGTGTGGAGCATGCGAGACACTGTTTGATTGCTTCAAATCAGAAACAAAATGAGTCTATTTATTTCGTATGGGGTCCAATAGAATGGGATGAGCCCTCCTAATCAGGAATTAAGTTTATGACTGTAGATCCTGTTTATTCACGGGGCAGTTTGACTGTTCTGAGGGACAAAAAACCTGAGTTTCCGGCTGAAATAACTCTCTACCCTACGTATGAGACTGGATAACTCACCTTTAGTCAAAATAAACCAGATAAAGGTTCCTCACGTGATGGACGGGAATCGATCCCAGGTCTTTCCGACCTGGAAATGGGCTTCGTCTATACCGACTGAATTACGGAAGCTCTACAAGGTAGTAACAAAAATTTTTGAGGAAATTATTTACAGTAATAATTAAAATTCTCTAATCTTAAAGTCATTTCCATTTTTCCCTTATCAGAGACAGAAATTATGAAATGTTTTCATCATTAATCAAGTGTTGATGATCATTAATCAATCAAACTCTGGAGTTAAACTGTTCTCGATATTGATTCATTCCTCGATCTCCACAAAAATAGAAAATTCAATCAACTTTTTAAATATCAAAACGATAGGATATATAAAGTGCACAACTAAGAAAATGAAGGTGTTTAAAAAATAAACTGACGAGTACTCTTATGTGAAAGACGATTCATAATAATGGCAAAAAGATTGTTCCGCTGCATTACCAAGGTATAGATTAAGACGAAGAAGATACTGCTGTAAGTTAACTAAGAAAGAACATTGTGCTGCATATTACTGTCGGTTGCAAATCGATAGCCAAGGCAGGCATTCACAAACATCCATATTAGAATCGGAATCGAACCCACAGCATGTCCGGTGGAGAGGAAGAAAGCTATCCATTCAGCAACTAGGCTGACACATCTAGCAATTAAAAAAAATACTTATTGCAAAATCATTGCTGAGAAATGAATATGCAAGAAATACGTGTTTATTACATGTAAATATTATGTGTAAGTTATATGTTTATATGTAAATTACTTGACTAAGTAATTATAAGTAAATATTATAAGTAAATGGAACAGCGTTCGTTCCATGTCTTCACTTAGAGGAAGAGTACTAATAGTTAACCAGATGGCTGCGAGTATCATATTTCATACCCTCAAAGTACTCACACCTCCTGAAGAATTTCTCCACCACATTCAAAAGAAAATCAAACGTTTCCTCTGGAACAAAACTCACTGGACAATACACCCTCAACACTGCAAGCCACTCAGCAAGGGAGGTCAAGGCCTGATTTCCCTTGAAAACAAGATTTGAGTGTATTTGAGTGTATTTAAGTATATTTCGTTATATAGCACATAATTTAACGCAGAGGTTGTTAAAGAAACCAGCAATACACAGTGTATTGCTTTCTACCTTGTTTGGACATTATGTCGTTAGAGGGCGCTGTTATCGAACTAATGTTGAATTTTTTAAAAATTTGCATATCACCCGATTGAGTTCTTATTAGCGCAGTTTGATAGATAACACTGCCCTATGCCTATATAAAAAGTTTCATATCGCTCGGATCATTTTCCAGCGAGTATCAGCGTATTCGTGCTGTAAGAGTGGAAACAAGCAGCTTTTGACTAAAAAACACGAAAAAATTGACTTTTTGCAAAATTTCACGAAAACGTTATTTTCGTGTTTTACACACACAAACGCTATCTAATGAAGCTATTTGAGTGTATTTAAGTATATTTCGTTATATGGCACATAATTTAACGCAGAGGTTGTTAAAGAAACCAGTAATACATAGTATAATGCTTTCTAACTTGTTTGGAATTTATGTCGTTAAAGGGCGCTGTTATCGAACTAATGTTGAATTTTTTAAAAATTTGCATATCAGCCGATTGAGTTCTTATTAGCGAAGTTTGATAGATAACACTGCCCTATGCCTATATAAAAAGTTTCATATCGCTCAAATCATTTTCCAGCGAGTATCAGCGTATTCGTGCTGTAAGAGTGGAAACAAGCAGCTTTTGACTAAAAAACACGAAAAAATTGACTTTTTGCAAAATTTCACGAAAACGTTATTTTCGTGTTTTACACACACAAACGCTATATAATGAAGCTATTTGAGTGTATTTAAGTATATTTCGTTATATGGCACATAATTTAACGCAGAGGTTGTTAAAGAAACCAGCAATACATAGTATAATGCATTCTACCTTGTTTGGACATTATGTACTTAGAGGTCGCTGTTAACGAATTAATGTTGAATTTTTTAAAAATTTGCATATCACCCGATTGAGTTCTTATTAGCGCAGTTTGATAGCCAACACTGCCCTATGCCTATATAAAAAGTTTCATATCGCTCGGATCATTTTCCAGTGAGTATCAGCGTATTCGTGCTGTAAGAGTGGAAACAAGCAGCTTTTGACCAAAAAACACGAAAAAATTGACTTTTTGCAAAATTTCACGGAAACGTTATTTTCGTGTTTTACACACACAAACGCTATCTAATGAAGCTATTTGAGTGTATTTAAGTATATTTCGTTATATAGCACATTATTTAACGCAGAGGTTGTTAAAGAAACCAGCAATACACCGTATAGTGCTTTCTAACTTGTTTGGACATTATGACGTTAGAGGGCGCTGTTATCGAACTAATGTTGAATTTTTTAAAAATTTGCATATCACCCGATTGAGTTCTTTTTAGAGCCGTTTGATAGATAACACTGCCCAATGCCTATATAAAAAGTTTCATATCGCTCGGATCATTTTCCAGCGAGTATCAGCGTATTCGTGCTGTAAGAGTGGAAACAAGCAGCTTTTGACTAAAAAACACGAAAAAATTGACTTGTTGCAAAATTTCAAGAAAACGTTATTTTCGTGTTTTACACACACAAACGCTATCTAATGAAGCTATTTGAGTGTATTTAAGTATATTTCGTTATATAGCACATAATTTATCGCAGAGGTTGTTAAAGAAACCAGCAATACACAGCGTATTGCTTTCTACCTAGTTTGGACATTATGTCGTTAGAGGGCGCTGTTATCGAACTAATGTTGAATTTTTTAAAAATTTGCACATCACCCGATTGAGTTCTTATTAGCATAGTTTGATAGATAGCATTGCCCTATGCCTATATAAAAAGTTTCATATCGCTCGGATCATTTTCCAGCGAGTATCAGCGTATTCGAGCTGTAAGAATGAAAACAAGCAGCTTTTGACTAAAAAACACGAAAAAATTGACTTTTTGCAAAATTTCACGAAAACGTTATTTTCGTGTTTTACACACACAAACGCTATCAAATGAAGCTATTTGAGTGTATTTAAGTATATTTCGTTATATGGCACATAATTTAACGCAGAAGTTGTTAAAGAAACCAGCAATACATAGTATAATGCTTTCTACCTTGTTTGGACATTATGTCGTTAGAGGTCGCTGTTATCGAACTAATGTTGAATTTTTTAAAAATTTGCATATCACCCGATTGAGTTCTTATTAGCGCAGTTTGATAGATAACACTGCCCTATGCCTATATAAAAAGTTTCATTTGGCTCGGATCATTTTCCAGCGAGTATCAGCGTATTCGTTCTGTGAGAGTGGAAACAAGCAGCTTTTGACCAAAAAACACGAAAAAATTGACTTTTTGCAAAATTTCACGGAAACGTTATTTTCGTGTTTTACACACAAAAACGCTGTCTAATGAAGCTATTTGAGTGTATTTAAGTATATTTCGTTATATGGCACGTAATTTAACGCAGAGGTTGTTAAAGAAACCAGCAATACATAGTATAATGCTTTCTACCTTGTTTGGACATTATGTCGTTAGAGGGCGCTGTTATCGAACTAATGTTGAATTTTTTAAAAATTTGCATATCACCCGATTGAGTTCTTATTAGCGCAGTTTGATAGATAACACTGCCCTATGCCTATATAAAAAGTTTCATATCGCTCGGATCATTTTCCAGCGAGTATCAGCGTATTCGTGCTGTAAGAGTGAAAACAAGCAGCTTTTGACGAAAAAACACGAAAAAATTGACGTTTTGCAAAATTTCACGATAACGTTATTTTCGTGTTCTACACACACAAACGCTATCTAATGAAGCTATTTGAGTGTATTTAAGTATATTTCGTTATATAGCACATAATTTAACGCAGAGGTTGTTAAAGAAACCAGCAATACACAGTATACTGCCTTCTACCTTGTTTGGACATTATGTCGTTAGAGGGCGCTGTTATCGAACTAATGTTGAATTTTTTAAAAATTTGCATATCACCCGATTGAGTTCTTATTAGCGCAGTTTAATAGATAACACTGCCGTATGCCTATATAAAAAGTTTCATATCGCTCGGATCATTTTCCAGCGAGTATCAGCGTATTCGAGCTGTAAGAATGAAAACAAGCAGCTTTTGACTAAAAAACACGAAAATTTTGACTTTTTGCAAAATTTCACGAAAACGTCATTTTCGTGTTTTACACACACAAACGCTATCTAATGAAGCTATTTGAGTGTATTTAAGTATATTTCGTTATATGGCACATAATTTAACGCAGAGGTTGTTAAAGAAACCAGCAATACATAGTATAATGCTTTCTACCTTGTTTGGACATTATGTCGTTAGAGGGCGCTGTTATCGAACTAATGTTGAATTTTTTAAAAATTTGCATATCACCCGATTGAGTTCTTATTAGCGCCGTTTGATAGATAACACTGCCCTATGCCTATATAAAAAGTTTCATATGGCTCGGATCATTTTCCAGCGAGTATCAGCGTATTCGTGCTGTAAGAGTTGAAACAAGCAGCTTTTGACTAAAAAACACGAAAAAATTGACTTTTTGCAAAATTTCACGAAAACGTTATTTTCGTGTTTTACACACACAAACGCTATCTAATGAAGCTATTTGAGTGTATTTAAGTATATTTCGTTATATAGCACATAATTTAACGCAGAGGTTGTTAAAGAAACCAGCAATACACAGTATAGTGCCTTCTACCTTGTTTGGACATTATGTCGTTAGAGGGCGCTGTTATCGAACTAATGTTGAATTTTTTAAAAATTTGCATATCACCCGATTGAGTTCTTATTAGCGCAGTTTAATAGATAACACTGCCCGTATGCCTATATAAAAAGTTTCATATCGCTCGGATCATTTTCCAGCGAGTATCAGCGTATTCGTGCTGTAAGAGTGGAAACAAGCAGCTTTTGACTAAAAAACACGAAAAAATTGACTTTTTGCAAAATTTCACGGAAACGTTATTTTCGTGTTTTACACACAAAAACGCTATCTAATGAAGCTATTTGAGTGTATTTAAGTATATTTCGTTATATGGCACATAATTTAACGCAGAGGTTGTTAAAGAAACCAGCAATACATGGTATAGTGCATTCTACCTTGTTTGGACATTATGTCGTTAGAGGTCGCTGTTATCGAACTAATGTTGAATTTTTTAAAAATTTGCATATCACCCGATTGAGTTCTTATTAGCGCCGTTTGATAGATAAATCTGCCCAATGCCTATATAAAAAGTTTCATATCGCTCGGATCATTTTCCAGCGAGTATCAGCGTATTCGTGCTGTAAGAGTGGAAACAAGCAGCTTTTGACTAAAAAACACGAAAAAATTGACTTTTTGCAAAATTTCACGAAAACGTTATTTTCGTGTTTTACACACACAAACGCTATCTAATGAAGCTATTTGAGTGTATTTAAGTATATTTCGTTATATAGCACATAATTTAACGCAGAGGTTGTTAAAGAAACCAGCAATACACAGTATAGTGCCTTCTACCTTGTTTGGACATTATGTCGTTAGAGGGCGCTGTTATCGAACTAATGTTGAATTTTTTAAAAATTTGCATATCACCCGATTGAGTTCTTATTACCGCAGTTTGATAGATAACAATGCCCTATGCCTATATAAAAAGTTTCATATCGCTCGGATCATTTTCCAGCGAGTATCAGCGTATTCGTGCTGTAAGAGTGGAAACAAGCAGCTTTTGACTAAAAAACACGAAAAAATTGACTTTTTGCAAAATTTCACGAAAACGTTATTTTCGTGTTTTACACACACAAACGCTATCTAATGAAGCTATTTGAGTGTATTTAAGTATATTTCGTTATATGGCACATAATTTAACGCAGAGGTTGTTAAAGAAACCAGTAATACATAGTATAATGCTTTCTAACTTGTTTGGAATTTATGTCGTTAGAGGGCGCTGTTATCGAACTAATGTTGAATTTTTTAAAAATTTGCATATCACCCGATTGAGTTCTTATTAGCGCAGTTTGATAGATAACACTGCCCTATGCCTATATAAAAAGTTTCATATGGCTCGCATCATTTTCCAGCGAGTATCAGCGTATTCGTTCTGTAAGAGTGGAAACAAGCAGCTTTTGACCAAAAAACACGAAAAAATTGACTTTTTGCAAAATTTCACGGAAACGTTATTTTCGTGTTTTACACACAAAAACGCTGTCTAATGAAGCTATTTGAGTGTATTTAAGTATATTTCGTTATATGGCACATAATTTAACGCAGAGGTTGTTAAAGAAACCAGCAATACATAGTATAATGCTTTCTACCTTGTTTGGACATTATGTCGTTAGAGGGCGCTGTTATCGAACTAATGTTGAATTTTTTAAAAATTTGCATATCACCCGATTGAGTTCTTATTAGCGCAGTTTGATAGATAACACTGCCCTATGCCTATATAAAAAGTTTCATATCGCTCGGATCATTTTCCAGCGAGTATCAGCGTATTCGTCATGTAAGAGTGGAAACAAGCAGCTTTTGACTAAAAAACACGAAAAAATTGACTTTTTGCAAAATTTAACGAAAACGTTATTTTCGTGTTTTACACACACAAGCTATCTAATGAAGCTATGTGAGTGTATTTAAGTATATTTCGTTATATGGCACATAATTTAACGCAGAGGTTGTTAAAGAAACCAGCAATACACAGTATAGTGCATTCTACCTTGTTTGGACATTATGTCGTTAGAGGGCGCTGTTATCGAACTAATGTTGAATTTTTTAAAAATTTGCATATCACCCGATTGAGTTCTTATTAGCGCAGTTTAATAGATAACACTGCCCTATGCCTATATAAAAAGTTTCATATCGCTCGGATCATTTTCCAGCGAGTATCAGCGTATTCGTGCTGTAAGAGTGGAAACAAGCAGCTTTTGACTAAAAAACACGAAAAAATTGACTTTTTGCAAAATTTCACGGAAACGTTATTTTCGTGTTTTACACACAAAAACGCTATCTAATGAAGCTATTTGAGTGTATTTAAGTATATTTCGTAATATGGCACATAATTTAACGCAGAGGTTGTTAAAGAAACCAGCAATACATGGTATAGTGCATTCTACCTTGTTTGGACATTATGTCGTTAGAGGGCGCTGTTATCGAACTAATGTTGAATTTTTTAAAAATTTGCATATCACCCGATTGAGTTCTTATTACCGCCGTTTGATAGATAAAATTGCCCAATGCCTATATAAAAAGTTTCATATCGCTCGGATCATTTTCCAGCGAGTATCAGCGTATTCGTGCTGTAAGAGTGGAAACAAGCAGCTTTTGACTAAAAAACACGAAAAAGTTGACTTTTTGCAAAATTTCACGAAAACGTTATTTTCGTGTTTTACACAAACAAACGCTATCTAATGAAGCTATTTGAGTGTATTTAAGTATATTTCGTTATATAGCACATAATTTAACGCAGAGGTTGTTAAAGAAACCAGCAATACATAATGCTTTCTACCTTGTTTGGACATTATGTCGTTAGAGGGCGCTGTTATCGAACTAATGTTGAATTTTTTAAAAATTTGCATATCACCCGATTGAGTTCTTATTACCGCAGTTTGATAGATAACACTGCCCTATGCCTATATAAAAAGTTTCATATCGCTCGGATCATTTTCCAGCGAGTATCAGCGTATTCGTGCTGTAGGAGTGGAATCAAGCAGCTTTTGACTAAAAAACACGAAAAAATTGACTTTTTGCAAAATTTCACGAAAACGTTATTTTCGTGTTTTACACACACAAGCTATCTAATGAAGCTATTTGAGTGTATTTAAGTATATTTCGTTATATGGCACATAATTTAACGCAGAGGTTGTTAAAGAAACCAGTAATACATAGTATAATGCTTTCTAACTTGTTTGGAATTTATGTCGTTAGAGGGCGCTGTTATCGAACTAATGTTGAATTTTTTAAAAATTTGCATATCAGCCGATTGAGTTCTTATTAGCGAAGTTTGATAGATAACACTGCCCTATGCCTATATAAAAAGTTTCATATCGCTCGGATCATTTTCCAGCGAGTATCAGCGTATTCGTGCTGTAGGAGTGGAATCAAGCAGCTTTTGACTAAAAAACACGAAAAAATTGACTTTTTGCAAAATTTCACGAAAACGTTATTTTCGTGTTTTACACACACAAACGCTATCTAATGAAGCTATTTGAGTGTATTTAAGTATATTTCGTTATATGGCACATAATTTAACGCAGAGGTTGTTAAAGAAACCAGCAATACATAGCATAGTGCATTCTACCTTGTTTGGACATTATGTACTTAGAGGTCGCTGTTAACGAATTAATGTTGAATTTTTTAAAAATTTGCATATCACCCGATTGAGTTCTTATTAGCGCAGTTTGATAGATAACACTGCCCTATGCCTATATAAAAAGTTTCATATCGCTCGGATCATTTTCCAGCGAGTATCAGCGTATTCGTTCGTAAGAGTGGAAACAAGCAGCTTTTGACCAAAAAACACGAAAAAATTGACTTTTTGCAAAATTTCACGGAAACGTTATTTTCGTGTTTTACACACAAAAACGCTGTCTAATGAAGCTATTTGAGTGTATTTAAGTATATTTCGTTATATGGCACGTAATTTAACGCAGAGGTTGTTAAAGAAACCAGCAATACATAGTATAATGCTTTCTACCTTGTTTGGACATTATGTCGTTAGAGGGCGCTGTTATCGAACTAATGTTGAATTTTTTAAAAATTTGCATATCACCCGATTAAGTTCTTATTAGCGCAGTTTGATAGATAACACTGCCCTATGCCTATATAAAAAGTTTCATATCGCTCGGATCATTTTCCAGCGAGTATCAGCGTATTCGTGCTGTAAGAGTGGAAACAAGCAGCTTTTGACTAAAAAACACGAAAAAATAGACTTTTTGCAAAATTTAACGAAAACGTCATTTTCGTGTTTTACACACACAAGCTATCTAATGAAGCTATTTGAGTGTATTTAAGTATATTTCGTTATATGGCACATAATTTAACGCAGAGGTTGTTAAAGAAACCAGAAATACACAGTATAGTGCATTCTACCTTGTTTGGCCATTATGTCGTTAGAGGGCGCTGTTATCGAACTAATGTTGAATTTTTTAAAAATTTGCATATCACTCGATTGAGTTCTTATTAGCGCAGTTTGATAGCCAACACTGCCCTATGCCTATATAAAAAGTTTCATATCGCTCGGATCATTTTCCACCGAGTATCAGCGTATTCGTGCTGTAAGAGTGAAAACAAGCAGCTTTTGACTAAAAAACACGAAAAAATTGACGTTTTGCAAAATTTCACGAAAACGTTATTTTCGTGTTCTACACACACAAACGCTATCTAATGAAGCTATTTGAGTGTATTTAAGTATATTTCGTTATATAGCACATAATTTAACGCAGAGGTTGTTAAAGAAACCAGCAATACACAGTATAGTGCCTTCTACCTTGTTTGGACATTATGTCGTTAGAGGGCGCTGTTATCGAACTAATGTTGAATTTTTTAAAAATTTGCATATCACCCGATTGAGTTCTTATTAGCGCAGTTTAATAGATAACACTGCCGTATGCCTATATAAAAAGTTTCATATCGCTCGGATCATTTTCCAGCGAGTATCAGCGTATTCGAGCTGTAAGAATGAAAACAAGCAGCTTTTGACTAAAAAACACGAAAATTTTGACTTTTTGCAAAATTTCACGAAAACGTCATTTTCGTGTTTTACACACACAAACGCTATCTAATGAAGCTATTTGAGTGTATTTAAGTATATTTCGTTATATGGCACATAATTTAACGCAGAAGTTGTTAATGAAACCAGCAATACATAGTATAATGCTTTCTACCTTGTTTGGACATTATGTCGTTAGAGGTCGCTGTTATCGAACTAATGTTGAATTTTTTAAAAATTTGCATATCACCCGATTGAGTTCTTATTAGCGCCGTTTGATAGATAACACTGCCCTATGCCTATATAAAAAGTTTCATATGGCTCGGATCATTTTCCAGCGAGTATCAGCGTATTCGTTCTGTAAGAGTGGAAACAAGCAGCTTTTGGCCAAAAAACACGAAAAAATTGACTTTTTGCAAAATTTCACGGAAACGTTATTTTCGTGTTTTACACACAAAAACGCTGTCTAATGAAGCTATTTGAGTGTATTTAAGTATATTTCGTTATATGGCACATAATTTAACGCAGAGGTTGTTAAAGAAACCAGCAATACATGGTATAGTGCATTCTACCTTGTTTGGACATTATGTCGTTAGAGGTCGCTGTTATCGAACTAATGTTGAATTTTTTAAAAATTTGCATATCACCCGATTGAGTTCTTATTAGCGCCGTTTGATAGATAAATCTGCCCAATGCCTATATAAAAAGTTTCATATCGCTCGGATCATTTTCCAGCGAGTATCAGCGTATTCGTGCTGTAAGAGTGGAAACAAGCAGCTTTTGACTAAAAAACACGAAAAAATTGACTTTTTGCAAAATTTCACGAAAACGTTATTTTCGTGTTTTACACAAACAAACGCTATCTAATGAAGCTATTTGAGTGTATTTAAGTATATTTCGTTATATAGCACATAATTTAACGCAGAGGTTGTTAAAGAAACCAGCAATACACAGTATAGTGCCTTCTACCTTGTTTGGACATTATGTCGTTAGAGGGCGCTGTTATCGAACTAATGTTGAATTTTTTAAAAATTTGCATATCACCCGATTGAGTTCTTATTACCGCAGTTTGATAGATAACAATGCCCTATGCCTATATAAAAAGTTTCATATCGCTCGGATCATTTTCCAGCGAGTATCAGCGTATTCGTGCTGTAAGAGTGGAAACAAGCAGCTTTTGACTAAAAAACACGAAAAAATTGACTTTTTGCAAAATTTCACGAAAACGTTATTTTCGTGTTTTACACACACAAGCTATCTAATGAAGCTATTTGAGTGTATTTAAGTATATTTCGTTATATGGCACATAATTTAACGCAGAGGTTGTTAAAGAAACCAGTAATACATAGTATAATGCTTTCTACCTTGTTTGGACATTATGTCGTTAGAGGGCGCTGTTATCGAACTAATGTTGAATTTTTTAAAAATTTGCATATCACCCGATTGAGTTCTTATTAGCGCAGTTTGATAGATAACACTGCCCTATGCCTATATAAAAAGTTTCATATCGCTCGGATCATTTTCCAGCGAGTATCAGCGTATTCGTTCTGTAAGAGTGGAAACAAGCAGCTTTTGACCAAAAAACACGAAAAAATTGACTTTTTGCAAAATTTCACGGAAACGTTATTTTCGTGTTTTACACACAAAAACGCTGTCTAATGAAGCTATTTGAGTGTATTTAAGTATATTTCGTTATATGGCACATAATTTAACGCAGAGGTTGTTAAAGAAACCAGCAATACATAGTATAATGCTTTCTACCTTGTTTGGACATTATGTCGTTAGAGGGCGCTGTTATCGAACTAATGTTGAATTTTTTAAAAATTTGCATATCACCCGATTGAGTTCTTATTAGCGCAGTTTGATAGATAACACTGCCCTATGCCTATATAAAAAGTTTCATATCGCTCGGATCATTTTCCAGCGAGTATCAGCGTATTCGTGCTGTAAGAGTGGAAACAAGCAGCTTTTGACTAAAAAACACGAAAAAATTGACTTTTTGCAAAATTTCACGAAAACGTTATTTTCGTGTTTTACACACACAAGCTATCTAATGAAGCTATTTGAGTGTATTTAAGTATATTTCGTTATATGGCACATAATTTAACGCAGAGGTTGTTAAAGAAACCAGCAATACACAGTATAGTCCCCCCCCCCCCACCCCCCCCCCCCCCCACCCCCCCCCCCCCCCACCCCCCCCCCCCCCCACCCCCCCCCCCCCCCACCCCCCCCCCCCCCCACCCCCCCCCCCCCCCACCCCCCCCCCCCCCCACCCCCCCCCCCCCCCACCCCCCCCCCCCCCCACCCCCCCCCCCCCCCACCCCCCCCCCCCCCCACCCCCCCCCCCCCCCACCCCCCCCCCCCCCCACCCCCCCCCCCCCCCACCCCCCCCCCCCCCCACCCCCCCCCCCCCCCACCCCCCCCCCCCCCCACCCCCCCCCCCCCCCACCCCCCCCCCCCCCCACCCCCCCCCCCCCCCACCCCCCCCCCCCCCCACCCCCCCCCCCCCCCACCCCCCCCCCCCCCCACCCCCCCCCCCCCCCACCCCCCCCCCCCCCCACCCCCCCCCCCCCCCACCCCCCCCCCCCCCCACCCCCCCCCCCCCCCACCCCCCCCCCCCCCCACCCCCCCCCCCCCCCACCCCCCATGACGAAGTTTATCTCTCACATACAGGCAATCACAAACATATTCACGGTGGGTTTCAAACTCGCTACTTCTTGGTTAACGAGCAAGCATACTATCCACTCGGCCACCCAGGTGGACAATGGGTGAAGACAACTACCACTCGCTCTTTATAAGTCTAAAAGAAAGCAGTTTAATGCTAGCATCTTAATTACGCTAAAAATATCAACACTCATATGCGAGCTAGATAGCTGTGCTCAGCGAAGGGTCGGAGTGTAGTGGTCCAGTTTAGCCAACGCACTCTGATTGGGATTGGTCATTCACTAGCGAAGATATTGGTGGCATAGTTAGCTTGTTAACTCAAATTAATTTAAATTTAAAGGGGGGGAAGGAATGAGTTGAAACTGCTGCCATTAACCGGACGATAACAGTTTCCCTCTCTCAAAAAAGCCATGTTCTCAACTACCTTTCTAACCCCCCTCCCCTCTCGAAACATTCCCTAAATTTTCATCATTCTTTTAATACCTTTTTTTGGTTTGTTTGTTTCTTTTCGCTTCTTTCATTCCTTTCCCTTGGACTCAACACACTTAGTTACATCCCTTCCACACTTTTTTCTTTTTCTTTTGAATTAAAACAACATGTCTAATAGACTTATTTATATGTAAATTAGAGTCCTTAGAAAAACATGTGTATGTGTGTGTTTTACTAATGAAGAGGAGCTCACGTTAACTGTGAGTGGCTTAGATGAGTCTGAAGGTCTGCTGTTTATTACAAAAATGGGGAGTACGTCTCCGTTACCTTCCATTGAAACTACCTGGCTTTTATAGCGTGATTAACAAAGCAAATGGATTTAGTATAATTAAAAGAACACCTCTCTCTCTCGAATAATAGAGAGAGTGAGAATGCAGCGACCACTGCAATTTCTTCAAACCCTGCTACCACTGAATGAGCCTAGCTAACTCACCTTCTGTCTAAAAACTTTTATAAAGATTTATGTCTCGTTAATAAATGCTTTCAGAACTATACACATATTCTAATAGATTCTGTTAAAGAATAGTTATGTACTACAGGCCTACGTTTATCGTTTAGGATATTTGTTTGTTTGTTTATTTTTTTCCAAAATTCGGTTAATTGTGATACTCATGTGATTTAAGTATTCAGTTTTCCTCATTCTCCCTCCCCTCCCCCAATCTAAGCAGTTTATAAGCTTTTGTTCTTCATTTTGAGTAACTTGACAGAAAGGGAAGCTCGCTTGTGACCATGGACTCCAAATGAAATTCTGATGAGAATAACCTTGATCACATTCTCGTCACTAGTGATCATTCAATAGACTTTTTCATTTATTTCTGAGTTTAAATAGAAACATGCATTCCAATGTGATAGTTTCCTCTCCGCCAAAGAAATTAACGAAGTTAATTTCCGAGAAATCTTCATTCATATGCAATCTAAGTCCCTGGCCTCTCAGTTTTATTCTCTCAGGCCACATAAAATAAACGATCTTCTATGAAAAGGCTTAAAGTAATTTCTGACTGGACTGATGTGGTCATCACATAACGACTAGCTGGGAGTTAAGTTACGGTTACCGAGAGAGAATTTTAGAATTCTAATACAGTTTCGTCTTTTAACAAGATAGAGGGAGTTTATTCTTCCTGAATGAAATATTTAAATGAAAAGCCACTCATGAAAAACTTTCGATGTCAGAAAGATGATGATTTAAGCCATAAAGAACTGTACAAACATCGCGTAGTTCAATGTTTGGTTTTCATTGTTAACATGATAATCGACAGAGCAACAATGGAAACTTTATTATTGATTACAATCAATAATTCCAAACTGATTATCGATTTGAAATTAATTCTCCGAGTTTAACAGTAATTTTGCTTTGGCATCAGTTGGTGTTATTAATAATCAAATGTCTTTTAATCGTATACTACTTAATACACTTGGCAACTATTTCCAGTGTTCGCTTTGGACAGGTGATGAGAGGCAAATATCCACAAGACTTCCACGTTTCCGCTGGAATTGTAACTGCGAAATAATCTGGTGAGTAACACACATTTTTGTACTATTAATTTTTTGTAATATTGAAAAATAAAATTACATAACTACCATACATCTAAATTTCGCTCATTCAAATATTTAATTTGCATTTACTGTTTTTCCAAGTTCGTCCCTTTGTAGTAGTTTCGCTTCTTACCTCTTCCGATTCAAAACGAATTCTTTCGCTTATTCTTCTTCTTTCGGCGATGCTCTTTAGGTTTAGAGTGTTCTTAATTACAGCATTGATAAGTCAAAAGGCAGTAACTCTTCTATTTCTTCGAGTTGCCTCAGTATTGAAGTGTATTGAAAGGACTTTTCCACGCAAAACAATGCTTGTCGTTCAGATTTTTCTTTGAATAAGAGCCAAAAGTCAAGTAATGTTATAAGACAGCCGTTTCGTTTTTCAAATTTTCTTGTTTTGTAGAGGAAAAATCCTGTCACTTCGAATGAGACCGACCAGCTCAGAGTAAAAGGTTTTTATGAAAGTTCTTCGCATCTTAGACCGGATTCGGTCGCAAGGATAATGCTGTTGTATTATTATTATTATTATTATTATTATTATTATTATTCCTGATACCTCCAAGGAGTCTGAAGACTCATCGCGGGAGGACATCTTCAACTCTCTCTACACCTTACCTCTACTACGAATCAACGCCATCTACCGCCCACCTCCAACACCACCACAACTAGTAATTTTTGTCTGTAAATTGCGTGTGTTCTAAAGGGCCGATTTGTCTGTATGCGGGATGAAAAACCCGAGTTTCCGGGAGAAAAAACCCTGCTACCTCCGTATGAGATCGGCTAACTCACCATCGATTGAAATCGACCAGATAAAGATTCCTCCCGTCGCGACGAGAATCGAACTTAGGCCTATTCCAATCGAAGGGCGCAATGTACCGTCGTTCTTCCAATTGCGCTACGGAGGCGCTATCGAAAACGTTCGTTTCCTACTGCTGACGTTAGTTTAGACTTTAATCTTTTACAAAAATGCAGTTACATTTTGAATAAAACCTTTAAATGTTCTTCCGTCGAGTCTCACTTCTAAGGCGTTTCATTCCTTAATCCCTGATTCGTATTTCTGTTTTCTGCCTTTCCTCTTCTAATATCGGTGCTATGCTTTGTCTTATGCATGTAGGATTTTACTTTCACTGGATGTCATCATCATTGTCTTAGGCCTCCTCATCCATTTTTTCTCACCGGAATTCCGATCCTCCCAGAGGAATCCTCTTAGCATGTCTGCAACGTTCAACCTTTTAACGGCTTACACAAATAAACCACTTTTGGAAATGCTGTTTTTCCACAGAGAAAATTCCGAATGGGTTTTCAAGAATTGAAGGATACCGAGCGCTTTAATATTCTATTACAAATTTATTTTTTCGATATTCGTTACTAAACCGCCTTGATCCTATTTATGCCCTCGCGGTGTACGCATCATGCTCAGACTTGATACAACGAATGGTATTTGAATTTCAAATTTCAAGATTTATGAAGACTTCCCAAGAAAGGAAAAAATAAACAGTTAAGATTTATTCTTGAGTCCAAAGATTTTGGAATAAAATAGTGGTAATCTCTTCAATTCCACTCTGAATTAACTGAAATAAAATGTGAAATATTTGGTTTTAAATTATCCAGTAAGTCATAATTATTTATCTCTTCCATTTAAAATAAATCTAAAAGTACAGTCGTTAAAGGAATGAATTGACACACCTCACCTGCAGATATAAAAAAAGATTCAGACATGATCCAAAAATTTTATTCCCATATCCAAGAACACCTGAAGATTAATTTTTCAGCAAACGTTCAGAACTTCCAATCCAACCATTGAATGTGTCTCAATGCAACAAGAATGCTGTAAATCGATTTGAAATACTGTACTTCGAAAATCATGTTTACAGCCGTTAAACCAGCCACCACTCCTCAGATAAATGCACGCTAATGCCCATTGAAGAATGAAATTACAAATCACACACGTGATACGTTCACGGATGTTGATACATCATCAACATCCGTGAACGCCAATATTGCGGAACACTAATCTTACATTAATGAGGAGATTACGTTCATAAGTTTTTTCAAGATTTTATGTGTGTAATTATGTGACACCGTTGTTTAACATCATGCTCGCACCCATCAATATTTCAATTATTCCTTAATCTGCTAGACTTGCACAATAATGAAACTTGCAGCAATGAATGCAGCAAATAAAGAACTATCTAATAACAGAATAAAACAATGATAAAAGCAACAATTAATTATGCAATAATGGAACGTTCTTAACTATAATGTTATGCATCGTTTCAATTGTTCATTCTACAATACATCAAGTAAAAATGAACTTCAGGATTAAATATTTAAAATTAGTATAGAGTTATACTGACCTTCTTTTTAGCTCGTGCTACTGTCCACTATTATATTAATTTTGGAATCTGAATCTATTTTTAATGCACGAAACTGATGATATAGGCATTAGAAACTATGCTGATGAAATAAACTCATTTGATTGATTTTCATGTTTAAATGATTATCTCTTATATCTCTGTATAGATTTTGCATCAGACAGTATAATTAGAAAGCTGAATAGACCGACACTGTTCCTTTAAATGACAGAGGCATTTGATCATAGACGGCATAAAATGTCTTTCAAACGACCTGAATAATAATTGAGATGCATGAGCGCTTGCCCTGATAAAAGGACACCGATATCGTTCATCTCTTTGCAGTTGAATTGTGCAATTCAGGATGAGATGAATAGCGGCTATCATGCAAAATGATAGCCAAATGACTAATGAATTTCCAATAATCCCGAATCTATAAACCAGAAGTGATATTTCGGATATCAATAGAAATGAAAAAGAGTGCAAATGAAATTGACTTTATCGATTTTAAAAGATTACCATGTTTAGAAATGAATTTTGCAGAATAACGATTATTATATTCGTATATATAATAAGAAGGTCAAATTTGTTATTGATGAAATAATAAAACTAAGAATAGTAGATCATCATTGAGTCATGAAGCATTAGAATTTTGCAATAATGGAACGTTCCATTATTTTGCAATAATTAAAACTGTTCCTTTAAATGAGTGGCATTTGAACATTTGGTTTCAAGGATTAAAGTATTGTTTAGTCGTAAAAAACAGGAAACGGGGAATAAGGAAAATATATCATGAGATAAAGAAAGAAATCAGTGAGTAATTTATAATACCTCGTGTAATACCAAAAAGAAAAAAGAAAAAATCGAAGAAATAATGTAATGAGTTGTGCAATAACAGAATTTATTAATAGGCAAAAGAATAACGAATTATTAGATAAAGCAAAAATGAAGAATAAAGTATAGTAAGTCATGAAAAAACAGAACAAATGAAGTAAGGAGTCCAGCAACAACAGAACAAATGAAGAAACAATTAAACTAATCATGCAGTGACAAAACAAATGAAAGGATAAAATAATAATGAGTCTTTTAAAGAGGGATAAAGATCATGCAATAATAGAAGAAATAAGCGGCTAAAACAATAATGAGTCGTTCACTAGCTAAACACAATGAAATAAACTACTAATGAGTAATGGAATAACAAAACAAACGAAGGAATAAAGTATTCGCTTGTTAAAATAACGGAAGATGAACGAAGAGAATAACAATGAGTCAATTACTAAGAGAACGTGTGACAGAGTGAAGTAACAAAGCATAAAATAACAGAATAAATGGCAGCATTTTTATGCTTCCATTTATTAAACACAATATTGAAGTAACATATGATCAACTAAAAGCCTCCAATCACATGCTATTCACATATAAAGAATGACTTTAGAATCGGAAGTAAATAGATCTACAATTAAAAATAAAAGAAAAACTTGTAAGAAGATATGGTGAGGCTACTGACAGAACATGTCTGAACATGTCACGTCAGTAAAGTCCCCATAGTCTACAGCTGCTTTATTTGAGGGGCCCCCGTTCGTATTGAGGGGAAGGAGATTTTCTGCCTCGCGTGGTTTCCTTATATCTACTTTTGTGAGGTGTTGGTGTATTTCTGTCTGAGGTGAGATTTTGTGTGGTTGGAAGAATTAAGCAGGGCTGTAAGTCTTCCTATTGTCGATTCTTTATTCTGTGGTTGCATTTTGAGGGGAGTGTTCTTGTGTTTCTTGGAGGGGACGGAGGTTATTCGTTGTTTTGTTGGACTGTTTGAGGGTTGAATGATTTTTATTTTCCACTACGCATCCTTCGAAGGGAGGATAAAGTAATTTTGTTCATTTAATGCTCCGTAGATTGATTTCATGATCTGGATAAACAAATGCCATTCTTGGATTTTGTATTTATTGGAGGAGGTGTGGCTAGTTAACTCAGATTCTCATTGCTTTCTTGAGGATTTAATGAATTTGCTGTCTGTAGAAGCGCATGTTGGTAAGGGGGTAACTGAATAATAAGTTGTAATTATTTACTTGATGCTCAGCTGCACTTCTTTCTGATTTCTTGAGGATTAAATGATTTTTCTATTGTAGAATTCATTATTCGACTTAAAGAAGATGTGGCACAGTTAGAAATACAGAATTAAGTTCAAGTCAGCACAAGAATAATAATAAATAATAATAATAAAAGAAACAGAAGTACACACAAAAAGAAACACAAAATCAGCAAATAGACAATTTTCTACTCCTGCACACGGGAAGGTCTGATTAGGTTACATTTTGAAAAAAGAGACCATTAACATCTTCACAAAAATAATTCATCTAAAATAAATCATCCGGCACACAACTTCGAAAACTGTCAGTCAATTAGAGAAAAACGAAAATTTCAAATCTACTCTCCAGAAGAAAAACAGCAAAGAACACATATTTAATAATAATAATGATTAATAAAACCACCACCAAGTGATACACTCCCTTCCGCGCGGGGATTGATTCCGACCCTCCCTGAACAACTACGACGGAGAGACCTGGAGAACATGATTCTACCACCCCCCAGAAAATACACAAGTAGGCGAACTATTACCCCCCCCCCCGTTCTCATTACATTTGAAACCGTATGGTAGAGAATCGCATCTTTTCTGCATGAATAAATCGATATTTTTTTAGAGAACTGTATATTCTGCATTTGGCATGTTAATACAACACAGGAAACTGCATATTTCTTTCACAAAAAACCTCCGCCTACAGCGACTGGCTGGTAATAAAGATTTCCAAGAACAAACAGAAATAACAAGAGACAAATATCTCAAGAGTGGGAATTTCTTTGCCTTGCCTTTCTGTCATCTTTAGTTCTTCTGTTGGATTTTTGGATGAGAGAATAAATAAACTGTTTCGGAGATTTCTAAAAGTGTGCAGAATAATCAATGACGTCACTTCACATACGTGTAATACAACGTGTAATAAACTACGTTTCACTTGCGTCGTTTCCTGTCTAGAATGTAACTTACCACCTCACGCATTACGTTCCACTCTCTCATTGGATCAGATTTTGACAATGACGTAGCTTTGTCGACATGTTTCAACATGCAAAGTCTCGCCAACATGGGGGATAAACATTATTCCATTCTATTAACATAAATTGTTTAAGTGATGACAAGGATTATCTGATGGAAATCATCATCACGGATTATATACATTTTACAATTTGTAAATAGGGAAACGAACTAAATAAATACGAATAAAAAAAAGATAAATATGTAGCTTTCCAGGCATCTCTGTTTTGAGCCAGTTGAGTTATTTTCCATGGGGAGAGAGAGAGAATCTGTGCTGATAAGGTGGTTAATATACTTCCAGAATTGTTTAGTTGGTCTTGCGAATATGATCCTTCCAGGAGGAATCGAGTACCAGTCTTAAGCATGTTATACTGAAGTTATTAATAGTTTTTGTTGCTTTTTAGGTGGAAACGTTTCATGTTTCTCCACCATATAAGAAGACGATAGCTTGAGAAGTTGCTTTATAAAGTCTAATTTTTGTTTCCAAGGTGATGAGGGGTGATCTCCATATATTTATTAAATTCCTGTGTTGACTGAGAGCTTTATATATATATTTTTAATATTATGCCATTTACAGTATTATTTATATTTGAGCCTAAGTATTGGAAGTCTTTTACTTTTTCTAAAAGTTGGTTGTGTTCTGTAATGATGGAACCTTGTACTCTATTTCTGAATATTTATTTCAGTTAATTGTCATTCCAAATATTCTTGCAGCTTGGCATAAATTGTCAGAATGTTGTTTCGCCTTGGATGAAGATGAATCTATCAATACTGTATCGTCTGCATAGCTAATGTCACTGAGACAGAGTTGTTTATCGTTGGTTGTTAGAGTAGCGCCGAATCCATCCTCAAACATCCTAAAAATGTAGTGTAGGGTTATTATAAAGAAGAAGGGAGCCAAAGTGTCTCATTGTAGAACTCCTGTTGTTATTGGAAATTTTTCTGTTAATTCTTTATTGAAAAGAACCCGGGCGTGAAAATCTTGATAAGGTGCTTCAATTGCTTCAATGATTTTGTTGGGAATACCATAATGATAAAGAGTACCAAACATGTTAATTCTACTAATGGAATCAAATGCCTTTGTGAAGAGGAATATTCTTATCTTTGGAACCTTCCAATAATCTTCTTATACGGTGAATGTGTTTCTGTTTTTATTAGGAATCCTGCTTGATTTTTCCTTAATAATGGGGAAATATTAGGTTATACGCGATTAAGAATCATTTTTATTGTAAAGTTTGAGCTATTCCAGGCTAGTTTTTTTTTTTTTTTTTTTTTTTTTTTGTATTGGCATAATTATACCTTCTTTCCGCTGGGGAGGTAGTATTTTCCATGTTCCGAGGACGTTATTGCATATATTGAGGAAAATATTCTGTAATTGGCCGTCACCGTGAAGTATATGGCATCGACGGTGTTCCATCAATCCCTGTGGCTGTACTTGTTTTTTTGCTTGCTGCGTGATGTTTGGACTTCGTCAAGAGGTAAGTTGTTCCAGTTATAGGTTGGAATGTTTGAAATGTTTTTAATGTTAAGTAAACTTTCAAAATGGTTTTTCCATTCTGATAAATCTTTATCTTCTATACTTCTGCCATCTTTATCTTTAATTCTTAATTTTTGTGGTTTCCTTTCTTTGTTACTAAGATGTTTCACAATCTGAAAAGCTTCTTTGGTCTTATAATTTTTGTAATAATCCTCCACAGTTCGATATATGTTTTGCATATGGGATTATTTATCATTTATCTCTTTTTAGGGGCTCATATACTTGGTTATTTATTATCTCGAAGTTTTACACTATCTGTTCAATATTGAGTTGTCTCATTCTTCGCTCGAGGATGTTTCTGTAATTAAATCAGTTTTATCGAATTCTGGGACACCCAATTTTTTTGCTGGTTTATTGATATGTTTACCCAGTGATTCTCTCGCAGCTTCCTTGATTAAATTATTGAAGTTATTTTCAGTCTTATTGCTCGTAAGCACTAGGTTTTTTATTCGTTTGCAAATGGCTTCTTTATATTATTTATTTTGGGTTGAGGGATCTTCTAAGCCATTCCATATATATCTTGTTGCTGTTAGCCGAAGATTGATGTGAGCACTAATGATTCTGTGATTCGAGTTAAGAAGGAGGGAGTATTGTAAGCTCTACAGTTTTGCGTTGACCTAACCCATCTAGAAGTATGTGATTTCGTTCCATTTGGGTGCTCTCTTGTCCATTTTCTGTTTTCATGGTGAGGAAATTTGTTGTGGAGAATGATATATTTGTGGTCATTTCAAAGTTCTGAAAGTTGATGTCCATTGCGACTTGTGTGTTGATATGTATATTGCCCTATATTTCTGGTGGATCCTGTTAAGTCTGCTCCAATTTGTGCGTTAAAATCTCCGCCTATTATATGGCAATTATGCATTAGGAGGTTTGAAAGATTAGTAACAAGTTCGTAAAATTTAGATTTGTTGTCTTCTTCGGCGACTTTTCGAATCCGCATATTGGGAGAGTAGCCCTAATATGCTTCACCTGTTGGTCAGCGGGAGGAATTTCATTTCCTTCCTACCACTCATTTCAGGGAGGCATTCCCCTATCTGCTGAGTTCCCTTTTTTGAGCCGTCGAAGAATTTGTCAGGTGGCACTATTATGACCAGGTAAAAGTTCTGGTTTCGGCTCCTTGTGCTCAGTGATGTTGAAGCGTCGGAGGTTGTGACCTACGAAGTACCTTGCAAAATCTGTGCCCAGATGGTTCGATTGCAACAGTTTCCTGAGAGTCCAGATTGTGTTACTGATATATGCCTACCGGAGGACAGTTTCATCCCCCCCCCCTTCATTTTTTGCGGTAATTGTAGCAACTCACTCACATGATAGCTCGGTTTCTGTTTCTTTATAGCTATTGCTCCAGAAGAACTTTAGAAGCTATCTGTATAAATGCTGTCTTTTGCGTTTGTTGTTTACCACATACTGAAGAACCGGAAAGACTATTTTTTGGAGCACGAGTGCTCTTGGATGCTGGGTTTAGCGGGGAAATACTCCAATCTTTGAAAATTCCTTAAATTTGTCCTGTAGTTCTGCTTTCGGTAATAGAGAACTGTCTAGAAAAGTTATACCTAGGTATCAGAAGGTTTACTGTTGGTGAGATTGGGGGGGGGGGAAGGTTAGATCTCTTGAACCTTCTAATCCAAGTAGGTTTGCAGCTAAGTCTCTGGGTTGACGCTAATTCTGGTGATTGTGGAGACCTGCTCTAAGATTGCTTGCAGTATGTAAACGGAGTCGTTCTCTTGGAGTTCCGTCGACATTGGCTAGGACTTGACTTTGTTTCGCTGAGGAGGAGTTGGCGATCACTTGTACTGCGTAAACCGAATCTATCCTCTCTGGGATGGGCTCAAGCATCGGCTCATACCATAAGGGACCCCATTTCCTATTTTGAATAGGGTCCGACAGAAAACCACTGATTATCAGGCAAAAGTTCTTGATGACGGCAGTGAGTTTCCCTCCTACTCAAAGCTGCTGTTAGATGGAAAACAGGTTGGAGTGCTAAACGCTTTCCAAGGCTTCGGCTAACACCAAGAGGATGGCCATTGTTTCTTTCTTGCTGTAGACTAACTTGATCACATCTTGGAGTAGGAAAAGGTTGAACTGTGCAGCTCGGCCTGGAATTCCATAGATCTGTGCATTCTTGGTTACTCTTTCCATTCTTTCCATTGATACTATTGTTGATTATTCTGAATAAGATTTTATAATTTAGATTGCATAGCGATATTGGTCTCCAGTTGACGATATTTGTTAGGCTTGGGAATGAAAGCTATGTGACTAGAAGCGAAATCATGAGGTATTATTCCTGTGGTGAGGAAAGTGTTGTACACTTCTTCAGGATGATAACATGAATTTCCGGGCTTCACTCTAGAATTCTTTGCCATGGCCGTTGGCTCCTGCGGGACCTTCTGTTTCGGCATCTCTTGAAGGCGCCTTCTACTTCTTCGAGTGTTATAGGCCTATCAAATTCTGTCTGCACGGAGGGCGGAGATAGTCTGTCTCCCATGCTCTGCAGCTGGCTGTTTTGTTTGTACGACTGTTATCGCAAAGAAAACTTTATAGTGGTTTTGAAAGACTGTTATTATTTTCCTTGTTGTCACGTGGTCTTCCCAGTTAGCATGAATCCTCGTGATTGGTCTTTCTACTACTCTTGGCCAAATTCTGTAAAAGGCTGCTATTGGAGTATCCGCTAGCCTTTGATACATTCTGATGTTCCGTTGCTTTTCTTTAATGCTCTCCGTCCGATCCCTTTCAATATCCATGTTACTGCTTTTTATGATGTTGGAGCAATCTGTTCCGTTGCGCTGGTTGACCTTAAAACAGCTCCACGTTATGTAGCCTCCCCCCTAGCTTCGTTTTTTTGCCGAATGCCAGTGTTTCTTCGATGCCGATTTTAAACTGAGCCAATTGTTCCAGCTCCTGGCCATCTCGTTCCGGTCCTCACAGAGGACGTGCAATTTGTCGGATATGATTGCCCAAAAGTCGGGTGCCGGTCTTCAAGGTCCCCGATCTATTTCGACGCGGGTTACCGGCTGAATTCTCAAAAATGACTAGCTTGTCATTGGCTACCTTCGTCTAGATGTTTGATTTGTAGGATTCGGTCGAGCAGATATTGAGGTGCGTAAATCCTGTCAATTCTCGTGCCGATGTTTCCGGCCATCGAGATGTAGGCGCAAGTGTTCGAATTTAAAGGCTCTAAACGAAATCTGCTAAGACATTTTGCTATTTGGAGGTATCCTGATCTGCCTCCTATCTTGTCGACTTGCGATTATTGATTTCTGGTTTCCCCAGTCGATGTATAGTACTCTTCCTGCCGTGTCCTTTTGGACATTACGGAAAGTTCCGAGGACGGGGTGGGGAATCAAAATGCTTACTACTTGATTTCGCTTTCTGAAGGTCCAGAATGCTGTGAGCGAGTATCTGCTATCGAGATTCTTGATGCTTTCGGAACTAAAGTGTGTTTCTTGCTGAAACATGCCATCCGTTTCATGACAGTTTTGCTGGGTGGTTTACTTTAGGTGTACTATTTGTGTGAAGATGTTAATGGTTTCATTTCCTTAAACATTACTTCTCTTGTCTTCTCCTGTGAAGGAGTAGAGAAATATATATTTGTCGATGTTGTGTTTCCTATGATGCGTATACTTCCGTGTTTTTTTTCTTCCTGTGGCTGGCTAGAACTTAATTCTCTATTTCTCACTGTGTCACATCTTTAAGTCCAATAATGAATGCTACCATAGAAAAATAATGAAATTCTCAAGAAATCAGACAGCAGTGCATCTGAGCATAAATAAAATAATTACAACTTATTGTTCAATTACACCTTTACCGATATTCCGTTACACATATAATCTTCGGTTTTGTATTTCTTGGATATACAAAACCCAAGAATGGTGCTTGTTTATCCAAATCATCAAAGTAATATAAGCGACCATTAAAATAAATATACAAAATTAAAAATGCATTCTGGAACAAAATTACTTTACCCTCCCTGCAATAATGCGTAGTTGAAAATAAAAATCATCCAGCCTTCAAGAAATCCAACAAAACAACAACCGTCCCCTCCAAGAAACACAAAATACAAGAACTCCCCTCAAATCCAACCACACCATAAAGAACCGAAAACAGGAAGATTTACAGCCCTGCTTAATTCTTCCAACCACACAAAATCTCACCTCAGCACAGAAACAAACCAACAGCTCACAAAAATAGACCCATCCACAAATGATAGGGAAACCATCCGAAGCTAAGGGATACAAATAACATTCCCTTTTCCTCACACGGCCGGGGGGGGGGGAACTCTCCGTTCGGAACGAACACGTCGCTTTCTCTTCCCTTCCCGCTCCCTTCTCCCAGGGATACCCACTCTCCACACACAACTCGGGAGACACCCGCGGGAAACGAACACGTCAATTTCTCCTCCCCCTTCTCGAACACATCACCGAAAAGACAACACCTGGCCCCTTCAGGCAAAACAGCTGTGGACAACGGTAGCTCTAGAGACGGGGAAATATCATGTCCGGTCAGTAGCGCCACCATAGGTTCTCTTCGATTATGTTTTGTAAAGTGTCTTGAACAACATGTTCAAATTAATGACTTCTAGTATTAGTACATATCGTGGCCTGCGGTTTGAGAATTACTTAAAGCAGGGTTTCTCAAACTGTATTCCACGAGAATTTCTGGTATTTGACATTTTAGTTTTCTAAGCATTTTTCATGAATAAATATTTTATAGTGGAAATATTCTGAGGAGAATAATATTCGTGAATATGTCGAAAAGCTCAGACCCAGAACGCCTAATAACATCTGTGTATCGTTAATTTTCACACATCGAAACCTTTCAACATTTGGGAAAGGGAATACCGCTGTTTATGACGGGTCATAAAAATTACCGGCAAGCGGATTATAACAATGGGTGGCATATCCTCTGTTCTCAAAACTGAAGGAAATGACATCTGTGTAGCATATGTCAGTGACCAAGCGGCATATTTTTAAACATGGAAATATTCACGAATTATCGTTAATTTTCGCACATCGAAATCTTTCAACAATCGGGAAAGAGAATACCTCCGTTTATGACCGATCATAAAAATTGCCTGCAAGCCCATTACAACAATGGGCGGTATATGTATCCTCTGTTCTCAAAACTGAAAGAAATAACATCTGTGTTGCAAATGTCAGTGACTAATCAGCAAGGAGGAAGTATATTTCCTTGTTCGTTGGAAAATTTTTTTCCAATGAAATTGAAGATCAAGGTAATTGTGTATCTGGTTGTCAGATCTAGTAATACTGAATAATTTCTTCGCAAGTTCGTATTGCAGTGTGTAAGTGCTTGTTCTGAAACCAGAGTGCCGTGATTTTTTTAAAAGTAATAGGAATACAGATTTAAATTCTAATATGAATAAGAGACAAGGCACTTTGTTTAATTGTGGTATTAAGAAATCTCTTATTGAAGGTGTTTGTGACGGAACAGATAGTGAGTCATCCACCTCAGCCTACAAAGATCTCCAGGATGTACAAAAGGAGGGAAAAACTACCAGCAGACAGGAGAAACAGTCTGCATTCACTCGTAAGTAATTATAATAATATTGTAAATATATTTGGTGATCAGAATAGGATATGTCAATGAAAATCAGCACAAATTAATTTAATCATGGTTTATTGACCTTAATTAAACCAAATTAATTAAAACATCAATTAAATTAAACTTTAATTTATGTTTAATTAATTATTAATTAATAATAATAAATCAGTTAAATTACCAATTAATTATTAATTAATATATTACAAAATAACCGAGGTGTTCCGTGAAAATTTCAGGATTTGTGAAGTTTTCTGTCATAGAAAAAGTTTGAGAAACCCTGACTTAAAGTATGGTACCACTGAATGTAGATTAATATTATGTAAAAATATTTATGTAGCTCCAAAAAGTCTAAATATTTTTACATAAATTTTACCAAGGTCAAACCCAGTAAAAATTGTAACTTGTACATAGATGTTTGTTTAAATGTAAATAATTCCAATGGGAATTGTATATGCTCTCTGCTAAATAAGGGAATATTCTAGGTGTAGTATTAAGGCAATATCTTGCCACTAGTAAACAGTATATTTTTAGCTCTTTGCAAAGACGTCAAATTTTGTGTGTGTTCTACATGGAAACGCTCAAGGAATGTCGGCTGCCAGAACGAATAGGATTTAGGGAGTGTTAGAGGAAAACAAAGGAAGGGTCAAGTCTGAGAAAAGGATCAATAGCTTTCACCGAAATGTACGGGGGTCACATATCTCCATACAAGGATTCGCAAGTGACCGAATAAAAGGCGTTGGCGAAAAGATCGCAACAACGGTTCCAGAAATTTTCATCAGTGATCCATAGGTCGTCGGTCAGTCGTTAAGAAGTCGTCGGCAGTTATCTGACAGATGTACGTCATTGGGAACGCGCCTTCAGGAGAAATCATGCCAGTGATCTAAAAGAAAGATGACGAGGAGTCGATCCGCCAGGCAAAGCAGATATTTGATGACGAATTGACGAGTCTTCGCCAGGAGCTGTTAACCAAAGGGAAGAAATTGCTCTGTTGGTCCAATGCGCATGCAAGCATTCCACAAGCCGATAATCTTCGTCCGAAGTGCGGCGAGTACAGCATCCCAGAAGCGTCAATAAATCTATCGCCGGCGTAAAGAGGGAGAGAAAAACCTGACATGGAAAAAAAAAAAAGGAACAGAAGTCCAGTTCGAAGCCAAGTGCACAGTGGGTAGTAGCTATAAAGTGAGTTGACCCGTTTGTTAAATTTTCTTGAGCTTTTAAGAGAACTTTTATTAGTGGACTGTAAAGCAGAGGCTGATCTAAATAGGCATATTTAACAGTTGAAGATTACAAAGTGATTAATTGTCAGGAATTTGTAGTTGAAATAAGTCATAGTGTAACTGTTTGCTGAATTGGTGAAACTTGCCTATAGAAAATTCCCAGCATAGAAAGGAAAGAGCAATTGTGTGTAAAAGATATTGTTTATGTGTTCGATGAATAAGAGTTAATAATTAAGTAATAAGTACCATTGCTCAGTATAAATGATTTGTGTTATATTAAGAAAGTTAGCTAAATATGTGATATGATTTGTGTGAGTAAAATGCAGGAACTTAACTAATTTATTTATGCAGATTTGAATTGAGATGTTTTTTATTACTACTGAAAATGCAGTGTAAATTTGTCTTATGTGAATTAAATTTTGTTGTTTAAATATTAAATAAGTGTCGCCTGATTCTTAATTTGATGCACTGTTCCGAAAAGACATTAGAGCCTATTAGCTGGAACCCAGGAGAAAGGATAGATAATAGACCACGACTGCAGTTACTAATTAAATTAGAGATATTCTGAGGGTAATTAGAAAACTACTGGATGCATGTTACACTTCTTGTTAATAGGAAACGAACATCAGCTTTTAAACAAATAAATTTTCTGGTGTTCAAAGAATAAGAAGGCAAGTGCGGAAGGCAGTTTAGCGTAAGGAGATATATACGAGATTAAAGAGTGATAAGAAAAGCGAATTAATGTATAAGAGAAAAGAGAGATATATAAAAGATATATACTGTGATAAGAACCATATATAGCGTAAAGCGATCCATAAAGAAAAATATAAAAAATAAATAAATAGGCCCCCCCCCGTTTACAATGGCGCAGCCGGTAGGATAATAGGATAACAAGTAAATAAAAGTAGCATTCCCGCCCCTATTACAATTATATGAACATTAAATATTGATAAGCGTTTGATATTTTTGTAATAATCACCAGGTCGAGGAGAAAATTGATACAGCTATGTTCAGGACAAATGCCTGCTAAAAGGTATCCTCAAAATCTTCGAAACGGAAGAGTCGGGAAATGGACATGAAACATCAAGAGAAAGAGTGAGCTGATCTCTTACAGAAATTTAACTAACTTAGCTTCTAATAGACTGGATTGGAAGACTGTTGTTTATGGTATCTCAATCCTCTTAGGGATGAGTAAAACGGTGATTTTGATATTGTTGCTGCAGGAATATTATTACGTCACAATGAGGAAATGTTAGCAGATATTAACGAACAAAGCGTTTATGGTTTACCTATTATTCAAGTAAAAAAATGGCTGCCAAGTTGATAGCAACAAATCAATCCCCATTAGATTGTATAATAAATGAATGAAACATAAACATGAGAAATGATCGTATTATTTCTGTGCATTATTCCAATTGATCTGATGATTTATTAATAAATTAATTTTATTTTTCTTCCTTTCAATAAGATCATTACTTCACGCAAAAGTTTTTTTTAAATTTTTTATTTTAAACGAAGTATGTAGCAAATGTATTGTTAAACTCGAAATTGGGTCAATTTTTTTTTTCCCATCAGTTAATGCCTTGTTAATCCATCAACAATATTTTCCGGAAACCTGTAATTTTTATCACCCCTATTTATACTTTTCATGTCTTCTGATCGAAACAGACAACGAATCCTATTTTAATGCATGCTCCTTCCATCCGCACCCTCTAATATTCACAGAAATAATTGCTACGTGAAGATTTTTTGTTTCTGAAGTTGTTTCGTGGGTGTAAACGCAAAGTTTTCTGAACTATGCTGGGGATTGATGCTTCCCAACATGCATTCTTTTTAATGACTTTCTTTTTTTTTTATCTTAAAATAATCAATTCCGACACTTGGATATTCAAAAGCGATTTTTCAAAGCACAAAAGACTGATTAAAACTTTGGGTAAAATATGTAAATGAATTCGGCTTTAATCAGTAGTTTGGTTTGTTCTCAGCTTTTCTGTTTTGTTTTCATGCGAGATCGACCATCTTATTTGCTCCTTTTACATAAAAAGACATTTAATTGGATACATTCTTTCAGGAACTAATTCATTTTCTTAAGTGTGCTCAAGACTTTTTTTTTTTTAATGGATCATTTCATATACAAAATCTCAACATATCACTAATTGGATTTCGACTGTTGAATTCTTAGAGATATTCAAACCGAGATTTCCGCGTATACTTAAGTATTATATTTTTTATGTATCGTATTTCGCTGTTTTCCAATAGCTTCGTTTTTCTGTAAAAAAAACAGTGTACTGTTCTTTTTTTTCTAAAGTCTTAAGAATTTTTGTTTCTTACTTCGATCCTGCTGCGTATTAATCAACAAACCAAATAAGTTTTGACAATAACTACATTTAACAGAAGCGGCAACTTTTTATCAGTAAAAAAAAAAAAAAATCAGTAATCAGTTGCAGCCCATGGGAAGATTTAAGTTTTTATGTTATTAAGTTTTTTTTTTATTTTTTTTTTTATGTAATTCTACCAGGAATTGAATTAGGTATTACGGCCTCATAGGCAACTAAGCCTATGAGACCTTATACTTTTGCAGCTAAATTGCGTGTTTTCCTGGTCGGTTTCTTGATTTTCTGGAGGAAAACTCAGACATTCCTGTATGAAGTCAAATGACTCACCTTCAGTTCCTAAAGACCGAAAGCCTCTTACACGTAGTCGACTGTGAGTTGAATAATAGAACCCCAGCTTTCGCGCTAGTACTTTTTCACGCCTATTCAAATCTATCGCCAGCAAAGGTTGGTCGATTGGTAGAATCTCTGCTACTATTGGCTCACGCAAAAAGTTAAGCAAGTCTGAGCGTGGTTAGTAGTTGGAAGGGATCAATTGTTCGATGCTGCTGAGGACTGGCCATTCTCAGAGGGTTAACTTCGGCTTGTAAACTGACGTAGTCAGACGTCTGTGCCCTCGGAACACGTGGAGATATGACATTCTAATCCGTCATTAATAAGACTCACAAGCTCATCATAATACGAGTTGTATTTATCCTGTAATTTTGGCCATCATGTTAAATTCATTACTGATGAAGTCAAAAATGACTCGGCAAACAAGTAGGCCCTCTATTATTTGTTTCCTTTATTGCGTGCCTACTTGTTGGCGATTCATTTTTTAAGGCAGCAATGAGTCACGAAATAAAGAAGCATATTATTAGGTAATGTTTATTGATAATCCTCATTTTGTTCCCCTTCCTACCTGGGGCGGGCGGAAGAAGGCTATTCTTTCTGCTCTCTGCTGGTCAACCTCCTAGTCTTTATCCATAATATCTTTTGAAATTGGTTAATTTACTGAGTTTAAATCTGACGTATAGATGGCGCTCTCTTTCATCCACAGTTGGAACTACAGGGTTGCGTATTCTATTTATTAAAATTCATTTATTAAAATATTCTATTCGGTTCCATTCAAAATTGAATACAATCAAGTTGACATTCCCGATTTCCTTGTCAGCTGTAATCCTAAGCAATCCGCTATGATTTTCATTATTCCCATTTATGCAGCACATTAAGTGAAGTAGCAATATCATATTGTAGGTTCGCAAGCGACTAACACAATGCCTTCGGAGATATTAATGGAATGGAAAAAAACCTGAACTTTTATGGTATGCGTTGGTTCGTTATTCAATTCAGGGAAACTGTATGAGAATTGTGAAATAAATACACTGCGTTCCACTTTCCTTTCGCGTAACAATGCCATAAGGCATGAATGCCGACTCCTTTTACCGTTCTGTCTTCGTTAGCACCAGTTGCGAAGTAAAAAAAAAAGTATTCGACATTTCATTCCGACACAGAAAAACAACGTATAACAATTCATACTAAACAAAGTTTTGCACTTTCTGGGATTTGTTTTTTAAGAAGTCCTCTAATTAAGCGGAAGAATGCTGGCATTTCATAAAAACTGTTAGGTGCATCTTTTTTTAATAACAGAGAGGTTTATAAAAATGTGAAAAAATTTCTTCTTATTTAAAATTTCATACAGACACCGCTAATAATGGATTTCTAAAATACACCGCAAGAAAAACAAAAATAAGGAATAATAAACTTTCTTATTATTTTTCCCCGGTTATTCAGTATGACCTATTCATCTTGTGCAATAGATAAGCCACTCCAAAATTAATAGGCCACAATGGAATGGCCTGTCAGACATACCTGAATCGTTCTGACTGCTGAATCTGAAAACAAACAAATACTGCAATAAATCAATATTTGAATTATGCATTTACGTGTAACTGTATTATACATGCACATTTATAATTTCCATGAATAGCAACACTGCATGTTGCTATTCATGAAAATCTGGGCTTCTGCTTACCGCCGTAATAGTTGGCGGTAAATTAGTACATAAAAGCGAATAAAAATATAACGTTAGTTTACACGCATAGTTTTAATTAAATTCTTAACTGCATTTTATAATGTTTTGCACGCATGTGCCAGTCAGGTTCCTTGAATAGACTCGTGTGACATTAATCAGAATGATTAACTATCTGAGAACTCATTGTTGGTCTCGCGTAATTAGCGTTTGGCTGGACTCGTGGCCAGAAGTCAAACATCACCATCTCACAAAACGTAAACGTCAAACTATTAATCTCATCACTGTAAATCATTTTTTTAAACCACATGCGTATTTTAAACTTCATTTACATAAAGTTTAAAATGAGTATTTGCATGATCCGGTGGTTTAAAACTTGATAACGCTCGATGTATGAAAGTAATCATATACTGAGAAAATACTTGGAAAATTAAAAAAAAAAAGTTCAGTGGAAAAGCATTCTTTTTTCCCTCTGAGAGCAATTAAACTGAATTTTGGGTAAAAATGTCACACTGCGTAATGATAACGCCATGCTTATAATGTGACTAAGAAAAAACCAGAGGTTTTTAAAATCTTAGCAACATAATTCCGGGGCATTTATGTGAGCTTCTGTTGTTCCTGAATGTAAGGAGATTGTCATGCACTAGTACACGTAGCGAGGAAAGAAGGACTTAGAATAAGAACAATTCTCTGAAATCTATGAATATAAAGCGTCATCGTATGTTATGCTTTCGCGCAGGCCTACATATTTTACCGCGTAAGCTTCCGTAACCGATAATTCCGCTGAATAGGTTGGTTGCTCCTTATTCCCGGTGGTATCCCATGTCTGTCAAAGCGTGTGTTCACGGGGCCGGTTTGCCTGCTTTGCGGGATGAAAGACCCTACTGTTCACGCCCAAGACCGGCTAACTTGACTATGGCTGAGGAAGATCCTTAAGCTCCTCACGTCACCGACGGGAATCGAACCTGGGACACTCCTTCCCCCGGCATATGGTTGCGACGCGCAAAGCTAGGCTAACCGCGCGGACGAATGTATTATATTATATTATTATATTCTAATAACAGAAAATGCAATACAAATATTAGGCTCTTCAGCACCTATCCTTCCCTCTTCTTATCCTCCACCCCCCAAAAAACAAAAACTAGATATGTTGCTATCATATCCAGTGTCTTTTGAAGTTAAGATACACTGCGAAAATAATTGATTAGTCATAAATAGTTACTATAAAAGGAAAATTTGTACGAAATCAGGGAAATTCTGTGTTGTACTTGAAGTAGAAAACTGATTAACTCTCTCCCCATCTAGGCTAAAAATTATAACAATTGCAGTTGTGATGTGCCTCCATTGTTACATGTTCATTGTTTTCGTTTTCATACGAATGCTTTGTTGCCAATAAAGACAATTTTGTAATTCGTACCCTAACTTATAGGATTCATACACTTAGTAATGTGATGCATTCCAAGCCATTCGAATACAGTAATGATTGATTGTGAAATCTGTATAATAATGAACCCACCATGCAGCTTATACATATTTCGGCATAGTGAATTAAGAATTACACCTACGTATATCGTAGCCGTCTATGAAATTTACAATTCAGTCTGAACGACTGTAAAATTTTACTTCATTATTAAAATTTCTTGGCAACATTTTAGCATTCAGAGTGATTATATTAATCAGAATATTTTAAAATATTGCCATGAAAAGAAAAACGAACGCTCCAATGCAATCAAAAGAAATTGCTGAAAAAAATCTTTCGAAAAAAAAATTAGCTGTTAATTTTGTTTATTTCAAATTGTTTATTTTGAAAAAAAAAATTCTCATCATCATGCATATCAAGGATTTAGCCTAGCATGGCCTGTTCCGGCCTTAGAAGTCATCGTTTAAGAGGACGTCCTGGTTTTCTTTTTCCTAATGGCTTGTATTTTAAGGCTTGTTTTGGTAATCTTTCTGTTTTCATTCTTTGAACGTGTTCCATCCATTTATGTTTATATTTTTTAATTTTTTCTATTACTGGTTCTTGGTTTAATTCTTTCATAATTTCTTCAAAAAAAAAATTCTAAAAATAAAAATTTGAACATATCCAATTAACATCATATACGGAACAATTCTTAATATGAAATGGAAATATGCGATTATTAAATAATTATGTATTTCTTCCCATGAACTCACCATACAACAGCGCATTCACGAATAGACGTGTTGAGTATGCTAGTGAAACAAACAGTTATTTTTATTTAATTTCATAACAATTAACTTCACATCTCATTGTTACTTCTCTCTTGTAATGAGCATCAAGCATATGTCACAATCCTGCAGACTTTTTGCTGGTCAATATTATTAACACATTTACAATACAACTACGAATTCCAATTTTGCCCATTAATTCTTCAAACGTTTTTAACGTTTAGGATAGTTTCAAACGAAACTATCCTAAAAATGACAAATCACACATTTGTCATTTTTAGGATAGTTTCGATCTTTTTCCATCAGTAACTCCTTAATAATTCCCTTAAGAGTCAATATGAGCTATTCGCGAACGACCTAAATATGTTTGAGCTGCATATAACGCCATCTCCGTCATAAGTAAACGAAATAACATGTCGAAGCACAGGACTTTCATTATCAGCCAAGAACACCTCGGCAAAAACCTGATTAAAAGTGAGATGATTCGGAAATAAGGGACATTCCGACACCAAATAATTCACGTAACGTCCTCACTTTCACCAATGGCATACGATCACTGCGTATAATTTGTCACGGCTATTGTGGCACAATTTATTGAAGTCGCCAATGGAACCATCAATAAAGGAAGACATTGGTATTACTGAATCAGGAAATTCCGTTATCTGCCTTCGTCCCTGGATATTCTTGCTTCACCGTATTTACTAGCATTTCATTTTGCAGATGAAAATACATGGAACAATGTGCTTCATCCTTAAGAATTATGCATCAATCACTACTCTGTTGTAATCTGTTTAAGTGCCAGTGACATTCATTCTTAGGAAACCTATGACGAGTAGGCACCAGAAGAGTGTTAGACTGATTTTTTGTTGTTGTTTTGTTTCTATTCGTGCATTGCGCCCATTGGATTTGTACATTAACTGGTAACAGTTACACACGTGGGCAAAGTAGTCAACTTCTCACAGCACGAAATGGGTCAAAATATGATTTTATTTAAATATTGTAATCTTAGTATATTTAATATAATAATTAATTCGAGTTCCATAATGGGAGAGACCTTCAGTTGAAACACTGTTTTGGTTTCATTCTAGACTCCGACTAGAGGACCATTTTTTTGTTTATTTTTCTCGTTAGCGACCAAGACTTTTACTTCCGGTAAACTCCTGTTGTATACCCAAAAATCAGAAAAATAGAGTTGAGCTCTCACCCATTGCATACATTTACAAGCATCGGGTTTAGGAACAAGATGACCGCAGTTCTTTTTCTTGCGTATTCTCTCCCTGAAATCTTCACAATCATTAGTAGCCATCAACTCGGCTATCGGTGATGACTAAGGGATGACCTTTAATTTATTAATGCAAATTATTTAATTACTAATTGTTAAAATTTAATCATTTTAAATTTTTAAATTTACAGTGATTTTATATTACAATTCAATAATTAACTTTACTGGATTTCATGTTCAAATGAGATCAGGGAAAACAAGATTAATATTGAGAGTTCGCTGTGATGTGTATATTAACGGATCCTTTAATTCATCAATCATCATTAATACCTCACTCAACTTTTTGCCCCTTCTGGGTAGCTTACTTTCAATTGTTGAAAATATGTTATACATTAATATATACCATAGGCGAATCAAGTGTTCAAATATGTCGAGAATTTTGCTATGAAGACCATAGCAAATATTTTCCGATCACACCAGCGGGGGAAAATCATCTATCATTTACGTTGTCAAAATAGTAACGGAATAATCCTTTATAGACTGGACGAATTCATGCAGAAAGGCGATTAACAAAAGTTAAAACATAGAGATTTACATTTTTAATATAAAAACCACATTTTTTAATAACATTATCGAATTAATAAGCACTTTGGACATTTCGGAACGAGTCAACGAAGAAAAGTTTTTGGCATTTTGCCAACACTGAGTACTTCGCCTTGTAGATGGTTAACAGAACAGACAGAGCGTCTCCCACAGAGCTCATAAACTGCCTCCATGAGGTAACGATTCAACACAAAACGCATACACCGCTCGGAGTTCATGGCCATGAAGCACATCTCGTTTGCTCCGAACGGAACTAACTACCGGAAAATGTCTTTCTTTTCAGTCGGCTGCTGTTATTTCGTATAAAATATAGTCCGAGGATCTGCACGCAACATGTTGGAAGAAATGAAGGTCTCAAAGAAACATCCCATGTTCAAGAACTATAACTCTTTTTTTTTTTTTTTTTTTTAATTGAAGATGAAACCGGCTTCTTTAAAACAAATATTTTCCAATACTCCGATCCAAGAGAAGCAGGTGATGCTATTTGGTTGTTTTTAATAGAATTTTATCCAACCAAAACGTAAAATCGTTCAGTAATTATTATCTTAACTCAACGAGAATTTTTAACTTTAACGGCTCAAGTGTCAATTTGTCATCGACTCGCTTCCGTCGATGACGTGAAAAACGGAGATGAAAGGTTGTTTTTAATCCCTCAAAAGAGCCATACCAGCAATAGAACAACACACACACACACACGTTTATAAACATATAGCAGACTAGACGAGAGCTCTCGCCATCTGATATCTATCGACTGACGGCGCATTCTATTGAGATTCGTATGCTCTTTTCATGTGCAGAAAAATAGCCTTACCTACCGCATACTGCGTTAGGTAAGACTATTTTGCTGCATGAAAAGAGCCTTCCACCTTCGTATGACTAACTTATCTTAACTTGTAAAGTTCTAATTAAGGTTTCTTGCATCCAGACGGGATTCGAACCTAGATCTTTCCACCTGAAAGATCCCAATTTCGTTATTCAGCTGCAGGTTGCAAGAATTCACGGATGAAGCTGCTAGTTGCAATATGCTGAATTTGTAGGTGGTGAATGTTCTTTATGCTTCATTCTTAGCAAAAAAAATAATAGATTTTTTAGCATAAAAAGAAGAGTACTATGCAAGTGCAATCTTTAAGTTCCTCATTGTGTCATCAATGGGAAATTCTACACACTGATTGCTTTGTGCATGGAAACCGTTCGTAACAACTTTTATATCACTTAATTTATTTGATAAGAGACAACAAGATTTCTGCAAGCAGGAGCTTAGAGGGAAGTGAACAAAAAGGACCAATTACGTATTTCTGTTTCCCTGAACGAGTACTTTGAACATGCGCAATTATGGGCACAAATGCCATTACATAAAGTCATTTCACGAATTTCTTCCCAACATGAAATTTTATCTGACTGTACTGCTTTAAGAACAAAATATTTAATCATATGATACCCTCTATCGGCAAGTATACGACAAAGAATTCAAAGGTTGTACAGTTGCCATTTAGATTCCCGATACTTTTTTCAAGCAGTGTACACAATTTATAACGAAAGCAATAACTGCTTTCACGTTCATACCGAAAAAGGATTAACTCAAACGACCTTCCATTTAAAAGAGCTTAATTCTAAATCAGAAGTTATCTTAAACCTTGAGATGGTTATTGCACACACGACAATGAAAACGCCTCCCCCTTCCTCCATCGAAATGAATATTTATTTTCGCAAAAGCTCGAGTAGCGACACACACACACACACCAAGAAAATAAAGCAAGCAGGTTAATAATGGCTTCGCCGGTCTACCAGACACTGCAGAAAATGAAGAAGGTGGCAGGCAGACAGACGCTATTAAACTAACCCCATCCTATATCGATACTTGAGCATTTCGTCTGCACCCGGTGATGATAAACGACCTCGTCGATTATAATTACAGTCTTCTTCAAAAGGACGGCATTCATTTCTGAGTGAAGTAGATTCTCTTAAATGGACTTCTTAAACTGTACTTCAAAATTTACACGGAAGTAGTCTGCTGTCAAGAATAAAAGCAATCACGAGATAGGAAACAGTACATTTAAAGTTATTTATACTCAAAAAGTCTTGGTTTGAATTGATTATAGTTTATATAAAGTGCGAAAGTGAATTTAGTAGAGATGGATGGGCAGCGATTAAGCTTCCCCCCCCCCCCTTACTGGATTCAGAAGTGTCTCTTCACTAGTTTTAGAACGCTAACATCATGATAACCGCATTACTAGAGTAGGTCAGCTATTTCCTTCTAATTTTATGCACATTCAGTTTAGGTTTTAACATCCTTTGACAACTGATAAACTATTGCTGAGATTAGAATGAAGACGGTTTTTCTCTTGTAGATCAACTAACTGAACTAAATAAGTCGGTTCGTATGTCCACACTGTCGGTGAAGTTAGGTCAAATGGCTTGTAGAGAGAGAGAGAACATGACATCGCACCATTCCGTCCATTTCAAGGGAAGGCGAACCTTCCTCTCGCCTTTCATTAATAGTGCAGTTCTATCTCTTATGATAGTAAACATATTCGAAGAAGGATGCTGTAGAATCATAATCAAAACCTAAACTCACCTCATGTTCATCTGAAAAAAAAAATCATGTGGAACTTGATTTACAGCACCCTTCTTCGAATATTTTGTTCCCCAACTTAACACAATGCGATGAAGGTGTACGTTCGAGTAGGCGAAGTGGATAGCTGTGCTATCCTCTTCGCCTACTCAAAGTGGTACCTTACTATTTATTATTAAATATTAATTTCGCTGTTGATATATCAGTTATGATTTTTACCACATATTGAAGTTATCTGAGAAATTTAAATAGTAAGGTGAACAATTAAATGCTCTCAATAACATGAGATCGTGTTTTGTTTTTCGACATAACAGTCAAAGGACAAACCTGATCACTGTTGTCGAATAAATCAAGGATTGCATTTAAAACTCATTCCAAAGAAGTGCATTTCAAAGCTTTGCAAGAAACAAAGGCGGATAAAAAAATTATGTAAAAAAATTAAATGTAAATCGACTTGAACGTGATAAAATAGTTCTCCGTTTTATTAAAATGAATAAAATGTGTTTTAATGATGAAATAGTGCAATGTCTAATTACTAATTCAACCAGAAGCACAAAGAAAACTGTGCTGCATAAGGCAAAAGAATAAGAACTCAGATGTAATTATTAGTTTGGTCATGCATCTATCCCTCTTCAACAATATTTGTCAGATATGTTGGAGTTTATTAAAGAATGAAGTTCCAATCACAATCACCAAAGTTATTCCCAAGTCCCGTGTTCTGTTGGCAACTTGTGAGGCTCTTCTATACATTGTTGCCTCCCCCTCTATTCCAATGCTGGAAAGCTAAGTTCTTTAAACTCTCTGTATTCTTCCTATTCACACCCATACGCAACAGATAATGCAGCTCTGGAAACCAGACATGGAAGCCAAGACGGCAATACCTCATATCGAATATTAATACATTTCTAAGTATAATAATTTAATTGAATGGAAATTTACGTGTAATGTTTGGCATGTTGGACCACGAAGCTAAATTTGTAGAATTTTATTTATTATACGATGTAATCCCCCCCCTTTCTGTGTGCTTCAATAACTCAGGATCCACCGATTGCTCAGTCAGGTGGAGGAAATATATGCACCACTGATCCATTCCGGGTCATGAATCATCTTCTAGAATGTAACTTCGAAGCGATGCTGTTACTCTTATCTCCGTGATATTTCTTTATGTTTACTGATACACACTCCCATTGATGGCTGTATAGGCTATGAAATATAAATTGAGAATTAATTCTTTATTTAGATCTCCCTGTTGCATTATCTCTCAGAATTTTTAAACATTTGATGCAGAAAGAATTGAGATAGGATAATGAATGCGATTCACTCTCGCATCGCTGCCTTCACCTCTAATTATCAACAGCAAATATTTACATTCCGCATCGGATAAACACGAGTGCTGATAGTATCACATGACTGATTTGTACTCCCCGCACATTAAACCCACCTCTCTCTCTCTCTCTCTCTCTCTCCGTAATACTAATCTCGAAGTAAAATTTGCTGAGAGCTTGTGTAAGCCGTTTGCGTCTACCTCAAAGGCAGTCTCAATACTCGTCTCGCAAGAAAACACTAAATAATAAATGCAACTCAAATCAAAAATAGCACTGTTGAACAGCTGAGAAATGTCCTATAGATTTTCATGAGAATTTGACAAAATTACATTCCGTGTAGCTGTTTAAGATTCATTAATGCCATCATCTCTGGAAATGAGCTCCAGTATTTCAAAGAGAATCGAAAGCAAAACGAGAAATTTCGATAATTCCTTTGGAAATTTCAAATTAAATATTTGTTGCTTGCTTGTTGAATGTCTTAACGCAAGGATGGCTCCGGAGAAATCTACCAAATATCAGAAGTTAATTATGAATTTTTCTGAGTGATTTTAAGCAAAGTTTATATTAACAGTAATAATACAGGAATTGTAATGGGAAAACAGCTAGAATTGCCATAGTAAACATTTGTTGTAGACTCTTTCTTTTAAGGTTACATTACACGGTGATCAGCATTCTTATTTACGAATTTAGGGACACAAAACACGTGTTGAAATGATTATTTTACTTATTATTCATAAAATAACACTTGAAGTTTCGACCTCTATATTGAGGTCATCATCAGAAAAATACATGTGTATATGAAGACAAGCTACATGCTCTTGCACTCTACAAAGATAAATTGAATCTACGCTGTTAATTGATCTTTTACTTAGCCTGACTTCTAGTGGTTTAAAAAAAAAACATGCTAAAGTCCTCCCGTTGCGATTGAATATTAAAAAAAAAACTTAAAAAAAACCCTCTTGTATTGAGATTTTTCTTTGGCTTATTCTGGTTGTTATAATGGTCGTAAATGGGTCCTCCACATTCTTGGAATGGTTAGACCGTCATTTTTGTTCAGATTAGGATTGTGTTTGAGCATTTCACATGATTCTTTAAATTTCCTGTCGAACCAGGTTTTGGTGGGGTGTAGGGACTTGGTACTTTTCCAATCAATTCTGTGGTATGTCTGGAGTGCGTGGTCTGAAAGGTCGGTTTTTCTAAAATGGAAGTATTTAATGTGTCGTTTGTGTTCGTCATTCCTAATTGGGATGGTTCGTCCTGTTTCCCGTATATATGGTAAGCTACATGTGCATTGTATTTTGTAAACCCCTGGGCGGGCTAGGTGTGGAAGAACTGAGTATGTGTCTTAATTTTGTTGGGAGTTTAAAGGGGGTTTTGATGTTGTATTTGTGTAGTGTTCTGTCTATTTTTTCTGAAATGCCTCTAGCATAAGGAATGGCAACGGCATTCTTGAAATCATTTTTGTTTTTAGTGGTGTCTCTGTGGAGGATCTTGTGAATATATTTTTTTTTACTGTATCCATTTTTTATAAATGGATACAGTAAAATGATGCAGTTGATGATCTCGTATTCCTGGTTTAGAGCTTGCTCATTTGAACAAATAGTTTGAGCTCTGTGTTAAAGGGTGCTTCCGACACCTAGTTTTTGTGTTGGGCGGTGGTAAGAATTTTTGTGCATGTACTGGCCTGTGTGTGTGGGTTTGCGGTAGACTGAGAAGGAGAGACGGCCTGAGGAAAGACGTGTGACAAGTGTGTCTAGGAAAGGAAGAGAGTTTCTTTTTCTTTTTCTTTTCTTTTTCTATTTCAGTGGTGAATTGGATACGTTTGGGTTGTTTGTTCAGGTGGCTAAGGAATGTATTTTGTGCTTTGCGGCCTTGGGGCCAAATGGCGAAAATATCATCAATGTATCTGAGCCAAATTTTGGGCTTTAGACACGCGCTGACTTTAGAGCTCGTTGCTCAAAGTCTTCCATATAAAAGTTAGCTATTGTCTGTGTGTGTGGGGGGGGGGGGGGAGTAGTGAGCCCATGGCTGTACCTTCTTGTTGAAGGTAAAAATTGTTTTGCCACACGAAATATCCGGAGCGGAGTACGTGGGCAAAGAGGGCCGTGATGTCGTGTGGAAATGTGTTCTGTAGGAGCATAATAGTATCGTTGATCGGGACATTGGTGAAAAGAGCAGTTATGCCAAAGCCGACTAATAAATCTTGATCGTTGAGTGTAATGTTTTTAATTTTGCTTATGAAATGTGTATTTTTTTTATGTAGGAAGGGGAATGACCTACCAATTCCTTGAGTGTGGCCGCTAATTTTTTTGGCTAAGGGGTAATTCGGGCTTTCGATTCCTTCAACAATAAGACGTAGTGGCGTGTTTGTTTTGTGTATTTTGCAGACGGTAAATTCTGGGCGCGCGGTCATAATGAGGTATTAGTTTTTTAGTAGTTTCTTCTGGCCATGTGTTAACGGATTTAATTAATTCAGTAGTTTTCTTTCTGATGCGTTTCGTGGGATTGTAGTTTACCATTTGGAAGGTGTTGTGGTCCAATATCAAGGAGAGAGCTTGTTATATTTGTTGTAGAATTGAAACTACAAACTGTTCTAATATCATTTTAAAACTTATCTCGGAACATTAATAAAGTATATTTGCTCAAAATGTCTGCATAACTGGATATACATTTCTGCATATCTTCATAATGTTAGCTAAATCACTGGTTTTTCATTTCGAATGCAGCCCGAAAATATCCCTTAAGTCACATTCCTTTCATGTGACCACACATATTCAGTATATGTCATAAGGGTCAGGATGCCTAGCTAGCCAAGTAAAATTATCTCTTTCACCAATCCAATTATTGGGAAAGTAACAGTTCGAATAATCGGAAACCTAATGGAAAAAATGGTCAGAGCGCCATTACGATGAAAACATCCGTCAGTTATGCCAATATTACTTCTCCAGCGATGCAATCTCTCGGGAAGCATTAATGATACCAGAATAATTGAATATATTCACAGAAGCGAGAGTAGTCGCTTAGAAGATTATTGCCAGCATAATATGCTGACTAGAAGATTACGTCATTCAATAAAACAATGGAAAAATAAAATTTAAACAATTCGGTATTATTTAAACGATAAAGCATTGTTTAAATTTTAAATACAGAATTGTCAACAAATGAAATTTATTGTCATTCGTAAAGCTTTTATTTTAATATCCAGAAGGGATTTTGATTTCCATAAGCTTAAATAGACCTCTTTCTTACTTAGGGAACAGAGTTGTTTATTTCTTTTTTTAAACTAAAAGAAAAATGCGACCTTTATCCTGATTCGAAATCTCATTCGATTTCATCCTTTCAAATTAATAATTTCGGCGCCAATCGTTCCTGTCCATTCAGCTAGAAAAAGTTTCAGCTGCCAACCAAGACTACAGCAAACGGCATAATTAATTTATGTGGCTACTCGGAGCCCTGCTTCTTTCTGTATTTGACGCAATGTCCTTATTGATGTTTAGTTTCCTCCAAGTAAATTACAGAAAGTCACTTGGGAATTGGTGGGTGTGTAACAAAGAATTGGGGTTGCGATATTTCCAACGGGGAAAAAAATCAGTTGAACTTTCTCGAATACAATAAGAGAAACAAAGGGATGTGAATAAGAGAAAGACCGAATTTGCGATTTTCCTCAGTAAATTCCCTTTTATTTGTCCTATGAACACGTGGAGCTTCTGGAAAAGCTAATTCATTAGTGTGGTACTTACCTATACGACTCTACGGAGTGTTCTCCGTAGCAAATAGAAAAAATTATATTGCGTAGCATTACTGTGGATGTTTAGCATGTTCATCATCTTGAAACATTTACTTACAAGTGAAAAACGAATGAGAAAAAAACCTCTTATGTGTTGAATGGTAATATGGGAACAGGCTACACACACACATGTGTAAATAAAAATCATTCGAAGTTTAGGCGTTAGCCCATGTAGCCGGTTTCCATAACTTTCCTTCTGTGACTATATTTTATTCCCTTAAGTGGCGTTAATACCGACATGAGAATATACATTGGCAGAGGGAAGCTCCGTTTTGTGACTAGAAAGCACGCAACCAAAGACGTGACCGAACCACGCCGCTGTTCAAAATGTTGATAGAAAATAGTCACCCTGGCTATCAGCACAAGATTTAGGAGTGTTTCATAAAGACAAGATTTTCAAGTATGCAAGATTTTCCGAATTGGGACCTGCCTTCGTTTATTTTACTTTTAATTACACACGGATCAACTAACGCTATGAAACGAGTGTAATCGTTACTCTTAATTACGTGTTCCTCTGCCCGATATGTGTTTTATTAAAAACTAAATGTTTCGAGAGGTGTGTGTGTGGGGGGGGGAGAACCCTTCCGCCTCTTTATGAGATTAACTTACTCCCGAATATCTGTAAAGATTCTTTATGTCTCAGATAGGATTCACACCCAGTTTTTTTCAAGCAAAGAGCAAACAGCTGAATTAAAGCTTCCCCAAATTAGAGCATCCACGTGTTTGATTTTCCTAAACGGAAGTGAATATTTATAATATTCGTAAATGACGTACGCCTTTAATTGAACAATTATCCTAAACTACTCATTCAATGAACAGATAATTAAACACTGGATGAGATAGTACTGCACACTGAGTTGCAATTGGTCACAGTTCAAAGAGGAAAACAATTTTTTAATTTTTCTTTTTTTTATTTCCAGGAATCCTGGATTAAGGAACCATATTTGAAGAAAGAAGCCGATGGGTCAAGGAACAAACGAATTAAATATTTTTAACGGAACCTTATTTCAAAACTGCCTGATGTCTTGCTCTGCACATGACTTCGCGAAAGTTTCGCTTCATGTCGATATGCAATTATTAACACTCCGTAGAATGAACGCCCGCAGATGGATCTGCATCTGGGCGTTAGGATGCACCCAGATAGAAAGAAATGACGGCTTTACGCGTCCGTTCCGCCTGTCTCGGCCTTGTTCTCCTCCCAAGACCTTCCGCCAGTCGTGTAGGCCAAGCGGTAAATGGCTCGTAATAACCGAAACCTGTCATCCCTGACAGCTGCACGAAAACGAACACTCTTCGTGGCAAGCGCGGGGCTTATTTGCCACTCTTCGTGTGAAATATGCGGGCGTCAACGCAGCGGATCACGAAAAGGTGGTACGACAGCCATGAACTGGTGTTTTGCCGCTTCGTCTGGAGGTGTAGAACGTAGCATTTAATGCAGGCGCACCTGGAATTGGTAACGTGTGACGGGGAGGGCTTAATGAACCGTGAATCTCTCTCTCAATTCGCATCCGTAGACCTCTGGTGGCAAAAAGTTTAATACCAGAAATTTCGCTTTAGGAAAAGAAGTTGCTGAATATTCCTTAAGGATGACTAGTAAAAATTAAATTAAACTTCTTGACTCAGAACTTCATGCGCTTATCTTCACCTACATAGTGCTTGCTAGGCAGTTTTCCTTTTAATACTATTATATCAACTGAACTGCTGACTTCTAAAGTAGGAGTAAGCTTTTTTAGTGTGGAGTACACGCAATCATTTCATTTTGCTGCGAATGACTGGCATATCACCAATCAGGGCACTTTGCAAAAAACAAAATAAAAATAAACAGAACAAGATCCCAACCAGAGTAATCATATGATTAAAAAGAAATGCGTTTCCAGCGATTTCAATTTTATTGAAAGCTGTAGGACGCAGGACATATATGGCGCAGAGGGTGAAGCTTGACGCTTTTTATATTCCCTGTTGTCTATTTCGGGAGCAGTGATGGGAGAGATTTGTGAGCTATTTTAGCACGCAAATCTCTCCCATCATGCTAAATGGTGGGCAGAAGTGGCTATTCATCGTTGGGTGTTAGGATGGCTTTCGGTCTTTTAGGTTTCCAGTGGTCATTACCGTCATAGTTTCCGGCTTGCTGTATTAGTTGGTTTGGGTGCGTAGATGTCTTCATAAAGAATTTCTCTGCTAGAGAGCGTAGTAGTGGAGAGATGTAGGGGATATTTATGTCCCGGTGGATCTGGGCGTTCCTGATGAACCACGGGGCGTCCAGTATCATTCCCAGGCACTTGTTCTGTAGTCTTTGTAGCTTGAGGATGTTTGTCTTGGAGGTATGGCTCCAGGCTGGAGAGGCGTATATAATTGTGGGACGGATCACTGTCTTATACAGTAGAATTTTGTTTTTTGAGCTTAGTTTGCTGTGTCTGGTGATCAAGGGGTATAGCTGGGCGATAACTTTTGAAGCTTTGGTACATGTGCTCTTGATGTGGCAGTTGAAGCACGCTAATCTAGAATTATTCCGAGGTATTTTGCTTCAGTTTTCCAGGGAATTTTGGAGTTGAACAGGGTGATGTCTCCTTTGGGGGATGCTAGTCATCCTGTGAAGAGTATCGTTTTGCTTTTCTGAGGGTTCAGTTGTAGTCGCCAGTCTTTAAACCATTTTTCTAGATTCAGGATGGTATCTTGTAGTTTTTTGGTAACGAGATATGTTTGACGAGATCTGGCTAGAATAGCCGTGTCATCAGCACAAAGGGCGATGGTGGATGTGAGAGGATTTTGAGGGATGTCTGCCATATAGATGTTGAACATGGTCGGGGCTAGCAGTGATCCTTGAGGAACTCCAGCGAGGATTTTCCGTTGGGTTGAGACTGTTTCATTGATTTTGACTTGCATCCTCCTGTTTGAGAGGTATGATTTAATCAGGTGTATAATGTTTAGTGGAAGATTTGCGATGATAAGTTTGTAGAAGAGGCCTTGGTGCCAGATCTTACGAAGGCCTTTGAGATGTCTAGGAAGACGGCTCCAGTGTGCTGATTCCAATTAAATCCTGTGGTGATCGATTCTACCAGTCTACGGATCTGTTGGGTGGTGCTGTGATTTTGACGGAAGCCAAATTGTTCTTGTGGAATGATATTTAATTGGTTGGTATGATCTCGGAGTCTGATGAGGATGATTTTCTCTAATATTTTCCCTTAGTTGGATAGCAGGCTGATGGGACGTAATTTTCAGGTAGGTGTGGGTCTTTGCCTGGTTTGTGAATTGAGATGACGTCAGCTATTTTCCATGACTGGGCGAAGTGCTGCCATTTGAGGATGCAGTTTATGATGTTTGCCAGATGTGCTATGGCTTTGCGTGGTATGCCTTGATGACTTTGTTAGTGATGCCGTCGGAACATGGAGCTTTTTTGATCTTGAGATGGTTGATGATGCCGATTATTTTGGTAGGTGATGTAGGCATTAGAGGGCTTGGATTGTCATCGGGACAATTTACTGTGAACCTGACTTTATGATGGATCTTGTATACACGGCTGATGTTTAGGTTCTCATATGCAGGACTGCATTGTTTCTCTAGGTTTCTTGCTATGGCTTCGGCTTTGTTAGCATCTGTGTATGCAAGGTGCTGTTCTGCTTGGAGAGGGGGGGGTTGCGCTTCTTCATGAGGTTGTTTAGGAATTTCCATATGGAATGATCTGCTGTGGAGAAGGAGGTGAGCTTGTTGTCACATTGTTGATTCCTGTGGTTCTGGAGAGCTTTTCGGACAGATTTATTTAATCTGTTGAGGGCTGTTTTGTGCTGGGGGATCACGTGTGTTGTGATATATTTTTTTTTGTCTGTTTTTTTCCCTTATTAAGTCCATGATTTCTTCGGGAGATGGTTTTCTTTTGTGGGTAATCGTGGATACTGTGGCTGCTGTTATGGATTTATTGATTTTTTTTGCCGTATTTATCTCTTCCTTGGCTTTTATATGGGGAACCGGACCAATGTGTTCTGGTAGCACTTTCCTAAGTTTCTCCCAGACAATGGAGGTTTGGGGAAGGGGGGAGGTGACTGGTCTTTGTTCCCTAAGTAAAGTAGGATTGGGTTGTGGTCTGATGATAATTCGTTCAATGCTTGAATGCTGTACTGGTATTTGTTGTTATGCAGGATGGCGATGTCTAGGATGTCGGCTGTGCCAGTTGGGCTGTAGTGGGTTGGTTCGGTGGGTCCTGTTACGACAGCGTTGTTTAATCCTGTGTAGCTGAAGAGGATACGGCCATTTTTATTTGTGGTTCTGCTGTTCCAGGAGGGATGTTTGGAATCTAAGTCCCCAGCGACGATGATGGATTCATTTATGCCCAGCACAGCATCCAAGTGAGAAAATAGTAGGGTCTTAGCGGGGGAGTTGTAGGCGGCGTAGATTTTAAGTCTTCAAGTTGAGTTTGTGTGGACTTCGACACTGGTGAGTTCTAGGTTGGAGGTTAGGTGGGGGGGGGTAATTATTCCATTGTGCCTGATGCAGTTCCTGATAAATATGGCTGTACCACGGCCTCTGTAGTCCAGTCGGTCATTTCTTTACAGTGTGTAGCCTCTCAGTTTTGGATAGTCTGCAGGTCTTAGATGAGTTTCATTAATTAGGATGATGTCAGGATTGTATCTATGAGAGAATTCCTGAAGCTCCAGTTCCTTGTTTTTTAGGCCATTGGCGTTCCAAGCGGCGATCTGTAGTGAGTCTGGGAGTAATCTAGTTTTGTTCATTAACAAGCATTGATAAGATGGTTTGAGTTTCTTTTAGAAATCTTTTTGTGGAGTTTGGTGAAGGGTTTGACTTATTGAAGTCTTGAGGCATGTTTGCCAATGAGGCTGTGATGACTGTTGTCATGTTTGGAAGAATTTGGTCCTGCTGGATATCTTTGGATGTGCGGGTTACTTCGGTGTATGTCCTGCTTCGACGGTGGCTTTCCAGACTGTTGGTATTTTCCATTTGTGAGAGCTGGTATTTTGTTGTCTTTTGTTGGGTGTCAGGAAACTGGGGGAGCCGTCAACTCTGGTGCCCGTGGGCAGGGTTGAGAGATCTGTTTCCTTTTGTTGTCTGTTTTATTCTTAGGGTAGTGACTGCAGCCTCTGTAGTTTGCCGGGTGGGGGCCCCGCAGTTCGCGCATTTGGCTGGTGAGGTCCTGGGTTTTTGATCAGGTTGCTGTGGGGTGGTTTTGCCCACATTTGAGGCATTTGTAGTCTGCTCTGCAGAGTTTCTGTGCGTGTCCGTACTTCTGACATCTGTAGCTTTGGCCCGACGAGGCTCTTTTCTTTAGTGGTTCTGTTGTGATTTTCAGACCACAGATCGTTGTTATGTTGTACATGTTCTTGTGTGTGTGTTAGGTATCTCTAGGAGTACTTGGGGCATTGGACTCTTGTCGACCTGCAACATTCTGCTGACCTTGACAGGTGGGAGATCGTGGAGACGGAGGTCTTCAGTTATTTCATCTCTGTAGATGTTGTCTGTTACTCGCAATAACAACCATCATGCCGGTATTCATCTTCCCTCATCCCATTCTAATACTGATCCTTGAAAGCGGTCCTTATAAGGACTGGCTTTAAGGGGCGAAACAAGAATGCTTTTCATCTTCCCCGTTATCTGTGGAGGGCAGTGTAGGGATAAGGTGTTATTGAGCTATTAAACCGCTGATCATGTCAAGAGGGTAACAGCAATAGCCGAGCCTCGGTTAGAACTTCATTGGCTACAACACTGCCATCCATTACACTCCAAGGGTATTAATCACCGCATCTTACGGTCGATTCCCTCCTCCTGGTCCCTTGAAAGCGGTCCTTATAGTCCTTATAAGGACTGGCTTAAAGGGGCGAAGCAAGAATGCTTTTCATCTTCCCCGTTATCTGTAGAGGACAGTGTAGAGATAAGGTTATTGAGCTATTAAAGCTCTGATCTTGGCAGCAGGGTAACAGCAATAGCCGAACCTAGGTTAGAACTTCATTGGCTACAGCATTGCCATCCAATACCCTCCAAGAGTATATTATTAATCACCGCATCTCCCTTGAAAGTGGTAATCATTTAAATATTAATAATTTTAAAATATTAAAATAATTAAAAGGTGTATATTATATTTTCCAAATTTTCGCAATTTTTCAAAAGTATTTTAAAATTTGTTTCATAAACTATAAATAAAATATAAATTGAATTATTATTTCAGATAAAAATATTTTCAAACTGTAAAAACTGTATTTCAAACTGTACAATAATATAAAGGCTTTATCATCTCAATTAACACTTGAATGGATAAGAGTGAAAACAGTTTAATGCATTTTTTAATGTGACAGCACCAAAAAACTACTGTAAAAATAAGTTATTGGTAATCTTGAAAAAAAAAAGAGGAATAAAACATTTTGGACTTTTATACTAGATAGCCCGTTATAGTAAAATAAAACTTCTCTCCTTATATTTTTTATTGCAAATTCACGTTTTACAGGGAAGTTACGTAATATATTTTCCTTTGAAAAGTTCCATCCTATTATTCTGTACTCTGTAGTACTTTATTGCGAGTTATCGCGAAGTTATTATTCACTTCAGACACCGAGAAAAGTTTTTGCAGATGGTGAGGAAGTTTTGTTGCTTCCGTTTGGTTTCTTAACATCTCTTGCTTTTCTTCTACTATACTAGCCCGTCGTATAAATTTTATTTCATTTTTAACATAAGCAGATTGCTTACTGCAACCCACCTTCGACGACGTAAAATAAATCATTTGGAATGGAATAAAGGTAGAACATGAGTGCAATGAAAAATAAGTACAGTTTCTATTTTTATAATGCGTGAATGTAGGAGAATGCCTACTTTACGAAGAGTCAGATGGATCGAAGGGAGGAGGTGATAACGGATCAATTTTAAGATGCCATTGGAGGACCAGCACTCTCCTGTCATACGTGGCAATCACACCCTGCTTAAAGCACAGCACCGTCGCTTGAAATGCGTAACCAGACCTCTTACAGAATTCTGAAAAAACGACAGTGAGCCGGCTCTGATGGAGTGGCTCACTATCGTGGGTGTCATATGGTGCTGGGTAAGTCTGTCTCAAATCATAAAACTCGATTCTTCTTCCCTTATTTCGATTAATTAGTAAATTTTCTGAGATGTACAGAATAGGTCTTCATTACGACATTGTAATCAAAACGACGAGTACATTCGTTAAGACTCATTATTTGCTCTTATTCACATTTAAGACTCCTGCTTCTACGGAATTAAAAAAAAAAATCTTATACGCAGCCTTTATTGTAATATACAGCTGCAAAATTTGAAGTTAAAAGTATTATACAAAAATATTTAGTTAAACGATGAAACTTTTTTTATACGAATATGTCATTACAAAAAAAATAAGATTTTTTTTTTCGTTTTGTCGTTATCTAGCTCTTTCATATGAATGTCTATAAAAATTCTTTTGTACTCTACTTGTGTCCACAATCATCCTAATTCATGTCGAAAAACTTACTGAATAGACAGTTTAAGTTATGATAATTCGTAGCATGACTTAGAACGAAATGTATAGCCATACTTTATTTTTGAGATTATGATTGTTGCTACGTAACATCATTTGCTTACAGAGCAAGTGTTGTATACTGTAGAATTAAAAGCGTACTATATTCATTGTTGTACCCATTGTTAACGAGTTCATAATGTTTCTCACATTGTTTACAGTCCTTTGACAAACAGGGTGACAATAACAATATCCAATGGACAAGTTAATGGTAAACCCATGAAAGTTATTTTATATCACAAGTACCGAACATTAACTGACATCCAAGTCGTCATGCAGAATTAGTTTTTTTTTTTTTTAGAATTTTCATTGCAGCATATTACCTATTCGCAATTTAAAAAATACAATAAAGTTTTCAATTTTCTAAAAATGCCAATAAAATAAGTTCTAACTGAGATTTTGTATGTTTTCAGAAATTATTCAAGATACAGCAGTGATTGCGCACCTCCAGTAATTAGCAGAGTGACATTCAACCGATGGCGAAATAATTATGTACAGGAAATACATAAACCACATTGCTTTTGTATTAATTTGATTCACTATAGCCAACTCGTAGCAACAATAAACGTTTTATCTGGCAAAAGTGAGTTCTTTGATCGTCTGATCAGAGCACAGACCTCTAAATTCTAAATAATAATTGTGAAATAATTTTATTTCATAAAATAAAAATTTACGAAAAGTAACAGGCGATATTTATTATTGCTATTATTATATTTAATTTTATTATTATTTTCTATTTCAATAATAATAATTTGTTTGTGACGTCACTATTATATCTACGATCTGATGCTTAGATACTCATCAACAATCAAATGTTTTAATTGTTTGTTGAAGTATTTTTTTAATTATTGCTGAATCTGCTTTATCTGTTGTTGGATTTTATAAATCACTAATAATTTAGTGGTAAATTCAAAATATACTGACTGTGCTTTTGTATTTAAATACAAGAGTATCAATGAAGCAAGAAGGATGATCACTAGTAATTCTAACTATCACATAATCAACTGAAATATTTAAGAAACTTTCTCTGGAGAACGATTTCTTTCGGTCTATTAAAGTAGTCAGTTTATTTAAATGATCGATTAGTAACCCTGTTCTGACCCCAAGTTGTGTGATATAATCGCTGAAAGGCAATAAATTCCGTGAGGCTTTACAACCTGCTGGCTTCAATCTCAGGAAAGAATGTCTCCCATGACAGCTTAGTGGCAGTCAATGTGAATTAGAGGAAAGTATTTAAGCAGGAAGGAGGGAGGGAGAGAGAGAGAATGGGGAGAGATCGCTTATGTGTGCACGTGATCAGAGCAAGGAAGTGGCAGACGCTATTATTCGAAGTTTTCTTCACTCGAGCGAAGAGACTGGAATGCCAAAAAAAAAAAACCACATTCGGTGTTTATAAAGCGGCTGTTGTGATATGCAAATTTATGAAGACGGCGGCGAATTCTCGTATTTTCTGATGCTCAAGTCCAAGAGAACAGTCGTCACGTTCATTATAGAAGAACATGTAATGGTAAGTTAAGCAATATTATTCTTTGTGATGACATCATTATGACCCTAACAACTGAATATGGAGCTACTCGTGACTCATGTACAAATTACTGAAGACTTCAACGAACACAGTCAAAGGAGGCAGTAAAACGAAATTCTACCTAAATACAAACAATCCAAGCAGTACTGACCCAAATGGATTTAAGTAAAGCATATGAATAACCTAGATCTTGATGCGACTGTCAAAAACTGTATAATCTAACCTCTGTAAAAAGGTTTTTGATACTACTTCAAATTCATCCAATAACATCAATTTATATCATGTAAATATTAGGTCGTTAAGGTCAAATTTTGAAAATTTAATGTGACTCCTCTCAGAAATCTTTAGATTTCTGAGAGGAGTCACATTAAATTTTCAAATGTACTAGTGTTATTACAGATGTACATACAGATGTACTAGTGTTAAGCGAAAGATGGATTAAACAATTTGAAACTGATCGTTATTCTCTCGTTAATTACGACACGTATTATGACTGTCGTGATTATAATCGTTAGGCGGATTAATTCTGTACATTTGAAACTTTAAATTTCACAAACTGGAACGAAATATGCATAGTGCTGAAAGTGTAATGATTTACGACACAGTGATCACAGTGATGAATGTACTTACATTTGCTATATACCGTGCACATGATGACCCAATTTATATGTTTCTATCAGAGCTAAATATGCCCTAAAAACATTTATGACATTATCGTGTTTTTAAAAGTGAAGGGATATAAATTTGTATTTACATAAGAATAATAGCAAAATTGAAGGATGTAAATATATATTATCTACACATGGGTTTCTTGCATACATTGATGACAATACGAGAGAAGCGAACAACTCAGCAAGTTGTATTGATCATGTATTCAAAAGAAACAAAATGGCCGATGGGGTATCCTCTGCAATCTATTTTAGCAAAATAACAGATCCCTCTTTACTGTTGAATGTATCATTACCTAACAGTGTTGATGTGAGCTGTGCAGGTAGTCATGAAAAATTTGAAAATGATGCCAATTAGAATAAATTAGAGAATTATATAAAAATTATGAACTGCGTCAAAACGATGAATAGATCGTTTTGAGGCAGTTATATGAGAAATTTATCAAAATGATTAAATAAACAGACAGAAAATCGCAATACCACAAAAGAGTTACTGTAAAAAGGGTGTTCACGCATGCTGGATAAGAGATGAACTAAAAATATGAAAAAGGAACAAAGAAAAGCTCTATTATAAGCATAACAAGAATTACTGCAATTTTATGTTTGAACACGGCTATAGAAAGTTTGATAAATACTTTAAAAAAATAAAGTACGCAAAAGGACATTATCTCTTAATGAAATTTCCTTCTTGTATGAACAGTAAAAGTAAAGAATGGCGAAAAGAAAGTAAAGTAAAGAAAGGCGCATAAAAATCCTTTTATGCGTCTAATCAATGAAGGTTCAATACCATAAATAAAGGAATTTAGCAGACATTTTTCTTGGTATATGTTAACGATCTGTGCAAATACAAACTTTTTGGAAAAATAATATCGTTTGTTGATTACACGGCATTAGTATACACCGAAACGACCCTTGAGGAGCTAGAAAATCGGATCAACCATGATATGTTGAAACTAAATAAGTGGTTTAGCAATAATGGTCTTAAAACTAATACCGATAATGCTAATATATATACTTCACGTTAACAGATAAGCCAGATCACAATATAACTATAAAATGGCATGCAACGAAATGTAGTGATTTTCAAAATTTTAACTATAACTTAGTCAAAAAAAAAAAACAAATCAGTCAAGTATTTGGGCCTCCATATCGACGGCAATCCGAAATGAAATTCTGATATCATATTTTTGACAAACAAGTTGAGGTTCGTAGTCAAACAGAATAGCTTATGTTAAAAAAATATCAATTCATATTTTTAACATGCTTATACTATTCTTAGGTAAATTCTTTACTGCAATATAATCTCCACCCAACGGGTATCATCCGTGGGGTGGAGTTTACTACAGCAATTTGTTTCCTTTTGACACGAATACAAAATAGAATTAGAGCTATATCCCATTCTGACTTGGCAAATTCAACCACTTCCCTGTTTGCCATTCATAATATTTTTCCATTACAAAAACTATCTATATAATTGTATACTATATGGAAGAAATAACATTGCAAATTTTTCTGTATATAAGGTAGCCTCTGTGGCCCGAAAATTCATTATTGTTCCCAAGGCAAAGAAAGAATTTTTCATAAATCCTTTGAATACAACAATAAACGGAAATGAAATAAAGTCGGTAATAACCCCAGAATATGCTTTCAGTAAACCTCTTGGGATTAAGTAATGTTGACCTCATAGATAGTCATTTGATTTTGCAGTGACTGTATCGCTTAAATCTAATTTTTCTAGAAACCAGTATATCTACAGCCCTTGGTTATACACACATTGTACAGTTCCTTCCTTATATTTTCTTTTCCTGTTTATGATCCCCCCCCCCTTAATATGTCTCTACATTAATTAATGTTCAAGTGTTCATATTATAATATAACTTTTTTCTGTTCCATGATCACTTGTTGCTGTAATAAAACATCTCTATCGTATGACGTTATTAGTTGTACAGCTTCTTCAGGCTTAGTAATAATAAATTTGATTTGAAAAAAAAAAAAAAAAAAGTGATGGCTCACTAACCGCCATCTGCAACAAGCTTTGGTCTTTTGTCTGACCATTAAATTATCAAACCTTAAACGACACCCTAAATCCTAATAAAAGATTTTAAATACACAATTAATTAAATTTTTATTGTCGTAAAAATGAGTATTTACTTTTCACCTTTCAAAACTTTTCTTAATTCTGTCCCTAAAATTAGTCCGATTTAAGCAAAAATCGAAATATTTAAAACACGCTCTTGTAAGGATCCCAAATACAATTTTTATTAAACATCTGTGCAACCCGAGAAATTATTGTGTGTTTGTAGTGCACGAGCAAAACGAATCGATTTTCACCTAGTTTTTCCGGAGGTTATCGCATCACGTGATTGCCCTGTCATCCGATCGGCTACTACTTCCATCAGATCGCACTTCTATGAGACATTACTACAAACAAAGGGCTTCACAAGTACTTGAAAGTATTAATGGCAAGAATTAATTGTCGCGGAGGTTGTCGTTACGATCAACAACTGAAGGATCAAAAGCAATCCTGGAAACTACAATAAATAAATAAATATATATAAAACGCCTAAATGGAAGAGGCGTTGGAGAGGCCTTTCCAACAAGCAACACAGGTAAATTACTGGAAACAATATTAATATTTCATAAATACTCATTCAGGATAATGAACAGAAATCAAGAAAGATTTATCTATATTTAATAAAATAAGTGATTTTGTTGACGAGTAACGTTAGGGTTGTTATTATTCTGCTTATTAATATATTGTACATCGCTGATAAAGGGTTTTATGAAATAGACGTACACATTACGAAGTTTGAATTGAAACACCCCAAATATTACAAAATGTGTGTGTGTGGGGGGGGATGTCTCTGTTTAGTCACAACATTGTTATTATTACGCAATCGAAGGAACTGCAGAAGTTGTGATTACTCTTGTTTCTCTGCATAACTCAAAAAAACTGGTCTTCTGGTGACCCTCACTGTGACTGATGATTCTGTCAAAGAATGAAATAAATTTGATGTGTGCACCCACCGTAGCGGTGCTCTTCACGTCTGCCCTTAGTTCATCTGCCTCTTATTTACATCCAGGTTCTGCTATCACATGGTGAATAAATTTCTTTCAAAAGCAAGACACACTAATTACATTGGCAATTTGGTTTTGCAATAAGATGCTAATAAAAATACAAATGGATTCTCCATCCTAGAGAGGAAATTGATTCAATAATTATTCAATTTTCCAATATTTATCGATTGGTTTTTCTAGAACAGAGAATAGCTTTAGATGGGGACGTACTGCCTCCACTGCTACTTTAGTGGTAGCGGAATATCCTGACGCGACACGAAATAAACCCCCACTTGTTCCTTGAGTGATTTATTTACGTAGTGTTGATGATATCAACCCGAGGCGACGTCAACCACTGCCTTTCACTTGCGGCTTTTCAAGCTAACGCATTTGTTTCATTTGTCATAGGAAATTCACGATGATGACAGTGGAAGTAGCAATAATGATAATATTCTCCACTGTATTTAAGGAAAATTTTATATTTATTTTAATTACAAATGGTTCATTCGAATGTGGCCCGGAGAATATCTGGGACTTTCGTTTATGCAAGAAACAAATAAGCATAATACGAGTATTGTTGGGTGTAATAAAGTCATTATTACACCCAACAATGTTTTAAGTATTTGCTCGTCTTTATAAGTCTTTCGGCGTTTGAAATCACGGTTCATAAACTTAAATGATGCTTTTAGAGAAATGGAAATTAACCTTTTTTTTTTTAAATAATAATAATAACTTTGTGATAAAGGACAGCTTCCTCTTTGTATATCAATCAGAAGTATTTTAACGTAAATGAAATCCTCTTTCAACAATGTTTCCCTAACAATAAATTGCAACAATGAACCATAGATACAACGTATAAAATAGTGAACGCTAGGCAGCGCCACTATGAAATACTGATAGGGATATTATCAATCGAAATACTATAAACTTGAAATTAACACAACCACACAAAGAACTATCTTTCTAAATTAAAGACATAATTCTTATGTTAGTCAAGTAGATAATAGTTTAATATCCGACGTTTCACTGACTGATATCTGTCAGCATTTTCAAAGGAATACACTGGTAAGCAACAGAAAGTAGCAAAAACTAGGAAACTAACCGACAATTCTAAAAATTATATAAAGTTATCACTGTGCGTGATACAATTGATATAATACGCGTTTCGCAAGCGCAACGTTTTATTTGTTGAGATATTTAATGTAATTTTCATGAAAGTTCATTTCTTTTTGGTTAAATGATCTGATTAGAGTTTTCCATATATCTGGTAAGATTAAGCCTTGATTCTTATTTCAGTTACCTGTTGAAAGGGCGACTGTAGCAGCTTCTTTAAATGTTCTGGAATGGTAGTTGTCTTCTATGTAGGGCATATGGCTCATATCCCATTCAATGTTATGATTGGTAGAGGCAAAGTGGGAAGAATGGCCTGATATATCCTGTCTGTTGTTCCTTACATAGCCTATGTGTTCCTTCTTTCTTGTTTCAAAACTTCTAGATGTCTGTGCGATATAATTAATACCGCAAGAACAAGGTATGCTATAAACTCAAGAGTATTTGTAGAAAGGATGGCAACTTTCGGTGATCTTATGAACTTTTGAATGGTCTCAATAGGTTTGAAGGTTACTCTGATATTATATGGTTTTAGAAGAAGAGCTAGTTCATTGGATATGGTACTAACAAATGGAATTATTACAGAGCTGATGTGTTGGGTTTCATCTCATTGTCTTTGATGTCACTAAAGAGAATCTTGTTGATGATTCTTGTAGGGTAGCCATTTATGGATAGATCTCTGGATATTTTCATTAATTCTTCTTGCAAGTCATCAGGGTCTGTGGTACACTGTATAGCTCTTTTTTTTTTTGAGCATATGGATAATGCTGAGTTTCTGGGATATCTGGTGAGACGAGTCGAAATGGAGGTAGCGTCCTGTGTTAGTAGGTTTTCTATATACCAACAGGTTGATGCTATTGTCAGTTTGTTTCTTAATAAGGACGCCTAGGAATGGAAGTTTATTTTTTCTAATTCCAAAGTGAACTTGATAGTGTTGTGGAAGAAATTAATTTTGTCTAAATGATGAAGATGTCGTCAACATACCTAAACCATGTGGTTGGTTTAGGGGTAATTTGGGATAAAATTTGAGTTTCCAGATTTTCTAAGAATAGGTTGGCACTAGAAGGAGAGAGAGGGCTACCCATGGCTAATCCATTAAGTTGTTTGTATGTTTTTTGCCATGTAAAATAGTTCGAAGTTAAGCAATGCTTGAAAAACTTGGTGATGTTTGGTGTATGTTGACGACATCTTCATCATTTGGAATCACAAAAAAAAAAGAGGAACTAATAGATTATCTAAACAAAATTAATTGCTTCCACAACACTATCAAGTTCACTTTGGAACTAGAAAAAATAAACTTCCATTCCTAGGCGTCCTTATTAAGAAACAAACTGACAATAGCATCAACCTGTCGGTATATAGAAAACCTACTAACACAGGACGCTACCTCCATTTCGATTCGTCTCGCCACATATCCCAGAAACTCAGCATTATCTATATGCTCAAAAAAGAGCTATACAGTGTACCACAGACCCTGGCGACTTACAAGAAGAATTAATGAAAATATCCAGAGATATATCCCTAAATGGCTGCCCTACAAGAATCATCAACAAGATTCTCTTTAGTGACATCAAAGACAACGAGATGAAACCCAATACATCAACTCTATAACAATTCCATTTGCTAGTGCCATATCCAGAAAATTAGCTCTTCTTCTAAAACCATATAATATCAGAGTAACCTTCAAACCTATTGAGACCATTCAAAGGTTTATAATATCTCCGAAATATAGCCATCCTTTCTACAAATACTCTGGAGTTTATAGCATACCCTGTTCATGCGGTATTAATTACATCGGACAGACATCTAGAAGTTTTGAAACAAGAAAGAAGGAACACATAGGCTGTGTAAGGAACAACAGACAGGATATATCTGGCCTTTCTTCACACTTTGCCTCTACCAACCATAATATTGAATGGAATATGAGCCATATGCCCTACATAGAAGACAACTACTATTCCAGCACATTTAAAGAAGCTGCTTCAGCGCCCGTTCAACAGGTAACTGAAATAAGAATCAAGGCCTAATCTTACCAGATATATGGAAAACTCTAATCAGATCATTTACCCAAAAAGAAATGAACTTTCATGAAAATTACATTAAATATCTCAACCAATAAAACGTTGCGCTTGCGACCCGCGTATTATATCATTGTATCACGCACAGTGATAACTTTATATAATTTTTAGAATTGTCGGTTAGTTTCCTAGTTTTTGCTACTTTCTATTGCTTACCAGTGTATTCCTTTGAAAATGCTGACAGATATCAGTCAGTGAAACGTCGGATATTAAACTAATAGTTACTTGACTAACATACAGAATTAAGTCTTTAATTTATTAATACTAGTGGTCAAGAAAAAGATCATAATATGAACTATCTTAATGTTTACTGTTTCGTAACAATGTCGTACAATCACACGTAAATTACCTCACAAAATTGATTGACCGCATTCTGATACAAAGTCCATTTGGCCCTTCATAATGGAAGTTTCCGATGTAATTAAAGTTCTCTTAATTGTTCATTTCTAGGGGTAATTTACATTGCTTTCCTGGCGAATACGCTTAATTGGCAACTTTATACCTTGTCCATGATTGTCTTTATTGCTCTGACAGCAGTAGTGATTGTAAATATGCTGTCATTTATTCTCTTTTCCTCTGTTCGAGTGTTTAGCGGGTGAATTTGCATAAGTGAAAACCTGAATTATGTGGAGGTTTGTCCGGGGCTATTTTTTCGTGAATATTGGAATTTAAAATCTGTCAAACTAAATAATAAATTTGGTTTGAAACGTTCATCATTAATGAAAATTGAACAGGGTCGCAAACATGTTAATATTGTTCAGAGCAAAGCTATCAATATTACTAGATAACCTTAATCGAAAAAGGTGCTAATGTCTATGTTTAAAAGTTAATTAGTTCTCAAAATTAAGCATGAAGGAGTACTTAAAAGGAAAATTTAACCGACTTCACTAATAAAATCGAAAAAGTTAATAATACGCAACGCAAAAAAAATAATAAAATAAAGTAAGTTTACATTCACCGTCTTCACTGCTTAATCCTTTATCTAAACACTATGCCACAGCCATCGACTACATGCAGTGCCATCTATCGCCACTAATAGTATTTATTGTCCATAAATTGCTTCTGTACTTGGGTTTATTTGCTTGTATTTGACGATAATTATTAAGTGGAGTTTATGCAAATAAAAAAAAGTTACTTAAATTAAGGGGATATTAAATCCCGCATAGTTTTAAAACCGAATAAGAAACTCAAAGATCGGAATCAGAGAGTTTCTTGCCGATTATAGTAAACTATAAAGTATCGTATAAATTATAGTAAACTATAAAGTTTCCAAACAGGTGCAACCTGTTTGGAAAACTCGTTCGCAGAGTACATAAGTTATTTTCGCTATACACTTTGGTATTAGGTCTAGCTACTCACTGATGAAGCCTCAAAAAAGGCTGAAACCGGTCTGGGTAGTGACCTCCCTCCATAATGTAATAACAGCATTCATTTCCTAGGAAATGTGTTTTTACATTATGGAAAATACCTAAGAATAGCGATCTGAACTTCCCCCACCTTTGCAACGAGTTGCCCGGTACTGTACTACGTACTAGGATCACTTGCATTGGCTAACGCTAGTGTCGCCGATACTTTATAGTTTACTATATTCGGCAAGAAACTCTGATTCCGATCTTTGAGTTTCTTATTCGGTTTTAAAACTATGCCGGATTTAATATCCCCTTAATTTAAGTAATGTTTTCATTGCCGAAATGAAGCTTATTAGCTCTTTATACTTAAGTAAAAAAAAGTGTTTTTGCGTATTTGATGAAATACTTCATTTTTATCTTAAATAACTGTTGTGAATAATATATTTCAGTTATTTAAAAGTATTTTTACCCTTTTAGCAATAACCTATTGCTGCTTGAAGGAGAAAGCCAAAAATAGATAGCCATGTTTCTTTCATCTGCACAAGGGGATGGATGCCCACGATATTCGATTTTTAACCGTTTCCCTATCTTCGGGCACGAAACCCGATACTATGATTTCCGTTTCTAGCATTGATGTCTTTCTCTCTCTCTCTCTCTCTCTTTCTTTTTTTCCTTTTTTTTTTTTTTTTTTTTTTTAAGTCTTGCGGAATCGATGTGCTTTGTCCACTTGGGCCAGCGTGTATTGATTTCGGAGAAATCCTGAAATTTCTCTCCTGCAATAACCTTGCAAGAAACGCAAGTTTAAAATGAATAATAAAAAATAAATAAAAATCCCGACTATAAGCTTCTTATCTTTCTTAAGATTCGACAGGTCTTTCTTAAAGCCTTTTGGGAAGAGGGTGACTGCCGTGGATATTGCATTGAAATAAGATTATACTGTAGCGTTTCCGTACAACAATTATTGGACCTCGTATTCAGGTCTGGTTTATAGGAACGTGCGCTCTGCAACAACTGAAAAGGCGAAACTTCCGTATTCGCTTTCTAAATAAGCCTTAAGCAATTGAAACTAGAAGCCGATGGGTTTATGATACTCTCCTGTATCGATAAGCGATTTGCCAGCTCCCCTGTCATATGTAATATAAACGCAGCTCGCTAACGCATATTCCGAATGCCAATGGAATAAGATGGAGTCCGCAAATATTACTACACTCGCTCTATTGTAAAACAGTGCAAATTCTGCCTTAAAACGAATAAGGGAAAGAAAGATGCAAATACTTATCGCAGTGTTCGGTAGTTTTCTTTACCCTGCCCATCCACCCTTATCTGGACAATAGACTAGTCCAGATTTCAAATGTTCATTGTTGACTACAGCAGTAACGTTCATATTATTGTTGCATGGTTTTATGGGAAAGAAACGAATCAGCCGTTTTTCTGTCTAATTGTAAAACTGTCAAATATGCAACAAGGAGAAAAAATGCTTCTTTTGATTAATCGTTAATCACCTATTAAAAGTTGCAAAATACACTAAGGGTAGTAACTTAACTTAAAATTAGTTTCTCTTCCCTTCCTCAACCCCTCTTCTCATCAGATATTCTTCTGTTTTCTTTCTTTGAAGTGTACAAGGGAGGGGATATTCAGCATTTTAATTTTTAACAATTCTGTTTTACAAATGAGATATATAATAATAAAAATACTACTTACACAAACAGTCACCTACCATAATTATTCACCGATCACACTTCAGTTTCAAGAGCCGTTGATATGAAAGCATAGTCACACAGAACAGATTAGTTATGGGCATGTAAGGTACCTTAATAGCATGTAAAACAACACTGAATGCGTTTAAATAATTCTGAAGTATAAAAATTGATCTGATATTAAGATATCTTAACCCTTTACAAGATTAACTGGCAAACCGCATACACAAAAAAATACATTTTCAAAAACCAACACAAACTTTTCTACCGTCAACCCACACAGAGACGTGTGAGGAAGGGGGGGGGGGGATTGAACATGTAGACCCGTGATGGATTGCTGGCCAATTAAATCTGCCACATTTGAACACAGGCAGGATTTCGTCTTCCATGAAGTTTTAGAAATAATTCTTGAAGGAAATTAAAATATAAGTATTTTTAACAAAGTGTAGTAAATTAAGTAAATAGTTATATATATATATATATATATATATATATATATATATATATATTTCGACATATATTTTTATATATAGAGAGTGTATATATATATATATATATATATACACTCTCTATATATAAAAATATATAAGTCGAAATTTGAAATGTTTTTATATAACGTTTTTTGTCTCCGGCTTGCCAGCTTACCAGCCCGGAACTCGGGGGGGGCCGTAGCCGCCAGGGGAGGGGGCACCGTCCCTCTAGTATGTATGTATGTATGTATATATATATATATATATATATATTTGGAGGCATCTGTAGCTAAAACCAATAAACCGAATGAGACCAAATTTTATATTGAGACTTTTGAAGGCATGGGGAGATGATTTCCGCGAAAAAAAAAACATTTAGTACCAAAAGTCGCCGATAGGGGAAATTTTGGCGCTGGCGGAGCCGAAAACAAGCGGATATTATATTAAAGGCAGATAAAATGGAATAATAACATTTCGACGGTGTAAGCGACAGCCGCTTCACTCATTCCAGCTGGATATGTGACGCGTTACAATGATAATAAGAATAATAATAATTAAACTAAAACAACTTGCGAGAAACACAAAAATCAATGTAGTGATTGAACTCACAGGAAATAATGTTTTATTCATCAGAATCAGGGTTCCCTGGCCCACATACACGATTTTTCATGTGCTGAGTCTCAAGCACTAACTACCGCATAATCTGCGGTAGTTAGTGCTTGCAAACAACTGAACGTATACGGATAGAAGTGAAGCATTTTCCGTAAGATTTTCCAGACTGTACCATAGGCCATATCAAGTTTGCGAGCTATGGCACAAGTGCTTGGACCAGTACTGGTTCCTGTGTCGTCGAACACCGCAGTAGCAACGTCTGTTACTGTCTCTTCTTGCACTGCTTTCCTTCCTCTGCTACTAGGTCTAACTCCTAGTGATCCAGTTTCTTCAAACTTCTTAACCATAGCTGTCAGTGCTACAGCTGACATAAGACCTGTACGCAGGTTATGAAGCCTTCTAAATTCCCGAAGGGCCGCTACAGCATTTTGCTGTTTAAGGTAAAACAATTTAACAAGTAAAGCAGGCTGAGGCAAGGTAGGAATATTGAGCACCATTCGTCAGTCATTCGAATAACTACCCGAACGTTGCCAATCCCTTTTTAAGTGGAATTGGTGGCGCTGCTAGCGTCAGGTACACAGTAAAATTTGCATAATCCTTTTTACCTGCGTTTATTGCAAATATTTGACTGCTTTCGGCTCCGCCAGCGCAAAAATTTCCCCTCTCGGCGACTTTTGATACTAAATCTTTTTTTTTCACGGAATTCATCCCCCCCATGCCTTCGAAAGTCTCAATATAAAATGTGGTCTCATTCCACCATATATATATATATATATATATATATATATATAATGGACTGGTGTCCAATGATGGACACCGTTCACGCGATTCAACCTTCATAAGATATGATAGTTTTACTCATTAAGAATAAGTATCGCTTTTCAATGGAAACATATCTTGAATGGTCAGTTTATAAGAAATTCCAACTAATTACGTGTTTTTCATTAAGCCATCATTGTTTACTTCTTAAGATTCTAGAAAGCTTATAGAAAGTTTCCTGTATGTCATTTGCTAGCGGTGGGCCACGAACATGAATCCAACCACTTCGAAACGATGTTCATTGAGATCAAAGATGAAGGAACAACCAATCCATTAAAGTAATGTCCCCATCACGCTCCCTTAACCACACTTGCACGTGTCACGTGCTCTGTGACATGGCACATTATCATGTTGCCAGTGTCCTTGAAGGTTAAACAGTTAGCAAGACGGTATATACTTCGTTGGCAAAATATTCAAGTCGCTTAACAAAGTTCGATAACGTTCTTTTTACTTTTGCGCATGATCGGAAATGCAAGTGAGAAACTTTCGCTCCAATCCACCATGTGCACTGCCATTACATTCTTCAGCGCTGTGCTTGAAACGATGCGGGAAAGATTGTTTAATTATAATTTCATTATGGAACAATCACAATTTATAACAATTCTTCATTCCATAATATTTTATACACTGTGGTAAGTTCACTTTTCCAGCCACGTGAATTACAGCGGAGACTTTGGCTTCTGTCGTAAGTGACAACATGTTTCGTAAATAACGTTGGTCTACATACAAACACAACATTACAAAACGTTTGACAGCTCATACAAAATTATGCTTAAGCTGTAATATCAGGTAAGCATATATTTGAATATTTTAAACATGAACAATTTAAGTCCAGATGACTTTATCCAATCGCTGGATAAGAAGCTGGCGCTCGACATCCTCAAAAAACTATTGAAGAAATTTGAGGTAGAGCGGCCAGGGTTTCTAAACCTATATTCAGCGACAGACGACTCCACAGAAGGGGACAACTCAACACCAGGGGAAGAAGGTAAGACGAACCTGATAATCTCTGCTCCCACTCCAAAACATGATACAGAAACCCATGCACGGAAAAAACGTAAAACAGCGGAGACTCCGATAAACGAGGGGATGGAAAAAGATAACACCAACACTGACCTCCCCACACCCAACAACGAAAAAGTTCCTCCAATTGTTCTACGGGAAAAAGAACGTTGGACGGCCCATAGGCCTATTATGCAAAACCATCAAATTGCCTATTCATGGGCAAAAATCGTAGAGGACGGAGTTAAAATCCAGCCTGCCACAGTAGGCGACTACAGACTCCTCACAAAAAACATGGATGAGTCAAATATTAAATATCATACTTACTCGCTGAAGTCGGAGAAAAACCTAAACGTTGTACTCATGGGAGTAACAGAAAACATCTCCACAGATGAAATAACTGAAGACCTCCGTCTCTACGATCTCCCACCTGTCAAGGTCAGCAGAATGTTACGGGTCGACAAGAGTCCAATGCCCCAAGTACTCCTAGAGATACCTAACACACACAAGAACATGTACAATATAACAACGATCTGTGGTCTGAAAATCACAACAGAACCACTAAAGAAAAGAGCCTCGTCGGGCCAAAGCTACAGATGTCAGAAGTACGGACACGCACAGAAACTCTGCAGAGCAGACTACAAATGATTCAAATGTGGGCAAAACCACCCCACAGCAACCTGCTCAAAAACCCAGGACTTCACCAGCCAAATGCACGAACTGCGGGGACCCCACCCGGCAAAATACAGAGGCTGCAGTCACTACCCTAACAATAAAACAGACAACAAAAGGAAACAGATTTCTCAACCCTGCCCACAGGCACCAGAGTCGACGGCTCCCCCAGTTTCCTGACACCGAACAAAATACCAGCTTTCACAAATGGAAAATATCAACAGTCTGGAAAGCCACCATCGAAGCAGGACATACGCCGAAGTAGCCCGCTCGTCCAAAGATATCCAGCAGGAAAACATTCTTCCAAACATGACAACAGTCATCAGAACATCATTGGCAAACATGCTTCAAGACTTCAGTGAGTTAAGCCCTTCAGCAAACTCCACAAAAGATTTCTATAAGAAACTCAAACCATATTATCAATGCTTGTTAATGAATAAAACTAGATTACCCCAAGACTCACCTCAGATCGCCGCTTGGAACGCCAATGGTCTAAAAAACAAGACACTGGAGCTTCAAGAATTCTCTCACAGATAAAACCCTGATATAATACTAATTAATGAAACTCATTTAAGATCTGCAGACAAACCAAAACTGAGAGGCTACACACTATATAGAAATGACCGACTAGACTACAGAGGTGGTGGTGGTGGTACAGCCATATTTATCAGGAACTGCATCAGGCACAATGGAATTCTCACCCCCCTCTAACCTCCAACCAAGAACTCACCGGTGTTGAAGTCCACACAAACTCAACTGGAAGACGTAAAATCTACGCCGCCTACAACTCCCTCGCTAAGACCCTGCTATTTTCCGACTTGGATGCTGTAGTAGGCACAAATGAATCCATCATCGTCGCTGGGGAATTAAACTCCAAACATCCCTCCTGAAATATCAGAACCACAAATAAAAATGGCCGTATCCTCTTCAGCTACACAGGATTAAACAACGCTGTTGTAACAGGACCCACCGAACCAACCCACCACAGCCCAACTGGCACAGCCGACATCCTACACAACATCAAATACCAGCACAGCATTCAAGCACTGAACGAATTATCATCAGACCACAACCCAATCCTACTTTACGTAGGGAACATTGGTCCGGTTCCCCATATAAAAACCAAGGAAGAAATAGACACGGCAATAAAGAACCTCACCAATCAAATCAATAAAGCTATAACAGCAGACACAGTATCCAAGATTACCGACAAACAAAATCGTCTCCCGGAAGAAATCATGGACTTAATAATGGAAAAAAACAGACAAAGAAAAAGATATCACAACACTCGTGCTCCCCAGGAAAAAACAGCCCTCATCAGATTAAATAAATCTGTCCGAGAATCTCTTCTGAACCACAGGAACGAAAAATGGGACAACAAGCTCACCTCCTTCTCCACAGCAGATCATTCCATATGGAAATTCCTAAACAACCTCAGGAACAAGCGCAAATCCCTCCCCCACTCTCCAAGCAGAACAGCACCTTGCATACACAGACGCTGACAAAGCCGAAGCAATAGGAAGAAACCTAGAGAAACAATGCAGTCTTGCATACGAGGACCTAAACATCAGCCATGTATACAAGATAAATCGTAAAGTCAGGTTCACAGTAAATCGTCCCGATGTCAATCGAAACCCTATAATACCTACCTCACCTACTGAAATAACCGGCTTTATTAACCGTCTCAAGTTCAAAAAAAGCCCCAGGTCCTGATGGCATCACTAACCAAGTCATCAAGGCACTACCACGCAAAGCCACAGCACATCTGGCAAACATCATAAACTCCATCCTCAAATGGCAGCACTTACCCCAGTCATGGAAAATAACTGACATCATCTCAATTCACAAACCAGGCAAAGACCCACACCTACCTGAAAATTACCGTCCCATCAGCCTGCTATCCAACTTAGGGAAAATAGCTGAGAAAATCATCCTCATCCGACTCCAAGATCATGTCAACCAACTAAATATCATTCCACAAGAACAAATTTGCTTCCGTCAAAATCACAACACCACCCAACAGATCCATAGACTGGTAGGATACATCACCACAGGATTTAATTGGAATCAACACACTGGAGCCGTCTTCCTAGACATCTCAAAGACCTTCGATAAGATCTGGCACTAAGGCCTCCTTTACAAACTTATCATCGCTAACCTTCCACTAAACATGATACACCTGATCAAATCATACCTCTCCAACAGGAGGATGTAAGTCAAAATCAATGAAACAGTCTCAACTCAACGGAAAATCTTTGCTGGAGTTCCTCAAGGATCACTGCTAACTCCAATCCTGTTCAACATCTATATGGCAGACATCTGTCAAAATCCTCTCACATCCACCATCACTCTTCGTGCTGATGACACGGCTATTCTAGCCAGATCTCGTCAAACATATCTCGTTACCAAAAAACTACAAGATACCATCCTGAATCTAGAAAAATGGTTTAAAGATTGGCGACTACAATTGAACCCTCAGAAAAGCAAAACGATACTCTTCACAAGATGACTAGCATCCCCCAAAGGAGACATCACCCTGTTCAACTCCAAAATTCCCTGGAAAACTGAAGCAAAATACCTCGGAATAATTCTAGATAAGCGATTATGCTTCAACAGCCACATCAAGAGCACATGCACCAAAGCTTCAAAAGTTATCGCCCAGCTATATCCCTTGATCAACAGACACAGCAAACTAAGCTCAAGAAACAAAATTCTACTGTACAAGACAGTGATCCGTCCCACAGTCATATACGCCTCCCCAGCCTGGAGCCATACCTCCAAGACAAACATTCTCAAGCTACAAAGACTACAGAACAAGTGCCTGGGAATGATACTGGACGCCCCGTGGTTCATCAGGAACGCCCAGATCCACCGGGACATAAATATCCCCTACATCTCTCCACTACTACGCTCCCTAGCTTTGGATGCGTAGGCATCCAAACCAACTAATTCAGCAAGCCGGAAACTATGACGGTAATGACCACTGGAAACATAAAAGACCGAAAGCCATCCTAACACCCAACGACGAGTAACCACTTCTGCCCATTCAGGGCGAGCTGAAATCACAAATCTCTCCCATCACTGCTCCCGAAACAGACAACAGAGATATGAAAAGCGTCAAGCTTCCGCCTCTGTTATCCTGCGTCCAGGTATATATTCAGGACAGGTTCGATATTGGTATATGATTTACGAAGATGATGACCCGGATGATGTGCATTCGTACCGTAAGTTAGATGTTATTCAGTGGCGATATCTGGTCTTAGAGCTACCGTGGGAACTTGTAAAGACTTCGTTTCTCATGAGAATTCGCCGTAAAGTCTATATTTCCAAGTCGCGCTGTTCATTGTCATTCGAGTGTTGATTGCGGTCTCGCGATAGTCCTTTAGTGTGATGTATTTTTTTTTATACGATATACGGAAGTCCTTGAGATCCAGTTGGAGGTTTAATACCCTTGGAGGGTAACGGATGGCAATGCTGTACCAATGAAGTTCAACTGTTGCTGTTACCCCCCTGGGGCGCTGAGATTCGAGAGTTTTGAGTTCGCTCTCTTAAGGTTATTGCCTTAAGGGAGCAATTTGAGTTTCCGGGGAAAGTGTTCTCCGGCACGGCCCGCTGAGGGTGAATGCTTTTCTTCGGAATATGAGCGGTTCTGCTCGGTGGTGGCGTGTGGGTGGAAGGCCATCACTGAGTGGAGCCAACGCTGAGATGGATGGTCTTTCACCCACGATTGAGTGGCCTAGGGATCGTCCGAAGTTTTAGAGTCGGTTTTACCTTTAAATATGGCAATGCTAGCCAATGAAGTTCTAACTGAGGCTCGGCTATTGCTGTTACCCTCCTGCCATGATCAGAGCTTTAATAGCTCAATACAACCTTATCCCTACACTGTCCTCTACAGATAACGGGGAAGATGAAAAGCATTCTTGCTTCATCCCTTTAAGCCAGTCCTTATAAGGACTATAAGGTATATTCATATTCATTATAGCCCCAATATAGTTCGTGCATGTCGTACGAGGCGACTAAAATGGGTGCCCTGGGAGGGTAATGGATGGCAATGCTGGATGGCATGGCAGGAGGATAACAGCTATTGCTGTTATCCTCCTGCCATGATCAGAGCTTTAAATAGCTCAATAACACCCTACCCTTACATTGTCCTCTACAGATAACGGGGAATATGAAAAGCATTTTTGCTTCGCCCATCTAACCTGTCCTTTTTAGGTCTTTTAGGTAAATTCATTATAATTATATAGTAATAGTAGTTTATATGCTTCTAACAGCCTATAATAAATGTACATAAAAAATAAATAAATTCTGAATAGGAAATTTATTCATCAATTAATTGCAAGTTAAAGTAGTTTGTACATCTGTCCATTACTTCTTTATATATTTGTTTATGAAGATTTATTATTTTTTTTATCTATACTTGTTTTTTGCTTATTCTGCATTACATATAGAACTAGATGGCGTATGCCTTGCTGTCCTTTCTTATATACAATACAAACATTTGTTGTATTGTATATAAGAAAGAAATTACTTTGCTCTGATTTCAGCAAAGAAAAAAAGACAGCACTACTGTGAAGGCTACTTCCAAATCCCTCTCTTGGCAACCTGTCAACGCCTCTCTTGCACAGACGCTACTAGTGAAAAGTGCAGTAACATTCATCTCAGAACCGGTGCAGACACTCAGCAACCTGCCAGTTTTATTCAATGAACCGTTAGAACGTTTATCGTCGAGCAATGTTTACAAAAAAAAAAAAAAAAAGAGAGATGTCGCTTGCTATTTCGTCATTACATCACACACTTCACGTCTCGTAACTTGCCAATGGCAAGCAATGAACTTTAGTAAATCACCGAACTCAGATCATATGCTCTGTTATTCTTCCATTAAATTTGTTTTAACTAGCAACTATTTTTCGAAACAACTCAAGACGTCAATGCGAGATTCTCAGCACACTCAAGAATGTCACATACTTCTTTTGATTTAAATTTGCATTAGAGAAGTTTCGAAATAAATTAGGCAGAAGGACACATGACAGATAGCAACCCATTAGGGAACTCTGCTTCGTTTTCATACAAACGAACTGAAAGAAATCCATCAAGATTGGGTTTATTATTATTATAAAGATAACAAGAAATTTTATACCTGGTTTTATTCCTTTTCCCAAGTAAGCAAAATAAAGTTTTGCGGGTGAAATATATTTACGTCTGAGCGACTTGTATATAGAAGCTAATGACTTCATATCACTTGCCTCAGTATGTATCCCATAATGCAGAGCATCCCTTTCAGGCGTGTATGATGCAATGCATAATGGGAAGGGCCACTACGAAGACCGATTTCTATCTTTATTGAGGTCTCTTCAGTGGGAGCCAACCTTGGTATTTCTTCTGAGTCTGGCTCACACTGAAGAGACCTCAGTAAAGGTCGAAACCGGTCTGGGTAGTAGCCCTTCCCATTATGCATTGCATCATACACGCCTGAAAGGGGTGCTTTGTATTATGGAATACATACTAAAGCAAGTGATATGAAGTTATTAGCCTCTATATACAAGTAGCTCAGACGTGAATATATTTCACGCGCAAAACTTAACACGAGCTAAAATGCAGAAATCTTTGAAAAATAATAAATCTTATGGCTACGTTGAAGTCAGTGTTTCTAAATTTTTTTTTTCCCATTTTATACTCGAGAGTAACTTCGCTCCAAAACAGCACATATTATGCCGTCTCATCTGTTGGTGACACAAAGTAGAACTGATCTCCACGATCTTAACAAAGGTTAGTGAACCGAAAGTTTATAACCATCTTAGTGTAAGTAATATCTGAAAAAGATTCCATCATAGCTCCAGCGTATCAATTCTAGAATGATTTATGAGGCACTTGGTTGCTCTCTTCTAAACTGGTGCCGAAGAAAATGGCTTACTTCACTATAAGCTGTCAGTCAACGGCAGTGCAGGATTATAGGAAATGACTGCGTTGTGTTTTGGACAGCTCCGTTTCTGTGTTGCTGACAAAGCTTCTAAAATCTCCCTCCGGAGAACGCCAAGTGCCATTTAGTAACTAAAAGAAAACAGGAAGTACTTTTAGAAGGATCTGATATAACAACGTGTAATGCGTATTTGTAAATCTAAACTAAACATTATCAGGGCTACTACGTTCATTCGTATTTCCCCATCAGTAAAAAAAAATGGCTAGATCCCTCAGCACATGGAGATCCATTCATCTTCTATTAAGCAGATTCTGCTTGACTATGTCACTTTTTTTTCATCTCTTCAGATAATGGGAGAGAATGACGAATGATAAAAGTATTAGTATATAAATTTGGATTCCTTTACCGCTAAGAACCCAATTCATGTTTATTGTAAATGTATGATGCAATGTATGATCCTTCATTTCTTGTAATATACTGTAGGAATCTAGTCTGTGATAAAGTTCCTTTTTCGCCAATTTCCTGTCGATTATTTTCAATGCTTTAAAACCACGATATCTTTTATTTAATTCGTGGCATTATAGTTCAAATTGGAAAGACTTATACATTATTAATCATTATAATTTTTCATCAACTACCTTCCAAACCACTGATCGTGCAGATCTGCATTATAATGACATTTACAAATAATATAAATCAAGCACTCATTACAAGCTTTTGCACATGTGTATATGTGAAAACATCCTACTAGTCGATTCACCTAATGATGGATTTGTGCTTATTAACTACTTCTTATAAAGTTTTAACCAATATCACACTTTAAGGACACCCCTGTTGTATCTAATAAGGCAGCTCCGATCAATTCATTGAAGAGACAGAGCACCGAGTTTATGTAGCCCGTAATACGCCATCGGAGAGCTTGATGTTTTTGCTGCTTGACTGTCCAAGTTCATTAACCAACCTTCAAGCCAGTCTGCTAAAAACAACTCTGCTAATTACATTATGAACGAGAAGTACCAAGTTAAACGACGAATTATCCAAACTTGCCTAATTACCTTTGTAATTAAACGAACACCTCGCTCAAATTAAATAGATTACAACGCTAAATTGATATGGTGTGCTGTGTTTGTCGAAATTTCCATTATCGGCCTTAGTCAAAGAATTTACTGTCTCTCTCTCTCTCTCCTCTCCATACAAAGAAAAAGCAGGAATCTTTTTAGTCTCAATTCGTTTGGAAGAAGATATTTTAGACGGTGTAAAATGCACTTGTCACTCAAGTAGAAGACCTAACGTAAGCAAATGGCTTTTGCAGGCGTATTTCGCTTTTTATTTTTATTTTCAAAAGAACCTTCTACAGTACACATAAAAATAATAGATTTTCATTTTACTGCCAGTCAAATGTCGATTTAAGTCTCGCGCAATTCTAAACACAAGCAATATTCCGTGAAGAGAAAGAAAGTGCCCGGCTCGCTCCTAATCAGAAAATACTTCGACGGGAATACGTCTGTCATGGAAAAAATCAATCCCCATTCAGCCAAACAAGATGAAATGTGGATCCACTCCGACTCTCCCGACAACAATTGGTTTCAGAGAAACTTTTGATTCTTAAGGAGTTTAAATATCTGCATTGGAAGCAAATTTCTTAAGACGCATAAGAAGATCCTTAAGGGTGGGAGTCAATATAAAACTTTAAGAAGCAGAAGGGCCTAAGTACCAGTTTGGTAAATCTTTAAGCCTTAAATTGTTTAAGGATCTGTTTTGAATAATTATTAATAACTTTCTAGTTCTTAAAGGCAATCAGGCAGGAATCCTTAGAAGTGAGAAAACGTTTTCTTAAGAATCGATTTGTTGGAAATCCTTGAAAACTCACTGAAAATTCTTAAAATAGTTTTCTTAAGAATTTTTAATATTTGTAGGAATCTAACGGCTAACAACAATAAAAAAAAGATATTTGAGTTCCTGAATATGCAGTAGTTTAGCAGGTGGTATCTTCGGATTGTTTTAATTTTAAATGGGTTAAGGACGAATTTTCAATATTCTCTTTCCATGCAAGCGGGGGTTATGGGGTAGGTATATAACCACTGTCTATTTTTCCAATTAAATCTTCCAGTTCAAACGTAATGCGCCTCAGTTGATGTCGCCAACAAATCTTTGGGTATTAAGTATTACGGAACAGCGTTTCACAAGCGGCTTTCAAATAACTTCCTTATCTTCATTCACTGCTGAATCACGGCTAAGATTAGTGCACACTCCGTCGAGTCCTTTGCTGACACAGCTGGTGCATTTATTCCCTTGCTTAAGGTGGTCTCTGCCTTAGGAGGAGCTTCGTATTCAATTTTGGTTTATTTAATTTGCCAAATCGTTTATAGCGCTGAAGTTTTCCATCTTGTTGAATCATTTGATCTTGCAAGTTACTGATCCTGGCACCTTGTCTGACCCCCCCCCCCCCAAGACAGAATTTTCTCGTAAATTTTATTATTGAAATAAACTGTAATGCCTCCCATAATTCAGTCACGGGTTAGACTGTTTTATCCTTAAATCTATTAATTTTGAAAGGTTCTAAACCTGTAATACTGAAAAATTGTATTCTTGAAGCGAAATTGAACCACCTAATCCTGGTGAATGAAGTCGGTTTGCCTGAAGAGGACTATAATTTTCCCTGCCAACAGTGAATGCAGTCGAGTTATCTACACTCAGTTAAAGATCATATTAACTATTCGTTATACACATACACCGTGAGATACTTAAGTTGCTTGTTTAACACATCTTTAATCTTATTAGAAATATGTTCTGTTTTAGTACATCCCCATTATCATCATCGTGTTCTAGTACACCATGATGATGATAATAACAACATTTTAGGTCGAATAATTTAGTTTTTAATCGTTATCTGCTATTTTGTAATTTACCACGAACTTCTTAAATTTTCTTTAAAGAAACCGACTGTCATAATAATGGTGACGCTAACTTCATTCCAGTTTAAACGTCGGCATCATTCAGATAGTCGATAATGATGACAATTTCGCTCCTGTTAAATAAAGCAAAAGGTCGTTCAGGTACCGACTGAGAGGTATTGTATTGTGAGAGGACGGGGGGAGTCGCCAAACAAAACCATATTATCTACTGATTTTCATAACCTTAGTATTTTTAATCCATTAGAAAACCAATTACTAAATTACGATTTTCTTTACTGTAATACTATTTCTGGACTCAATGAGTGAGAATAAATTAGTTCATGCATCTGATGGAATGAATAAATAAAACAAAAGGGATTAAATGGTTTTATATGTCGCAACCAGTTGAGTGAATTATTATTCGGTAAAAATAACCCTTTAATGGCTAAAGTTTCACCGATCGGGCTTAATGGAGATGGATCGGAGACACCTGTGAACAGTATTTCCACCAAGCAGGCACACTTCCAGTTTTGTCTCATTAACGTAATATAAGTTCGCACTTCCCTAACTCATATAACATAAATGGCCTTATTAATCAGATTTCGTAGCGCCGTCATAATTATGCATTTCATTACACATGGATTTCGGGTAGCAAAACGAACGTGTGCGCGCATAATCATGAGCTAGCGTAGGGTTATGGTTAACCAGAATTGCCGTATTTAAACTATTCACGTCAGCAAAATTTGTTCGCTTTTGAACAACATCCGACAGTATGTCGTCAGCATCATCCACCTCTCCGAATCTTCTTTTTCTCTCAACTCCCACACTGTTTCGAGGAGTGAAACAGGAGGAATTAAGACTGCAGAAGTGTGTGTAGGCCTCGCGTGTGGGCTTCTGTGTATCGATTCGAGAGCAGCTCAAATTTTGTATCTCCTCCGGATCGAGAGTAAAGGAGGAGGCAGCACTTGCCGTAGCAAGCGGAGTGCCGATAGACAGAGAGGCGTGGAGCGAGAGAAGGAGAGCTCTCGCGCCAGTTATGCGCAGGGTGGCTGACGAGTGAGTGCACGTGTGTGAATATACGCTGCTTCCATTTCTTTTTTTTTTTACTTTTGCTTCTGCCTCCGAATTTCTATGTGACCTTTCTTCGTATTCGCCTCGAGAGTTTACACAAGGTTTCTTCCTCCCTCTTCATCTTCCTTACCTAACTGTGATGCCTTCTTGAGAGAGAGAGTGCAATTACTTTTCCAAGGGTGGCGCATGACTGGCGAGTTTCTTCCAAGCATGCTAAAGAGGAGGGATAATTCAAGAATGGACTTGTGTTGAGTTTCCTCCTTGCAACAAAGTTAGAGGGAGCGGTTTGATCGTTTAATTTATTGACGCTGTTCAAACGTGCCGTAGCATTATTGTTTCCAGTCGGTGATCATGCGGCGCCATCTGACCATCCGCCTCATCGTCGTCACAGTTCGCATTTCCCTCCTCATCTCTCCCCCTCACCGATAAGTCCTGGACACTTCCCTTGGAAACTTAACGAAGACCTACATTTTCAGAGGCCAGCCTGCTTGATTTTTCCAGACTTATCGATCCCTTTGTGGCCGAAGTGTGTAAACGACACTCCGATACCATTTTCGGAATTGTGGTTCGCTCGTGACGCGTACAGTTGAAGGAGTAGACGAAGCAAGATTTAATCTTCTCACATTCCTTTCCTTCCCCGTCAACGACCATACAGCAGGAAATGGATCGTTACCCCATGGGGGTTTCCAGCATGACGGACGGACTATCTCAGAGCGTCAACCGTGGGGCTTTCGCTAAGGCTTCGACGGATCAAGATGTAAACGGGAGTCAAGATGTAAACGGGAGTCAAGATGGGTGCAGGAAGCGACATTTTAGGCGCCTCCAACTGGAAACATTGAACAAGTAAGAACTTTGAATTGTACTTTCATTTTATGTATTTTGTGCATTTCCTTCCACTTCAGCATACAATGCATTAGTTACGTAGGCATTGTTGCCATACGTCAGCAATTCCTACGTAACAATTAGATTGAGCAACAATCACTCTGGTGATAGCACACTATTATTTACTACTGTAGCTCTCTAAACTAAATTGACTTACATGAGATAGCGAACGAGAACGCTTCTGGGGATTAAATTTCACATAAAATAAATAAATAAATCCTCTAAATGTCTTTCATTTCATATGAGAATAGACAGTGCTTTTATGATTTTATGCCCATTTTGTTTTCTTGTAAATCGCTGCAGTTCTGTGGATACTATAACTAACTAGCGGTTACAGGAAAATTCATCGAAAAGCGAGTTCATCGAAAGACAATTCGTCTAAAATGCAATTCATCGAAAAACAATTCGCCGAAATTTTTAAATTTTCGATAATGTTATGGTAAAAGTAATCCATTTAGAACAAAAACTGAACCATGCAGACAGCTTCTTGTGCCAACAACTACTAAGTCATTTAAGTCAGAGAGTTTTTGTAATAAAGTACATAATTTGGACACATTATTTCTTTGTCGCCCCGAATATAGCTGAACTGAAAACTGGACATTTTCTTGTGAAAGTTTCAAACAGCGAATCTGAGTAAAATTCATCCCATAATAATTGCTGTATTGAAGTCGCATATCACTACTAGCAACAATAATAATAATGGAGCCTGCGTAGTTCAGTCGGTAAAAACGAAGCCGTTTAGTTAGAAAGACCTGGATAGTTGGATCCCATTTACGCATAATTTTTATCAGTCCTGTTCTGCTAAAGGTAAGTTAGCAGGCATAATATAGACACGGCTGGGCTTTTCTTCCGAAAACAGGCAAATCAGTCCCATGAACAGACATGAAACAGTTAACTGACAAGAAAGACTATGAGAACCATATTGTTCTATAACTTTTTCCCTATGAAAGTAGCATTGTAATCTCCTTATTCACGGTTCAGGTTTTGTTCTAAATGGATCAATTTTCTCATAACATTTTCGAAAATTTTAAATTTGCGACGAATTGTTTTTCGATGAATTGCCTTTTCGATGAACTCTCCGTATACCTAACTAGCAACTTATTGTATGTAATCTTACGTGTTCTACATGCGAGTTTGCCGAGTTGCGAGATTAAAATCTTCAATTTCTTCAGGAGTTGAAAATAAAATACATGTTCCAAAGAATATCTGGAAAAGTCACTTTATTGTGGTGAAGTCCGAACTTTTTTTTCGACGTTGCTATGAGGCTATGCAGGCAAACTAAATTTCATATAACAGAATTTTAATGATTATTTTGGAGTCATTATCAAAACTATGAACTAGTAGTAGTGTAGCCCTATCAACAATGTATATTTTACAGGACTGAGAGGACTGCGTATACAGTTCTTTGTTTATAATAATATTACTGTTATAACGTGACACCTCCAGTAAGTCATCGCGGGAGGGCATTCTACTCTACTGCACTACACGCAGCTCACCGTCTCCCACACTACTTAACACACAACTAAAGCTACACACAACTCACCGTTTCTTTCCACTACTTAATTCTCCAACGAGCTTACCACCCTGTACACACAATGCCATCTACCGCCCACCATCATCAACAAAAGTTTTTTTTTTCTGTAAATTGTATGTGGTCTCATGACCGATTTACCAATGCGAGGGATGAAAAACCCATAAATTAATATTTCCCTACTTTTCTTTATCTAACAAACTCGAATTAAGTTAATGAAACACAGCTTAAATAAATATTTTATTACATAATCTTAAATGAAAGATATAAAATAAAAATGTTCAAAGGAGATTATAAGTTTATATAAAAAAAAAATAAAATAAGCAACTGCTAATCATAACTTTTTGCAAAATCTCTACAGTATAGATTTATTGTGAAAAAATGTAAAAAAAAAAAAAAAAAAAACATGTCCACTTTATGATCGTCAACCCCCAAATCTGTGTTCTTTGTAGAACAGACTACAAAAACTGGTCCGTTTCGTAACATCCTCATTGGTTTCATTGTAAGGCAACAACATGCAATACAACAATAGAAATCTAGTGGCGAGCATGAAGGTAATGCAGGCCTGTTTTGTCGTCTCTAAACCTAGTGTTTTAGCAGAATCAGTTGATTATTATCTAGTAAATTGAGCAGTATTAAAGAGAGAAATGAATAAAAATTAAATATTATTGCAGAGATGCAGAATTTCTATAAAACAAAATACGCGGTTCAGATCAAACTAATCAATTTTCGTAAACCCTAAATTGATGATATAATCGCCAATTTATGTCTGTCAGTACGCGCATACTCTGATTAATCACTGTATGCCTGTTTTACGACAGGAACCCCTTCATATAGCAACCTTCAGCCGATACATTCTTATAAATGTTCCACGCTTACTTGACGATATTCGAACTCAAGTATTTCCAATCAAAGTAGAAGGTCGGTGTTCTCACACGCCGGTAGAATAACTGTTTGTGTAGATTTGAGGTTTAATCGCGATTAAGGATAATTTCGTTTTAAAATAAGGCATCTCATAGCTTGTTAATCCCTTGTATTAGGCATCGTATATAAGTTGACATAGACATTGTTATGCGTAAAGGCACACTTATGTTTATGGGGAGGATAATATGCATGTTTAAAAGGAATAATACAATAAACGTAATAATACCAGAGAAATAAGGTTATAGTAACCTCGGATAATTAACTCAGTGCCATGCAAAAATACCCTAGGGCACATTTCTCTTTAACAGTTATTCAACATATTTATCACATGATTACACCAACGCCATCGTTGGTGTAATCATGTAATAAATATGCCTTTAGTAACAACGGGAAAGACGAACCAATTCTGCATTGGGGCGGGGGGGGCGCGAGTAACTGGGATTAAGCCAACTTTGTTACAACTAAATGTCCACTAGGAATCCGTGCTAAACATCGCAAAGCAATTCACACACACACACACACACACATTTGTAATGACCACCCATAAAGTTCCTAGATCACATCGCCCCTCCTCTATGAAGTCCCGTTTCCGTAAAAAAACCTTCTGTTATTACGTCTTTTGTTATCAAGGTGGCCACACGGTATCCATTTCCACAATCCAGCTCCCATAATTGGCGCTAGAAACGATTGTACTTGGCATTAGTGTTATGCTCATTACTCTACCTCCTGGAATAAGTAACGAACTAGAAGAAGAAACAAAGCTTATAACGACTTTTATCTTAGAGAAGCTGTCTTTAGAAACGACATAAGTGAGAGGTGATAAATGAAAAGCAGAACTCAAACTGGTAATGGTGCTGATCTTTAAACAGACGGAACACAGCACAGCTCTTGAAAGCGAAATTTCATTACTATCGACCGGGGATGTGAAATATCGCAGAGTGTGAAAGGAATGAAGACAGATATCCACAGGAGACGAAGAAGGAAACACAAGATAGAGATAATGAAAATAACCGAGTTAATGTTTATAGTAATAATATCAAACTAACAGCGCTGTAAGATACTCTGAATTTAGCACACATGAAAGAAAAAGAAAACTATTGACGTTTCAGGTGATCATTGCTGGACACTATCATTAAATATTTTAGAAACGTAGTTGTAATCGAATTGCTAGAAGTCCTTTCTTTTTTTTCCCTTTTCTCGACAGACAGATGAATTGAATTTTTTGACCTAATTTTAAAGAAAACTTGGCTGCTTCTAACCGGAATCCCGACCTTCCTATGATTTTATACACGAATAGTCCGTTTTGCTTGGCAACCTATCACGTTATACCGTATATAGATGAACGATTCTTCCGGAGTGACTGCATACTCAGCTAGAAAAGAGGACAATATTACAACATGCAATACATCAAGGCAAAAAGTAAAAGACAGCGAGAAACTTGCATGACAATTTCGATTGTGATGAGTACTCGTAGCGTTCGCAATTTTGTATGCTATCAATGGGTAATTTCGTTAAAAATATGAATAAATGCATTGAAATACAAGTATAAATAAAAATACTTGTACTTCAAAAAAAAAAAAAAAAATTTTACCGCTCGCGGTACAAGTATTAATAGGGCGAGTTTTACTAATACTGATATAAGGTATATTTACAACTCTTTCGAGATGGGATTCAGATAGAAAAAAAAATCTCTGCTTTTAGATATAAACGTACAATTAACAAAAACAACAACCATGGGTTCAACGCCCGTAGGTGTCTGATGCCATCTTGATAAGATTCTTCCACTGCATTCTATTTTGTGCAAGATGACTCAATTTGTGTATAGCGTTTCCGCACCATTTGGCGATGTCATCGTCCCATTCTCTGTTTGGTCTTCCTCTTTTGTTTTTTCCTTCAATCATTCCAAACAGCAACTTTTTTCATTTTCTCTCATCGTTCATTCTACATATATGGCCAAATAGACGTAGTTTCCTTTTGATTATTTTCTGCATCAGGTTTTATTTTGATTGTATTCGTCTATAGATTTCCCCATTCTTCACTTTATGGATCCAGCTTATCCTCAAGATCTTTCTATAGCACTTCCTCTCGAATGCTAATATCCTCCTTTCAGATTCTCTCAGGAGTAACCAGGCCTCACATCCATAGATCATGCTGCTGAAGACAAAGGTTTCCACAATGGGCAGTTCAGGGTGCATCTTTATAGCTCGGCTCTTCCATATTTTGTCCATGGCTTTTAAGATAACTGTTGCTCTGGCTATTCTAATTTTTACCTCTTTTTTTGGGAGGGGGGTCCAAGACATGCGTCATCACGTAGCATCCATGATATGTGGAGTGTTCCACATTTTCCAGTTGAAATCCTTCAATGGTAACTTTGTTCGATAACTCCTGCTGTCCGAATATCATTGTTTTAGTTTTTTCAATATTGACATTTAGTTCATATCTTTTTCCTTCTGTGTATAGTGTTCGCAGTGGCCTTTCCAGCCTTGCAGCATCGTCTTCAATAAGGAGGGTCATCTACAAAGCAGAGGAAGTTTATTCTCATTCCATTTATTGAAATGCCCCACCTTCTTTGTTCTTATCTAGTATTCTTCCCAGCTGTGTGATGAAGATGGTTCGTGATAATGGATCCCCTTGTCTTGTGACTTGACTAGTAGCAAACCAATCTCCAGTCACACCTGCTATCCTGACTGTTACTTGTGCTTGGCTGTTTATATCTTTCATCAGAACTTTGATTGCTTTTTTCGATAAAAAAGCAATCAAACGGTCAAATTGAAGTGAATTTTGTAGCGCGGGTTACATAAGCCACACGACAGCACACCCAACCGAAATGGTTACGCGACGCCACTGTTATTTACGATAACATACTATGATTGAAAACTGCACACAGATATATTATATATATTTTTTAAAACATTAATTATCGACTAAATCTTAAATCCAAAGAAATTTTTTCTCATGAAATAACTATAACAAACTTGTTATAGTTGTTTCATGTTATAAGTCTGCATATTTCGCAGATTTTTTTAATCTCCCAGAATAATGTGCAGGAAAAGCTGTCCGAAAAAAAAATAAACAAAACATACATTTAAGATTACACAGGGATGGATATGAATCTGGTGATTTGGATTAAAGGTGGCTGATAGGCAGATATCAAGGAATAGTTTATGGAGGAGTTGACTCCAGCAGAAGTCAGATGACCAGTGGTCTGCCAGAGGGCTCAGTCTACTGTTGTTTAATTTGCAGATCAATGATTTTTTTTATCCATTAGCTGGTGTCTAGATGGGGGCTGTTCCCCACCCCCTTTAACCAGTACACTACTGTGGATGCCGCTGGACTACTTTGTCCATTGGTGTCTTGCCTAGTTTTACGATCCCTCGGCAGGGGACCAACCAGTTGCTAGAGGATGTGGTAGGGTCACAGATGCCCTTTCCACAGAGAGTTGGAAGGACAATCACAAACATCCATGCTCTAGGCGGGATTCGAGTCTACAGCCTCTTGGCTAAAGAGCGGATACGCTAACCACTCGGTCAACCGGGCCAGCATACATCAACCATATAAGGAATTATTTTACTGGAAATAGTCAGTTGTTTGCTTATGATGCAAAACTGAGAACAACAATAGTAAATGAATATGATATACAGATCCTGCAGGATGATTTTAACAGACTGACAGTATGGGCAAAGGTAAATGGCTACTAGTTTAATGTGGTTAGTTGTAAGGTTCTTGTGTTCCTTGATATCCTTTGGAAAGAAGAGATCACATACTGTGTACCATATATAGATGGAACTGAACTGCAAGAAGTTGACGAGACTAGGGACTTGGTGGTTATTCTGGAATAGCCACCAAGCTTGCGAAAGTAGTCAAAACTGCACATCAGGTCACGTGGTAGTTGAAGAACCCACTAACAAGCAGGGATCAGAGAAGTGTTCCTTTTTATAAGGCTTTATTAAAGCTATACTGGACGACAACTGTGTGCGGATCTAGTTACCCGTATTCCGTGGGGATTAAGAAGTAGTGGAGAGGACACAAAGGGAAGTGACAAAACTTGTGGTAGGCCTATGAAATATTCCGTATGAGAATAGATTGAAGGTTTGTTTGCTTCACAAACTAGATGATAGGCAAAAAACAGGAGACGTGATAGAATATATTTGTAGGATTGACACTGAAGACTTTTTCAGTACATGGCAAGAAAGGAAAGAAAAGAACGACAGGTCCATTGAAGTTGTATAAGAGTGTGGATTACAAGGGTGTTAGGACTAGATTTTTTTTTTTTGCTTGGAGAGTGGTGAATGGTTAGAAGTATGAGAGATATTGTGTCAATGATGGCTGGTGTGTCGATCTGACTCCATGGATATACCTGTATAATGATGGTGATAAAATTACTAATTCATATTAAAATTACTAATTCACATTAAAAGCTACGTTCGAATTCGCATTCGAACCTAGCTTTTTCCAACCAGAAAATAAATCTCCAAAATTCATTTAAGCTAAGGAGGTTCTGCATTAACAACACCAGCGATGATGATAACACTCTAAATTCTAGATGTAGTGTTTATCAATACAAACCATATTCAATCCTTGAAAACACAAGACGTTAGATCACATTGGCACAAAATGTTCTTGCAGAAATTTAAATCACTGCATTTTGAAGAATGGAACTTGAAATAATCGCAAAAATGAAGTTTTCTGTGGCTTACAGCGTAGGTCTTAGAGAAAAGTCTTCTTCGACGCAACGGGAACTAATTTTCAGAAAAGCGATTGCCATATAATTGCAACTTAAAAGCATGAGAGTTATCGCAATCTCTAACTTTGTGTCTTCCACAAACAATTAAATATTATCCTCCTCGTTTCTTTATAATAGCTAAAATTATTAAAAAATAACCATACCACATTGCTTTCTGATGACAGATTTTTCATCTTTTGCGCCTAACTCATGCGCAGAAGAAAGTTAGACCTAGCCAAACCAAACCATGAGGACCGAATCCATGCCATCTCATTCGTCATCGTTATCTTCGTGGGCCCATTCTCACCCATTCATAACTAGCTGATATCTATTAGACAGACAGTCTCCTATCCAAATCAATTAAAGGTAGCGCAATCGAAACATTTACGCGTTGATTGAAAAGACTTCCGTTCATATCCAGTCTACAAATCTATAAATATTTATATGGTTGATGGATTTCAAGACGTACACTTTTACAAAGTCTCAAGCTTTCTGCATTGAATATGAATAGAAGACTGAGTTATTTAGTATCACACTTATGTAGAAGGGCTTTTCCTCCTGGACATATGACAGTACTACTTGATTAAGTTTACATCATTACCAATCTCTAATCAACAATTATCTTGCAAATTAGTGTATTACTTATCAGCACACGCAACTGCCATCTTGGCATCAAACAACTGTTTGATGTCAAGATGACAGGAAACGTTAGCAAAACAGTTAACTGTTTTGCTAACGTTTCCTCACCATTTCTGTTTAAGTGGCCTTCTACCTTACATTAGCTCTGCTCACACATTCTCGAATGCTAACAATGTCAATTTCCTTTCTAATACTATCTTCATTTGTAATATGATTCTGACATTCATGGCATCTGTTCACTCCCCTAATTTTTCTCAGAACCCTCATATCTGTGATTTCTAGTCATTGATCAAGTTTATAATCCGACTCTCAGATCCATAACTTAAAACTGGTTTGAACACAACACCGTCTTACATAATGCTAGTTTAGTATTTTTTGCTAATTTTTCTCTTATTGCATATAAATGTATTCAAGTACCTCCCCATCATACCAGCATTTCTTTTTCTGTTGTTTATTTCCATATCGAATTTGCCATTTTCATTAAAGGCTGAGCTTAAATAGATGAAGTAAATTATTCTTTATATAGATTCGCCATTGAAAATGCAGCTGAAGTTTCCTCTGTCATGAAAATCATGATGATTTTCATGCCATTTTCATCAACGCTATTATTCAGTTTAGTGATAAAACCCTCGAGGCATACACTGAATTTGTTTAAGAGTACATTATCAGAATAAAGTAAAGCGCTAAGACTGATATCACCGATCTAATATTCTTCCTTCATAATGTGATCCATATAGCATGACAAGGTGAGTGGCACCTTGTCATATCCCTTTTTCAGATCTACGAAACTTAAATCTTTGTAATATTTCTTAACTGTTTCGCTTCAAATGAAAATCAGATCCTGGATGTTATTAGAGATCTACTCCAATCGTTTTGAATTCTCCTTTCTGACCAGGCGTAGTGTATATCCTGTAAAAACTTTTATACCTCGCATTTCTGGTCGAATATCATCTACTCCAGCTACCTTTCCACATTTCAAGTTTTTGACGACTTTTTCTATATTCAGTATTAATATGCATGTACTCTTCTTTGCATTCCTATTGAATATTTTCTACTACTCTTCTGTCACTTTTTGTTTTGATTAACAGTATGTTAATATGATTAACATATTAAAAGAAATAAAAATACCAAATAATATCCTAAAAGCTCTCACAAGTATATATGAAAATAATCAAATACAAATAAGATAAAATCATGAGCTATCATATAGCAGAGAGATAAACCAAGGGGTCCGACAGGGATGTCCCCTCTCAGCAACTCTTTTTAATATTTACTTAAATGAAATAATAATAAAATGGAATAAAAATCTACATCAAGGAATTAAACTTTCTCCTACTGTGAACTTAAACACTCTCCTTTTTGCCGAAAACCAAATAATAATTACAAATTCTGCAGATAACTTACAGAAAGCTATTTTAGATCTAAATGAGATATCCAAAGATTATGGTATGATAATATCAACAGAAAAATCAAAACTATGGCCTTTAAAGGACAAGATCCAGTAAGAACTAAAATAGTAATAGATAACAAGATCTTAGAACAGGTGAATTCATTTAACTACCTAGGATGTATGATCACATATGAAAATGAAAAAGATATAAACGTAAAAATTGCAAAATATTTAAAAATAACAGGTGTAATTAACTCTATGTTTAAACCAAACCTAGTTCAAAAACAAACCAGACTAAAAATATACATTACATTAGCGCTACCAGTCTTAATGTATGGAAGCGAAATGTGGACAATAAAACAAAAAGACAAACCAAGATTAATAACAGCAGAAATGAAGTTTATGAGAAAAACTGCAAAGTATACCCTATTTGATCACAAAAGAAACGAAGAAATTATGAAAGAATTAAACCAAGAACCAGTAATAGAAAAAATTAAAAAATATAAACATAAATGGATGGAACACGTTCAAAGAATGAAAACAGAAAGATTACCAAAACAAGCCTTAAAGTACAAGCCATTAGGAAAAAGAAAACCAGGACGTTCTCCTAAACGATTCAACGATGACTTCTAAGGCTGGAACAGGTCATGCTAGGCCTAAATCCTTGATTACCATGATGATGATGACTCTCTGTCACTTTTTGTTTTGATTAACAGTCTTTCCAAGTAATTGCTCCAGATATCTACGATATCATTATCTTCAGTTTTCATGTCACCTTTATCATCTTCGATTCCTTTTACAGTACTCGCTTCTCCATCTCTAAGCTTCTTCAATAGCCTTCACAGCATTTTTACACCTTCCTAATATTTATCTACTATATTTTTACCAAAGTCTTCCATTGACTTTTGCTTAGCTACTTTTACACACAGCTTAGCTCGCTTACACATTTCTCTGTATATTTTTTAGGGCATCTGCCAACTTTTTTGCTTTTCGAACTTTTGGTATGCTTTCTTCTCTTCCAGGACTGCTTCGTTAATTTGTTGTGTCTACCATAATGTTCTTATTTTTATATCCTTGTAAGCAACTTCGCCACCTGCCTCCCTAGCTAAATCGATCAATGTTTTCTTCAAACTTAGCCACCGAGATTCCAAGGTTTTGGAATTGTTTTTGAATTGCTTCATTTTTTCTTGAATAATGTTTGTTTAGTTGAGTCTACAGTTTACCTGTAGAATCTATTCTAATTTGATTATTTTTAAAACTTTATTACATACTGTTCTGTAGAATATGGTATTCATTTTTATCCTACTCGTAGTGATGGTAACTTCGAATTAGAATCCTCTGTACACTCTTTTATCCTAAACTACCATGAAGATATCACTGTCAACAATAAAATAGTCCATGCGACTTTTCCACATTATGCTAGTCCACATTCTGAACAGAAATCCAGCAGGCACTTACTGTTATTATTAACTTTGTCCTTTTTTCCAAATTTTTTCAAAACTTTTATTATATGAATGGTGGGATTCCTTTTCCACTCTGCTGTTTAGATCCCTAAGGACCAGGTGTTTTTTTTTTTTTTTTTTTTAATGTCCGATGCCTTTTGTAATGACTCGAAAAATTCTTAGGGTCTTCCTTAGGAGAACCTAAGGAAGAAGTGAACGAATTTTTCGAGACTACCTGACAATATACAAATAAGTTTCATTGTCCATTTCAGTATTTTAAAGTTTTCCCACATAACTCTACTTGAAATTCCCATCCAATCAATAAGTTAATGTTCGTTTTGGCGTTGAATACTCTTCCACTCTTTCCTTTCCTTGATAATTATGTCCAAAATATAACATCCCATATTTATTATTTAGTAGGATCTCGCCTGTTTTTGGTCTTCTTTGTGTCAATAGTTACGTCCACATGATACCTTTCCAGTTTATTTCCTTTCGATTGATGTTCCTTAGGCACAGTACCGTTTCTATGTTTAATTCTTCCGACATTGTGTTTGTTCCCGTATCTGACTTTTTACTGACGAAAACACGGGGACTTTTTTAAGTGGTCCATCACCAAGGCCAGCATAAAATCTCACTATGTTACACATTTTTATCTGGTTTAAGCCAAAGGAACATACAATTTCGTCCTCACTCCTAAAACAGCCCCTAATGGATACCTACTAGCGGGGGTACACCACGTGAAAGTTCGACATTAGGTCACAAGACTCCGTTGTTTCTAACCATTCCTTGAAGGCGGTCTCTTCCCAATTATTTGGTTTTCAACCTTAAGCTATCCCACTTGAGGCTTTATTTCATAAAACCATCCCGACTCAAAGGAACCAGATGCCACGCTTTGCACTTTTTTACGTCCTTGCGCGGCACGTATAAGAGGTCAGGGAAGTTCATGTTTTTGCCCTAGATGAAATCGCGTTATGATATGACGATGACCAGCCTCTAGAATTCCCAGAATGACAAACATAATTTGCCGTGACGGGATTCAAACCAGCATGGTTTTCGGCCGGAGAGCAGATACTTTAACCAGTCGGCCAACCGGCCGAGCATTATAACATACTCTACCACATTTATGTAAACGGTTAGTGAAATTGTAATGAAACTGCATATACCGGTCACTGAATTAGAAACTTTTATTTAATTCAGTGTTGAACTTCATTTAGTCCCAATTACTGCACACATAAATTCTACAACGGATTGGATTTCACCTACGGATTAAATTGGATTAAATCTAATTGGCTGAGATTTGAGAAGACTATTCCCAGATCTGTTTTTCTAACATGCCCCACGCATTCTCAGTGGGGTTCAGATCCGGACTTTGTGGTGGCCAGGGAAATATGGTGGAAGTTACTGTCATGTTCTTTGAACCACTGCTGAACAATACTTGCGCGATGAGCAGTTGCATTGTCGTAAATGAAACTACAGTCGCCTGCTAGATAAAGAGCATTTGAGGATGAAATGGATTGGCAAAAATGTTTAGATATTCCTTGTAGATACACCCAACCTTCTAGAATATCAGGGGACCCATCCGTACCAACATAACATGTCTCACCCATGATACCACTTCCAGAACCTTGAGTTGTGTTTACAAGGCAAGCTGGGTTCATTGCTTCATGGGTCTCCCGCGAAACTCTCTGGCTACAAGGTGTACCGTGACTCATCGGACCACATGACTTTTTTTCAGTCTTTCAGTGTCTAGTTACGGTGTTCCTGACACTACTGTAAACGAACTTTCTGGTTCTTCACAGAAAAGAGTGGGGTTCGTGTATTGTCATGCGATTGCCAATACCGATCTTCTTCAATTCCCTGCGCATAGTTCGGTGAGATGTGGTCGAGAACAGCCTTCATTAAATGAAGGCTGTTCTCGACTTGCTGCACACAGGAAGTTCTGTTTGTCCGTGCATGTCTTCTCAGACGACAGCGATCTAGTTCCTGAGAGACTGTCTTAGGACCACAGTTATGCCTCTTAGACAAGTAATGCGAGTTATTTTTCCACTGATTAAACGCCCGGGATATCTCACCTTTTCAGAAACCATTCAACTTTGCTGTTTTCGAAATCGTGGCCCCAGCTAGATAGGCACCCACAATAAGCCTTTTATTGAAATTCAAAAGATCCCTTGTTTTTCCCATTGTGATCAGCACCTACTGACCAGCAGCATTCTTACCTAGTTGCCTAGAACACATGGTGTTCTAGGCAACTAGGTAAGAATCGCACGTCACCGAGTATTTTGCGTATGAGCTACGTAAGTGACATTTGCGTACATCTGCATAAAGGTTTCGAATTCAGTGGCCGATATGTGTACTATATGCGATATACTTACTGGTCTGGTGGGTGCTCCGTGTGTGCAATGAAGTGGGTTTCATTAATTCCATATTCATATAAAGTAAGCTAATGTATCAGATATAAATAAATTACTAGTTTCAAATATCTTTGATTATGGACTTTTTATACTCTTTAGACAGATTATTAGGCGGTTTATACGAAACGTTTATAATAAATTTAGTTTAATCCTTTATCTAAGTGTAAGCAAACAAAGTTTGCGCCTGAAAATATCTTCAGGACTGAGGTAAGGTAGTGCAACACCAGGCAACTCCGAGTAAAGGTGAGCCAAGCTCTCATCACTCTTTGTCTCAGTATCTCCCATAATGTCAAGCACATCTTCTTGCGGACATGCATACTGTATGCATCAAGGGAAGGGCCACTACCCAGACCGGTTCCGACCTTTATTGAGGTCTCGTCAGTGGGAGCCAGACCCAAACGTGGAGATACTAAAGCAGAAGTAATAGGAGAGTTCATATTTACCTATAGGAGTTGCCAACAGGTGTACCACCTTATTATTGAATTACTCTCCTATTGCTTCTGTCTTAGTATCTCCACGTTTGGGTCTGCCTCCCACTGACGAGACCTGAATAAAGGTCGGAACCGGTCTAGGTAGTGGCCCTTCCCTTAATGCATAGCAGTATGCATGTCCACAAGGAGATATGCTTTGCATTATGGGAGATACTGAGACAAGAAGTGATGAGAGCTTGGCCCACCTTTACTCGGAGCTTCCAGGTGTTGCACTACCTTACCTCAGTCCTGAAGATATTTTCAGGCGCAAAATTTGTTTACTTACACTTGGATAAAGGATTAAACTAAATTTATTATAGTCTAACCAAGTGAAAAATAAACTTCCAACGAAACGTTTATATTTGTAGTCACAGCTTTAATTATTGTAAAGCATTTTTTTAAAAGGTTTTATGCTAATTATTGTGAAATTCATAAGAATATGACTGCTTTTTTATCCTGACAATACTGGAACGTAATATTCGATCAGATTTTGGTGAGCTCATAATTTCGATTATTAATAAAATTACAGAATATTTTTTAGAGATTTAAATATTTTCAATGGACTGAATTTTCGCCCTTGTGATAAACTGAGACTGACAGATGATTTACAACGAAACCTTAAAAAAAATTACATTTGGTTTCATTCCGTAGCGAGTTGCCATATGGTAAGAAACAAACTCAACAATAAACAATAAAACAATAGAAAATTCAATTACAACAATTTAAACCTACTAGCTATAAACATGATGTTCTCAAATGCAGTAGCTAGGATGCCAGATTAGAAGAAATGAAGTTCTGATAATAATTTCTCAAATTGTGGGCATGGTTAGTTTATCATTTAGGGTAAAGTTGATACAATAAACTTCAGCACTTGCTTTAAAAAGGTGTTCGAATTCGCAGATGCTTCTGTACAGCAAATTTACATTATTTATTCTAAAGGAATCTTGTGGCCAGTGTTATCAACTCCATGTTCTGTAATAATTTCTCAAATTATTACAGAACATGGTGTATGGCTTTTAATCAATCGGATATAACGTTAACATCCATACATATGTTTAAAAAAAGGAACTGTCTGTTTGTCAAACCAGATAAGCTGCAGTAACATGGAATGTGATAGATCCCAGGTAGCAACAAACGGGGATTTAATATTTAGGAGAAGGTAAAAGTAGGTTAATTTGATTGATAGCTTTGTACGTGGCTAAAGTTATCTATTTATACTTCGTATATTATATTGAATAAGTGTTGTGATTACTTTTACAAAATATAATTGTTTTTAATATAGTTATCAATTAAATTTAATTATTTTAATAATTATATAAAAAGTTAGCACCAACAAATGCGGTTAGGAATTGGCGCAAGTAAATATTAACCAGCATCAAATCTTTGTTAAATTCTTTGACAAATAACAATATTTTGCGCATTTATTGGAACTAACACAACTTAAACCAACTTTGTCTTTGCAAAGTAAACCAACCTCAGCAAAAGCATCTAGGGGTTGTTTTTTGATCTTAGATATTTACGGTTTCCAATATTCGTCTCAGAAAGACTATTCTTGGAAATAAAAAATGCTGAGTGGCTTATATTGCCGGTAGCAATATGACATTCCTAAAAAGAAAGCTACAAGTTTAAAAGACAAGCAAAAATTTCTGGTAGCGGCAGCAACAGCAGAAGATAACGTAGTTTGACCAAATATTTATTTTCACAATCCTGCTCGAGTGAATGAAACATTTTTGCATCACTGCTTACAATCTCTGAACTCTGATGCCATGGCAACCCCTTCAGGTTGTTTCTGTTTACTTTATCAGCAACGCTAACGCTTATTGAAGAAGCTTAGAATTCGATGTTACCATGGGGGAAAGTCAGAGTTATTTATTAAGATGCAAGAGAACTTGTTCAGTCATTTTATTCATTTCCTTTTTTACATCCCTGAAGATTCCAAGATATATATATATATAAAAAAACAAAACAGTCTGCCTTCCCTCAATGTTGTCGAGATAACACACGTAAGATATATATTCTTATATTCTCTCTCTTTATATTGAATGTTATTAGAAAATATTCGCGTTGTATTTCCATAAAAAAAAAAAAAAAAAAAAAGATTTTGCTGGGTGAATTTGAAAGCAAGAATATTTCATATCAAAAGGTGAATGTTCAATGGACATTGGAATGCCTTTGAACTATTCAAATAAATTCTTTAGGAGAAGTATGTGTTAAACAATTATCAAAGTAACGTAATTATGCTTATTCTTCCTACTGAACAACAATGAAATAAAGTAAAGAAACATATAGAACCACGCGCATTCATAAAACGATATCGCACATGCGACACGTACGTTTCCCATCATGCAGTGAGCATCTAACTGCGATGATCTGATTGTAACTAGTTTTCATATGAAGCTTTGCTCAATTTTTGTTGTAATTTCAGGAAATAATGTAATGTTACTAATCTCAGAAACCGACTAAGCAAATCATGATCAGATACAAGTTAATCATAATTAGTAGTAAAGAAATCGTAGTAGAGTTATTAATATATGAATAGAAGGGGATAAATATCTAAATTGAATTCAATGAATGGATTTTCCAGACCCACTACCACTCACCATTTCTCACATCCATTTTCGTTTTCGAAGGAATGGGGAAGTGTGCAAGGATATTTAACACCAGTAAAACAAATAGAAATAAGAAATATCTAAATCGCAGCGTAGGTTTGTTACTTATTACTGGATTTTGAAAGGATATTTAACAGTTTAAAGTATGGAGAGGCAACAATGGCCCTCGAGATTGTCAATTGAGCCTGTTATCCGGCTGGTTTGTCTGTTTGCAGCAGATATTCCCTAAACTTCGTTTGAGACTGGTAAGTGAAATACCCTTATAAATGGTTCATGCGTCTAAGACAGAATTTCTGCTGTCTTTCTATACCAGACGAGACGTGTTGTTCCTCTTGACTGTGTTAGAGAGAAGTTGGTACTTGCGCGGGAGCGAATAGAGAGAGAGAGAGAGAGAGAGAGAGCAGTGTGCTTTTTATAGAAACTGGGTGGCTACTTCCTTTCGCTTTCTTTAAGCTGGTGTCATTCATATACTTCCTATACCTAGCGATGTGAATATAAAATAAATGTCGCACGAAAAAGTCCTGACACAAACAAGATATGTTGGGCTAATTTTCTTTCTGGAAATTAGACTCATTTTTAATGATATGATGGAGAAACTATTCAAAGGGATATTCAAATATTCATTTATTCATTTGCTGAAGAAGTTCCAGAAAAGCTTTTTTCCTGTTTTACTAGCTTTTTTACATTTTAATTAAACTTCTTTCTGTTTAATTTCGCTGCAAACGTTTCTGGAAATGAAACATTTCATTTATAAATATTAAATACATATTCGCTCAGTGCATTCCTCAATATAGGCAGAAAATTTAATATCAGATGTTCTCAGAAAAAATCACATGCGTATATACTCCGAAAGAACAAGAAGCAAATATAAGTCAATGAATATTTAAATAGATGAATCGCAAACACTGGGAAATAACTAATTGCGGAACTTTTCAAACATAGAAAGAAAGTAATTAGAAAATCTCTGAAGACTTAACATTTAAGAAAAATATATTTATTCTTACGTTGCTAGATAACTGAAGATATATTCACGTGACCACCAGTAATTATCTCCAACTTTTAAAGCTTAAAACGCATTTACAGTATAATTATGATCAGTCCGTGAACCATTCCAACATAAAAAAAAAATCTATTTTGGAAGGCAAGTGAATCATTAGGAAGCTTATGTGGCGCATGCCTTAAAGGTATGCACCAGAGCCTATTATCTTTTATTTGAAGAAACGATTTTCCAGTTTAAAAAAAAACCCTTGCACGGTTCAATAATATCTGTAATAAGGAGTACGCTGTAAAAAATGTAAAGAACTGATCGGAGAAAATCGTTAAAAAGAAAAAAAGTGGTTCCACAATATGATTGTTATCCAGTGACGTCATCATCACAGTAACTGAAGGAGAATGTGTATGGTAGGCGGTTTATTTATTGCATTCGCAACATACACTTTTATGCCAACATTCCGTTGAAGTCATCCTAGCATGCGTACGGACGGACATATTTTATCTTTTATCTAGGCTTTTCATTAAAAGATGAGTTAGCTGATCTCATTCATCCTGTTGTGGGGAGATTTATCCTCTCGGAAACTGGAATTTTTTCATTCCGTAACCAGGCCAACTGGCCAAGAAAACACACAATATATATATATATATATATATATATATATATATATATATATATATATATATATATATATATATATATATATATATATATATTTTTTTTTTTTTTTTTTTATTATCTTAAAATTAGGTCTATGTTGAGAAAAATGACTTCTTTTCTTTAAGATCGTAAATGGTATTAGGATCTTTATAGTCAAAACCTTTTTAACTAAAGAGAAAATAATATCTTACGATTATACTACTTAACAGTTCTACCGAATCTGCTCATTGCATTTATAGCCAATAAACACACCTTTGAAAAATAGCCTATTGCTGTATAAAACGACTACTAAACACTTTGCACTAACAAATCTCACAGAGTCCATTTTAGAGATATTTTTAAGAGGATGCTATTATCAGAATGGACGAGATCTCCCATTCAATGACACTCTTCCAAACATCTGTCCTTAAACGACCCCCCTTTAAAATGCGCTTCTTTCACATTAATTTCGAATTATTTTCAGAATGGAGTGCATATCTATCTGATTGACAGAAAAAAAAATTAAACTGCAATCATTCCGGACTCATTTACGAGACAGATCATATAGAATCTTCAGACATTTGTTATAATTTTCAGTTAGAAAATGGGAAAATTATTTCATGTCACTAGAATTTATAATTTTATTGAATCTTTACAGTTCAGTAGAGAGTATTTCTTTCTTTCTTTTATTTTTAATGGCATTCATTGATATACCTTATTCTGAAACATTTTAAAGTAGACAGAAAACCAAACAACTTTGGGATTGAATACAAAGGAGATGTAAGAACTTGAACTCCAATTGACTGATTAATAATGGTATTAACCGACTTCTAGGGCATACAGAAACGCTTACAGAAGAAAGCTATCTAGGACTCAGCAACTAATATAAGATTTATTTTTAAAAAAACTTTTTGTCAGAAACAATTAAACTTTACTCCTATATACTTAGTTTCAAAGCTTTCATCTGTCCGTAAAAATGCGGCCGTCAAATTACCTTTTTTGACTCTTAATGCCTTCTCTGTACTCTGAGAGAACCTCTCAAGTCAAACAAAATGCTTTCTTATTAAAACAACGGGAAAGTTGCTCTGTCTCCCCTCGAGCTCTCCTCTCTTGAAGAACCACTTGAAAGGAAAGAATGTGGGTTGGTTTCTAGCATATTATTTGCTTGATCACTCATCCATACGCCAATAGGGGTCTCTGAGGCATAAAATAGCGAATGTACTTGTACAATTGTAATGCATTGCGCTGTAATTATTTTTCTTTTCGCGAAGCCTTTTGGCGGTTTCTGAGTGGTTTGGTGATGTGAGATTTCTCCAACCATGAATGATTTAAAATGTACAAAGCCACAGACATGAAGAGAGAGAGAGAGAGAGAGAGAGAGAGAGAAGAAAAAACAATTATTATCGCTCAGTAGCAGACTCGAATGGGAATCAGAGCATAATAACTCGGCAGTTATTGCAAAGGTCCAATAGGTGAACACAGAAATAGAATCGTGACCCGTCACTCCACCTGTTTCTGTTAATCCGGAAATGATGTTTGGATACTTTGACTTATGAGTCGAGGAACTTCGAGTAATTCGGAATACCATTTTACGCACAAAATTGTATTCTGTGTTCCTCTATTAGAACAGGTGTTCATAAAAGGTGCAAAATTTTAATAGTTTTAAAAATCATTTTATGTAGTCAAAAGGAAATTAAAAAAAAACATAAAAGAAGAAAGAAATGATATATATCTATCGTCTTTTATTTTCATGAATAGTGTTTCTTTACATATAATATATCCGTTCTGTAAAAACCTAACAATTAAAACATTACGAAACAATGAAAATGAATAGTTGTCATGGCAATAAAATACATGAAAGTAATATATTCTGGAAGAGATGCTTCGAATGCTTTAATAATTAACTAGAAGATAATGTTTACTAGTAATCTGCAATATTCACTTAACAAACAGAATTAATTCAACTTCCAATGTGTTAGAAAAAGAAAGATGACAATGACATCCGTTTTTTGCATTTGACAACCACTCGGAGTATGAATGAGTCGTTTTTTTACACAATTAAAATAAGAAGTCTCTTGTTGCCCTCCATATGACATTTTAACTAAGTTTGCTCAGAAAGTAAAAGAACACGATTGATCACTGATAGGGTAAGGATTTTTTTTTTCCCCCGACCTATTCAGAACAAAGCAATGCTCAAGGAATTAAATTTACAGTTGTCTAAGAAAAGAAATAGCACCTTGAGCATGTATGACACTTGCATAGCGATCGAATACGGGATGTACGCAGACAATGGGGTTTTAAATTGCACATTCTTTCATTGAAAGGCATCATTAGTCCGTTTCAGTTGCATGCCAGAGGACTGTAATGCAATTCGCATGTTAATACATTCATTTTTTTTTAATTCCAAAAAAATTGCAGAACTAATTGAAAATCAAGATTTTTTTCGGCTTTAATAAATGAAATTTATTAAGATAGATATATAAGTTCATTGTTTTCGGGAAGTGATGTACTATGATACAGAAAATCACTAAAGTATGAAAGTTAGAAAAATATTATTTTAGGATTATTTGTAACCAATGACAACCAATAATAAACAAATACAAGATAATTTGATATGTATATTACAGATACCAAGCAATTTTATATAAACTTGGTTTTAATCCTTTTCCCCAAGTAAGCAAAACAGATAAGTAAGTCAAGTTTGCGCCTGAACGTAGTTCAAGGCTTACTTGGGGAATAGGATTAAAACCAAGTTTATATAAAATTGCTTGGTATCTTTAAAGCATAGTATACCCAAGATAAAAAACTTTCTATATCTTTCTCTCATCCTGAGATTTTATTTAATAAAGTCAACGCACCTTGTGGCAACTTGTTTAGGTAAAATTTATAAGCTCTGCATTACTTCAACCTTGGCATTTTTAGGTCTGACGAGACCTCAGTAAAGGTCGAAACCGGTCTGGGTAGTGGCCCTTGCCTTTAATGCATTGCATCATACATCTCCGTAAGGGGATGTGCTTTGCATTAGGGGAAAATACTAAGGAAAGTGATAGGATCTTACTCCACCTTTACCATGAGTTGCCTCAGACTTGAACCACGTTCAAGCGCAACCTTGACTTACTTGTCTGTTTGCTTACTTGGGAAAAAGGATTAAAACCAAGTTTATATAAAATTGCTTGGTATCTTTAACGTATAGTATACCCAAGGTAAAAAACTTTCTACATATACAGGGTGTTCGGGATAAATTTGACAGTTTCGTAAGGAAAAAGAAAATCTTCTTTGTATCTATTAAATTTAATGATTTGACAAAAAAACATTACAGGCAGAGTTAATTACAATACTATCAACAAGATTTACTCAAAATAACCACCATTAGCATCGATCACAGCTTCAATTCTGCTTCGGAACCTCGAACAAGCTGATGCTACAGTCTCCCAGGGAAGGGCCGCAAAAACTGTTTTAATTTTATCCATTAACTGGGCTTTTGTATTACTGGAAGTGCGATTGGTGTCTTTTTCAACTGCGCCCCATACAAAATAATCCATGGGGTTAAGGTCTGGGGAGTTTGGAGGCCAAACATTTGGACTGGTGAAGTCGTAGAAATTTTCAGACAACCATTTTTGACTTTTCCCAGAGGTGTGGCAAGGGGCCGAATCCTGCTGCCATACATACGGCCTACCATTGGCTACCCTTGTTATCCAGGGCTTGACTACAGTTAGCAACTCCACGAACAAAGCCCGAATTCCAATGCCAGGGTTCTTCAACACCTGTTCCTGCAGATTTGCGAGGAACTCTGCTGTACGAACGCAATCAGATCGTCTGCTAGGGATCTTTCTTCTTGCTACATTCTCGTAGTCACCATTGCAAGTCTCTAGTTCATGCCTGATTGTTTTTACTGTATTCAGGGAGCATTGGGCAGCAGTCGTAATATCCTTATTTTGATGGCGGGCACGAATCATCATGATACAAGTTATTCTCTTCCATGATTCAGGTGGGTTCCAGCTATCCATCCTTTCTGACATCTTGTATATGAATGAAGAAGGTTCCAAACTTTTAAATGAAGAGAAGTGTGTGTTAATACATGTAACTTACGGAAAAATATAATTAATTATAAATATGTCAAATTTATCCCGAACACCCTGTATATTTGTAGTAGTTTCGAGAAATATTAAACACACATTAGTCTTTATTTCTCGCTGAATACAATGGAAGAAACTATCATAAATTGTGTTACTTTGGAGGGGTAAATGAATTCTGTTCCCCCTCCCCCAGGCACTACCGTTTTCCAATCAGGGAGTTGCGCTCCGAATTGGAGCGCAACTCCCGGATTGGAACTCCATTTCTTGAAGAGATATGAAAACCGAAGAGCGTGAGAGGATTCTTCAACTATCTGTTTGGATCTTTAAGTTGTCTCTTCTCAGTTATATCCTTTACGTTTCGTATCATCATGAGATTTTCGCCATCGTGTAGGACAAACCGCACGAGGAATACAGGATAAAAGCCAACGCAAGCAATTCTTGAAACATGATGAGACATTTTTCCTAACCGCAGGATTATTGCGCAGTACTCTCTCTCTCTCTCTCTCTCTCTATCACTCACTCAGTTATGGCTTTCTTTTATGTTCAAATTTCCTTTTACTGCCTAACCCAATCGATAATAAATGTGCTTTTACCGTCGTTTCTTTTGCTAGGACTTCTGAAATCATTTTTCAGAAATGCCATTAGATACATTTGGTATTTAAAAAACTCCTTTGAATGCATTATAAATGCGAGTGATCTTGATAAAAACACAAAAGCAACACTAGAGTATGATCCGCTAACAGATTCATGGAAATATTATTTTAAAATATAGAATATTCGTCCAAGCAGTTGCATTTAAACAATCTAAATCTTCTGATCATCAGACACTAAATTGTTTGATTACAAAAATAATCAGATTTTCTTGTAATTATTTCTTGTAATCTAAACACATTTTTGATTTACAAAATAGCAAAGCAGGATAAGTGAATCAGTCCAATTGTCTACATAAACGATAAAAACAGACATTAGCAAATTTACATTATCCCAATGAACGGGTTCATGACAACAGCTGGTGTAGAGGTGGTTCAGCAATATTACGACTAGTAAATTTCCTCCATTAAGAAAGCAGTGAAAGTTAACTAAGAATAAGGTGAACGTTCACAGAACTCTTACTTCAAGGCAAAAGGAACGCTGTTGATTTCCCGCACAACACTAGAAATGCCTTTGTGGGCTGAATTGTTTCTCCACACAAGAAATATGGGTTCGAATTGAGAGAGAGACCTCTCTCTCTCTCTCTCACACACTCTCTCTCTCTCTCTCACACACACACACAGAAGAGAACCCATTCTGGAAACACATCCACCGAAATCTCATATCCATATGTTTCGGCGAATAATTCTGACTCAAACTCAAGTTTCCTCCCACAACGAAGCATTGATATGATCGGCATACAGTGGTTAAGGCAGAACTTACTTACCTTTCATTTCTGGTTGTGTTATAGCTAGTATACTCTTGCTACAGCTGTCCAGTAACACGTATAGTGATTAATACTGTGATATTCCCAGCCTTCTACTAGAACACTATCTTTTCCAAACTTTAATATAATTTTTATGTTACTTCTTTCCTTCCTTCCTCCAAACTCTGGAGGAAGGAAGTGGCAAATGTGTTTCTGTGGCAAATGTTTCATTTGCCACAGAAACATTTAAGCCACAACGATAGCATATTATACCTGTCAACGAATATTTTTATGTTTCTCCCACCCACATATTGTACTATAGATTGGCTAAGAATCTGTATTTATAATTTGAGCCTCCGTACCTCAGTTAGTAGAGACGAAGCCCTTTGGTCGGAAAGACCTGGGTTCGATTCCCGTCAGTGATGTGGGGAAAGCCTTTATTTGGTCTCTTTCGACTAAAGGTGAGTTAACCGATCTCATCAGGAGGTAGAGAGTTTTTTTCTCCCCAGAAACTCGGGTTTTTCGTCCCTCAAAACAGACAAGCCAGCCAGTAAAATACACGCAATTTACAGATAAGAAGACTTAGAGGCATATGGGTTACCGCCTTATTCTCGTATTACGGTTGGGAAGCCCAAGGATACTTGGAAGGCCATGGGCACTTAAATGTCTATTAAAAGCCACTGATGATGATGATATTTAATTTATTTTTACATAATCTGGAAACTCTACTATAGAGACCAAACATGAAACTTTTTCAAGTCACTTCAGGTCTCCAGTAAGCAGGGCAATGGTCTCCCACTGGGCAATGAAAGTCATCTCCCACCTAAAAGTCTCTCCAAATGTCTGCAAGCATTAAAATATATATTCACTACTCTCTTCTTAATTTTCTGTTCAGATTCTTCTAAACAGAATTCAAATTCTCATCACGTCCAGCAATATGAAATGTCCAACAAATTCTGACAGTCTATGGCACTTCACGTGCAAAAATCGTCACTGAGAGGACTATCAAAGAGTGAAATCAACGTCTGCAATTTACCACTAGTTGCAAATCGATTTCTGCTGATTGATTAATACATTAATCAATCAGCAGAAATGATTTAACTGTTTTATCACTGCTGTAGTTGCAATAGAAGTAGCAGGATAGTGAGCTGACGGGTGGAGAGGAAGTTCTTGTGGTTGGTTGTTTTGGATTAACGGGCGAAGCAACTAAGGCTTCTCCTGTTATGAGGCGCATGTATTATCATTAACTGACCTTCATGTCAGTTAATTGAATGTGTTCTTCTGGTCGATTTGCCTGTTTTGCGGGAGATGAAAACCTACTACCTCCGTATGAAATCCGTTAATTGACCTTCTATGGAAAACCTTGATTCGTCAAACCCGACTGATATATGGAAGTCTTTTAAATGTGTTAGAAACTGAATAAAATCTAAACAGATTCATTACACTTTATTCTTTAAATCAGCAAACTTTTTACTGCATAAAATATTTTTATTTTTAAAATAGATTTCTTAGTAAGTCACATCTTGTAGAAACTCAGTTGATTGTTATCATCAACATCTCCTCAACCAGTAACCAGCATGTGTGGAAGACACGAATTTTGTTGTTCCTCGAGAGAAAAATGGTAAACAATACCGCAGGGTAACTAACCACCACAGAATCAACACGAACAAAGTAATTCACCACAGAAATGATGAATATTTCCTCTCCATACATTCACAGATAATAACATTTAAGTAAATCTAGAACCAGTTCTCACTCTAATCATTTAAATACATCAAGTTCGGACATGCACCGTTTCTACTTTAAAACTGTAGAGTCCACAAATGAATTAAGTAGACCATGCTGTTGGCAAACGTTATTCTCCCTAGTGATCAAACGCCGCGTTTTTAAATCTGATATTTTTCATTCTGCAAACAAAATGATTTATTTTGTATTTTCTCTAGCTGCTCACGTTCCTGAAATTTAATTACTGAAACTTTAGATCCACCCGGAATAAAATTACAGTTGGTATTCTCACTGAAAGAAGACATTAATGTACTTAAATTTCATTTTCAATTAAAACTGTAATACGATAGGACACAAAAAGAACAATTTAATTTGGGTTAGCAAAGTGGAATATCGTTCCACTTTGTCCTTTCTTAATTTCCTTCCTGTAATCCATTTTTAACATCATACCCACCATTCTGCGTATCGTCTTTTACTTATTACAACGTAGAATATTAAAAATAAATGGTTTGCAGCGCAGCAAGTACACCTACTGCTAAAAAGTTATCGTCCCCATTTATTGTAGAACTTTTCCGTTGAGAAACCAGGAAAGCAACGTTCACGAGTCAAAAGACCCTCGAGGGACCAATAAATATCGACGAAGCCGTGGATTCGTGGGTGGAAAAGAACATGGCACTAGGAATACAGCAGATTTTCAAAATACTGCCAGTCATGATCTTACCAAAACCTGCGAAACAGATTAAATGTATATCAGGAGTAGCATCAGACTCGTAACAAAGTAGTGTAGCGAATTTAGGCCAAATTCAACCTCTGTGACTCCTGTTTTAAGTTGATTATTATCGATCTGTCATTTTTATTGTTTGGAAGAAGAAAGGAATATGCCGAACACTGTATCGTTCAACCACTTTTAACCAGTTATTTGTATCCATATTAATCACAGATTTATCCATTTTATGTAAAAACTGAATGATATTCTATAAAAAACATTTCACACGTTAAAAAGTGAGAGATAATTACACGTGTAATTACCTGGTGATATACTGTGTAATTCAGAATGTCAGACCATTCTTTTATCTGTAAGGTCAAATTACTCTGTTGTTAGCGAGAAGATGTGTTTCTCTCCACGTACCCAGGCTATAATTACAAACAGATAAACCCATCATTGAACATGTAGTTTTTTAAATGAACAAATGTTATCTAAATAACATATCTTCTTTGATATGTTACGTTGTAACATATCACTTCTTGACGGGACATTAGTCGAAAGAGTGTTCCCGAAATTACGGCATCCATCTATACTTATCTCAACATTGGAAAATATGGGATTTCTCCGTCGCTTCTGACAGTACTGCTCTCCTGAGAATTGTTTTACAAATTATTCTAGAAGTATCACAATACTCTCCTATGAGCACCTCCGGTGTGGAGTTGCCCAAGTGGAAAATATTATAATTTTAGTGGAAAATATCTATCACAAGGGACACAGATTAACAATGTAATCAATGATACAAGAGTCGAGTTTCCTTCAGGAAAAACCAAACTAGCTAACTTACTTTCAGTTGAATAGACCATATAAAGGTTCATTTTGTAGCATCTTAGATGGATTAGAATCCAAGTCTTTCGAACTGACAATTCAATATCGCGAGTACTCGAGACTGCGCAACGCACGCGCTCTAAAGGATAGATTCGGTGTCTGGGTCTGCAGAAAAATACTGACATATGTGACATTATGTACGTTAAATTTTATAAAAAAACTATGACAAATGACATGGTTTGCTCTTGGGGAGTTGGATGTGAGCAATCTGCGTGTCACGAGCTGTAGATTACTCTCCACTCTCTAACCACGTTGCTCTCTAAATTCTCTGGGGATGAGATTCTTTCTTTTGCTCTGAATATATTGGATGATGTCATACAAAGTTTCTCCGATGCTGGTTTGGCTGCCGTTTCTTTCTTTCTAAGGACTGTGCTTACTCCTGACATCCTTATGCTTGGTTTATTGGCTGCGGCGAAACATTTTCTTAAATGATTCATTCGATTCCGCTCCAAATATTCAGCAGTGGAATATGTACTCGTTGTTAGCAAGTGTATGCCATTTACTTCTTTTATTTTTATGTTTTATGTTATTCATTCTGTTCTTTTTCCATTGCTGTGAAAGAGACAAACAATTCAGTATAAACCGCAAACGAAATGAGAAAAACAAACTGAATTGTTTCTCTCTTTCTCTTGCACAGCAAAAAGAGCGGCATGAATCAGATACAACGAAATTCTTAAAACATCAATGAAAATGTTCTGGAGGGAAAAAATTAAGGTATGTACATCTACGGAATACAGGAAATAGAAAACCATTCAGTTCAAGTTTCTCCTTGGAGATGCTCGCTTTGCGCTGCAGAGGTCACACAAAGCGATCGATTTAGAAGAGGAGAATGACTGTTGACGAATCTGCATCTGGCTAATGGGACAACAGCTCAGACGTCATCCGATATACTGAGCGCATAATTTCTCCCTCTACAGAAATACATACACCTAATGATCGTTACTTCCATGCTTCTATTACTACTTACGAATGATAAAAACGAAAAAGTCAATCGTAGATTAGAATCACAGCTTTGGAATGTAAATACGGGTTTAAAATAATCGCGTGTTCATCTGCGGACCACAAATTGGTGTGATCTGTTCTCATTAAATCAGTTCAGTGAATGACACGAGTGGTGTCGCTTTAAGGCTTAATTTGCCTTTTAACTGAATGATGATTAGCTGCTTCTGGAGGTGGATCTCTTTCATCGCTGATACGGCGCCACTTCCTTACTGGAAACGTGGAATAGCTTAACTATGTTCTGGTTTCACTCACACTACTCTCTTTTTTTCTTTTCTAGATTTTTTTTGTAATATAATGATGTTGATCTGAGAAGCGAGATCTGTTCTTGAGTGTTAAGCTGAGCATTATCAAACGTAAGAGAGAGAAGAAAAATTAAGGTATTTTTTTAAAAGAAAAAGCAATTTTGATAATAGATAATATTAAAGGTTTGTTAATAGCCCCATCGAATGATAATAGATTATATTGAATCTTCAGATGGTTGAACACTGCAAGGTTTCCTGCATGAGTAGAAGGAATGGAGAGTGCCATCAGCAAAACTTGACGCTACGTTTTGAGTTTGGGAGGTCAGATAACAGAATCGTGAGGAACACATGGGGTTAACAAAAAATCTGAAGCGGAACAGGAAAACCTCCATCAAAATACTCAGGGAACTGCCTAGAGAAAACCAGCAATCCAATTACAGAGAATGGATGTCATAAGATGGCAGTTTGCTGAGAAGCCCTCCACTCGATGCAAAACTGTGAAATGCTTTGGAAATGGCATGTGCAACAGTAAAAGTGTCTCCAGACCTCTCTATGGTACATGTGCAGAGGTGGTGACGTCTGCAAGATCTGCTATGGATCTTGATCCACGTTGATCTTTACTGACAGTTTTTTGGTGTTGAAGAAATTGACTATTGGTGACCTTCTCTATTACTTTTGACAGCAACGATGCGAGAGTAATAGGCCGATAGTTTGATGGATAATAGTGATAACAGAGCACCTTTAGCAGAAGCCAGTCACACCTCAAGGAAATGACTTGCCATGAGAGGCTATATAGTACATATCTTCGGCCCATTAAAAGCACAACGTATTTGACATGAGTAAGGCTGTTATGACACTCCATCCGGGTGTATTACAGGTTCATTGTTTAATGGGAAGAGACTGCCGTCAACCTTTATGTGTTGTAGTTTAACTTATGCTAAAAATTGTCTTGAATTAATGCAGAGACCAAAACAGATGATATTTAAGATTATCTTTGATGAGAGGGCGGAGGACTAATCTTTGGGTTTTCCCTTATTATTTTAACTTTTAATCCGCAGGCATTTTCATTTTCCAGTTTTGGAATGAAATCAATATCCGGCTATCTAAAAAAAGAAGAAATCAGTTTGATCAACTTACAGAATATTATTGCTTTTGCTCCAACCTTTTCTAAAATGATGGAGAATTCCATTATTAGCTAACTTTGCATCATTACCCACTCTGAATGGTAACGCTTAAATAAATCCAACTGATGATTGCTGCTCTTGACACCACAAGATATTTGATAGTATTTTCCGGGTAGCCTACCACCCATATTTGTACTTACATTCATTCCTATACATTCACATATTTTGTACTTGAGTCCATTTTCCCCCTACTGGTAAGAGAAGAAGTTTTATTCTTTTTACCAATGTTGAGACCGCCAATGTTTCTAAAAATGAGCAGCCTCAAGTTATCGGTACTCAACTCTGTTGTTGTCACTTTTCGGAATAGAAATTACAATTAGTGGATTCCTACGCCACCCAAACGTAGGCTTTTCTCCATTCTCACAGAATAATAATAACAGCATCATCCCGAGATAGTATGTCTAATAACATCAAGTTCCTCTCGCACCACATTTCAGTTCGGAATTCTCAGAATAATGATAACCTAAATAACCTTCACGTATACATCACGTTTATAACTGTTTCAACATCTTAAAAGCTCGACTTTCTTTTTAGAATGGCTCCATGTTTTAATGTTACGAAAAGCGTAGTATCTAATAATTTTCAAAAAGCGTCATCGTGTAAAACAATGTTAACTTTTAAATAATCACAAAATATGTACTGTAAAAAACGTTCATCTGTGTATAGTGTCGATGCCATAGGACTATTTTATAGTATAGAAACTCGAAATAATCCTTGGGATGGTTACTGTGCTTAAATACAGGACACGTGATATACTAATTTAAACATCTGAATCATCATAATTTCAAAAAAAAGCAACCTCAGAAATTAGCATTAAACATGTGAAGGAAGGCTGTGAAATCATTAGCTGCCTATAATAGAACAAGTTGACTTAAGAAAATGATTAGGTGTGAACGTAATTCAGTATTCCTCAAGGAAATACGAAACCAGGATATATGTTTATCATTAGCTGATATTTTACATAATGAAGATCAATAATGACTGACTTAATATTCACTTCGATATTTTAAGATCTTGCTTCAAAACATGTACAATCTCTAAATTCCAGTGTTGTTGACCTCAACAATAAGCTACCAAGTAATTGCATGATTACTACAGGACTAGGGCCTTCGTAGCTCAGTCGGTTTCACCGAAGAATTTTGGCTGGAAAGACCTCGGTCACCGGATTCGAATCCGGTGACTTTTCAACCGAAGATGAATTAGTCATCTCATACAATGGTTGACGTTTTTTGTTGGTTTGTTTTTCCTTTTGGAAACTCGGTGTTTTCGTCCTGCAAACGGAAAAATCTGTTTTCAGAACACACGCAATTTACAGACATTTTTTTATTAATAATTTGTTATTGATGAAGGAAATTTACCTTCTTGACGATTAAATAAAGTCGACCACGTAGCCGTTTCTAAATTGCAGAAAACTTTCTGTTTTGAAAGTGTGAATCCTTTCTTTGAGACAAGGGTTCACACTATTTTCCCTGTTACTGATCTATACAGATCATATGAAAAAAAATGGGTAATAAACAGTACATCAAAATTAATTATGTTAATCTCAGCTGTTGCACATATTATAATCTTTGCATCTAGCACAAGTCTGCAGGAACCTTAACTAAATTGAATAACTACTGTTACAAACCGAGCATGAAAATCAGCAACGAAGATAAAACTATTAAAATTATTCAGGGATGCGGAAATCATCAACTGTCTCCTGAACGAAAAACCTATACCAAATATAGAAATCTGCAGCACAACAAACAAAAAGGTGGATGTAATCTGGGAACAAGTTGAATAAATTTACATGGAATGAGACAAATTAGCCAAAGCTAAACTAGCGCGAACTTCGAACATATAGATGATGTTCGAACCAATTTTAATTTATAGGTGCGTGCGTGCGTGCATGAGAGAGAGAGAGAGAGGTTTAGAAATGAAATAGTTGATTAGAGACTGGAGACCACAGATACGAGAAGTTCCAAGAAAATTATTTAGGGGGAGGAGGTGAACAAATGACATTGATGGTAGAATCACAAAAATAATTTTTAATTAAAAAAAAAAAAAGAATGTATTTGGATGTAACTTGACATTTTTTTTCCATTCAGGAATGTGTGTGAACCGAGCTAATCTCAGGTGTTATGGACATTTAAACAGAATAGGAGAGCAAAGATTAGCTAAAACAGGACTTTGATGCTAAGATTGCTAGGAACATCCAGAAAAAAAATCAAGACCGAGGTGGATTAATGCGAAAATTGACTCTAGTTGACAACATTGGAATCCTGACAAATAACTGACTAATTTGAAGAAAAATTGTCGACAGGAAGTTAATAATAATGTATACTTTTCATGTGAAGTCCAAACATAATTTGCTGATGATGACAAATAATGATATTTTTCATGAGATAGCACTTATTTTTAAATGTGAAATAGCAAAACAACGGATAAATGACTGGTTGAAATCAGCAGAATGATGTGATGTGTAAATAGGTTTAGAGTAAATGACTAACAATTATCCATTGTTTCATCTTCTATCAAACGGTGTGCCAAGTTCGACATAGATTGAATAATGCGACTGTAAGTGTTTATGCTGAAAAGGAGAAAGGAAAAGGAGAAAAAGAAGAAAAATAACACTCACTAACTTTTCTTTTATTTTTGATGTTTTAGTTCTTTTATTAACTGGAATCTACTAGTTCAAATTTTACAGGCTGTGCCCTGTAAAATTTGAAGTAGTAGATTAGTAGTAGAATTAGTAGATTAGTCAGTGACTAGCTATAGTACTTGACTTAAAGAGTCAATTTATCTTTTACTGATAATAATGCTGTATGACTATATAGATGCTAATAATTCCCAGTCACTCCCATTACGTCACGTCTGGTGGTCGTTTGAAAAACATTTGTGAAGAAACACCTGAATTCAGCTCGCTTGTGCGAATCGATTTCGAGTCGAGTTGAAAGGGGAACACGTTGACAATATACGAGTACAATGCATTAAATCAGAGCTGTCCAACCTTAGGTAATCCGCGGGCCGCATCACAATGCGTATCCAGTAATTTGGTGAACAGCAGCGACAGAACCTCGAAAGCTGAACAAACGAACAACACTAATTGCGCACTAATCGCTCGGAGCATGCGCGTTGGAACAAATCAGTGTAAGAACGCTTTTTGACACATCTAATATTTGAAACACACGTGGGTATGAAGTGATGTAAAAACACCAAATAAAATTACCAATATCGAGATTATCGATTAGCGATAGAATTAAAATATATAATACGCATTCGATTAAAATTGTTATTTTATTTTTTCGCTCGTGAAAATCAAAACCCACAGGCGGGCCGCATGTGGCCAGCGGGCAGTGCTTTGGACAGCTTTGCATTAAATCACCAGTTGTATGATATAATCATATCTCAGATATCCATCCATCTTTGTGATGTTCAAGAACAGAACACGCTTTTATAATGAAATGAAAAGTTATTCATATTTTCATGAAAAAGAAGTTAGAAAGGAATAGTTGTAAAATTTAAAGCACTGGCCTGAGAAAAAGTCGCGAATTATTGGCACGATCATCCCGATATTCAATTTATTTTCTTTATGATAAAATATTAATTATCGTGCAAACTACTGCGACACACTCCATTATTTTGTAAAGCAAATGTTTCATTTATCAGGGCTACTAAAATTCTGTTTTAGCCTCTGTGAAATGTTCACTTTGAAAAATGGATTCTGCTCTTTTATGAGCGATTTCTAGAATGTTGTCAGTGCTCTCTAACAAGCATGATAATAATCATATTAAAATGAAAGAAAAACTGCTTGAATTTTGTACTCTGTCTTACATTATAATAGCAATAATAATTTAATATTTATAATACTAAACTACGTTATGTTATGCAATAAAATTGCTTAAATATTTTTTGATAGTAACTACATTTTTAATGATTTTTAGAAGGTTTACTATACACCTTAAATTTTTTAATATAATTGTCATAGTATATTATCTAAACCATACAAAACAACTTTAATGGTTACAGTGACACATTCGTATGACATCCATGCATGTTTCCAATTGCTAGTCGGACGAAGAAATTTTTGACCTGTTTTTCATTATTTCATTTATTTTTTACTTATACTTATTATAGAGTATAAAATAATCCTGCTCTAGAGACCAAATTATTAACATAATTTTTGTACTATAGAAATGTTGCTATCGATGTTATTAATGATTACAAATATTACTAGTTATATTAATTATAAACATGTTAATATTTAATATTAGTATGATAACTTACAAGACTGGTGAAATAAGCTTTTCTTGGAATAAATATGATGTTATAATTTAACTCAATATACAATACATTGACGTCATTCTGTCAATGATGTTGATTTTGATATTATTTCATTTGTCTCGTTCATCGTAATTGCAGGTATAATTGAAAATGCAGGTATATTAGAAAACTGTCGTTTTCTATTATACCTGCATCATACGTTTTTTGCCCAAAATGAATCATAGATTTTGGCTTATGTATGTGTTCTAACATCTGACACATTCTTTAAATTTTTCCATAGGACCACTGTTTACAATGGAATTCTTCGAATAACATAACTATGTCATGCACATCATAATATGTAAAGATCTCGCAAAAAAAATAGACGTATTGACTCAAACAATTCTACACCGATCAACATAATATCGTAACTACATATACTGTAGAAGAGCTGCTTTAAGCCTATTTAGTCCGGTTTAATTGTTATACTAATAGAGCACACTTTTCATTGCTAAACTAGTTCTTGTTTAAAATCATTGGATAATTTTTTTCCAGTTGTAATTCCGATTTTAGTGTCAAATTGATTTTAATTATTATAATAATATATTCTCTCTATTTTCGCAATAATGAACGATTTAAATTGCAAAATTAAATCTATATCGCGTATGACAGAAAACCGGGCTCTTCATTCAGTTATTGAGATTATGGATGCTGTCGCTGCACACAAGACTGCGATTTTGAAACCATTTCGTGTAAGATCATTTTCTTACTTGTTCATAGAGACTGATGTCATAATGATAGCATCAGTGTCCTTATATATAATTCAGCAATGTTTTCAAAATATTTGGGCAAAAAGATTTTTGTATTATTTTTATATGTCTTATCCGAAAACGGTTGTCAACCTAAAGTACGTCATTACAATGGGCAGTCTAAGAATTATTTTATCATTTATTATTATTTTATTTATTTATTTATTTCACTTCTTTCTTAATGTTTAATTTTTAATTATTATTATTTAATTTAAATTATAATTATAATAAAATAAGAACAAACACTAAAATTAGTTGTATAATACATAGTTTCCATTCATGTATATAAATAACTGCTGCATTTAATAAATAATCATAATGTTGAAAAATATCTTCTGAATATTTTTTATATTTTTGAAAAGTAAGGAAGCCTACACCTGAGAATTCTTTTACTTAATTTTAAGGAAATAGCAAAAGTAATATATATATATATTACTTTAAAGTCTCTACAAAATACATAAGTGTCTCTGGCTGATAAATCAAAGATAGCATGATAAAATGAGTAGCTAAGTTGCTAATACCTTGAAGTAGACGTTGTGTTGACTTATCAAGCATTTAATGCTTGCCTACTAAAGTAAGGAAACGGGATGCTGGTTACGGTGGTAGCGAAGTCTACAAGCCCTATTGTCTAATAATATGTTCTTCAGCCAGTTTTTGAAGTAAAAAAAAAAAAAAAAAATCCGATTTTTCAGAGGTGATGGAGCGACTGCCTATATGAGACCGTCTCGTTCCTTCCATCGAAAAGTTATAAAAAATATACTACATATCCGATAAAGGTACATACTTTCAAAAACATAAATATTTCGGCATCTCAAATAGGATTGGAAGACGACGTTCTTTCCACCCAAAGAGCATGGGATAATATTTATTGACTTTAAATCTCATATAACTGCATATGTACTAATAGAAACATTTATTTACTAAAAAATCATTCTACAATTATTGAAAATAAATGAAAATATTCGGTTTCTTTTAATTATATTATTATTTATCCTACACACGAGAGATGCAAAACCTTGTAGCCCGTCAATACCGTGTGTAAGGTTCAGGTAAGGATTAAGAAAGGAAAAAAAAACATATCGACGTTTTCGTTAAAAAGATTGACGTTGAAGTTTGTGGAAACACATTATGAGGAAGAATGTTTCAAATGGAATAAATTATGATGATGCCAGTATTATGTCTGTTAAGTGTGTGTGTGTGGGGGGGGTATTCTGGCTTTTGTTTGTTTTTGCGAGATTAAAAAAAAAATTTCTGAGGAAGAATTCTTCCACAAGAATGAATTAGTCAATGGCAAATTCATTCTTGGATCATTCATTCATTTATTTTTTATCTTGGCATAAACGTATGACGAATATCGCCTCCTCAGCACCAACACACGAATGCTGAGGAGGCGATTTGTTGGAGCCGGTACTTTACCACTGAATGGCTATTAACTCTATAGATTTCTCAAATTCATCCAGCTATTGAATACTGTTTTCTCACATTTGGGTTGACGCACCTACCCTTAATTCAATGCAAAAGAGGGAAATTAGGTTAATTAATGACTGATCTTTCACCAATTCACTCCACTCGCTCTCACGCAAACGTTCAATTTCTGCTGTTTATTATTTCAAGTATTTCTGTGATTACTTTTCATCAAAATTGACATTAGTAATTCTACCCATTTCTCATGGAAATCTATTAAAATAAGCAAGAACCGCTGCTCTTCACAACTTCTTCCTCATTCATTCATTCCTCAAAAATGAAAACTATAAAATAACTAGGATAATTATTTTTTTCTGCTAAAGATTTCACTCTGTGGTGAAATTCGTATTTAGATCCAAGTGCTGACTAAGGAAACGGTTATGTAATAATTATCCGAAGAAAGAAGGTGAAGAATGTATAGACATGTCACCATATATATTTATAGTATGAAAACATGACAATAATTATTATTAATTAATTTAAATTAAAATTATAATAAAATAAGAACCGAACACTGAAATTAGTTGTATAATACATAGTTTTTCATTCTTATTTTTATAAATAAAATAGGAAATAACTAAATATATAAGGATTAAATTTTAAAAAAGTACTTTTGAGGGTAATAATAATATTAATAGCAAAATAATATTACACCATTTTGCTATTTCTATATCAAAATATGGCTTTTGCCATTAACTGCGGGTGCTCCTGTGAGAAGTGGATCAGGTAGGTTCAGTCCATTTTAGGACTTCCAGGGTAACAATTAGCGATGCTGAACCAAGGAAGTAAACTGAGGTTCGGCTGTTGCTGTTATCCTGGGTGTGAGTTTTTGAGTTAGCTCCCTTAGGGTTTTTGCCTTAAGGGAGCACATTGAGTCTCCGGGGAAGGTGTTCTCCGGCACGGCCCGCTGAGGGGTTCTTGTCGGTGAATTATTTTCCTCGGAATTTGAGCGGTTCTGCTCAGTGGTCGGGGAGCCCGTCACTGAGTGGAACCAACGCTGAGATATGGACGGTCTTTCGCCCACTAAGAAGTGGCCTAGAGATCGTCCGATCCGATTTTTTGAGATTTTACCCTTTACTTACTAATCAGGGTAACAAATGGCAATGCTGTAGCCAATGAAGTTTTAACTGAGGCTCGGCTATTGCCGTTACCCAGCCATGACTAGAGCTTTTTAGCTCAATAATACACCACCCACACAGATTTTCTTCATTCAGATGACGGGATAAAGAGTCAAGGACTCAGTCCATCGCCCAGTTCTTTTAAGGGTGCTTCTGTGAGTAGGAGTATTCTATTTTATGGGATGTTCAAGCGTTTCGATGCGGAGTCGGTCATTAGCTGTAAACATTACCTCATTAAGTTTTATTTGCTTAATGTATGGACTTAAGAATGACGAAAAGATGAATACTGTTGTATTCTTCAGTTGATTGAGAGGTCAACTTCTAAATGACATTTCTGTTTATCATGTCTGTATACGCAATAATCAACTGCTACGTGGTTTAGTGAAACTATCTCCAAAGAAAGGGGAAGTAAAAACAACTTCCGGAAAAGCTATAAAAAGTTTTCAACATAAGTACGAAAAGAGGTAAGGTTGCAGTAGACTTAGAAGCTACATGCATCCCAGATTGTAAACGGTGGGCAAAGTTTTTCAATAGCTTCTCCCCCCCCCCAAAAAAAAAAACTTCTGTATTGAACAACAAAAGCTGAATCATGTGAAACAAGCAATTTGAAGGGTATCCCTATGAAATCGCCAAAAATATCTCAACAGCGACATTCGCCTCTTTTACGAACGCACACACGGCTTCGCAGTCAAGCGATAGCAGGTGCAGAAATAGACTAATACTCTGTCCAGAAACAGCATCTGCATACACGTTTTCTCCTTGCTCCGTGATAAGGAGTCACGGACCAGTCACTGTTTCAGTTTCACGCCATTTGCCACCATCGGTCTATCATTCTTTATTCTTGTTTACTTAGGGCGTGCATTCATGGTTGACGGCTCGCTGACACAACTGACTTATCACTGAGGTAGCGCTTGTCAGTTGCTGCAAGGCGTCAATTTGCTGCCATAGAAGAGAGATGACAACACATTTCTCCTCTGTCTCGGAAAGAACAGTATTCTGGAAAACCCACCCAAAGGAATTACAAGTCGCTTTGCAGTGTTCTTTCGAAAAACTGTGTTCAATTTACATACAACCCTGCGTTCTTCGTTTCAATACCCGTCTGCTAGGTAAGGTAAGATCTTTACTACTTTTGTGTGTGTGTTGCTGGCATACTGGTAATTATTCTGCAATGGATGGGAGGAGGTAAACGGTACCTAACCTTCCAATCACTCTTGTCAAATGTTAACTTCATGACATCATTAAAATTTTATATATTTTATCTAAATAAATAAATGGTATGAGTTTATATTTCATAATTCTCAAAAAATATTTTTATTTTATAATATTATTATTTCAAAAACTCCAGAGAATAAATAATTAAATGTACTTATTTAAGAAATAAAACTATCCACAGAAAATATAAAATGATAAAGCCAATCTAATTAATATCTAATCGAGGTGAACAGCTACTACTACGTTTTACTAATATCGAAAATGTAGTACCGGTTCCTATTAGAACACAGTGGAATGAATAGATTATTTCACAAAGTAAAGCAGGTGAAATGCCTGAGGAGGAATTTTTTTTTAATATGCAGCTATATGTCGATATTTAAATGTTATTATTACTTAGGAATCTGACAAAGTAGCCTATGTTCCCTAACGCCCGAAAATTGAAATAACACATTATATGAAACGGGTCAAAATCATTAATTCAAAACTAGTTAATGTAACAAAAATTGATGAATATTTTCCCTTGAGTCAAGGAAGTAAAGAGGACATTATCAACAATTGAGATGATCTTGTAGCATCATATTAATAACTCATCTAACAAGGCGTTCACTGGAATCGGTGTGATCTGGAGGGTTGAATCATGCTGGAAAAAATCATCCTCGTGGCATCCGAAGATTACATAGATTACATTACCATTCTTTTATCTTTCATGATGACATCGTCATTTTATCGTCTATCTGCGATGATCTCTTCTCCAAACGTGTTCCGGGTTAGGGTTGGTATTTCTTTGTAACCTCTGTGCCAACTTAAAACTTCCCGGATCTCTTTAAATCCGTTCGGTTCCGTTGCTTACCTCCTAGCTTACCGCTTCTCTTTCTTCTTTTTTTCACAACAAGAAACTATTTTCTAATTATTTATGTTTATGCCTTGCCACCATGCGTTGTGTTGCTCTGTCTTTATTTTCGCGTAAATTTCCTTTGCACACAATAACTGCAAATGTGAATCCAGCAAGTCACTAATAACATAGCATGGTTTACTTATGGACTATTAAATTTTAGCGAGCTTCTACTACTATGAATGAAAATCCCGTAGTTCTATTCACTTTTACGAAATATAATTTTACTGGGCTATTTTACTTTACGTTTTGTGTCCAGAAAACCCGATCAATCTCAATAATTTTTGCTACGTGTTTTTAATTCTAACAATCGTTTGATTTACTGTTATTTTTTTAAAAAAAGAAAAAAAAACAGTGTCCACCCTGTTATTTGTTCCCTGGTTTACTTATGGACTAAAACATTGTGCTGTCTTATAAAAAACCCACTTTATTACATGTGTAATAAAAGCAGCTCAATAATGAGAAGCTAGAATGTTGGCTGCAACTGAGAAGCAGCTACTCGGTTAAGATACACAAACATATGTATATGCGTGTGAAAAACAGTAGTATAATAAGCAAGCAAAAAAAAAAATCGCCCTTCATCATTAAAAGCTAACTGGTACTTCTACTACGTCCATCAATTGTTATGACGTCAGTCTGTATTTCTTGAAACGAATGTGCCGAGATTCTTAATCATTGAGAGAGAGAGAGAGAGGAAAAGGCACTAATAGGACAGGTAGAAAGAGCAAAGATTCACGAATTCAATCACTAACGAAATTTGGTTCTGTGTTCTGGAAATATGTAATCACCCCTTTTCCTTCTATCTTCTCAATCGAGGTTCTGCACGTTATGCACTAAATTACACATTTTGAAAGAAAGTGTGAATACAGTATAAAACGTAGCCTACAGTGAATGTCAGTAGTTCCCCCGTGCCAATAATTCTCCTATTTGGGATAGATAACATTAAGAGGGCTTCATCTCTAGTGCAATGGTTATCTAATCCTTACTCATCTATGGCTAATACAAATGTACTACAGGATAATAGCTTTTCATAGGTAGGATTCACATATTCAAGCATTAAAGTAACTCATCAGAGAGTGGACAGGATAATACGTTATTATAATAAAACATTAGTTCATTATTAACTTCCTATTAACAATTCTCCTTCCCCAATTAATCCGTTATCTATCAAGACTCCAACATTATCAGATCTTATTTTCTGTCCTCTAAGGCACTTTTTCTGCATAAATCCACCTAGATCTCGGTCTTCCTCTGGATCTGATCTTTTTGCTGTCATTCTGGCAAAAATCATATGTTTTGTAAATCTTCCCTCTCCCATTCTGTTTAAATAGCCATACCACATGAGATTAGCTCTGCTAAGACATTCCTGGATGCTAACAATGTCAAGTTTTTTCTGACTATCCTGATTTTTAATATGGTCATTGATGCCATCTTTGGACTCCCCTACTGTTTCGCAGAATATTTCATATTTGTGGTTTCTCTTCCATCAAGTGTTTTAATTCTAACTCAGTTCTGATATCCATAAGTTAAAATTGGCTTGAACACTTGTGTTGTATACAGCTAATTTAGTGTTTTAACTAATTTCTTTCTCACTGTATATAAATTTATTCAGTTGACTTCCTACCATACCAGTTTTGTTGATTTTGTTGTATATTTCCATATTTAATTTACCATCTGGTTTGCCGAGTGGTTAGCGTATCCGCTCTCCAGCCAAATGGCTGCGGGTTCGATTCCCGCTATGGGCATGGATGTTTGTGATTAACTGTGGAAATACTAGTGGTCGTAGTCGGCGTTGGTGTAGATCAGTGGTCGCCAAAGTGGTCGATATAACTTTGTTAGAGGTCTATTCGGGCTCAGGGGTAGATAGAAAAATATAAGACATCGTTGTACGGGTAATATTTAATTCGGTTAACTTGGATTACCTCCATCCTGAATAACAACGCAATTAAGAGTGAATCGTGGGAACAGTGACATGAATAGGACCTGTAAGATGGAGCAAGGTCATAAAAATAGTTACGGAGGCCAATCAAGTAGGCCAAAATGACGTATTTACCAATAAACGGATGTGGTAGTTCACGCCCGGCCGGCGCGGCAGGAGGGACATTGCAACACGTGTGTGGTTGCTTATTTACTTATATTTACACGCATTCAAACCTAGTCTCATTTTTGCGCATCGACATACAAGTGAGCGTTAATGTTCTAAAATTCATCAACATACATATTAGGTAATATTAAAATTACGTAATAGTAAAATAGAGGGGGTCGATAAAAAGTCAAGAAACCCTTGAAGGGGTCGAGGGTCAAAGAAGTTTGGCGACTCCTGGTGTAGATAATGAAAGTAGTTGGTGGAGACTGACAGTTGTGGAGTAAGTGCCCTCCCTCGATGAGTCTTTGGACTCCGTGGAGGTGTCATGTAATAATAATATAATATCTTCACCAAAAATTGTGCCTAAGTAGCTGAGATGTTTTACTTGTTCTGTAAGTTCTCCAGTCATAATTCAGTTGATATTTTCAACTGCATTCAAAATATCAAAAATTCACTTGGTAGTGAGATATCAATTGTAGCCATTTTGAATACAAGGACAAGTTGCCAATAGAATTTTATCGACGCTGAGAATGAGACTGTTGAAAATTCTCACTTCCTTCGCTAATAGTTCAGTAAAGTGCGCCGTAATATGTTTGATGCAACAGCACGGATTTTCCACACGCAGTAAGAATAAATAATTTTTAGCTTTCTCATGTGGTTAAGAACCATGATTCATCATTTTAGATCATCTTAAATCAGGACAAGGAAACTGCTAATGACACTGCATAACCATTAACAAGACAACGCATTCTGAATCTCTTCGCTGGTACTTCTAAAATATTAGAATATTTTATCTGCTCGTGCAACATGCAGATTTCGTCTAGGATAGCGAGCACATTTTTACATACTATATGAAGACAAAATATTAATTATTTCACATGTCATTTCATGATCAACGTTTTTTTTTTTAGATCTGGGATGTAGGGAAAGGACTTTTTTTTTAATAATCATCGATATCAAAGCGAGAAAAATGTACTAATCTGAGAATGTTTGGGCTTAAATAATTGTATTTAGCATTTTTAGGATTTTGTTTATGATTAGTGACTGGGGTGACCCAAAATCTCACTTTAGTAAGAATGGAATTCATCTTTAATAATAGTTTTTAGAATGATCGGAAACATTCTTAACTCTTTCTGATGATAAAAGAAATAATAATGCAATTGCTTAAAAGAAACTTGGCCATGAGGTAAAAGAAGCTGTTTTTCTTTGTTTTTTCCGTCAATGTAACTAAGGAGTAATGCAAGGTTTTTACATGCCATTTGCGCGCGTTTTCTAGCTAGTTATACATATTATACGGGATGAAGCCTAATTTTTCGGGATAAAAAGATCTTTCAGTAGCCGACTAACGTATCTTCAGTTGAAAAAGTTATAATTTTTTGTGTCGTAAATGAGAGACGAACACAACCTAAGAACGTGTAGTTTTTCTGATAAAAGGAAAAATGAAAAGCGCAGAGGGAAAGGATGATGAGTTCCCTTGCATGCATGTTAGGGAGGTTTTGTGGATGTTATCATTGACTTTTTTTTAAAAAAATGCATTGTAGAAAAAAAAAAAACCTGTAAGAAGTGTTGGCAGGTAGAAGAGATTCCATGATGACATCTTATGTTTATGGAGTTTGTTTCCAACCTGTGTCCTGAGTGAGTCCATTTCACTATGATGTATAGAAGTGTACCTAACATCCCACACACACACACACACACACGTGTGCGCCTGTGTGTGTGTGTGGGGGGGGGATTTTAAAGATAATGTATAAATAGAGGCTTATTTATGGCATCCTTTGAAATTGAAAAATATAGTTTAAAGTGAATCATGATGAAAAATTGCTTTAATAATTTAAACTAATTTTTACTCAAGTCATATGAACTTTAATAATATAAAATAAATTATATTATATTTCTACTTTTATATTATAAAATCAAAATGTTAAAAATTCATCATTCGCATTATAGGAATGGTTCCTACTTGTTTTTTGAGAGGTTCATCTTGTGTAATCTGTGCAGTGGGGAGATTAACAATCCGGAAAAAGTTGTCTACTTTATGGACTGCCCCTAATATCCGTGGTTGCACAATTCTTGTTCAGAATTAATTGGAAATTTCCAATAACGGAATTCACAAATTTTTCTTTTTTTAATTTAAAGCACAGAGCATGACAAAGGTTTATTGAATAAGGCATATCATATTATAAGAACACTGGAAGTTCTCTTTAAATTTTTTGCACATTCTCACAAGTTAAGAACCAAATATCTTACATGATTTCTGACTAGCGATGCCATCCATCAACAATGATCACATTCTTGACTAGAAGAATTATTACTAGGAGTAGCTTATGATTACTGATATACCCACCTCCTCTGCTATTGTGTGAAATTATTTAGTGCAAAACGCTCACACTCTTGGGCGTCCGAAGAGGGGGGGGGGACTTTCCCCCCGGGCTCTACTTATGAAAAAAATCTATTGATGTAATTATTTGTCTCCAAGTTTTGCTCCCCGCCGGAAAATTTTATGCGGACGCCCATGCGCACACATACTCGGTAATCCGAAGATTTTCTTTCTTCGTTGTTTTCTTTGTGCTTGCTCTCAAAGTATGTCCCAGTTCCAGACCTACAATTCATCCAAGTCCCTTTTTGTATGCACTTTCATATCACCCGATGACACCCTGCTGCTCCTTTTCACTCGGAAGGGATATATAACCCGTTCTGCTCTCTTTTATTCTCTCTCTCTCTCTCTCTCTCCTCCTCTTCCTCTATTCTTGAATGTGTCATCCATCTTAATCGATTAGTTTTAAGCTCACTGGTTAGTCCAGAGGAGCCATATTTTTCAGACAATTCTAGGTTATGTCGTCATTGCGTAATCCACTAGAGTTGTCAAAGGGCTGCTTCATATATTTTTCTTAGTATTCTGTTTCGGAACACTGTAATTCATTTTCGTCAGCTGCCGTATTGCTCTAGGTTTCCGAGTCGTACATTAACCAGGCGTATGCGTATCTTATGCATATTTCTCTTGCTTTATGGCATGCTATTTTTGATAATAAAAGAAGCGAGGTTGGAGGGCATGAAATGTTTCATTTCTTGCTTTTATCCTAGTAAATATTTCAGCTTGGATATTATATTTTGTCAGTGATCTTGGTTCTGGGATATTGAAGCGGCACTTACTCAAAACAAGAAATTATCCACTTGAATAACTGTGCTCATTTTTATTTACTGTCAGTTTTTGAGGTGTCGGATTTTGATTTATTTTAAGAATCACGATGGTTGGGCTGAAATATTTACATTTCAAAATTAAAGTACGAAAAATATTCGCACTGCTTTCACTAGTACTTGCATTTTTCATATTTAATAACTTTTGTGACGATGCCAAATTCCCTTGATATAAGGAAGCAGACATGACAGACGCTATCAAAAGTTTTTTTTTTTTTTAAGCATACAAAAATGTGATGTGATGTGATGCAGTTACCAAAGTGTGTCATGTGGTGAGTATTTAGTCAATGGTGGCCTATCTGTCCATGCTACTATGAATTATTCTTTTCAATAAACGGTTCGATGGAATCTCATAAGATGTTGACATCTTTCTTTCTTGTTTCCATCACATTTTTGTATGCTTGACTCATGCCGTTCCTTTGTCTTATTTAACATTTACCAGCATTACTCTATCGATATCTAGCTTTTCAATTCACATACGCAAGCACACACACGTATAGCAATGTTTCATCGATTTTCCAATTAAGAAAAAATAGTTATGATCATTACTCCAGCACTGCTAAAACACAATTACAAGTTCAGTAATTTGGCTATGGAAACCTTGAACATTTAAGGTTTTGAGGTTTTAAAGCGTTTTTATATTTTTCCACTTGGGAATGGAAGTAAATCTGATTCTCCACAAAACAAAAACAAAAATATATAAAATTATTTAATCGTCAAAAAATTGTTAAAAAAATAAAAATAAATGAAGCAATTGAACATGTAGCCAGATAGCTCACATTTTTAATGTTATATGAGCAGCGTAAGGAATTTAATGTTACATGAGCAGTATATGACAGTGACATGCCGGTATGTGTCATATTCTAATAACACTTGTATACCCAAATCTCATATTTTTCATCCAAGATTCGATAACTTGAATGATGTCAATTCCCCCCCCGCCCCTTTTCTTTGCTAATATCTCGCGGTAGATGTCCCTCCTGACAAAGAAAAAGGACAACGCTCTTTTTCACGCAATGTTAACGGCCATTACTGAAAATAGCGTTGATACTCTCATATTCATGCAATTCCTGACTTATGCAACCACCTGTGATTCGCATAGCTGTTACTGCATCACAATCGTGATTCAGTAACAACGATGTATTATATCCTCAATTATGAGAGCTGTTATGAGGTGTCATTTGTTTTGTTTCCGAATATATTCGCATTTTTAGAAGAAACACATGTATAAACCACAGTGAAAATTATTTAATTGTAAATATTTCATCTTAAGTATCTTAGGACATCATCAGTACAGTATTTAAACAAAAATTAGGAATAACATACAGTTAGGGTGCATGATTACAATAGAATCTCATGAAAACGTGCATAACGTGCTAAAGTAGTACAAAAAAAAAAAAAATCAAGACCACATTCGTCTTCTTAAACCGCAGAAATCTGGCCTCTCTCAACACGGAATTGAAAATCCAAACCATAGGATCCATTGGGAAAAGGCTAAACTTTTACATAGATCTTTATTTAAACATGAACGTTTATACAAAGAAAGTTCTGAAGCCCTACTACACAGACCAAACCTAAACCGCAACGACGTTCTTACTATTCCTAAAGTATGGGAAATTATCATACAAAACTGTGTTAAATAATTAACGTTTTTTTTTTTTTTTTTTTTGTACTACTTTAGCACGTTATGCACGTTTTCATGAGATTCTATTGTAATAATGCGCCCTAACCGTATGTTATTACTAATTTTTGTTTAAATACTGTACTGATGATGTCCTAAGATACTTAGGATGAAATATTTACAATTAAATAATTTTCACTGTGGTTTATACGTGTGTTTCTTCTAATTATGAACGCACCACAGGTTTCGTTATTTAAAAAAAAAAATATTCGCATTTATTCCCATTAAATTCAAACTTTGGCAGAGCTACAGTCCTGTTAGTGACTATGCCTAAACCTTCATACTCTGCACAAAGTGTGTTAAAATTCTGACAACCCTGGTTTCACACAGTAACAACACTCTGACTCAAAGCCAGCAATTTACACCAAGACATCTTGAATATAGAACATTCCCAGTAATAGATTAAATAAATACAAACCATTAAATTCTCCCGTTATCCGGCTCTGTTTCACTATACTGCAGACTTTGTAAACAAGCATACAATAAACAAATGAGTTGCAAAAAATTAGCATAAATGTGATTAAAACGTATGTTGGTATTTTTCAGGAAAGGAAGGGGGGGTTAAAGGGGGGAACTGCCTGTTAAAGCAGTAAATCGGAGAAGTGGACGTTCCACTTCTCCGATTCGTTTATTCTCGCACTTGCAGGAAGTAAGCAACTGAAATATTTCCAATATTTACTGCTGGAGGTTATTTTATTTCATCAAAATTTATTTCTGAAAGGCTTATTGGATATTTTGGGAATGAAGCTGTTGAAATAATTTGCTTTCCAATGTCTTTATATAGCTGTAGAAAAGAGGTTTATTGAACTTTTGCACTTCTTGGATCTTACATTAGAAAACACAAGGTTAATTAATTAATTTCCGTGTGATGATACATCGTAAGTTCCCTTTCACGGAAATGTACGGCATAGCTGACGAATCAGGCCTATGGCTGGGTCAGTATTCCTGACTGTAATCCGTGTGTGTCCACGGCAGGTTTACCTGCTTGCGGGATGAAAACCCCAGATAAACTGCGGGAAAAAACCCTGCTGTCCACGCCCAAGACCGGCTAACTTGGCTATGGCTGAAGAAGATCCTCAAATTCCTCACGTCTTCGACGGGAATCGAACCTAGGACACTCCTTCTCCAGGCATATGGTTGCGAAGCGCAAAGCCACTAGGCTAACCGCGCGGACAACACAAGATTACAATAGAGTATAACGCCTCCCGATACAGGAAAACCAGAACTCTACATCCTCGCAATATATGCAAAACGATTCACTCTTAACCTTATAGAGGCTTAGTGGATATTTTGGAAATCAAGCTGGTGAAATAATTTGCTGGTTTCCGCTATAGTAAGCATTTTTAGGCGTATTCAAACCAATAGCTTGTAGATTACATTAGTTGCGCTACCTACCTGTATTAACGTGAATAAAAACAACGGGTTTTTTTATTTGGAAAAGCAATTACATTGTAACTTGACATTCTCTCTGTCAGCTGCCTGTTAAAGCAGTAAAGTGATCAAGAATAACTAGTAGGCGTCCTATTTTAAAATAACTTTTTAACAAACACAATGTACAAGTAAGGAGTTATTATCTGGGAAAGCTTTAATTATTGGGAAGATACATGTTAAAAGATAGCTTTGCTAATCCAAACTAATTAGATGAGTTCGGTTGTTTCAAATGACAGTCGAAACAACCAAGAATATGGTTCCAGTGAAATTATAGCTAATAGTTGTTTATTTTTTTCTACTTATTCCAGATGGTTTAGAAGATGCAACATGGACAATCAGTTCAGAATAACCATTTCACCTTAATTCCCCCATTCTAGTTAAGAGACACAAGAAATACAGACCATAATGATCAGTTAACTTCATGAATTTCTTATGATAAGGAAGAGTTAAAAACTCCGCTATGTTACAGTTTATTTATAATATTTTAATATTAAAAGAAAGAAATTTAGACTATAAGAAAATGATCTCATTTGTCATTTTTTTTTAATTTTCGAGAAACATTGTTCATTAATTACAATAAACAGTATATAAAACTTTAAAATGTAAAGCTACCGAATTTCAGCAACATACTCACTTTTAGAACAGCAGGGGCGCATGCGCTAAGCCTGCATAATAAGTTGCGGTTGCTTCTCACAAGCTACAACAAAATTACTTAAAGTCATGCCATAAACCTAAAATATATTATAATTAATAGTTCAGTTTTCCATCTTTGGGATTACTGCGTGATTTCAGAGAAAAAGGGGATTCCTCCAACACCTCTTTAAGAAAAACAAGAAACAAACCACTTTTTTTTAATGAAGTCTGCTCTTCAAATGGCCCAAACACCTTTCACCCTTTCATATGATGAATACTTTCATTTCGCCAGAATTTGCGAACTCTTGCTTAATGCTGAAGGATATTATTATATGCTTTGCTATAGTTAGCTTAATGTCTATTCATAATTTTCATTGACGTAATCCTTGCTAGCCAATTCGGACGGCCTTACAAATACCCATCTATCAATTATCAATATATTTACCGTTGTATAGTTTCTTATACCATCAGAGATGATTAAAGATCTCATTTCCTCCAAGACCTGGTATAATCTTCAGCCTCTTTTCGGTTAACCAGCTACATTTTGGACATTGACATATCACCAATTTTGTACATGCTACTAATATCGTATACAAACAAGGAACTAAAAGGTTTAATTATACAGCTATCTGATCGATCTCCTCCTTCGTTCAACCCTCTCTGAAGTCATAAATCATTTCCACGTGTTGCCACTCGGAGTCTCGACAATTAATTTCACTCCTTTTCATCAACGTATCCCGTCTGATCTCTTGCCCCCTGAACTGCATCAAAGGATTTCGCTTTAAGATTTAATCGAGTAATAACATTCAGATTGTTACATTTCAAAAGAGCAGGATACGTAATCTGCTTGAGAGCCATTGACTGGTAATTACTTTTAAGCTGATCATGCTCTATCTTGCTCTATTTACTAGTAAAGTAAAAGAGATGAGTTTGATTCCTTTTCTTTAATGTCATTGCAATAAAAGGCAATTCATAATATACATTGAAAAAGAACAGGCAATATATACAATACATTGGAATAAAATAGTTGAGGTTTGATCCATCTGATGGTTCATTAAATACAGCGTATCATATCATATACTGCTTTGGCTGGAGATTTTACTGAATCCCTTCGTGACAAATAACCTCGTCGTCAAGATAATTAACACAATTTTGCTTGTTTACTTATAAAAAGGATTAAATGACAATATAACTTCTTGCCTAAGTATAATTTATTTTTTAATTATATTAAACTTTTTCCAACTTTTTTTCTAATTCGGAGAATTTTAATAACGAGTTGATATAGCTTTTTATTATTTTTATGTGCGAAGTATAGGAGATATTCATTAATTCCACCTTCACATATTTCTGGGAGTGGCCTATATTGATTATGTTTTAACTGTTTTTCCTGTCGATAGTCCTACAGATCAGGAATGATAAGTTTTGTGTTCTTTTCCTGTCACTCAGATTTAGAGCGATGTTGTAGATGCGCTTAGAAGATTCCGAACAGATATTCCCGCATTTTAACAGTACTTCAATAAAGATCGAACCTGGTTTGTATAGTGATCCTTCCCTTAATGCAGTGTTTCTCAAAGTGTGATACGCGTGCCCCCGGGGGGTACGCGAAAGGTCGTTAGGGGTACGTGGCAATTTTCGGCTATGCATAATTAAAGGAGTCATTATATTTTTCAACAAACAGTGCAATTAGAGACAACCAGGATAAAACGGCACTAACTAATGAATCACATCTCCCCTCCAACAGAAACTGCTGTATAGACCAAGCAAAACCATATGTTGCCGGTGGAATATATGGTTTTGCTTGACACCACCCCCGTCGCTAACGTGTTAAATCTAAGAAATATATAGTGAATGTGTTTCAGATATTAAGTTATTCGGTTGCAGGGAATCAGCATTTCAACTGAACTGTTGAAATGCTAATTTGTCTTTGGTTCGCGCGATCTTTTGTTAATACCGCACCAATCATATGCAGTTCTTCGCTGCTCTACGTATCTCAAGTCTTGTAAATTACTGGTAATTTTTGCTTGAAATAATGGGGAAGAAGAAGACGCTATTTGGGTAGATGACTTTGACGATGCACACAAAGAAACTTTTCTCGATACCAAAAGTAGTGATGCTCACACTTGGATGAAGAAGGATACAATTTCTTGTGAAGTAAAATCCCTATTGCGCAAAACTGAGCAACCCCCCTTTCTTTTGATTGTCTTCATTTCCGTACAGTAAAATCCTTTCACATCGATAATTACAAACTCTGCTGTAGATTCCATAGAATCAAGTGATGAATTCTAACTGTAATTGGTTCAAAACTGACAAGGAATACGTAATCCAATCTCAGAAGATTAGATCTTCCTGTGTGCTTTCTGAAGAAAATGACTTTTATGCTTCGCATAATTAAGAACTGATTTGTCACTGCTCACATGGACTTGGCCAATATAATGATCGTCAGTGAACAGGGATGTTTAACAATGACTTTTCCCAGTTAGTTCTCATTGTTTCAACAATTGTTTCCAACAATTAGCTTTCTAGTGACAAATGCGATATATGTATCACTGCAGATTACACGACACACGTTTCTTCACAGTTCATTTTATATTTTAAAATCGCATACTTCGGCTCATAGGAATTTTAATAGGAGAATTACTATTTGGTAAAATTAATTATATTAATTTATAATTGTTCGGTTTTGTTGCATTTTGTGCTGTTTTTTTTTTTTTTTTTCAGTTGGTCTGCTCACCGATGATACATGTACAATTATTATAAAGGGTTATTCTTGGAAGATAACCCAGAGTGACTTACCAATGATCATTCGGGCTAGCACAAATCAATTTTTCTTGTGTTAAAGACCTAGCATTTTTTGGCACTCAGACAAGACAGACAACAATAGATAGTCCTTTTTGTCTCTTGGGATCCTTCAAAAATGACAAAGTAAAACCATATTGGATTTGATATTAAAAGATAAATCAGGTTGTATTACATACACACTATAACAATAATATGCTTTATTATATCGAATGGGTATTAACAAAGACATAAAGTAATCATGATTTTCAGATTGCTCCTTTGTTTCAAAGAAAGTCAAACTACCAAGAAAAGAAAGTAACGATATAAAGGGAATGGATAGAGAGAGAGAGAGAGAGATGTCCTGCAAGCAAAGGTACTGAAAGTAGGACGCTAGAAAATCCTTAGCTGCCAAACTGAATGAAGAACTGTGATGCTTGCTGTCTGCGTATAGATTTCCGCACATGGTTCTCTAGAAAGGTAGAAAGAAGTGCACGAGAAACTAACAGATGTTCTTCATCTAACACGCACGAACCTCCACAGACCACCAAGGACGAGAACAGAGAAGAAGGAAGCTATTTACGACTCCAAGGCGAAAAGCAGTGTGGCGGCAAGAGTCCAGCTGAGCACGTATCTCGACATACGACATTAGAATGACCTCCGTAAGCCAATGATCGACTGCCATAAATAGATTAAAAATAATATGCCGCAAAACATGAAGCTTTCTTTGAACAAATAAATTAAGATATTGTTCACTTAAATGTGTTATTGAAGTTCATTTGTAAATGTATTTTCTATATTTAACATTGTTAACTACACAACTACGGGAAGATGGATAGTAAAATTAATAAATTCCGCTATGAACGGCTGAAAGCTGACTTTCGAAATTTATTAGCTATGCCATCTATTATATAGCATAAGGGACCGCTCACATAAACAATCAATAATAATGGACTCTACGCGTTTGGATGGTAATTCAGAGAAAAGAATCAATGGCTTTCTTATCAGAGGTGCAAATTTATTTCCCGGTAATGAATTCTGTATTTACTATTGGGTATAAAATTTTATATATCGGTATGATAAGAATCTAATCTTATCTGAGATCGTTCACAGATGAGGAATCTTCTATAAGAGCAGGCAGCGCAAGAGGCGGGCCTTTACGATGTATTGTATTCTAAAATATTTGTCTCAAGTGAACAAAATACGAAAAGATAACAGTCTGGGTTTGATAGTTATTCTGCAGGAAGCGATCATCGCATCTTTACATTTTATTGACCAATGAGATGAATGCAGTAATGCACAAAATTATGACGTAATAACTTGGAGTAATATAAAGAAATCCGGAGAGATAAAAACGAGAGTTCAATTTGGAAGCAATTCATTTCTTTAGAGATGAACAGCTTTATATACGCGCGCTTCCATAAAGATTTCGTATTCTTCAATAAAAAATTTATGACTGTCGAGATTAGCACGTGGGAGATGAAATTCCGTTACGTAGGATGATTTAAGAAAGAAAGCACTTAAAGATATTGAGCTGGTCATTTCAGAAGAAAGCTACGATTTCGTTGAATACATAATTCATTGCTTCCAAGGTATTTAATTCTATGTGCAGCGGGAGATATTTCTTCAAATATTGTAATTAATTATCGAACAAATATTGCACTTTAATTCATAGGCCACTTTTAGATAAAATGGGAGGCTCTTTTAGGAATTTTAATAGCATGCTTTTTTCACATATGAATCCCACACAGGAGTGGTGTTAAACGTATATCACTTCCACCTATGAAGATGTGTTTGTGGCATAAAAGACTGGGGAAAAACGTCGGCCTAAGGGAGAGAAAGAGAATTCAATCCTTTCTGAGAAGCTAGGGGAGAACCGCACTATATTTTCGCACGAAAATAGACAGGATTGGATGCAGACTGCAGTGGGAATGTCCACATTTCCTTGCCTTACTGAAGAATGGTTTGGAGACAATCAACGTGAAGAAATGATAAGGACGGGTGTTAGCTTTTGAGCGTAATTTTGAAACTCTTAAATACTGGTATGATGCCACTAGGATCAGATTGCTTTTTGCTATCTATGTTATCCAAGATTCCTCTATTTGTGTGTGTGTTTAAATGTGCAGATAATTTATGTTCGTCTCTGAAGGATTTTGAGAAAGAGAAAAATGAAAGAAGCAAATTCTCTCTTTGTTTCTATGTTACCATCTGGATGAGAAAGCGAAAGTAGAATTGAACATTAGATGTGCCCATTAGCCTTTATAAAATCAAACAGACCAAAAGAAACATTGATAGATTGATCTGAAGAAACAAGCGAATGTTAAGGATGAGACAAAGAAATATTATGGATTATAACGTTAAAAAAACAGAAGATTCTAGAATTGTCATTCCTGGCAAGAAATATTTCATCGCATTGTATATTATTATCCTGACCGTCACGTTAAGCTCACTGACAAATTTGTCTATTAAGTGGTAAAAACCCTTCCGAATGGAGATTTCTATCTTTATGAGATAAATATGAACAATAGGATTAAAAAATTATTAAAATGCATATCCTGCTTATCACTAACTAATTACTAATAACTAAATAACCAACATATAGCTGATTTCAACAGTACTACTCTTTTGTTCTTTGAAGTTTGTTTTACTTTAACTGAGATGTCAGGAATACAAAACCAGCTCTTGAAATGTGTTGTGTGCCAATTACTCTCTGTTGTTCGTGGATGATCTATCATCTATTCAGTTGTTGTTGGCAGTGATAACGCTCATGGTGATGTCTGACAGCTCAATTAAGAAAGAAGCCAAATAGGCAACGTTTATATGAATGTCGTAATATTTGTTATATTTTAGTAATTCGTTACTATAATAATACATATTTAGAATTTAATGTTTAATGTTAAACGATATTAAAATTGCTTAAAATGTGTAAACATCATTGTTGGTATATTACTACAGTCGTACTATATTCTTGTATCATATAAAAAAAAGAAACAGATTGTTCAGAAATGCGCATGAGACAACAATGAATGACAATCCCAAATTGTTCGCTGACCACAATGCGTGTATGGGAAGCAACTTCTAGTCCTAACAATGCATTCGTCATTCTTTCGAACGCATCGGTACCCGATTCATGTTGTTTCTCCTGTATCAAAATGGAAAAGAGATTTATCTTCGTTTCTGCGTCTTTTTTTAATTTTTTTTTTTTTAGAGGCAGATCGTTCTGCATTGTGTGCGTGATAGCCTATTTCTTAACATTGGACAAAATATACTTCAGACAATGACACGCGTACAGCGGAAATTTTAAAAAAATGTTTCACTGCAGCTTTCTTCTTTGTGAACGGCCCAGATGTGTTTTGCCAAAGTACAGAAGAAAAGTTGGTCGCGTGGCTCCGTTAGTCTGTAGACGTGCCAATCCTGAATTCCTTTCTCTTTTATAGGAGTATTCGATGTGACACTCGTGATTCGTTTTTTTCTTTTGTTTTTTGTCCGCATTTGTCGGTTCTATTGCTGCAAACGGTTAATTACAAAAGTCATCCCCCCCCCTTAAAGGCGACTTTAAGAGGACATTCTGGCGAGTGGTACGGAGTGAAGTATGAGAGGAATGCCCATTAGGCCAGGGATAAATTATCGGTTGCAAGTTCTCGCTTATCCGCATATACGAGTGTGTGTTAAAGTGGCTGTGAGACTACGCAGGTGGAAAATAGAAGGATTGCCGCGTTAATGAGAAAACATTACGTGTTGCCTTTCTCGTCACGTTTCCTAAGACGTGGGAGTATCTTGAGAGAATACAGAACTCATCTGGAAAGCTGTGGCTTAATCTCTGTTATTAAATAACTTCCAGAAATAAACTGCAGAATGAAATACACGCAAACTTTTGGTTTCGTCCAGTGTTCTACGTAAGCCAAGCTTTGAAATTTAAAATTTTTATTTTCCAGTTACACTCTTAAAATTTTCGTATAATTTGCGAACCGTTAGTAGTTTACGACTATTCATTTCCACAGAGAACTACTTTCTACAAAGAAAGAAGGAAACCCACTTTTCCAATTAACGCTTAAAACTGTAAATCCATTACATGTTCTAAATGGAGTTGGCGGTGAACGAACTGTTTGGAGCGAACACCCTTTGAGTTAATTTTAATGAATGTAACATCAAGGAGACATTTGAGTGGAAAACTGTGTTTTCGACTGAAAATAGTTTTAAATTATTACTGTGAAAAGTTAATTAGAAGATAATGAATTCGCATAATGTGTTTAAATAATTATGCACTTTGGTAAAAATGAACTAGATTAGATTATACAAAGTTTTCCCTTATGTTTCGAACGTAATCCGCTATGATATTAAAGAAAATCCCTTGCGACATATTTCAGGGACTTTAGCAACAATTTGTTTGTTAATTCCTATAATACGCAATTAGTGTTACTGTGATGGAAGGATTTTCATTAAATTTGGTTTGGGAATCTTCAAACGCCGCTGCAACGACAACTTCTCTGGCAGGAAGTTTTGTGGTCAAATCCAATATGATTAACGTTTATAAAATCTTCTATAAAAACGACTGAATACGTTTAGATAACCCTTCATCATTTATTCCTATTTTAAGAAAATTTAACTATTATTTTTATTTATTTTTAGACATAAAAGGCGAATAAATAATTGCTAATTTGCCGTGATTCTTGGAGTCCTATAGAATTCGAACCTGTCTTTCTAATCCATTGACCCCGTTGTCATTCACCATGCTATGAGGGGCTTTTCAGCACACACTCTACTTTTGTTATAATATCCTTAGAACCCGAAACATTTGTAGACTTTACTGCCGTGAAAAATCCTAATTTAGCGAGAAACTTTACTCCGTGTCACAAGTAACTGAGCATTTCCCACAACGAGAATACCTCTAACACAGGGGCTCCCAAACTGTGACGTGTACCTTCACAGTTTTGGGGAGGTACAGACAGAGTTCAGGGGAGGTGTGATGGCAAGAAGGTTTGAGAATCCCTGCTCTAACAGCTAGCTATTCGTAGAATCTAGCTCTTGTGACGCCATATGCTCTCTCTCTCTCTCTCTCTCTCTCGGTGTTGTATGCGGTTGAGTGATTATACCAAAAGGACGTGATATGTGGAAATACAAGAGCTTGGTTCTATAATAACCAGAGAAATACGAGGAGAAAGTTGTTGTTATTGGATAAGGAGAATAGTTTAAAAGAAAAATAATGAAAAGAGAGCAAATTAGTTTTATGTGCCTTCTTCAAGATATGAAGCTTTTACTTGATATTAAACGATAATTTTATTCCCTTGTAACATTAAAAGAAGATGCGGAATCCAGTTTCCTACTGATGAGTATATGACGTTAAAACTGATGACTCTTATTGTACTTACAATTTTAACAAACTGACATGGAAAATAACTTCATTTATAAGTTACATAACATATCCCATATCACTCCTCCTCCTCCTCCCTATATATATATAGGGAGGATGAGTTGTCCCGTCTCATTTGCTGGTGATGGGTTTTCGAGCCGAGAAATGCGGTTTCTCTCTTGCAAAGCAAATAAATGACACGCATAAAATTTATAAAATTTATCCAAAAAAGAATTAATTGAAAGATTATTTGTCGAAACAACTGATAGATAAAGCTACAATTCCTTATAAATCAGCAATATGCATGTAAACAAAAATCATAAAGGAATTGACCGAAGAATCAACTGAAAAAGCATCGATGGAACATCAAAAATGCGAAGTAACTATTAAAAGGTAAAAAGAAATAGCTGAGTTTAAAACATGTTTGTATGCACCACTTTTTCGATTTTGTATGTCTCGATTTTGTGAACGTGTGGCAAAAAAAAAAAAAAATAAAAAAATCAAGAAAAGGAGAATGAAGTGATGTTAAAATGAGAAAATTATTTTTATTTTATTTTTTGCTGACAACCGAAAATAAATTTAACAACTTCTATGAATAAATCAAAATTAATAATTTCACCGACGAAAAGTGCAAGACGTGATGAGTAATTAGTTACAATAAATATGTAACGAATCAGTAGTTCCACATAATACATAATTATTTAATGACTTTTGTTTCTTATTTGTTTCACAGTAATTTATAACCTGTCAAATATATTGACACACAGGCAGTACTTATTTCATGAAGCTTAGGGACAGCAGACTGCACAGCTAAGTTCCAAAAAGGAATACCTAAGATTCATTCATTGTTCGGATGCTTCGGACGAAACGGAAACAATGTGATGTTATCAGTATATATATCGCTAATGATATTATCAGTCACATTTTTTTTATTATTGATGTGTTTGTATAAGAAAGGCAAAGTGGCTGTTATAGGGAAATCAACGAAATTCTAAGGAGAACGAATTAGATCTGCTTTAGCATTGATTCCCGAAAATGGTTTCCACTCGCCCCCAACATCAACGTTATTCCAGTTCCTCCTATGGCAACGCGTGCATGTGAAGTGGGTTATTTCTGTCCCTTCTCATTTCAGAATCAATACAGATTTATTAGATTTCTAGGTGTGCAGCTGTTGCCTCATTCGGAAATGCAACTGATACTGGATTCGAATTACTTCTTCCTTTACTACTCGCTTCTGATGCAGAAAAATATTTCTTACTACATGTTTAAAGAGCACAACGGACTCCCAAGAAAATAAAACAATGAAACCTGTTAGCCAAATTTCTCAACTAAACCCACCGGAATAAAAATTCGACGAGCATGTATTTTTCCTATTGCTTGTGATTGCAACAATGATCTTATTTTTGCATGAAGAGTAAATCAATGTTTATTTCGGTAGCTCAGGTAACAATGATTTCGTCTATTTGTCGCGTATGCAACAATGCCTAATTATAAATTATCAGGCATAAACATCTCGATTTGCTGTAAATTATTAATACTTCCATTGCGTTAATGCAGATCGGTAGATTTTATACCATAATTTTAAATACCGTATGATTAATGCACACCAGTAAATCCGCCTCATATTTAAACTAACGCTGGCCGAACCCTATCTCGTTAAACTTTTATGAGCATGGTGATCATAAATTTTAAAGGAGTTGTGTAAACAACTTTAAGGAATATTATTTCAAGACCTCCAGTGAATAACTAGAAAGCGATGCTGGGATTTCCTGTAATAATAAAAAAAATTAAAAAAAATAATTTGTAGTGTAACGTAATCCCTTATGTTATTAGGAAGACCGTAAATTTTGATCTAGCATATTATTCCTACACCAAGTAACAAGAACAGTATGTATAACATGTAGAGGGCGTAGTGGAAACGATTCATTTTTAGTTTTGTAAAATTTATTTAGAATATATTTTTCTTTACTTTTTTTACGGAAAAAATTACTTTGAAGTTTTAGAAATTTTGAATGATTCCAACATTTAGTTTTAAAAAGTTTACTTTGGAATCTAACTGCTGCAAAATCCGTTTCATAAAATAACGATTGTGATAATATTTAGAAATATTTAATTACATATTTCCGGAATTCAATAGCCATCAATTCTGAGACATATTGACATTCAAATGTTAAATGCAGAATATTGAGTAACCCTTAAGCGAGCTTAAGTGGAAATTCTTATGGACAGAATCGTCGTAAATGGTGATTCTGATAGGCGCGAGAAAGGGAACTCTACAATAAAGTATTTCCTGTTACAGATTTTTTTTTTTTGTTCCTAAGTAAAATAAATGTACTAACTTGTTTCCGTATTATCTTCCATAAGTTCTGTTCTTACCCATCATCTCATTCACAAAACCAGCGCCCTCTATACAAAAAAATCTTCTTAAAATAATTAATTCCTTTTTCGTCTCTGCCTGCACCAAACAACCCGTTCATGGCTGTCTCCTTCGGAATGTCTCGAGCTTCAAATCAATATCACCGACCGTCAGCTCTTCAGGTGTTGGACGGCAGCTCGTGCAAGAATCTAATTGGAAAATTACCATAACATCGGCAGCAACTGCATTACAACATTATTATTACAGTTGTCGGTTCTTTTCGACAGATGTGTTTCACCTACGATTGCCAGCGGAGCGCTCTTGGAGTAAGCCGGAAACGCGCCACTTAACAAGCCAAGAGAGAAAAAGAAAAAAAAAAAAAATGAACATCATAATTGTGGCTATGATGAGGAAAAACGAGAACTGTTGAATAACGGTACGCACGCGCACATTTGCGACACTCCCGACTTCTAATATAAAGAAATGGAGACGCCTTTGAGAGGAGGATGAAGAAGTAATTGAAATCTTTGTAGCGTAAACTTTCACAGGAAATCTTCGGATGTTCTTCGTTTAAACTCAATGAGAACGAATGTTAAGAAACAGTCAATTACAAGATGCGCTGTAATTTTTTGAAGAAACGTTCCTGGCCTCATAAAAGAATGGGAAGAAACAGAGGGAAGTAATTTTTGCGAAGGATGACTGAGCACTTCACATATCTTTAACTCGGAAGGAAAGAAGAACCTGTGTTTGGTAAGCCGCCATAAAAAGCGATTAAATAACTTCGCTGTCAATTATAACTGTTTGCGAATGGTGAATATCGGTTACTATGATGCTCAAATTTTGGATTTTCTCTTCTGCTGTGTCTTTCCCTCACCCCTTTGGCACTGGTTTAAATTCCATTTGTCTTCCTTGAATGTTCATGTTTCATTTTTTACGATAATTCTGATCAAATTTGTTTAATCCATAGTGGAGCTCGTGATTTCATTTTCTATTGATTTTTTCCGTTTATTTTAACCCTGCCTCTTTGTATCTGTTTATTATTTTAAAGTCATTATTGTTATATAAGTGTTTTTATCGATTCTAAAATGTACATTGAATTATTACTGTTTAGCAGGGTTCTAGAGACCTTCGTTTCTAAGGCATATAATGAAATCTGCAGTTTTACGATTACTTGGAAAAACTCGACATCATACGGTAGGAAGTTGTTTATTCTGCTCCAGATTATCGTTTATCATTGACATAAAGCAACTAAGGTTAGTTTATCTAGTTTGCGTTTTCCGACTAGTTTATTCTGTGATAGGAGAAAAAATGGAATTATGGGAGAGAATTCCCCTCCCGACTTCATATAAGACAGATTAAGTAAATGGTAGTATTCTCAGCGGATTCACACTTTTTTTTTGGAAAAAAAAAAAACAACAAGTAAGCGAATTTAAGAATTTTTCTCTTTACACGAATTTGTCACAAAAAGTTACAGCAGAAAAAAAATTCAAACTAATATATGATTTCTTCCTTTAGCCATAATATGAATACTCGGGCTGCTGTTAGTAACTTTTAATGTGCAAATCAGTAAAATGCTTGAATGAATAACATGTGATATATCAAGAAGTCCTTTTCACTGTCTTGTGATCGATAGAGATTTCAGAGTTTCAAGGCCCAGTTGTTGGAGATATCAAACGTTTATCAGATCTGAATCACTTAGAATTGCTCGAGAGGTAACGAAAACCAAAAGATGAGTTCATTATGTCTATAAGTTACATTTTTATATAGTTTTTCTATCGACCTGAAAGATGGGCGAGAAATGTAGATCTTCGGCCTATAGATGCTCTAACTACTCGGTGAATTGGAAAAGAGTTGGGTTATATTTAGAGTTGGATTATTAAATTATGACCAAAGAAACTGATGTCAGCTGTTAACTGTGTGTATTCTATTAGCTGTTTTGAGGTTTAAAATCCTTTGCATGTGACCGGCTAACTCATCTTCAGATGAAAAGATCTCCTAATAAAGGATTTTCGCGTCCTAGATGGGATTCGAACGCAGTTCTTTCCAACAAGTTGACTTCTTCAATGCCCGCTGAACTATATGGAACTTCTAAGGTTTAGTACATGGCTCTTAGCGGACTGGACGAAGCTAAAACACTTTGGCTAAATAGGAAATTATATGGTCAAATTTGGTGCTATAAAACCGTCTACGATAAATAATCCTCTATGCAAATCGTTATAACCACTGCTATATTCAACTGCAGTTGCGTCTTATTCCTACTTTATGCGAAAGTTAGATGAAATTATTTTCCCCAGCTATCCCCTGATGTTATCGCGATACGTCTGAAGTAGAGAGTCGTTAGTAATTCGTTTGGTCTTTCTATTTCCAGTATTTATTTATTTATGTTTCTTAGTGTGTTTTACAAAGAAGGAGAATTATGAATGCAGGTTCCGAAGTATGTTTCTTGTGGTGAAACTTAAAATGCATATACTGCAATACTTGCTTTACAATCTATTCACAGTTACAAACACATCAATAAGCAGACTGTTCACTGATGATCCAATTAGATCCAATATTTATGTTACATTTCTGCACCAACATGTTATTCAGCAAAGTATCCCCGCAACAATCTGTGTATTTACTTAAATAATGACAGGCATATCTTCAGCATAACAATCTGTGTATTTACTTAAATAATGACAGGAATATCTTCAGCATAACAATCTGTGTATTTACTTAAATAATGACAGGAATATCTTCAGCATAACAATCTGTGTATTTACTTAAATAATGACAGGAATATCTTCAGCATAACAATCTGTGTATTTACTTAAATAATGACAGGAATATCTTCAGCATAACAATCTGTGTATTTACTTAAATAATGACAGGAATATCTTCAGCATAACAATCTGTGTATTTACTTAAATAATGACAGGAATATCTTCAGCATAACAATCTGTGTATTTACTTAAATAATGACAGGAATATCTTCAGCATAACAATCTGTGTATTTACTTAAATAATGACAGGAATATCTTCAGCATAACAATCTGTGTATTTACTTAAATAATGACAGGAATATCTTCAGCATAACAATCTGTGTATTTACTTAAATAATGACAGGAATATCTTCAGCATAACAACTATGCGCTAACAAGTCACGTTAACAACGTATGCACTAACATTTATCTATGCGAATCTTTTTCCACGACCAACTCTCTCTTCCACAAATTTGAAGTTGTTTGTGAAAGAGAAAAAGTAAAATTTTACAAAATCCCAAACGTAGCAACAAAAAATATCCGGTTGGTGAGAAATAAAAACATCAGTCTGTCTAAAAAATTATGCTAGTTGGGAAATATCGCTCTTTGTACACAGAAACTACAGTTTTCCTCTGCAATAATTATTACGTTCTTCAACTAAAAACTAATTTTTATTATATTTAAAACATGTGATTAAAATGTAGCTTTTTTGTTTTGTTTTGCTTCGCATTACATTTTCGATGAAAGGTCGATGACGAAACAAGAAAAATTTTCCATTTATTCATTTACAATTTATTCATTTCAATCTGGGATAACAGATAACTGAAATGTTATCTGTTATCCCAGATAACATTTCGACATAATCTCAACCCATACTAAATTGGTTTTGAGATTATGCCAGAGTAACTGAATGACTGTCATGGAACTTGATATCCCACAATTGCTTTAATAAATATTAAAAAAAAATCAACTTCCACCAACGGTAATAAAACAATGATCGAAAACAGAATACAAACTTTAGCTAAAACTACTTTTGGCTTTGGCATTAACACAACTTAGGTCTGATTAATAGATAACAGAGGTTATTCCGATTACAGACCAAACTTGTAAATAGAATGTTTTGAGTACTTTTGTTTATTTTTGTATTTGATTGGAAGAAATGGAGTTTCTTCCAATCAAATTACTATCAGCCTTGATATCATAATATTACATCATTACTTAGGAAGTTATTTTTTAAAAATTATTTTAAGTATTATTTGAAGAAAGAATAAATCACTCTGTGTAGTTTCCTTGATACGCGACGTCATAACTGGTTTGCATTGTTAGCTTGGCAACAATTGGTAGCTGCTTACTTCTGCCAAGTGGCGTGACAAATATTTTACGGATCTCGTACATAGTATATGATAGAACGAAGTATGCTCGCTACCATTTCCAGACGTTGTGCGTTCGAATGCACTTCGTGTCCAAGTGTGCGAACCCTATCGCCCTTCATTTATGCAACACTAATCTTGGAACGTTGAAGCTATAATAATATATAAGTAGTACAGAATATAAGCACATAGTTAATGATTAAGAATAGCATATAAAAATAAAAACAATTTCTATAAACATTAAAATGTCTGAAAAAAAAAAAAAAAGCCGCGAGTTGCATACAATCCGGGTTGCTTTTCAAGATTTTTTGTTATGTTCTCAATAAAAGGAATTCCCACCACCAGCTTGTTTATAATCTACTGAAACTTATGAAATTAATTAATGTGATTTTCCATTTATTTTATATTGATTTAGTGATTTATTCTACAACGATATCATCGTATTGTTGCGCAATAAAAAGGGAAACGCCATTGCCACGTGTGGAAACTGCAGTATGCAACTTCCACAATACTAGTATCTATCCGATGTTTCAAAAAAAAAAAAAAAAAAAAGGTTGACGACAAGTACAACACACATTTTGCATCAACTACCTAGAAAATGCCCGAGACCGAAGCTTAACAGGAATGCAATCTATAATATTAAATTCATTTATTCCGATAGCATCGCGCATGGAAACATGGCTCCTTACAGAATCTCCAGAGCTTCACGAGATTAAAACATCCATTCAACCAATACGTTTTTTTTTTTTTTATTCGATTCTGAATGCACCCGCCAGCCTCACCGTGATAAATTGCTCTCCGGTGGATAGTACACCAACAAACCAGCAATATTCCATGCATTTTAGAGATATCGTGCCGCTTGTACTTTAACTTCTCTTCAATTTCTAACCAAATCCGCTGTGTGCTCTTCATCTAATCGCACAACCCATCAAGATAATCCACCGATAGCGCACTTTCATTCTTTCTGTTTGCGCCATTTTTTTCACATTAGTTTTAAAAGAATACGACTCTTTATGGGATCGTCCATAAATTGTGTAACGATATTGGGGACAACAGAGAGGTAAAGAATCTTAAGTATGTTCCAGAATACAAAAGTATATATATATACAATACGCCAGAGAGCCTAGCATAGCTTGAATACAATTACAGTATTAAATTTATTTTTTCCATTTATTCATTTACTAGTTTTGGAAGCACTAGCTACTTCGAACTTTGTAATCGAGTTTAAGATCACAAATATTCTAAATTAGAAGTATTTTAGCCAATTTGCTGCCGCTTTCGATCACGCTAATAAAACCCGAATTTAACTTTGTTTGTATATGTCTTATCACTGCCTTTTATTGTCTCAAAGGAAGTTTTATAGGTGCATTTCGTAAAATTGAAACACTTATAAGAATCGCTTTTGCCTGTGCTTTCGTAATTTATCCCCAGACTTTGGCCTGGAGAATTTTACTCAGATTTGGCATTTCAGATTGTTGAATGACTCGACGATTTAAGAATCGTTACGTTATTTCAGCTTTGGTTTTCCACAACAAATCGCACCATTTATTGTGGAAAAAATTAGGCAAAACAAAATTATACATTTAGAATAAGTAAGACGACTGAATTTAATAAAATTTATTTTAAATTTTGATGCACTCTTCAAATTTTTAAAAGCAGCACCAACAGATTTGAGCTCTTTGAATTACACGACTTTATTATAAATATCATGATAGCCTCGCGAAAGCAACAATAAAAATTGAAGCCTTTGGCTCTTCATTATAATTACTAACAATAGAAATTTTAATAATCAAAAATTCTCTGAACATTTCAACTTACATTGTTGTTATAAAGCGATTCTAACTGAAATGCTCTCATTTGATGTAATGCGCAGGAGTAAAATAATCGATATTGTTGTTAAACCAGACTGATGTAATAATCAACGAATACACAAATCCTGGATTGAAGACCGTTTGATAAACGATTTTTCTTTCGTTACAATGCAATTGTAAAAATGGAACTATGCCAAAACAATTTCAAATGATAAGTTCAGTTGTTGTAACAATGAATGCGGTCAGATATTAAATAAATTACAATAATACATTAGAATGCTTTGTGTGCGAATGTATTCGTTTGGGGGGGGGTAAGTTTTTTATGTAACAACGATGTAATTTTTGAAAGGGCATTTAATGTTCGGGGGAATTAAAAAAATGCTGTATCTGGAGGGCTTCCAAACTCTTCCACAAAAATATGGTAACTGATTAGCGGACTTTATATTTACATTTACTCATTTACAGTTTCCCTAAAGTAAAATTGACGAACAATCTAAAATTTTCCTGAATTTAAATATGCATTCGACAGCTTTGCACACTTGTCGAAAGCAGCGAAGAAAATGGTCCCATCTAAAGAAGAGCAATGGGTTATGTTTCTGAACACTATTATGCTGCTGCCAATTATCATCTTAGCACAGATAGAAGACTTGCAAAATAAATGCGTCTTTCAAATTTCTTGATTATAATTCTCAATAGATGATGGTAGAAATGGTGGAGGGTGATCTGTCTTTGAGTATGTGAGATTTTTCAAATACTTTATGCACCGAATAAAAGAACGATGCATTTGGCAGAACGATGACAAGTTGCGACTTGTCGAAAATGCCATCAGACTCACCAGTGCAAATTAACATTCCACGATAAATTTAGTTTTCAAGAATTTCCGGTGTGACAAGAGAAATCTCTTTACTGGATTTAATTCTCTTGGTAAGATGTATTACGTCTTTAACATTACAAATAAGCAACTGTCAAACAAGAAACAATCGAGCAACAAACTAAAGTTCTCTTTCGTATAGTGATTTATTTCTCTCATATTGAGAATTTGCCTTAAAATAAAACAAACGTATTTGGATTGTTGAAATTTTTTTGCCATCGTTCTGTTTCATCGTTAAATGACAGTTTTAACGAACAATGGTCATTGCTGAGGCTATGACCAAATAACACCAAAAACGGTAAAGAATTTAGGAACGAAAGCCATACAATTTCTTTTACACCTATTCAATGTCGTATGGAAAAAGAAAATTATTCCCAAAGACTGGGAAGTAACAATAATAATTCCTATATTTAAGAAGGGAGACAACCGTAAATGTGAAAACCATAGAGGAATTTCGCTTTTAAGCGTTCCAGGAAAATTGTATTTTATAAAAGAGGCTCAGGAACCAAATAGAGGATACACTGGACGAAATGCAGCATGGCTTCGAAAAAATAGAAGCACGCAGGATGTTATCTTCAGTCTTGGACAAATATCAGAGAAAACGTTGGAATATGGAAAAGGACTACATGCCTGTTTTATAGATTTCGAAAAGGCCTTTGACCGAGTTCCCAGATACTTAATATGGCAAACATTAAAGAAAAACAAGGTGCAAGATAACTTAATAGCAGCCATACAAAGCCTCTACAGAAGTAACAGAAATTATGTAAGAACCTGTAATAATAGATCAAAAGAATTTGAAACAAATGTAGGAGAGCAAGGCTGTATCCTCAGCCCTCTTCTCTTCATCATAGTAATGGATGCAATTTTAAAGGCATGCCAAACAAAAACAAAAAAGTTCCACTTAGGATACAGGAAACTGAAAGAAACCAGGATTTCACACGTGGCTTTTGCAGATGATGATGTAGTGATTCTAGCAAATACAGCTAGAATATTATTTGCAGAGAATTATTTAAAGATTTGCAGTACAACATCAACATTTGGTGTGAAGAAACAAAGAAAAGGAATATGACCATAAATATAAATAAAACTAAAACAATGATCATATCTAGAAACCAACAAAAACACATAATAAAAATAGAGAACCATCAACTGGAACAGGTCCACTCCTTTAAATACTTGGGATCATATATACAAGAAGATGGTAGACTAGACACAGAAATTAACAACAGGATAACCGGGGGAACAAAGCTATTCTATGCAATGAAAGGCCTACTCCTAAATAAGAAAGAAGTCACCCAGAATACCAGAATGGCAGTGTACCGTTCAGTGTTTCTACCAACATTAACATACAGTTGCGAGTCTTGGTGTTTAACAACAAGAAACACAAATAAACTACGAACAATTGAAATTAAATATCTTAGGAAAGTGGCACAAAAAACAAGACTAGACCGAATAAGAAACCAACTATAAGAGACAGTCTTCAAGTTGCACTTCTGAACCAATTCATAACACAAGCCCAAATGAGGTGGTTTGGACATCTTAATCGAATGGAAGAAGGAAGAATAGCAAAAACTGTATACGAAAGCCAGAAAATAGGAAAACGAAACATAGGCAGACCTAGGAAAAGTTGGCAAAAGGAAATTAAAGAAAAATTAGAAAAGAAGGGAATTAACTGGAAAGAAGCAAAAGAACAAGCCTTGGAACAGGACAACATGGACATCTCTTTGGCAAAATCTCGACGCTTAAAAGCACAAGAGATCATAGACGAAGAAGAAGAAGAAAAAAAGGTCATTGTTGAATTTCAACAATGAAATTGGCTGTTGAAATAAAACTGTGTTTAAATCACAGTCATTATCGAAATTAAAAATAACGTATGTACCGCATAAATAAAGATAACAATAACAATTTAGTAACAGCAAAAAAGAGCACAGAAGGAAATAACTTCCTCAGTTCAAACAACACACGCACACACACGTAAAGCAGATTAAAAGGATGAGCTGACAGAAGCTCTTTATCTTGTCTCTAGGCGTCTTATGTTAAGCCAAACCTTCTTTAGTCTTATCGGCATGTAATTGCGAATTTCAAGACGATGTTTTCTTCGTCCAATCGCCTCAAAGCTAAGAGTAATAAGGACTTCTTTGCAGGAGTTTATGGCGTGTTATTCTGGAAGGAATCGAAGTGGGATAAACAACTGTCAATGAAACAAAACTAATTTCGAGGGGTAGAGATATTTAAATAAAATCTATTATTATTAAATAATTAAGTATTAATGAGAATTTATCCATTTATTCCTCTCTCTGTCTCTCTCTCTCTCTCTCTCTCTCTGTTCAAACATGAATGAGTTATTTAGGGATATTCACACAAACAATGAAGTGAGCCTATTTGCTGTCCGTAGTAGACTGATGCATTTTAGCTCCTCAATATCATGCAACTCGCTATCTTCCATTCTTGCTGTTCAGTAAACTGAACAGCAAGGATGGAAGGAACTGTTCTTTAGTTCTCACGAAGTGGTTTGTTTTGTGAGAAGAAAAAGTCGGGTTTGTAAACACCCGCGGCACAAAGAAAGAAATAGAAAGTTAGATTTTTACCCTAATCTTAATTTTTTTACTAATTAAAGAATATCCAAGTAAAAAAGTATAAAAATAAAAAATTGAATAAAAACGGAAAATAAAAAATAATAAATTAAAAACAAATATCAGAATAAAAATGGAAAATAAAAAACAAAAAAAGTATGACAAAACGATAAAGTAAATGAGAGAGAGAGAGCAGATCGGTATTTAATATTACCGACAATTTTTTTAAATTGATTATAGAAAGGGAAATTCACATAGCTTAATGCAAATACTTCGATGGACCTCCATAGCTCAGTAAGTATTGATGCGGTTGGAAAGACATCATCATCATCATCAAATTCCTGATATGTACCCTAAGGGGATATTTACGATAGTAATGGTGTACACTTTTCATTTCGTACTAAATTCCTAATGACAATTTTCTCCAAAATTAATTTTTTATCTGTCAAGACTCCAATATTATCAGATCTTATATTTCGATACAGTAAAATAAGATATTTTACTGTATCGATCAACCTACATCTTGATCTTCCATGGGTCTTTTTGCTGCCATTCTGGAAAAAAAAAGTTTTTCTAATCTTTCCTCTCCCAAGTGATCATATTACCTGGGGAGCTGTGGTCACATAACAATATCAAGTTTCTTTATTTTAGTATGATATTGCCATTGATGCCATCTATTCAGTCCACTAATAATTCTCAGATCTCTCATATCTGCGTTCTCAATCTTTGGTCAAGTGTTTTACTTCTGACCCAGCCCTCAGATCCATAAGTTAAAATTAGTTTGAATATAGTTAGTTTAGTATTTGCCTAATTTCTATCTTATTTTATATAAATGTATTCAGTTGACTTCCAGCAGTGCTAGTTTTTGCTAACTCTGTTGTCTATATATTTGATATATATATATATATATATATATACTTCCATATTTAATTTACCATGTTCACTAAAGTTGTGCCTAAGTACCTGAAATGTTTTACTTGTTCTGTAGGTTCTTTATTCAGGAGATGTAGTTCATGTTTTCAATATTCCTACCTATTCTCATATTTTGTCTCTTTTATTGGCGATTTTCATACTAAATTTGTTACAGCAGGTATTTAATTTAATTTAGAGAATCCTTCAGACCTATCTGGATTTATTTGCAGTTTAACATCATCTCCATAAAGCACATACCAGCATCACCAATTTTGATATCAGATTTAATAACACTTTTCTTCATAATGTGATTCATATAGATAATGAATAACAGTGGAGATAATGTGCATCCTTGATTTTACCTCAAATCATCTTCCTGTACCGCCTTCAATTCTAACTACTGACTCACAGCTTGAATAGAGACTGTGTATTGCTTGATTTAATGTCCCATTTACACCATATAACTGTAACGTTTTGAAGAGCTTTCTTCTTGGCGCCTTGCCATAAGCCTTTTGCAGATCAACAAAACTTACATACAAATCCTTGTCATATTCCCAAGGTTTCTGAACTCTTTATCGTAAAACAAAAGTTAGATCTTGACAACCTCCATGTAACCTGAACCGAGCTTGTTCTCCAAGTTTCTCTTCCACCATTTTCTCAACATTTTGTTAAGTATGCTTGCATAAGCCTTACCTGGAACATTCAGTACGGAACTTCCGCTGGAACTCTTACATTTAGATTTATTTCTTTTTTATAGGTGCCTACTATGACAGCTCTACTTTAGCCATCTCGATTTCGACATTCTGATAATGCCTTCTGAATTTTCCAGTATAGTCAAGGAAAATTTTAATACCGCCATATTTGAGAATTACTGGTCGAATATCATCTGCTCCAGCTGTTTTTCACATTTTAGCTTTTTTTTTTTTTGGTGGCCTTCTAGCTCAAGTATGGGGTATGAATTCATGATTGTATTCCTCTTGAATATTTTCTACTACTGTACTTTCACTGCTTGTTTCATTTGCATATTTACTTTCTTGCAAATTAGAGAAAATAAATTTTTTTCTGGCAATTTTACGTGTAATTAGCATCTTTCACAGTAATCCGGAGATCATCTTTTTCTTCAGTTTTCATGTCACCTTTATTATCTCTAATTCTCCAGAATCTTTTGCCACCTTGCAGATCTCATATTTATTTTCTCTGTTTTTATCAAAGTCTTCCAACGAGTTTTGCGTAGCTCGTTTTACACAGTGCTTGACTCGCTTACGTTTTTCTCCATATTTCTCTCAGAAAAGATGTTGACTTGATTTCAATTTTCTGAGTCCGTCATGGAGTTCTGATTTTTCTATCCTTGCAAACAACATCATCGCACCTTCTGTGGCTGGATCAATCAATGTTTTTTCAGGGTCTGCCGCTTAATTTCCAAGGTTTGGTACTTGTTTTCGAACTGTCTCACCCGCCTTTTTTTTTCATTTGAACTCAGGTTGGAAAGTCTTGAGTTCGAGTTCCGTTTAAGATGGGAAGAACTTTTATACTTTTTTTTAATCTGAAGGTGAATTAGACGATCTCATAACCTAGACGATCGCTAACCTAGGAGTGACTTCTCTTTATTTAAAGCAACGATCACCGAACTGATCGTATTTAATTAAACATATGTAGGCAAACCATACACACTGTTATGAAAAATATATAAAGCAAGGTTGTACTATGGTGTCTTCTTAACACTTTCATTGCCAAGCTGAAAATTGGAATTTCGTGTGGTGGGCAAATTTTTTTTTATTTTTTTATTTAGTTAGCGACGTCCACGCGATAACGCGTGATCGGCCGTTTGGTGAGAACTCGCATCACGCAATATCGCTTGATTGGCAATGAACATGTTAAAGGGTTGAATACGTAAGCAAAAAACGGAAATAACTGTAAAAAAAACATAATGGAGTGAGCTATGCTACAAAAACGAACAGATAAATGCATTTTATTTAGTTTAAGAAATTCAAACGATGAATATTTTATTACTCAAAAGAAAACAGGAGTTAACATTAGCAAATACCCGGTTATAAAATACATTTGCAAATTAAATAAGCATTTAAAAAATCCTGGTCGAATTAGGGAAGAAATTGTAGTAAAGATGCGTTAATATGTATCTCAAAATTAAAATTTATTTCGATATTTACTTCCTTGCAAATTTTAAAGAAATCAGCGAAAATAAATTTTTCAAGCAATTTTACGTGCAATTTGACACGCCAATTCCAGTAAGGCGTGTTTGTCTTTTTCATATTTTAGCCAATCGCAGATGGTATTAAAGCCACATAAATCTGAAATATTTCAATTCCTTGCAATCACCCTTTCTTTTAAAAGCAAACACTGAGAAGTTAAGAATGTCTTCTCTGAATTAAGAGTCTGAAATTTAAAAAAAGAAAATCGAAATCTAATCAGGACATTTCCAATTGGATTTTAGCACATTTTTCACAAACCTTAATAGACTGTTAAAAGAAAACGATTCTCAGACAATCTAAATTACACAAACCATTAAGATCGACAATATCTCAAGAAACTTCCATAACTTTGCTTAACTTTTTTTCCCCCTTCCTTCGACAGACGCGCAATATTCGATAATGGAATCTCCGTTTTCCTTTTCTTTTTTTGTTGTTTCCCTTTCAGTTCAAACAAAAAACATATGAATACACAAATGACGGACTCATCTGTGAGAAACACATTTGTTTCGATGATCAAACTCAGGAAATCACTTTTATTGGGAGCTTTCTACGGATCAAATATGATACATTATCATCCTGAAGAGGAACTGAACATTTATCCTTATTTTATTCTGAACAGGAACCGAACCTTTATGCATGCTTCATTCTAGAGGAAGAGATTCAGTTCCCCTTCAGAAGTATCATCAGTTAGGAAACCTAGTTTTGCTGCTTATCAAAGCACAATAACTGATGAAAGTGTCCTTTATTTGACTTTAATATGATTCACTTAATTCAGAGAAATTATTACTTAAAGTAAAATATCACGTACTATGTAAAATTATGCATAAAGCATGTTATTTTTGTAGCCTTAATTCATTTTAGCATGTTACGATGCTCGAATAATTCATAATTCTCTCGACATTCCACTCCTTCGTTGTCTCCTTATGGCATCACCCTCTACACATAAATCCAACACTCCTCCGAAGCAGAAGTAAGCGAGCATTTGCGGATTCCATTCTTCCAAGGGCGGGTAGTATGACCGTGCCTTAATTACAACTGCAGACGTCACTGTTTCCAGCAACTTGACCCGATGAAATAAAGTGGAATGCGGCTTATTAAAATATGTCGCCTGTCAGAGTGTGAAGTTGCGTTTCCTTCGCACAACTAATTAAAGTATACTTACTAATCCATTTAAGCATTCCTTTTGTTCGCGTGTCGATAGACTTCCTTGTTACCCACACACAGAGAAACATACTACCACGTCATTAATTAGTGGTAAGTTGTAATAAAACCGAGAAGGCGAAAGAATGCGCAACGAACGGGTTCTCTCTCTTTCGTCCAATTTTATACACGCGTGTAGAATTTTAAGATGCAGAGCGCCTTCGGTTTAAAATAAAGATGGACAAAAATTTGTTTTTTCGGGTATAAGTATCAGTGAATCATTAAACAAGCATTATTTAGTTTGCCTGCAGGCAAATGAATATTTTTTCCCCTTACAAATAATATTGTTAAATAGTCGGATCGAATCACAATCACAAAAAAACCGCTAATTCTTCGAACGAATTAATCGCTCGAAGGCTAATTCTTGGTCAAAGTTTAATTCTTGCGTAGTATCAAACTAATTCTTGACTTCATGCTTAGCTATTTCTTTACAAAAGTCCAATTCTTGTCTGATTTAAGGTCAGAAGATCAAATGACAAACGTCTAATTCTTGATGTGTTTTCTGCTTAATTATAAAACAGTGTTTGTTCGTCAAAGGATCATTCTTGACTCCTGCTTAATTATTAGGGAATTTAGTCAAAGGCTAATTCATGACTACTTTATGTGACCAATTCTTCATTAATTATCCAACAAAGGCTAATTCTTATACTAATTCCTGTTAAAGGATTAGTTTGACAGAGGCTAATCTTTATAGTAATTCTTGTTAAAGGATTATTTTCCTGTCATTATATTCCTGTATAAAAGCTAATTTTTATAGTAATTCCTGTTAAAGGATTAGTTGGAGGAAGACTAATCTTGAATGTCCCTTAATTCTTTATCAAATGGATATTTGTCTAAAGGCTAATTCTTGGACTAATTTTCATCATATGATTAGCTGGACGAATGCTAACTCTTGACTATTCCTTATTCTTAATCAATGGAGTTTTTAAAGGTGCTTTTTTTGATAACGCAGCCGATCAAAGGTTAATTCTTTAATACGAATGGAAATTGACTAATCACTGATTATGCATCCACTAAATATTGAAACTTTACTATAGAGAAAACTATTTTGCAGTTTTTTTAATTGTTTATATTCAGTTATTTTACATCTTTAGAGGTAAAAAAATTCTGGCTTTTTTCCGACAATGTTTAAACATTTCTCCACCGTTTCCATTCATAATTAGCAAACCTAACATGCTTGAAGGGAGGGTTTCATTAAAATGATCAATATGTGCGGGCATTGATGCATTATTCAAATATTTCTGACGTAATTCAAATGAATATTTGCACTTCTGCATATACGTTTATTCTATTATAATCAGTTTCTTTTAAAGAGATAAATCAATCATTTTCTTATGTCTCATCTTCAGCCTTGCAAATTAGAATGTCAACATTCACGTTTAAGAAATGTTTCAGAAGTGTGGATACTGCTGAGAAAGGGGAAAATAATTCTGCACGTTTACAGATTTCAACCGAAAATGCAACATTTTAAATTATTCACTTGTATATACCCAAATATTTCCATGGCTTGAGTGTGATTTGTTGATACAAAATTAAATATCCGACTCTTGTTTTTCTAAAAGAAGTTTGGCCATTACGATGAGATTTACCTGGCTTAAGTAATCCAAGCCTAGTTAGAATCAAGCGTACCTTAAAATAGGACTGTCAGAGTTGGCAACAATGATGACCCTGAATAACACAATTGTGCTGGTGACAGAACTTTGGCTTTCAGTAGTCGGTTGTGATTTCACTGTTTAAAGGTTCGACTAACAATCGACTACCGAGTAAAATGACGAAATCAACAGGTTTTATTTTTTAAGGCCTCTCGTACATAAAAGTTTCATTGTAAGTAATTAGCATTTTCCTTTTTTGAAACAGAGCCTTTGTAGCTCAGCCAGGATCGACGTTGCCCTTTGTTGGAGAGACCTTAGAATTAATTTGAAAATCATGTGTCATCCAAGATATTTACAAACGTCTATCAATATCCACTAGGGTGATTAGACTGGCACGATTGCTGAAAAGCAAGGTTACGAACAGAGTAATTATATCTGTAAACTTCGTGTTCTGTAGTCGATCTCCGAAACTTCCTACGGCCACGTTCGTTGAGTGTGGTAGGTCGTCCGCTGTGGAGGACACTTGCAGTTGACTTCCTGCAGCATAGCATCATTGACTGTTGACCGCAGATGATCCAAATTGTTAATAATTTGCAGAACAAATAGGACTCAGTTGTGCTAACTTGGGAGTATCATATTCCTCCAATTTATACCGGTTATATCATGTTGGAGGCTTAATGGTTTTTTTACAACACTCAAAAAAAATTAAAATAGAATTTAATGCTTCCTATATTTCGTCCTAGTCACTAGGACATCTACGGGGATTACAAAAACAATTAATGTAACATATGCACAAATAACAAACAATACTAAGCCCAACCACGTGGGTGACACTAAAGTCCTATCTAGGTAGAGCGCCCTCTAAGGGCATTAGTAGGTGGCCTGGAATGTAAGGTGGGAACTCTGGTGATGAGTGTTTCCCAAATCTTCAGATATTTCTCTTGGAACAACAAAATCTACAAGCAGATAGAGGGAACTGCCATGGGTTCCCCCCTCTCACCCCCCTTGCCAATTTCTATATGGAAGATTTCGAAAAACGAGCCATAGACTCATCCCCACTCAAACCTTCTATCTGGCTAAGATATATAGATGATGTGTTCTCTATTTGGCCTCATGGCCCAGACACGTTAGACTCCTTCCTCAGTCATCTCAATAGTCTACATCCAAGAATCCAGTTCACTATGGAAAAGGAAAAGAACAATTGTTTACCCTTCCTAGACACCTTAGTCACACGCCTGCCTAATGATACACTTACCTTCACCGTATACAGAAAACCCACACACACAGGCAGATACATTCACAAACTCTCCCACCACCACCCCTCTCAACAATATGGCATTATTAAAACTCTTACCAAGAGAGCCCACAATCTTTGTTCCAGTGGAACCGCCCTCACTAATGAGCTTAACCACATACACAGCACTTTCCTTTCCAATGGCTACAGCGATCACAGTATCAAAAAAATAATCAACTCCTCCCCCATTCCCCTTCCTTCTCGTCAACAAGATTTTAAAAATGCCATTACCATACCTTACATCCGTGGTACATCTGAAAAAATAGCCAAGATACTAAAACAGTACAATCTACACACAGCATATAAGCCCCACCGCAAACTGGCTACCCTTATCCGTTCTACGAAAAATCAGCTCCCTCCTCTCTCTCTGCCTGGAGTTTACAAAGTACCCTGTTCCTGTAAGCTGGCGTACTTTGGACAGACAGGCAGATCAGCATCCATCCGTCTAGAGGAACACAAGTCTTACATCTTCAAACACAACTATGGCCATTCAGGCTTGGCTGACCATGTTTTGGACACCACCCACAGAGTATCATGGAAGAAAACCACCATGCTCCACCACAGCAAATTCAAGAAAGAGAGACTTTTCTTAGAAGCAGCAGCAGCTCTCAAAAACCAACCAAATCTCAATAAATATGGTTGCATTAAGCTTCCGAAGATTTGGGAAACACTCATCACCAGAGTTCCCACCTTACATTCTAGGCCACCTACTAATGCCCTTAGAGGGCGCTCTACCTAGATAGGACTTTAGTGTCACCCACGTGGTTGGGCTTAGTATTGTTTGTTATTTGTGCATATGTTACATTAATTGTTTTTGTAATCCCCGTAGATGTCCTAGTGACTAGGACGAAATATAGGAAGCATTAAATTCTATTTTAATTCTTTTTGAGTGTTGTAAAAAATCCATTAAGCCTCCAACATGATGTCCTCACAGCACTTAAGCCTCTACACACGTATACCGGTTACAAACACGCGACTCATTACATGGCACGATGCACCTGGACGTTGACTTATTCCCAACCAGTGTATACTGATTCGTAATTATTCTTGGTACCTACTCATAAAAAAAACTGTCAGTTTATGTTTTTCCTAATATCCTATATGGGAGATGGAATTTGTTGAGGCTTAGTTTACTCCCAGTTAGCTATGAAGCTAACTGGGAGTAAAACTGAATATATATTTCCCTTTTGTTTTGGAAGTAAAAAGCTGTATTTGGTTGCGTTGTATTCTTGGAGAAAATAAAGCATCGTTGGTGGTATATTTTTCTTCTTATTCATTCAACGGCTGCTTTTTAAGCTTTCATTTTATTTTTTTGAAATCTTTGAAAGTCTTCGTTCTTGCTCCCGGTTTAAAAGGATTAAAACTACAATAAAAAACTTTCAAGTTGCGAAAAATAAATCTGTTCTGATAGCCAAAGTAAATGAGACGCATCGTAAAGAAGATTACTCCTTAAGCCACTGGAATCCTTCCACAAGTCATTACAAAAACTAATTCCACTCAGCTTACTTCTATAAGGGAAAAAAAATTGAACCGAACTGATGAGCTCTTTGAAAGTAACTTTTCTAAGTTAGGAATAATATACTTGTATAATACCATACGTGTTATGGGGAAGGTGTGAAGAGAACTTAGAAACGGGGAGGGCATAAATGCAATAAACGCGAGTTCCCTGGAATGCGATGATCTTTGAGTAATTTTTAACGTCATACGCGAAAATAAACAGCACAGCACAGTGATTGAGAAGTTTTATCTATTTTAGGAAATGGATGGGGAGAGACCGAAAATGATAGATGTAAAGCAATTTGTAAGAGAGAATAGCATCATCGGCATTCTCTGTAGCGAATCCACTGGTATTTATAACACTATGTTTTAAACACCAACAATCCGATGCAGGTGCATTTCTACAGATATTCGTATATTTGAAATATTACCATCTGTCAATCGAAAGTGAAATCTGTTAAATATATTCAGCATTCCCTTACTATTTACTGCAAAATTATTACCATCACTTTCGCAACCAAATGTAATATATGGCCAAGCATTAGATGAGATATGCCAAACAACACATTGATCATTGCGGGCCAACAAATTCGCACAACTCTCTCTCTCTCATCTGCAGGCGCGTTTTCTAAAACCCAGCCGATCGGGTGTTATCCATTCCATCTCGTCAAAGAGAACTTTGATTTATTAATGAATTCTGTGTTTCCGCATTTCCGTATCTCATAACGGTTTCAAACTACGTAAACCAGTGCACCCTTGCGTCATTAGTGATTAACTGCTTATTGCCCACTTTCTCTTCTGGTGGGTTGATTGAATAATGGCTTATCGTTCAGAAATCTCCGCGCTCGATGTTATAACAGGTACCTGTCTCATTATGTCCCGCTTCTGTGACATGGACACCGCTAATATATAAGGATGCACACCATTATTAGTTCAGTATAGTGTTTACTGTTGCAATTATGACAGAGCATCACTGTTAGCGATGTTATGCTTCGTGATTATTTCTGTTATTCCAAATGAAATCCATCGAACACTTCACGCGGCACGTGTGATGTGTAGGAAAGAGTTCACGTTTATAATATTGCATAAAAGTATGCACGTCTCTGTATCTTCTGATATCGCGCTCAACAATAAAAATTCGCTTCCAATTGTACTAACGCAATATATACAAAACAGTAGTAATATAAAGAGAAAATCTTTCTAGTCATGACCAAACAATTGTTTAGTGCTTCGTCTAATTCGATACACACAGGAATCCCCATCTCCACAGCAACGTTCCTAACAAGACTTCAAGGTTGTTACCTAGGTTTCTCTGTATCGTTACTTTAACAGAACAAGGTAACTACGACTGAGATAAGCATGCGTTACTCGCTGATGGTCTCTTTGTTCGCTTGTTCGGAAGCCTTTCCAGCAAATCATATTTCTACAAGAAAGCTAAAGTTTCGCTATTACGCGAGGATAAACAAGGCTGTTTGTTGTTTCGATGCACTTCAACAAGTATTGTCTTCGACCACTGGATAGACACGATTTATTCGACGAACTACAAACCTTAAATAATAGAAAGTGCGTGATGTTGTGGGTGGTGATGGTGTTGCGCCACCCACAACATCGTTTTTGTACGTGACTTTGGTCAAGGCAAAATACGAACCAGGAAGTAATCTTTCGTCATCTGGAAAATACTGAATGGGATAAGTTGCCATGGTAACTGAAACACTTTCGTCCTTGTTTTCCTTTTGTCTTTTTTTCTGAGATGTTATGAAATGCTTGGAGCGTGTCATACATCGTAATACACATAACGACTATCTCTTCGCCCACGCCCTCATTTAAAAAAATGCATCAAGAGGGAACACGTGCAAGCTTCCTTAGGAACCCGCAACTATTAAAATATTATTGCAGCTTGTTTATTATCCGGTTATTTCCACATCCATAAACACCGAAAGTGATACTCCTATTTCCTACTGAAAACGGTTGGCTCTGCATTTTTCGTTTAAGCAAAATACTCCATTATTCTTCACGTGAGTGTATTATAGAATCAACTGAAATTATGCAGTTCAAGAACATGTCATCTTTATCGTTACTGTAAAAAATGTAGAATCCATTTCTAATTAATTCAGTACCTATGGAATTTTTTAAGCATTCAAATAAAAAACTGACTCAGGAATTTTCCTAATTTCTGAGGCTTTTATGGCTATAAAAATTCAGAACAGACTCCATGCTAGAATTTTATAAGAGAAAAATTGAAGACACATAATTAAATAACTTCAAGGACTTCGATTGTTCAAATAATTGTGAACGATTTAATTGATATGTGTAATTCTGGAAAATCAATTAGAAAAGCGAAAAAATCTGAAGAACAATGTCACAAAACTGATTTTTTTAATTGCAAATTTGACTTCAACTAAGATATTAATGCCTCATTAGAATGTCAAGACCAACTTCACAAAACAAAATATTCTTTGTAGCAAGAAATAGGAAGAAATCAAATTTTAGCGAGTGGAAACAAAGTGGTAAAATCTGAAGAAGCCATCAATTCTCAGACAGAGATGTATGTGGTGTGGAAGTATTAAAAAAATCCGATCTTCATGGGGAACTCAGGAAGTTAAAATGGCAGGTCCTGGAAAAAAGATGAAATCGCATCAAATGTTCCGGGTAAGCAAGTTTAAGAGTAGCATGTGCTCTTAAAAATATAGAGAAAGATGTAAGAAACGTAAGTGGTAAAAGCAAATAAGTGAAAGTCACGGGAAAAGTGTGGGAAGAATATTGAAAATATCACGAGGCGGAAAAATGTTCTGAAACAATTTCAGAAATGGAAGTAAGAGGAATAAAAGATAGTGAAAAGTGACCTAAAAATTGAACTAAAGATAAGCAGCGATGGAATAGCTGCAGAAAATGTTCAGGACATTCTTCCTAGATGAGTGCATTCATAAATACAATCATGATACGTTTAATAGTAGCCACGGTACATAATTCAGAAGTCGCAGCCGAAAGGTTGAATTCCAGATGGTTGGCGTAGAGCTATCAGAGTACCCATCCACTAAAAGTGAAATAAAACTGAATGCAAGAATTACAGACGAATTCGTCAACTAAGTGTTCCAGGCATTGTAGGATATTACAAGCGCCTTTGAAAGCTATTAAACCTAAAATTTACTCACTAGAGGGAGGAAGGGATTCCTCTTAAAAGTTATAGCTTAGGGGACACAGCAACCTTAAATCCTGGACTGGTTACAGTTTAGATTTATGCAAGCATAATTGGGAAAAAAAATGCTAAGAAAAACTGAAAGGGAAATCTGGGAGTAACACAAGCCGGATTCACACACTATAGAAGTAGTCAGAACATTTTTTTTAACTTTAAGACAAATAGTCGAGAAATCGGATTATAAACAAGGATTTGTATTTTAATAAAGGCACGTGATAAGGCGCCAAGAGAAAAGATGCTGAGGACACTATAATTATCTTGTGTTAAAATGGGAGACTATACACAGCAATAGATAACCGACGATTATGTAAAATGTATTGTTAAAAAAGGATGCACGCTATCCCCACTATTATTCGTCATGTGTATGGATCACATAATGACATTAAACCTGATATCAAAATCGAAAATATTAAACTCCTTAGGTTATACAGGCGATGCTACATTCTCAACAAAAAGAAATGTTTGGGATTTTTAATCAAAACATTTTTAAGCTCAAGTCATTTTCAGAGAAATTCAGAAAACTTATAGGTGATCTGCTATAGCTAGTAGTGTCTTAGGAGACCGAATTGTAAGATATAACAATATTTGGGAACCGACAAATAGCAATGACCTTAATAATAATGTAAACTTAATTATGCAGTGTTATTGTAGTCTCCCGCACACTTATTGTGGATATCTTGGGCTCTTGGTTTCCGTGGTAATTCTGATACAGTGGGGAGAGTGCAAAGGAGAATGTCAAAAATTATATCAGGATTGTGGAATTCTGATTGTGAAGACAGATTGAGAATTTGTAGACTGCAGACAATAGCGAACAGGAGAAAGAGGGGAGATATGATTGAGACTTACAAACTTCTGAAAGGGTCATACAGGATTTCAATTGATGGAAGTTTTCAATTTATAGATTGTGGGGAAAGGACAAGAGGTATCGTTGGAAGCTGCTAAGAAGAGGACGAGGGCTAGATTTTTCTCATAGCGCGTGATTGGAATGGATTGCGATCGGATGTTGTGTGTGTGTGTGCAAGCAGTGTGAATGATTTCAAGAACAGGTATGACAGCTGGTGCGAATAGTATGGCCTTCCTCAATGAGTTTCTGATTCCCTGGAGGTCTTGCTTAATAATAATAATAATATGTGAGAATAAAGGATGGCGATGGTTGTGAATGGAGGAAAATAACATCCAAGGTGGCCTGCAGATACTGAAAAATTCCCGCTTTTGCTTGAGTAGACCAGATCGTTGTAGCTTATTATTTGTCACGCATAATGAGGGACAGACCGCATTTAGTGAATGTTTAGATAATAATGAATGAAATAATTTTGTAACAGAAAGTAACAATACAGAGAGCTTATCCGCATATAAGAACAAAAAGAAAATGCAGCAATGTAAGTGGCAGAAACTGAGCATGCTCAAAACATTCTGAGCTCTTTCTTTTATTAGATTTTATTTATTCTTTGTTATTGTTGTTTTGAATTAAATACTATTAGGTTTAACTATTATTTATTGCCGGCATGCTTAGCCGAGTGGACACTCTCTTTTTTCCAAAAAACAGCCTGTGTTTCGAATGATACTTAGCATGGGTATTTATGAATGACTTTAGCTAGTCGATACATTTTATTCCCGATGTGAGACTATCATCATCATTGCTTACTAGAAGCTTGAAGAGACTTAGAAAGTCACCTATTTGGTCTCTAAAGTAGAATTTCCGGGTTGTCTTACACCGAAATAACGATGCTTAAACAGACAGATTCGCATTATTACACAAAAACAAACAGTCGCGTAGATATTGTTTAGTGTTTTCGTTTAAATATTTAGTTCAAACGTGCTATTAGTTCTATTGTAAGCAAGCACGCAAATAGTTCACGTAACACATAATACTGAGTTGATGTGGTGCGAGAAATGGTATCCCACCAGTAGTACAGCTAACAAAATACGTCGTATAGAAATGGAAACAGGCGCTTTTTTGTTTAGAAACAAAAGAGAACGATAACGTTGCTTCATTCAGAAGAAAGAAAAGCGAAATCTGTGCACAAAAGAGCTCTGCAGTTCCTTATTATGGACTCCATGTCGTGGGTTATCTCATTTAGTAATGATGGCTTCATTTTTCCTTTGGCTTTTAAGAAAAGCAGAAACAACGTAATGGTTTCCTATCGTGCTAGCCTTGCCATCTGAACTAACAACAGTGTAATGGTTTTTCCGGTTTAGATAAAGAGAAACAATGCATACGCGTATCTAGCATGATGGTAACCATGTGAAGCAAATGAAATATTTTATTTCAAACGAAACATAAAAACTGCAGATTTAAAATAATAAACTAATAATGCTTAAAAAGGAAAGGTTGCAATTAAACTCGTCGCGTCACTTTATATAACATGATTTGCAAGATTGGAGAGAGGATGAAAATAGCTAAAGTAGTCGAAGAAAATCTTGCTCTTTTTCGCTACCATCCTCTAAAACTATACGCTTTCTTCTTTATAAGGTGGGAGAAAAGCTGCAGTAGTGGTTAGAAAATCTTACTAATCTCCCGTTATGATAATGATAGTACACAGTTGTAGAGAGAGTAAGAGTCATGATTTTTAAGGTGGGAAAGAAAAAAGCCCTATTAGTGGGGAAAAATCTTACTCTTCGCCCACTAAGATCATTATTACGTACTTGACTTTATTATAAAGCACTTTAATATTCGACAACTATTTCGGATAATAAAAAAACGATCTAAGCTGATAAGAAAAGTGTTCTGGTTAATAAAAGCGCCAAATGATCCCGTCCTCATAATTTTATGTGTTTACCTGCAGTAACTGTCTTTTGCAATCACGAGGCATCCATTAATGAGATCGCGATGCCATTTTCTTTCACCAGCAATGAATAGCTAAGCTTTATCACGTGACCTGCAGAAGAGAGTAAAACGAATTGCTCTCTTTACGGCTTACCCTTCTCAATATTTACGTTCATTTTTATGACTTGAGGAACAATGAAGAATGTTAGCTTAGTCTGCTGTTTAGCTTCACTTCTTAGGTGCAGGAATTCTAACATTATCAGCCGTATAAATCCTTCGACTTTTCAACTGTAATGTGCCATTAAGGGGTTTCCACATTACGCAGGTAATAATGATCAGTCAAAGACGAGAACTGTGTTTTTTCTTTTACAGTCATTTGAGTAATTGTTCCCTTAGACGTTTTACGATTTTCTAGTTCGTGTCAGTACACGGAAGTAACTTCAAATCTTCATTCATTACAGCTGACGTCTCCGAATCCATTCATAAAAATTACGGTCATATTTTACGGAAGGTGTCAAAACATGACAGAATGCAATTACACTTGAGAAATCTAGAATATTTTATTAAATTTTATTTTCTTACCCGGTCAGTGTTAGCGAAGTCTTTGGAGATCACTGACACATGAAATATGGAACCGATCGATCTAACGATGTGTGTGTCGAGCAGCTATCGGCCGTAAAGGAGCCTTTGAAATGTAACTGCTGCGACTCCGAGATCTAGAGCACGTCCAAGGATTTATAAACTTCATACGGTTTTTAATATTGCCTATACAACAGGCAGAAGGCGGCGAGTGGAAAGTTTAAAAATAAATAAATAAAATAAATCCAAACAAATCAATTTCCGATGCGCTGTTGAGAATAGAGTTCCTCTCTATCCCCGCCACTCCATCCTAAAACTCCATTTCAATTCCAATCATTGAGCCTTCTCAAGTTAAAGATTTACAGGTCGGTGATCATCAAAAATAGATCAGCGAAAGCAGTGTCGCGCACGTGGGTGAACGTGATTTCGAAAAGAACTGCGTAGAAATTAATATTAGCGACTGTGCCACTCATTCTTTAATCGACTGGGTGAACTCTCTCCGCCCCGATATGCGTCCACTAGGCAAAATGTGCATAGAGTGCAGCGGAGCGTACGAAGAGACATAATTACTTGCGGCCTATCCTTCCGAATTACTTCTCAGTTTGAGCTAATAATATGTTTGAGGAGATATTTCTGGAATCTTAATACAGAACCAGCAGTCCTCTCTTCAGAGAGTGAGTTTCAACAATGGCAGCGTTCGGTTCTTGATAGCAAAAGAATAAAATGCCTGCTGGTAATCGCAAAGTAAATTAAGAAAACAGCCTTTTAATATATACCGTAGAAGATACTGTTGTAAAGGTCTAGCAACGTAAAATTCAACAAAATGGCCGAGAATTCTTTAATTATGAATTCTAGATTCCATGTATACAAACTTTTTTTTTTTTTTTGCTTTTGTAGGCTATCCATGTGAATTCAAATAAGAATTCTGTGGAATTCAAAATTCCCCAGGTTCGAATCCCAGTTTATACACCATTATAAACTGATATAATCAATTGTCATTATAATGTAGATGAATGATTTTATTAATTTTTGTGCAGTTCGTTTCTTATATTGCTATTTATTAAAGCTCACTGAGCTTTGTATTTTTCTCGTTATATCACAACTTACACGCTAAAACACGCTGAATATCTTTCTTTCTTTTTTATTTCTTTCAGGTCATGAGAAGACTCTGCTACATTCTTTCCACAAGTGAACCATTCTGAATTGTTTTTGAGAATGCGATTGCTTTACAGGACGATGTAGTGTAAGGGTCTATTGAACTTATGGAAGACATTGCAGTGCTGTCTCAGTGGAGTACCTCCACTCCTCAATGGGACACGACCTTGTCGGTGAACGGATCGACAGTTTGGGAGTCTCGCGGGACATTGGTAGCCCACCAAGAACAATCTTCCTTCGTTCCTCAATTGTCTGTTTCTTTACACATCGTCAACGGCACCAACTTCACCGTGAACAACACAATCAAAGTGGAAAGAGAACAAGATCGTCCGTATTCAACATTCGAAGTGATTCTGATCGCCATCGTTGCGGGAATGCTGAGCATCATGACTGTGGTAGGCAACGTAATGGTGATGATCTCTTTCAAGTTAGACAAACAGCTCCAGACCATCAGCAACTACTTCTTGCTCAGTTTGGCCATCGCAGATTTCTCTATCGGTCTCATTTCCATGCCGCTGTTTACAATGTACACGTTGTACGCGCAGTGGCCTCTAGGAGCGCTCATCTGCGACACTTGGTTAGCGATCGACTATCTGAACAGCAACGCGTCTGTGCTGAACCTCCTAATCATCAGCTTCGACAGGTACTTTTCCGTAACTCGACCTTTGACCTATCGAGCAAGACGAACTACAAGGAGGGCGGCGGTGATGATTGCCAGTGCCTGGCTCATATCGCTGGTACTGTGGCCTCCGTGGATCTACTCGTGGCCATACATCGAAGGCAAGCGAGAAGTTCCTGACGACGAATGCTACATCCAGTTTCTGGAGACGAACTCATACGTCACCTTCGGCACTGCCATCGCGGCGTTCTACGTTCCAGTGACCGTGATGTGCATCCTGTACTGGAGGATCTGGCGAGAAACGGAGAAGCGAAAGAAAGACCTCACACATCTGCAGGCTGGCAAAAAAGAGGGTAGCCGAAAATCAACTTCCAGCGACGACCCAGTTCCTGAACTCGACGAAAGTAAGTTCCCAACTGTTATTTCGTGCGTAAACGACGAGACTACGGAAACTACTTATGTCCCAACTTCACTGTGCGTGGAGACGTCTAAATATATATCGCGGGAACAAAAAACGCGCCCTCAGCAGGTGAAAGACCTCATCTTCGCATGGTGCAAGATCGACAAGGATGTGGATGGTCCGGAGGACGACAGCACCAGCCACGGATCACCCGGAGCCATCACTCCACTTTCAGTAGAAACCCCCATACAATCCTCGAGAACTACGTCGATGACTTTTCGACCAGAACAGCTCGCGCATCTGCAGGCACTAACAGCCAGCATCCACCGACGCTCGGACATAAGTGTAACCGTGGTCGACAGAAACGGACAGATGAAAACGGAAGAGGCCCCGTCGACATCCCGTACTCCAGTTGTCAAATCCAAATCAAGTGATTCCATTTATACCATAATGATAAGACTTCCCACTCAGGTTTCTCCCAATGGAGAGGGGGAATCGCAAGCGTCCATTAAGATGATTGTCGAAGAAGATGGACCGGAAGCTGAAACGAGCATGCAGCAGATCAGGAGTTCGTCCAGCATGGGAGCGCTGGCAACCTCTCGACCAACAGACCTTAATCTTCCTCGCAAGGGATCGCTGAGGAATATTTCCGACGCAGCCCTCGAACCAATTCGTCTTCCCTTAAACACCAAGCTGGTGCATAAACAGGTTGTCAAACACAGAGCTCCGAAAAAGAAAAGAAAACAGCAAGAAAGGAAACAGGAGAAAAAAGCAGCAAAAACTCTCAGTGCGATTTTGTTAGCTTTCATTATTACGTGGACCCCGTACAATGTACTCGTGCTGTTTAAAACCCTCTACAGATGTGAGGATGACGACTGCATCCCAGCAGGCCTGTGGAACTTTGCATATTATTTGTGTTATATCAACAGTACAGTGAACCCCTTGTGTTACGCCCTTTGTAATGCGAATTTTAGACGGACCTACATGCGGATCTTATCGTGCAAATGGCACAATAAGAAGAGACATTTGACCAACCATGGATATTTTAGCTAAAACATTTTGCTGGATAACTTTCTAACATATATATTTGGCGATGTCTTAGCACAAGAAATAAGTGAGTTGTACTTCAAATAAACTTCACACCAGCATTCCTTTATTTATTATTTAAAAGCAAGTGTGTGTAGTTGATATTCTCTAGTGTGAAAGTGTTATTTAAAATTTTGTTGTGATGATCACCAATCAAAATTAATTCCCGAGAAAAATAAGTGTACTGTGTTCATTAATTACTCTGTCAATTAACAAACTAAACAACAAAAATGCATAGATCTAATTCATTTCATCGTTTACATAAAGTACACGTGACGTCAATAATACGATAATTATGCCAATAGTAGTTTGAATTTGCACTGTTAGTAACAGAAGAATTATCAAATCTACGTTCAAGCCTATATGCTTACTGTTTTGACATTTCCAACAATGTAGCTGATATTCTACGATGAAATTTTAAAAACATATTTTTTTTCTTTGCAAACTACGAAACACATCTGACTCTCGCTCCATAATAGATGAACTTAGAATAGCAATTAAGCCGTCGTATAACCAGTTGTAAGTTAACCTCTTGGCTGTCTCACGAGTCGCTCAGTCAATAGCAGCAGCATGAACACCCTTCTTGTTATCAGAAACGGCAATCACTATAGTAATCTAACATATAATTATTTAATTTCTACAGGAACACACCTTTTCCATTAGATGTGGTCGTACAATAGGTCAGACGACCATAAATTCTGCAAAGAATGGTGGTTCGATTCTCAATGCAGACTATTTGTCACTTCCTTCTCGGCATCCTGACGCCATAAAATCGATACTGACATTGATATAGGTAGTGAAAGCTCAGTGAGAAATAGAAGTGTGCGCTGTAATCTTCTCTAAATGGATTTACCCTTGTTAAATCAGTAACAACTTACATGGCGAACATCTTCGTAAGTTTAGCCATCTATTTATATACAGTATAAATTTTTTTTTCTAAACAAAATGTAAACTCCAGAATGATATTTATATTTATAAACATAAAATTAAATCAGTGACATAACGGAAATTAGGGGATGGAATTGTTAAAATTATACCATACTTTGCTCTTTTAGATGACTCATCCATTGAAACAGAACTTTCACAAAATAATAATTTAGTCACTTTTCAAATAACAGTGATCCTGATCCTCATGTTTCACTGAACATTTTAAATAAATGCACATATTCAAGTTACATAAGAAACGTATCTCTACTATTGAAATAATATTAATAAGCAAGTGCATTTAAAAACTTGCTTTTTAATTAAATTTTTTGTAGTCAATAAATATTTTGAAATAGACTACCACATATACAGTATAAAAATTCCTATTATATTCTATATTAAATATTTTAATTATGTAATGGTCATTTTAAATTTTCTACAATCTTTGATAGCGTTTAGCTGAAATGTTGGGGTTCATATATCATGGTAAATATATACTTCTTTGCCCAAACTATATCAAAATAACTTTCTTTTGTTTGTTTTTTTAGTAAAGAAATATTTTCAATGTATAATTTTCTCTCACATCGCATGAAATCCTAAGGAATTAATATTTAAAATCTAATTTTCTTTAACATTGTATATCGGATGTCTAATTTGTTGCACAATTTTGTTTCTGTGTTTTCTTTCTTAATCAGTTGTTGCGCCCTCTAGCAGCATGACCACAGGAAGTAGAGCTGAAAATAATGCCTTGTTTATGATAAATGGATTTTATGCGAAGCATAAATAAAGATGGTCATTACGGTATGCTTAGAACAGTGCTTCGCAAATTATGGTAGGCGTATCCTTAGTGGGGGGGGGGGTAAGAGGAAGGCCTTTTGAGGGCACGAGACACTTTATATTTATATATATATATATATATATATATATATATATATATACTTTTAATTACTTTTTTTACCTCTATATTTTTGTAGAAGACAAGTGCAAGTTTATTTCTATAATTAATTTTTAAATAACCAAAAAATCAAAAGGAAGTTTTGAACAAAACGTGTCTCTTGGTATGTATTGACTGACCTCCATTAGGGAGGGGGATGGACAAGGGCTTCTGTGTTGCTAAAAATTTAAAAAAGGTACGTGGGCACTGAAAGTTTGGAAAACACTGGCTTAGAACAAATACAACGGCTTCAAAAACAGTAAATGTGAAGCTCTGTATATACAGATAATCAAAGTTTTAATTATCCAAACGCTACGTTAGTGTTTAAAAAAATAAAGAAAGAAAAAAAGAACTGCAAACAGTTAAAGCCTTTCAAAATAAAAACGCCGGTTTCATTTACGTGCGAGGTCTTTGAAGGCGACTAAAAGTATTTCAAATTATAATCCATTTCAGTCGCTAAAAGAAGCGACGACAAGAAGGATGGACTGCCTTGTTCGAAACCATTAATCTTATGTCTGGTGCTCTGGATTTTTTTTTTTTTCCTTAGACGAGCTCTGCCAATGACATTGACAAAGATAATGCAACCTCGTATGCCAAAGAAAAATATTCTCTGGACTTTAATCCTCAAACTACTCGAAAATATCATTTCCACAAGCACCGATACATGATTTTGGTACTTATTTTCTTATGTCTGTTGGAAACAGTTACTTTGAAAGCAAAGAAATCTGATCCGTTTTAAATTTCTAGAAGCTGTTAGTTTATAAGAATGTAATAGAATTTTGAAGCAGATTATAGCGAAACACTGTTTTTTTTGTCTTCATTTCAATTAGTAAATAAATACTTATTTTAAGTACATGACATATTCAATTAAGATATTATCTCCTTCACAGAAGTCTTAAAAGCGTGAAGTTTATGTTGTGGCGTGCAGCTGTAAAAAGGTGCGCTCATTGAACTGAATGGAATGACTGGAACTTACATTTAGGATAGAAAGCCTTGAAAACGTTTACTGTGTCTGACATCACGTTACTTAGCAGTTATTACATAACATTCCTATATTATTACAAGCACTTGAGCATATCCAGAGTAAGGTCTAAGACAGCTTCTCATGTTCCGCAACGGACGTTATGACCTTGCTTCTATTTGTTTTATTCCCACTCCTAAAGCGAATATCACACTTTAACAACATTAGCAAGGTGTCTATTATTCTGCAGCTGCAGATGAAGAAATATTTCTAGTTAAAAGGACGAAAATCCCCAAAATAAGCGTTTTCTTTTTTAATTTGCCTATCAGAAGAGGATATATTAAAGTGAATACCAGTTAATTACTTTAATTTGTTAAAGAAAATAAACAGACTTAATTATTAATTTTAATACTTCAAATTAATTTTTTCTATTTCATTTTAGATTGTGTAAAATAAATAAGATGCAAAAATAACGATCTGTAAGATTTTTTGTAAGATTCCCTAATTTCTATATTACATAGTATTTAAAGAGGTGTCGCTGCTGGACTTGACTAAACTTTTCTACATTAAAATTGCCCTTAAACTTATAGTTTTGTTGTTTTTTTTTCTATATAAAGAAAAATGATAAATTGGAATTTGACAAGAAAACTCTCACTTTTTCAATATTTTGTTTATTCTATTAATTATATTGCAACACCTTTTTTTTTCAATATAATTAATTTCAAATGCAAAATATTGTTTTGGATTCCATCATATCAGTAGCGTTGTTTTTTGGTTTCCATTAATACATCTTTGTTGTTCAGGCTCATCATTTTTTTAGAGATTAATTTAGAGGAGGGGAAAAAACATTTTCCAGCCTCAGTCTCGAAATGTTACTGATTATACATAGCAAACATTTCCCACTCCAGAAAGAATATTTTTATGATATTTTCAGAGAGAGGTAGATGCTTACCAAAGATTTTACTGAAGTTAAAAAAATGAAACGGAAACGAACTTAATAAATGTCGAACAAGTACTTGAGTGTGGTTTTCTATTTACGTAAAATTAAGACATTTGCTACTTTTATGTAAATACACATGGAAGCATTAAATATGCTCTTTAGGCCTTTTTATTTTTTTTTTATTCAAAAATTTCCTTCATACTACACAAATATTTATAAGAAAAATTAATATTTGATAAAACATCACAAATAATAAATGCTGTTTTAATTTTAGGGAATACCCTTTTTTAACTGAGTGCTGCAAATTTAAAGGTACATTTTTCATTCTTAAAAATAAAATAAGAAATTTAAAAAAAAATCGTTAGGGGGTGTGGGTGAAAATTCTAATTTTCTTCCACAGAATAATTAACCATAAGATCAGACTTAGAAGACAATAACTAGTTCAACATCATAATTGATCCACGTGAAAATGAAGGTCTCTAGCTACGTTTTTGCAAGTTCAAGTTGGTAAAGTAGGTCACAACAAACAATAGCGATTTATAAAATCTCTTCACTGGGCGATCTACTGCTTCTTAGCCATTTATAAATCGCCAATTTATCATTCTCAAGGACATAAAGAAGTCTAAATAGGTGTATTAACCATAGATATTAACATAATCCTGGATGACGTCTTTCCTGGCTTCCTTCATAAAGCGAACCATCGAACTGTTTAATGTGTAGCCTACTTTAATAACAGGAATGTTCGGTAACTGGACTCGAAGTATTTTGTGAAAAGGTTTCCCCGCTAACTTCACTTATGACGGATTCTTTATTAACATATATATGAGATGGCTGTCAGTCAACAGCTACGGTTGAGATTGTCGGTAATAGCTTGTACCAGATGGTCATAGTGTCCGAAATGATAAATGCGCAACGGGACTTTTTACAATACACTCTCCAACCCAGAATGTAAATCAACTCTGATCTGACAGTTTTTTTTTATTTTTAATTTATTATTATTATGTTTCTTCTGGACAACAGCAGTCGCAACCTGAGATTAATCGGAGCATCTGTTTAGCATTTTAAAAAGAGATTTGATATACCTTCATATACAAACATGAATATTGAGAGATGGGATCAAGGAAGCTGCCGATATGTGTTGAAGGTATCTAGAGCAGGGAAAATACCCCCCCCGGGGGAAAGCAATTGGGTGATGGATGTAGGAAATTAGATTGTCACCATGGTAGCGTTCACTTCATGAGTAATGCATACCTACCGAAGTTTCAGATGGTGATTTAAATATCAACTTCCGAAAGAAAAAAAAAATCAAGTTCACACATGCGCAGTTTCCTTTCACCTGGATTGTGATCATCACTTCACGCTATTCCTATTTTATTGAGTTGTTTTTCCTAATTTTTCCAAGCACTTGGTATAGAGCTTGGTTTTATTACGGTCACCTTGTAATCGATTAAAGTTATTTCTTCTTCTTACTGGTCATACGTTGCCATTACTCGTAGCAGGCAATGATGATTTATTAAACCATTGAAGTGAAACTACCAAATAGGGTATTTCAGATGTACTATTATTCGCCTCCAGTGTCACTTCTAATAATTTGTTTCCTGCAGCGACTCCATTTCACCATTTTGTTTGTCTTCTTTGCTCTATAAATTCTCATTATGGGAGTTTGAACTAAACTAAAGTTCGTTTTTCTTTCTTTCAAGACTTAAATTTTTGTTTTCTATTCGCTTCTTTATTGAGTGTAATATACATTTAACCAATCTGTCATTAAAATCCCCAGTTATTTAGTAAATATTTAATTCCTTCTGGAAAACGGGATATACTGGTGTAGATCAAGTCTGTCATTATTGGTCTATAGAGTATGAAAGTGGCAACAATAGTCAGAAGAGAAAAAACAACAGATAGAGTGAGATAGGAAAAGGGAAGAGAAAGAGACCTCAGCTGTTGACTTTTATGAATATGAAAATCATATAAAAAACCCGGTAAAACGTAGAATAAAACCTGTAAAACCAATATAATCTACAAAACAATAAACCAAATAGAAAGAAATTGGAAGGAGAAACCCGATTTGTCCTTAAAAGAGCTTGCGGACCGCATGAATGTTGATCTTCTTAACCCCCTAGTTTATTAAGGCCAAACCCAATGTCTTTTCCTACCAAAGGATATCGACCGACTGAGCCTTTCAATTAAGGATTAAATATTTTTAATCTGACTGTTGCAATTTAGTCGAGGATCACATGGAATAACAAAACCAACAACAAAATTGATTATTTCGATTACCATTTTTAACAATACTTTTAGGAATTCTCTTCATACAAGGTAGTTTGATCTCATTCTGAATAGCTGACTTAAATGTCAAAAAGTTCATTTCTTTTTTCTTTTCCATGCAGAAATCAGGGAAATCAGCAACACGAAATGCAGCTGATTTCCCGCACAAATTTATTCGCAAATCAGAGTTCGTTAAGTAATAGTTGTTTATTTCAGAAAAAAACTGATAGTTTCTCTTTTCATGAAAAGCATAAGTATCTCAGAGAAAATGCTTCCATCTGAGAATATTTTAATAAAATATTTGAGTTCAAAACGAATATGAAATGTTAAGAAACCATTCCAAAAATAACCATTTAAAGACAGTGAAAGCCTGCTGTACAAATACGAATGAAATAGGAAGAATATAGAAGGAGGGGAATTTTCGGTTAAATAAGTTGGACAATTCAGGAAATGTTTTAAGAAAAATGTCTTAAACAGTAATACAAAAAAACAACTACTTTGCGAAATTTTTTTCGAGCTTTCGAAGCTTGAAAATTCTAGTCTGGATTAGGTTAGTAATATGTATACATTCTGTGACAACAACAAGGCGCTTCACATAATTAATGCCAATTATGTCAGCAAATGTTTTTCTGTATAAATCCCCATTGGTTTTATTGGATAAGCATGAAGGTAATGTGAAATTCTTTGGATAGCATTTCAGTTATCTCAGGTTTATATAACAAGAGAACGTCGTGGATGCGAGTCAACTTTTATTGGATGTGGGAAATTATTTCCCATGCGTTTACGAAACTGGAGGAGGCTCTGTCACCAACGATAAAAATATGTATGCCATCATTTTTATTGCAATTGATTGAGAAGCGATCACCTCGCCTGCTTCCTTGAGCAATCTGTCCAACTTAATTAGGATAGCAGATTTCATATCATGATACAACGACCGCGAGCCCTTTTTTTACGAGGAGGTACAGCACCATCTCATATTGCCCTTCCCCACCATAATATCCAGGCTCGGGACCAACATAGCTGACGAATCAGATGGCTGGGTCTTACGTATTCCTGTCTGTGTGCGTTCACGGGGCCGGTTTTTCTGTTCTGGGAGACGAAAAATTCGAGCTTCAGGGAAAAAAACCTCCACAGCAGAAAAGAGACCGGTTAACTCACCTTTAGTCGAAAGAGACCAGATAAACGTTCCTTACGTCACTGACGGGAATCGAACCCAGATCTTTCCGACTTCATCAATACCGTCAAAGGGCTTCGTTAATAACGACTGAGCTCTATACGGAGGCTCCAGAATAGCAAATGTGAATAATAAAATTTTAGCATCATAGGTTTAAATACAAAAAAACGGCTTTTTGTTGGCATTCTGATCAGACTTTGGAAAACTTCGATAAAAGTTAAGTTGTCCAGGCGTTTAGTTTCAAAGCGTGAGTTATCGTCGTCCTGCTCTCAGAAAAAGTCGGTTTTAACAATGCTAAGACCCTTCCTTGTTTCTTTTGGTGAGTAATCACAGATAAAAGCGATTATATCAGTGCACGTGGTGCTTTCATGCATTTCGTCTGCTATTGTACAACTGAAATCAGTTTTAAATGAAGAAGGCAGAAATGAAAGGATCTCTAAAGGCAAGAGGAGAAAATTAATGAACTCCATTTCCAAGTTGCTGATGTTACAATTCGGTTCTCACTCATTACGATGGTTGCTGAGCAACGCACCAAACTTCCTTTGTGTCGGGAAGGAAATTTTGCATGCGGAGCAAAAATGAGTTGTTCGTTATAGTGTTGCGGTTCTTTTTTAAGATGGAATCTTTGATAACGAATAAAAAGATTACAAAGAAAAAAGTTAATATTCGATGTTGAAAAGAAACGAAAAAAATAATAATGCGTCCCTCAGAGCCACGTGACATATTATAGGCAATGGCTCACTATTGAAATATGTAAAAATATTCATCACTAAAAATATATTACGCATTTTCAGCCTTTTAAACGAAGGATTAAAATAAATTAAAATTGATAAGTAATAATATAATTCCTGTCTATTCAAATCTTTGAAATTATTGTTCAACCAATCAAACGTAAATTTACAAGTTCTGTCATTTTAAATTCGTTTCTGATTGGTTCCGATGATACAAAAATTATAGAAAAGTTTCATTTGATGATATTTCCAGTTTGCGCTAAAGAAATTAGAAAGATTTTATTGTTAACTGGTTTAAACTAATAAACATCAATTGTACATAACATTATCATGTCCCAAAACTGGCGAAGTACTCGTAGTTCAGCTCTCTCAGGATTATATGACAAGAGAACCTCTTGGATGCGTGTCAGCTGTTATTGGACATGCGTCTACCTGAAGGAATATTATGCCACCCATGACAAGAATAGTTACATTCCGTAACGATGAAGTTCAAGTGTTGTTGAACTTCATCATTCTTGTTGCAACTGATTGAGAAGCGGTGACCTCGCTTGCTTCCTTGAACAATATGTCAAACATTACAGTTTGACCAATTTCTTTGACAATTAAAGTATTGCAGTTGGTCAGGAAGGGAGAGAGAAAAACTGCAAAATAATGAGTATTGTGTAACCGACGAGAAAATCTAAAGGAAAATCTATATATATGATTATTTTTTAAATGTCAGTTGCAAATTTATTTCATTATATATCCTTGGTGTTCTGTTAGCGCAATTGGGGCTATCAAAATTCTTCTGTGACTTACTTAAAAACGTTTTTTATTTATTTATTTTTTAGATGTATTTTTGTAAATTCTGTAATTTTGGGACTTCTTTACTTGGTTTTCTAATATTAGCTGATAGCTAATTGTTCGTTCCGGATAATAATAAGTTTATAGTTGCTTGTTTACACTGGTATGTTAATATCACTACGTACTTAATTTTTGCACATAGTTCTCATCACTTACTGTGACACTCAGAGACGAAACAAAATTGGACTACCAACTGTGCTCAAGCAGTAAGCCGCCGCTGTCCGGACTGAAGCAGGTAGACGATATTAGCACGTCGAATCAATGCGTCCGTTTATTTATTTATTTTTGTGTGTTTGTGTGTGTGCGACGGATGTACAGCATTTAACAGAATGCAGCAACAGTTCTGTTTACGAAGCAGAGTCACACCCATCCCCCAGTATTTCCCAAGAGACCATTTTTAACAATCACTTACCCATCCATAAACCAAAAGTGGCTCGTGATTTGTAGGCATTTTTCCTCCGGAAATTAAATGTCCTTAACGCCCGAATGTTTGCCACAAATCATAAAGCAAATAGCGTTCACAGCCACCATTTTCCCCGTTTATTCTGACAGGGATCTCGTTCGTGACTGACTTCTGAAAATGCTTGGAACGCTGCCAAAAGTACTTCGAGTGTACGAAAGTATTAGGAAAAGAAACACAGTAACGAGGCTAGCTCCCTAAAGCAGAACACACCAGGTACAGTCATTCCTTACCGTTTCCTAGCTCATTCTCACGCACTGTACATTGTTTCTCGGGTCTCTTTAGGGACTACACTTTTTTTATAGCCCCCAGTTTTCATCAGAACAAATGTAACTGCATTCTTCTACTACCAATTCACTCACTGAAATAAAACTGCGTCCGTAGCAGAGAAAGAGGTAAACATTCTATTTACGAATTGTTTCTCCACTGTCTATTCATCGCCCCCCACCAGTAATGCTAACACTACAACACCGCAGTTGTGATCCATTATCGGGAACTATTGGAAGGACAATAAGAAACATTGTTGTGTGAGCTCAGTCACAACAATGCACTTTTCAATCACATGACTAGAACAATGCTAATAATTGCAAACTGCATAGCGAACTGCGCCTTCAACTTGTAACATTTGTCAAGCGATTCGCACTCTAACTCTTTCACAATTATACCCATATTTCTTTCCTGACTTTTTTCTTTCTTTCTTTCTTTTTTTTGCAAAACATACGAACTCATGGTTTAGCTTTTAGCTATTTAAGTAAAAATGACAACCATTTTTCATTATTAAGAACGAACTGTAATTAAAATATCCTTAAAGTTGCTCTTTCTTTCTCATATTTCTTCGATCGTTTCTTCGGTTCTCATGAAGTAAAACCAAAATGTTCATTGCGCCATCCAAAAGACAAAAAGTGAGGCCTCAGGAAATATCCGGAACTGTGATTTGATAGCACTTTTAATTTCACAAATTTCATTAAGGCAATGATTTCTTTTCCCTTTGCTCTCATTAAAAAGACTCCAACTCAATTACGGTAATTGGTAAATAATTAACTCAACGCATGAGTAATGAACGTCGTTTAGTCTGGATATTAAAAACCCAGCATGGGAGCAACACTGGCTGTCTCATTATTGGTAAATGGAAGAGAGATAGACAATTATTTATGTTACCAGCGCTTGCCAAAAGAAACTCTGCTAAAAATAACAATCGAGTCACTGTTCAGCGCATTATTAATTTAACAGAAGATGTACTCGAAATTAAACAACGCGGGTTTGCATTATTGTATACGTGCTGTATTGTTTGTTAATTATTATTGTTTTTAATTAGATAATTTGCAATTTCTTTCGGAAAGTAGACTGTCATAAATTTTCACCATCCGGATCATTAAATCACAAATGCATACAGCATATTAAGTTTAAAATTTAAATTTCCGAATTGTAGTATGAGAACACGATTTCTAAAAATTAAAAATAAAAACTAGAGATGAATAAAATTCATATCAAATTTTAAAACTGACTTTTGTAATTCTGATCTTAAAATAAATTTATTAGAACTATAATATCCAGAATTATCATAATTTTTCACAGAAGATTGTGATGCTAAAACTGCCTACTTCTTTATAACTCTTAAACTTCTACATTTCTTAAATACTTAATACATGTATAATAAGAATTATTCTTGTCCCAATTTCAACCTTTATTATTAATAAACGGTTCTTATGCTATAGCGATATCAAATCATAATAAAGTAGCGGTCCGATGCCCAGCCATTATCTCAGAGGGCAGATCAATCAGCAATGCTTTACATATCAAAATTGCTTTTAAGGGAAATTTTCGAATTAAAAAAGAATGACAAATGGAAAACGTCTGAAGTCTGAAATGATTTAAAAACAGAGACGCGTTTTTTTTAATATTTGATTATTTTAAGAGAATTAGAAATATTTTTCCCTTCTAATTCAGATTACGCAAAGCCATTGACGGAACAGATAATAGTAAAGGAATAGCAGTTCAGGTTTGGATGAAAAAGATCATCCAAAATAATTAGAATTAAAGGAGGCTTATATTGAAAGGAGAAAACGACTGTAATGAAATACCGAACGTAGTTGGTTCTTTAGGAACGGAGCACAATCAGACGAGGCCTTCACGTGTTGTGTATGATGTCGGTTCGTGGGTAAACGAGATTTGCAGGAAGAAAATCTCATCTACCTCCTAATGATTCTAACGGAAAAAGCGCGTTGTCATACTGACGACTGCACTAGATTAGCTTGTAAAATATAGAAGGAATGCAAATAAACTTGTTTAAGAAATATGTACGATATTTCATAGAGATTTTATAGACACTAACATATAATAAATGAAAAGGAAGACGTGTGTTAAAATGCAACCCAACCATTTCGGTGTTAATTATCAAAATTAACCAAGAAAACAAAAACCGCATAAAATATCCTAAGACATTACTATTGAGTTCTTGTTTTGTTTGTAATCGTGTTGTGTGACCCTAGTTAAATTTGTTTCCGTGTAATGCTATTATAAATCCCTGATTCATAAACCCGATATGAGGGCAGTCTGAAACAGATGTTATCTTTATTTCTTCCTCCTTACAATCAATACCGCCCTCATTTCCATCTGTCTGAGTTAAATGAACAAACAGTCTATTAACTATCTTACCGAAACTTTATTATGCTGCATCTTCTCAAAAACAGATTGAAGACGGGAGAGCCTACACTAGTATTTTTTTATAATTATAAAGGATCAATACTCTTTCTTACCGCTTAAAAAAAGTTCTTTGAACTCCAAATTCTGAATGGCTACAGAGTAGATATTGTGCACATGGGACTAATATTCATTTAAACCCTTCAAGAACATTTACTGCGGCACCTCTCGTTTTGTCTCTATGACGGTAATCTTCAAGATGCAACTACCAGGAATAATTAGAAATGTCTGAGGACAACATTTTGTCATATTTTAAAAAAGTCTGGTTTTCTGGGGGATGATGCTGCTGAAAGCCTTATTTTTTAGATTACCGTTAACGCTAGAATGGTGGTTCCTCAGAATCAGATATAAGTGGAATATTATTCTTCAACTTAAACTTGTAACTGTAGTTTCTTATTGCGTAAACTTGCCACATTTATTTTCACATAAAATTACTGATCGATTTTTTTTTTTTTTTGAGGCATGTACTGGAGCATGTTTTTGTCATTTTTCCCACTCCTCTCTTCATACTTTTGTACCTTACTTTGATTTTTTTCCTGTTTTCTTCTTTCATCTTTTTTTTCGATTATATTCTTTCGTCTTTTTTAGATATTCATTTCTTTTTATTCTTCATACTTTTGTTTCCACTTTGTGTTTTTCATCATATCTGTGGCCTCTTCCTCTTTAAAACTAATTCTAAACTAACAAAGAAGAATATTTCCACATTTTTCTCTTAAGAAAATGGAATTTTTTTATTTTATTTTCCTCGTCATGCTTTTTTCTATTGCCTTCCTTTCCTCTTGTCTTCCTTTTTTCTCTTCTCGATACTTTTGTCTCATTTTTTCTCTCGTTTCTCATTTTTCTCTTCTTTTGTCGCTTTTCTTTGTTTTCTCTTTTTCTTTCTTTTCTTTCTTGTCTCTTTTTCCTTCTTCTGTTTTTTTTATTTTTTCCTCTTTTTGCTTTTCTTTTGTCTCTTTTTTCTCATTTTTCTCCTCTTTTGTTTCCTTTTTTTTTACGTACTTTATCTTCTTTTCCTCTTCTTAAAACAAAATTCTTAAGAAAAAGAAAAGAAGATGTTTTTAAGAGAAAAGACTTTTAATCTTAATTTTTTTTTTGTTAGATTCCTTTTTTCTTTTTTTTTTCGTTCTGAACTGAAGGCTATATTTCTTAACCGAGGACATATTTCATTCATTCTCACCATGAGCCTAAACCGTCTCCTTTCTGAAACTGACATCTGTTTTTCCGACTCCAATGATGCAGTGTAGGCGATGCATCTATATGACACATCGCCTACTGCTGATGCCATCTGCTCTTAACAGCACGCCATCATTGTCTATTACGATCGTAAACAATAATAAGCACACTTTCTTTGAAGAAGACCATTTTTTCAGCTTAAGAAATCTGTCTTGACAATAAACTTTAATGCAACTTACACCACTTCGTATATAATCAGCTAAGAAATTATCCACCTATAAAGAAAGAAAGAATCGGAACGTAATAAACTTCCACAGAGAAGTCTGATTCAGCACAGCATGTCTTTTTCTTAAGTTCCGTAAGGGTTTTTTCTTTTTCGTAGACTGTCGTAAGAAAAAGAGGGAGAAATCCTGCCAGCTGTCCTATATATCTTTCTGTTAATGCAAGTTCCTTATCTTTTGCTTTGAGACGATTAATCTTTGCTGTCACCCTCACAGTCCATTCATCGACACATTCTGTAAGCGACAGGCCATTCGTCTCTCCTTCTAGCGTATTGTCTCACTCTTTTAGCTGTCTCCACTTCTGGTATGTCGACAATAACCATAACGCGCTACTACCTTTACTTTATGTCTGCTAATGGTTGGCGATGCTCAGTAATGCGATTTCCTGGCGACAGAACCATGTTTTATCCTTTTTCACAGGAGAGCTCATATTGCTTGTGTCAATGTCCTTAATTTGGGAACGGTCTTCAAAACACAAAACTGTTTTCTGATAGAAAAGTCAGAGTCAATTCATATAACACGCTATGTATTGAATTCTGCAAATTTGTAAACACTTTTTGTAGTAAGAGAGGGCAAGACTTGGGTCCGAACCCAGTTCTAGAATGGAAGAGACTTTTATAAGAACTTTGAAGGTGGTCTCATCACTTAGATGTGAATAATTTTCTCTTGAAAATATGATTATTTGCATCTTGAAAGACAGTTAAACCAGCCGTAGAACACACGCGATTAAAACATGATCTACTGGTCTCATACAGTCAGTTGTTTCAGCAGGAATTCACACCATTAACACAGCTGCGTTAGAAACATCACGTATCCATTACACACACACACACACACCTATATATATATATATATATATATATATATATAGGTGTGTGTGTGTGTGTGTGTGTTAAGATGAAATGTAAAATGAATGAATGAATAAAATGAATGAAATGTAAAAAATGAAAGGTAAAATGAATATATATATATATATATATATATATATATTCATTTTAATATAAAATGACTAAAATTCCGAGAATTATAACAAATTGAGATTTATTTGAAAACGCAACATGTTTCGTCGGGATTGACTTCATGAGGCGTTAAGAACATAGAAAGCTATTAAAAGACACTGAAAAAAACATTGAGACACTCTAAAGCTATACAATTATAAAGCTATAATATTCGACTGTGAATTATTATTATGAACTTGAGCTATAGTCCGTGTTAAAGTTCTATTGTTGTACACTTGTGCGTGTGATCTCCAGTATCTGATAGTAGAGCTGAAAGAGTCAGGCAAATTATAGCTGAGATTATTGTTCATATGAAGAGGGTCCAAGGTGATTTCTTTTGACTCGACAATGCGGCGTTCTACCTCATCATGGCAAATGTGTAGATTTGAAGTTGTTGTCCAATTTACTTCATGTTGGCGGCTTTCGTTGTTCGTGTTTATTGAAAACAGGACATGGCCTGATAGGGCAGTAGCTCTGGTTCTCTTGTAAGCAATGTCTCTCTGGTGTTCCTCGAGACGTAGGAGGATAGATTTCTCCGTTTGGCCATAGTAAGGTTTTTCGCACTCACATGTGACTTTGTATACACCTGGGAATTGTAGAAGGTTGTGAGATTGTTTGTAGTTGCTGAAACTTGATCTTATTTTTGAAAGAGTCGAGATGCACGTTTGTATGCTAAATTTCTTTAAGATTTTACTCAGTTTTTTGGATAGTGTGCTGATATATGGCAAGAAGATATAACCTTTGGAGTCGTCCTGTGTCTCTACCTTGCTACATTGACGGTGGGATAATTGTTTGCTGATACTTTTTGAAGAGTAGCCATTGCTTTTAAAGGTCCATTTAAGATGGTGTAGTTCTTTTTTTAGTTCTTCTGCTTCATCTGACAGTAGATCTTGCACGATTCGCAACAGTTGATATCATACCCAACTTTTGCGCTGGATGGTAATGTGAGGACGCATGCAAATATCTGTCCATGTGTGTTGGCTTTCAAAATATAGAGACTTTTATTGATTCAGGCGTCTTGGTGAGTTTAACATCTAGGAAACAGAGGGAACTATTTTCTTCAATCTCCATGATCAATTTGATATCCTGATGGAGGTTGTTTAAGTGGTCGAGAAACCTGTGAAGATTCTTAATACTATGCTCCCATATCAGGAATATATCGTCCACATATCTAAGCCAAATTCTTTGTTTTAAACTAAAAGAGGAGTTTGCCTTTAGTTCAAATCCTCGAAAAAAAGGATTAGCTATGGGAAGAGGGATCTTCCCATAGCTAATCCTTTGACCTGTTTATAAAGTTTACCTTCGAATTCAAAATAGCCAGAGTTTACACAGTGAGATAGTAGAGAGAAAATTTTATTTGAAATCTTGTTCTTTAAAATATGGAGAGCTTCTTGTGTCGGAATGCTGGTAAAGAGTGCTACCACGTCAAAGCTCACCATGATGTCAGAAGATTTGAGTTTTAAGTCCTTGATTTTAGAGACAAAATCTGTTGAGTTTTTAATATAAGAAGAAGATTTTCCCGCATAAGCTTTTAACGATGACGCCAGATATTTAGATAACCTGTATGTGGGTGAGTCAATGCTGTCTACTATAGGTCTCAGTGGATAGTTTTCTTTATGTACCTTAGGGAGACCGTATAGCCTTGGAATGAGTGGAATCGAATTGAAATTCAATTGATAACTGTAATTGAAAGAAATTTAACATACAAACGTGCTTCTCGACTCCTTCAAAAATAAGATCAAGTTTCAGCAACTACAAACAATCTCACAAACTTCTACAATTCTCAGGTGTATACAAAGTCACATATGAATGCGGAAAACCTTATTATGGCCAAACGGAGAAATCTATCCTCCTACGTCTCGAGGAACACCAGAGAGACATTGCTTATAAGAGAACCAGAGCCTTATCAGGCCATGTCCTGTTTTCAATAAACACGAACAACGAAAGCCGCCAACATGAAGTAAATTGGACAACAACTTCAAACCTACACATTTGCCACGATGAGGTAGAACGCCGTATTGTCGAGTCAAAAGAAATCCCCTTGGATCTTCTTCATATGAACAATAATCTCAGCTATAATTTGCCTGACTCTTTCAGCTCTACTATCAGATACTGGAGATCGCGTGGTTCCACACACGCACAAGTGTACAACAATAGAACTTTAACACGGACTATAGCTCAAGTTCATAATAATAATTCACAGTCGAATATTATAGCTTTATAATTGTATAGCTTTAGAGTGTCTCAATGTTTTTTTCAGTGTCTTTTAATAGCTTTCTATGTTCTTAACGCCTCATGAAGTCAATCCCGACGAAACATGTTGCGTTTTCAAATAAATCTCAATTTGTTATAATTCTCGGATTTTTATCAGTTTATATTAAAATGAACATATCCAACCTCGAGTTAATATATATATATATATATATATATATATATATACATATATATATAATATTCACTTATATTGTTGCAAAATCGCCAGAAGTATTCAGGAAAATAATTAGACTGCCTTCGTAATCGTACTTCGACGTTGTTGTTTTCAGAAACTGAAAAGTAAATATTTCATTCAAATTTGAAAACAAATTTAAATAATCACTGGCAGCAAAATATTTGAATTTATCGTCTGCAGCTGGTCTGTAATCATAAACCGCGAAAATAATTACTGGGAACCGAGAAGTCATAAAAGTTTTAAAACAAATTGCCATCTCCTTTTCGTTTTTTTTTGTTTTTTTTTCGTGTGTGTGTGTGTGAGCTGCATGCTTAAGTGAAAATAAAGAAGTTCGTATCTCTTTCTCTCTTCGCGCAGATGACTCGAAATAAAATATGCCCATAATTCTGAACTGATTTGCGTTTATTTAATTCGATTTGAAATTCGTGTCTTGCGTGAGATCTCATAAATATTGCGATGATTGATTGAAATTTATTCTCGGAAGAAGGTTCTCCGTTTTCGATTTCTTAATGGTGACGACATAAACTGAATACGGAAACCATTCAAAGCAATCAGATTTTAAAATGAATAATTTTTATGGTTTAATTTTTACCAGGTAAATGGCAATAGTAAGTTTCAAAATGTGGCATTTATCTGGCAAAAATTAAACCATAAAAATAACTTTTTGAGAGCAAACACTCTCTCAAACAATAAGGTGACCTTATTAAATAATGTTTAACTATACAGCAAATCCATATTTTGCTTACCTATTAGAATGGAGATTGGTTTAATTTATATGCCGAGAATATGTTCTAAAAACTCTCTCATGAAAATAATAAGACTGCAAAGTACGTAATGGCAAAGACCGTAAATCGCTTCTGACTCAAATAGTGTGTGTGGCGCGTAGGTGGAAACAGTTGTGTGACTTGCTCGCGGAATATGATTCGAATTGAACCATTTGTCTGTTTTACGGGAAAGATTTCATTTCGTTTGGTTTGGATTACAACCGGAGAAATAAAAGTTATGAGTCATGAGGACAGTTTGTCTGTTTTGCAATATGAAAAAAAAAAGAAAAAGAAAAAAAAAACCTAATTTTCCCATCAGGGAAACTTCTACTACCACTTCTACTTGAGACTGCATAATTCCTTTGAATAAAGAAGTTCTTATAAGCTCCTTTTAACAGAAAATCTTCTTTTTCATCAATTTTTATTTCTTTATATAAAGGAATAAAAATTGATGTAAAAGAAGGTTTTTTTGCGAATTTTACCTACAAAGTATATGAGGGTGCATAATGTTTATATTGCACTGAACGGAATTGTCAAAAGTGAATAAAATTTAAAATAAAACAAAAATGGCTCGCGGATTGAAATTTTGGAAGAAGGTTTGATCTACAATCCGACCTCGCACAAGGGACATAATGGAACAACGGCAAGCTCAAGTGTCTCATTGATTAAAAAAAAATATGTTCATGTTACATGTATGCATATTAGAAAAAAATTAATAAATAATTACTGTCATAAATAACTTGGATTATTCTTTTGTATTTCATTACGAGGTATCATAAATAAACGGGGTTTCAAAGAGATGTTTCAAAAAGAGGGTTGCGACGGGTTTCGTCGTTATTTGAAACAGTCGCTATATTTCTTAATACTTGAATTCTGTGCCGTAGAATTTTAGTAATTAGTTTTAGTGTGCCGTGAGATTTAAAAAAAAAAAAATGTTGAAACCACTGCCTTAGAATTGTTTTTACAGAGAAAAAACACCAAAAGTGGTTCTTATGAATATTATTCAAATCCTAAAGGATTCCAACTTAGCAATGAGAAACACGCCATATTCATATCAGATAAAAGAATTTGTCTTTGATGCATTTTCATAGTTTGAACTGAGGGATTTTATTTTATCTTTTATTTTTATGTGATACAGTACTAAAGGTTTAAACCTATAGTACATTAGTACTGTAGGTGGGCTAAGCGTTAGATAATCCAGAAGTCCGTCTAATGAGGACGAAACATGAAACCTTAGAGCAAAGAGACACTCTTTACTTTGTTACTGGCACACGCTGCTACAATTGTATTCAATACTGAAACATACCCCTCTCTTATGAAGCGTGGTATAAGATGGCGACTGCGATGTTCTCCTGGACTAGAATTACTTGTCGGTTTTACTCAATAAAATGAACAGCCAATGTTATTTCAACATTCTGGATAATTCTGTGTTGCACACATGAGAACAATGCTATGGAAATGACCCAATTGAATATAAACATGATAAAGCATCAATGGATTCCAACCAATGGATTCCATAGATTGTTCAGCAGAGAGTTTATGACGGATATGAATTGCAAAGCAACTTTGAGATGTCGGCTGAGCGCAGGTGAGACAAGATTCACTAAAGAAACGGATTTCGCTTTTGGGTGGAGGAATGTGCCAAAATACTTATATCCGTTTATTAATGTTTTGTGGAAAATATCCATCCAGCAAAAGGCCATCTGTAAGCACCTGCAAAGGCATCCTGGGAAACAGTTATTCTGTGAAACACTCAGAATAGCTTTTAACATAGTGTAATAAGCTGATTTTTATGTTTCACTTTTTGTCCTCTAGCACTGCTTGCGGTGGGTGTCTACTCATCAAATTAGATCATTTCATTCCTATTACTGTCTTAATAATGTGCATGCTTACGTTTTCCTCTTGCGCAATGTACCACTGAGAACGTAGGTCAAATCCCGTTGTGGCAAGATATTTTTTCAAGTTTTTTCTAGTTTTGGAAATTTAGTACAGCAAAAATATATGTTTTTTTCTTTGTACAATCCTAAATTAGCGCAACAATTAAACAATGGACTTGATGTATAGGCATACATTTTCGTTAACTGATTCGTTGTTATAATTTAACAATGACTGGCAAGTGTTCAAAAAAAAAAAAAAAGCTCGCGCTGAATACGACTGCCAATAATGTGAAATAAGCCACAACAATACAGTTAATTGTCAGAAAAATAGGATTTTTCTTGTGTATTAAAATAGTTATGCGTACTCCAGTTGTAAACATGTAATTCATGAACTTTCATTAAAGACTCTTCAGAGCTATACGATAAATAGGAATAAAACGCACCTGATGCGCTGAAAAACATTTCCTGCATAAACGGAAATCATTAAACAGTGGAACGCTTTTTGACTTTCGATTTACTACATTCCATTATCACCTCAAGCATTCTGATTGTCTGCATAATTAAGCAGAAAACAACTTAATTAAACCTAATGAGATTTTTATTTCCTAGCCTACCACAGCACAATCTTTTTGGTGCATTTCGAGTGCTGAAGGATTCAAAATTTGGAAAACATAAACACGAATCTTATGACTTTAGATTAGTTAATCTCGTTCTATATTAAGTAAACAAACCTTTATATTGGTGTTTTCCATCTTTTATTTTTTGGTAGTAGATCATTTTCGCCAATGAATAAATTCTGCTTAAGGGAGATCGGAAGTAGCTTGAAAATGTTCGATGTTTGCCTCTAAGGTAGAGTTCCAGGATCTTTAATCACCAGTCCACCCCAATGCCATATACTTATACCTTTTACGAGTGGAATTCACATAAAAAAAAACAACTTTATAAGTGTTGTATCCATTATCAAGTAACGTCTGGATACGTTGTGATAATAATAATATACTATCCGAGTTGATTACAGATCAATCCAGAACATCCAAAGCCGCTTAGGATAGTCAACAGTTAACAAGCCTTTTCAAAATTACAAGTTTCGTTTACTCCGCATGTCCATTGATTTTTGGTAGGGCATTGTATGAACATGGAAGTACTCAGAAAGTTTTACCGATAGATTCGGGTTTGCGAACTTAATTAAATTAAGAAATTTGAGGTTTCAATATACATTATAATAATATTTTTATGTGCATAACTTACACCCATATAATTGTTGTTATTATAATTGCATTATTATTCCTTCAGGTTTTTTAATTTTGTTATGCTATAGAAAGTTTTTTTTTTTTTTTTTTGGAAATTCAGTGAGTTGATTTTAATTATTTTGGTTTTTATTTAATTCTTACTTCATTTGTAGTTTTAATTTTTAGTGTAATCGAAATGAATGCTAATTCCATACAATTGCTAGAAGGGTGGGGGTGTGTGGGGGGGAAGCTGAATTCAATTTTGAACAAACTCAACCAACTCAAGTTAAATTCATTTTATCTTAATAACATAATGAACCATTCCAACATCATACTGCATAACAGTTCTTTCGTTTTTATGATACTGACACCCCAACTAATTTGACTCCGAATGCATCACCAGCTATAACAAAGATAACTGATCGTATGTTCATAAACAATTAGAACACCACTAAAGCACAAACAGCTTGCTTTGTTATCAGAAACTATCCGGTCTGAAAAATGAATGTGAAACTTCGCTTTCATCGAAAATGTGGAGTGTTGGTTATCTTAAGTAGGACATCATCTATAACGGGATAATGTCAAAATTATAGCAAAAGTATAGAGTCGAAAGTTAAATTTGGCTTACCTAAGATGCTAAAATTGAGAATATTATGGATCAATCCATATTTTATAACCAAATATAGAAATAAGCCTAAAAGACAGAACTGAGCCAGACCGCTCCAAGTATATCTCTTTTGGCGATGCATGAATTCAATAAAGCAAGATATTGTTGTTGTCTTTAATCTAATAGTTTTAATATAAGAAGTAACATCTGGGTAACTGGAGAAGCTAAGAAGTTCGGAGAAAAGAATGCGAAAACTTATCTTTTTGAATAACCGAGTACTTTCTTTCAATATTTTCTTGTCGGAATCAATTTCGAAAACTTCGAAGACGAAGTTATTTCTCTTCGGATGGACTCCAAACTTTCATCAATTTAGGTGGGTATGATCAAGCGATCCTTAAGGCTGTCGGTAACGAGATCTAGTCCCGATTCTTTCTGTAAGCTCCGGTTGCTAAGTATCAGGTGCAAAATGTTTGGTGCCCTCTGACAGCACGTGCTCTCTCTCTCTCTCTCTCCACACACATCTCACTGGAGGAAGGCATTTTTACTACGAGCTAGAGGCTTGCTTTCCGTACCACTGACTGTCGATTCGGTTATTTAATTTTGGCAGCTGAGCGGCCCTCGCCCGAGGTGTTAGAACCAATCGCTGAGTTAGATCTGATTATGTTGCTCGCTTTCATGCAGCCTCACCATCCCCAGTGGATATCTGATCTATTTGTGTTGCGTACGCCGCTGTTTCTGATTAAATTGTGGCGTTTTATCCCTTGCTATTATTACACCAAAATAATCAAAATCAATTATAGGTAATTATGGAAACCAATATATTGAGCGAGATGGTACGTAAGTAAACATTAATAGTCGCAATGATATTGGAATAATTGATTATAAACACTGGTGAGCTATGGAAATTTTAACAAAGGGCTCGCAGCGTCGTCGAACAAAAAAAAAAAGAAAAAAGGCCTAACCCTTATAATATTTATATTGCGACTTTGTAGAGCTTCTGACAGATATGATAATTCCCGTAGGATATCAATCATTAATGCTAGATCTTTTAAAAATTCGAAATTGAGAAGTCGGTTTAAAAAGCCCTTATATTTATCGTTCGATGCAAAATGCTTGCAATAAAGCTGGGTAATTTCTCCACAAAGCAAGAGCAGGTCGTAAACTGCAAGTTGCCCATCGTGGTCCAAACACACGGCCGATCTTTAAAATTTCGATACCAAGGTCTTTTGCAATCGTATTTAATTCTCGTTGATTTTTTGGTGATTGATGATAAAAAGCATATAATTTATCCATAAATATTTCAAAATGATTTATTTCTTTAAATGTTTTTTTATCGAATCGTCTAATGCTAAGTGTAAACGACGGCCGCAATGCCAAATCACAACGTTCGGAAATTTTTGTAGAAGTTTGATTGCAACACCTGATTTATTTTTTCCTAACATTACGCTAGCTCCATCAGAACAAAATGCAATGAAATGATTTTTTATATAGTTATCAGAAAATCCATATGAATTTAAAGTAGCAATTATAGTAGCATGTATACACTCCATTGTGGTATTTTCTAGTTCTACAAGATTATTCAACAAGAGACTCGCAAATTTGAGAAAAATTTAACAAAGGGCTCGCGCAAGCCCCTTATAGCTCACCACTGATTATAAATATATTTTGTCTATAACGTCAAGGATCCTCCTTCACTTCGTTTTTTTTTTTTTTTTTTTTTTTGTTTGTTGAATACATAAAATGGCATAATATAATAAGCATTATTTGGCAAAAGAGGGAATATTTCAAAGTAAATTTCTTCAACAATGAAATATAACATCAAACATACAATTTACATTCATATTGTCAAACTTTATCATTATTTCGTATACAACAATATGGAACATTTCCAAGTACATTTCTTCAACAATGAAATATTACATGGTATTCAGTTTACATTCATGTTAAAATGTTTCGTATACAATAATTGCATTATTCCATTTTAAATACATTCAATTGTTTAATTGTTATTAAATTAAAATAGATTAAATCCAACGTTAGAAAATAACGGTTGTCGAAGAATATTAAGAATCAAAATGCATTCAGTACAATTAGGATTAGTGAGAAAGCAACTACGGTCATAAAGCACCCGTTTATTTCTCTGTCTGTTGTCTATTTGACTATACGTATTTTCCGATCAGTTTATTTGCAGTAAGGGGAGGAGAAGCTGCACCGCCATGCCCGGGAGCGTTTGAAGGTAAAATATTCTTTATGCCGAACTGTTTCGTCCAATCAGAAAGCGCGCCTCTTTCTACATTATCGTTAAAAATATAATTAAGATTTAAAAAAAACCGCTATGAATATTGCAATACAGTATAATCAAATAGCTTAGCCGAAATATTACCCCCCCCCCCAATAATCCTTACACTTCTCTACATTGACCATGGTCTTTATCAGGTCTAATTTCTCCTTTTCCCAAATGACTGATCAATAAGCCTCGCTTGATCAATATATGAGATTACTGTCATTCCGTGCGCTTTGACCTCTAGACGGTCATTATTCATATTTACAGAATTCCGTGTCTTGTCGTTCTAATTAGTGTAGATACAGCAACATCCAGTAAGCCACTTTAGTGATGACGCAGTGTCGTTAGTACTGGATTTTCGATAGAATTCCTTGCATAAAAAGGAGCCTAATTATTCGAATTTAAGATGTCGTAATTGGAGAGAATGAAATTTATAGAATAATGAAGCAGCGATCATTGCCTACAAATATTCACTCTTCAACTATTGAGCACAACGCATAAATGAGAAAGATTCATAAGAGGATCTTCGACAACCGTTATTTTCTAACGTTGGATCTATTTGAATCTAATAATAATAAAACAATTGAATGCATTTAAAATCAAATAATACAATTGTATACGAAGCTGCGAAAAATTTTAACAATATGAATTTAAATTGTATATTTGATGTAACATTTCAATGTTGAAGAAATTTACATGGAAATGTTCCATATTGTTGTATACAAAACAATGAAAAATTTTAATAATAATAGGAATGTAAATTGCGTGTTTGATGTAATATTTCATTGTTGAAGAAATTTACTTTGAAATATTCCATCTAGTGCCAACACGCTTTCTGTAGAAATATATTTCCTCTTCCTGCATTTTCTTCGCTTTTTTTCGACCGCTAATCATTTATTAAATTAGCGTCTTTCGAAACTTGTTGTGGGTAAATTTTTGCTTAGAAGAAACAGTTTTGCTTTGCAGTTAATTTGTGTGTTAGAAATTCTTCGTGTGCTTCCACAAATAAAATAAATAGAAATACCTTCTGTGTGTATGATCATTATGATTCATTTTATCAAATTAGAATATTTTTTGGCTATCTCTCTGCTTTTTTGCGTCATATATGGTGGCTGTCTCTGCTCATATGATAATTTTAAACAATCAAATTATGAGAAAAGTGGCATCTCCTCCACGGTGAAGAATATAATTGTAATTTAATGTCACTAATACTCATATTTAATTTGAATAAATAAATAAATAAAACTATAGGTTGTTTACCGGGTAGCATACAAGCATTTGTCTATCTTGGTCAATCTTCTTCTTGATCTTATTACTAGCTTTGTTTGTGTTACATTTACAAACTAAAAACCTCAAAACCCACCTACCTTTATGCTGGTATCTTCCACCAGTCCGGGTTGCATGAAACATTTTTCGATCGATGGTACTTTCACCCTTGAAACTTTTATTTCTCTCTGATGTAAATGTTTCTACAAAGTAATGTGCTGAACACTTGAAATGAAAACATCACCATAAAATCACGTGAACACACTAAAACACTTTTAAGAAAAGTTTTTCTCAAACATATTTTAAACTTTAGTCGGGTAGAAACTAAAAACGCATTACGCGAGTTACAGACTCAAGAATCTCGTGGATTACTGCGGCACCTAGCGGTTGTTTCAGGAACTAACGTTTTGTCCGACTATCGTTCCTTAGTAAACTGTCGGAGCTATATAACCTCTTGAAAACATTTTCCTACGGTTTAATTTTCTAACATGAGTAGAAAATTAAACCCCTAAGCAGAGGACATTTTAGAAAAAATAACATGGGCTTACCGTCATGTGATTTCAGGTGAAAGATAAGATATACCGAATTTTGGCAGCTGAGCATTATAAATTATTTGTTAAAGTTCCATTTAGCAATGTTGAATGTGGATGCCATTGAACAATGAGCAGTGCTTATTACTAAAAATAAAAGAAAATGGACAGCGATTTCTTATTAAAGTGTCTTTGAAACTGTCTGAATATGGTAATAGATCGGAATTCATGAAATCTACTTCTGAGTTGCCATTGTACACCCACATAACATATACAGCTGGTAACTCCGGTTGGAGTTGCGTCAGCGAATGTATTAAAAGCTTCTAGTTGTTGTTCTTAATAATTACATTTCATGTAAGTCTTTTTTTTTGTTTTTTGTACTGAATGTTTCTAAGAAACGAATGAGCGATCACTTACTCTCCCCCCTTCTAAGGGTTGTTGTTTATACATCAATGAAGAAAATAAAATATTTTTTTAAAACACAGTGAAAAAAAATTGAAGCATATTATCATTAACGTCTTTTAAAAAAAGTATTATAACCCACGAAAGTAGAAAGATGAGCAAAATATTACGTGAAAGTAGATTGCAGTAATTTTCGAGAAAGTTACTAACTCTATAGATCAGAGGTGGATGAAGACGTGGCTTAATTAGTACGGCGAAATCAAAGTTTTCTTGCGTACGGAATAGGACCTGAGGAGAAGGGAAAAAATTACGGATTCTAGGTCGGGTGAGCAGTGTACATTGTTCATTTGCTAGATTTTTAGCTTTTTTTGTTCAATTTACTTCAATAGGATATTAGTTATGACATTTTCCATCGCATATGCACGATGGAATTTTTTTTTAAAAAATAATAATAATCTGAGATTTTTATAGAAATTCTGAGACACCCAAATTTGAAAAGAGTATACTTCGTAGTAAGGCTGACCTAAGATTTTTCAAAAGTAAGTAGTTGATAAGGTGATCAGCATCATGTGAAATTAAAATAGAAAGTGTGTAGGATGTGTAGATAACGAGAAAACTATATACGGTGTTTAGAAAGAAGTCAACGGACACCACAATGTGACGAACAAACAGCCATTGCGCCCACCTTAATGTAAGACCTCCTTTCGCTGCGATGACTGGCGCAGTCCTACGGGGCCTACTTTCCACAAGCGCGTAAGATAGGGATTATTGGGAAATTTGGACCATTCTTTCTGTAGGAATGTAATGAAGTCCTGGAGTGTCGTGGGGCACAAGTCTCTTGACCTCACCCGACGCTCCAGTTCATCCCATAGATGTTCAGTACGGTTCAGATCAGGACTCTGTGGAAGGCAGTCAAGTATGGTGTCGTCAATGTTGTCCACAAACCACGCAGTTACAGCAGCATCCTTAGGACACAGTGCACTGTCTTGCTGAAAGAGGTAGTTCCGTAGAAACGCCCACAAAGTAGGAAGTATTGCATTATCCAGAATGTTCAGATGCCTATCGGAGTTCAGTGCTCGTAGCACCACAAACAAAGGTCTGAGGCAAACCAGGAAAGCAAGACCACACCATCACCGCCACCTCCGAATTTCATAGTTAAGATTACGTACTCTGGCAAGAATGCGTAACCGGGCATCCGCAGCACTCACAACCGTCCATCTGCTTGGTAGAGGGTGTAGTGTGATTCGTCGCATAATAACACAGCTACCAAAGCTTCTACGTCCCACTGTACACATTCCTTGCACAACTGAAGACGACGCTGCATGTTGGTTCGTGCAACGTGGGTCTTTCATATTGCGGTCCTACCATGAAAATCTATGTTGTGAGCCTCGGTTCTGAATGTTTTTGTACAGATTCGTGTTCCAGTAGATGTTCCAAACTCTGTTCAACGTGTTGGTCGACGAATGGTGGTTTTTAGTTCATCCTTCATACACCCTATGGTAACGTTCGGTGAGTCACCCACTGCGGATAGCACTTGCAGTTGACTCCCTGCGCTTCCCTCTCAGTATTGTATCACTGATTGTTAACCTGGGATGGCCCCGTTTGTTAAACATTTACGGAACAGATAAACTTGCAAGTGTTTGAAAGAGGCGTTCTATTTTATATCGCCACCATTTTACTCGGGCACAGTTGCACTGAATTGGGAACATCATGTTCCTCGAATTTACACTTGCTACAAACACGTGACTCATTACATGGCACGATACACCTTACCTATGGGGATGTCGGTTAACTTCTTTAAAAGCAGTGTGCATGGTTTTCATACTTTCTTTTTAAATAAGTCTCTTAGTTCTTCGGAAATAAGAAATCTGTTCTTGTCTAAGGGCCGTGTGCTGTAGTATAAAATATTTCATTAAAATTTTAAACCATAAAAACAGTGAACAAAGTAATAAGAAAGCAAGAGGCAATTCAGAAGAGTCAATTTGGCTTTCTATTAACACTATTATTCTTACTGCTGTTATGGTGGTATTGCTCCCATGTGTGTGTGTGTGTGTGTGAGAGAGAGAGAGAGAGAGAATTTACATTCTCCATAATAACAACATAAAACAACAACGTCAGCCAGGTGGCTGTTTCTAAATTGCAGTCGGTCTATTTGCTTCTGAATAATGGACTCCTTTTGTTACATGTGATATGCCTTTCATGAGTCGCCTATTTTTTTTTTTTTTTTTAGGCGACGAACAAACTGTCAAAATCTGTTGAAAGATGCGATCAGTACCGGTATCTGCAGCGCGTTACATTTTTCTCCCTACTTACTAACAATGAATTCCGTTTTGTTTTACTTACAACTAAATTATCAAGGGGAGCAGCAAAGAGGCGAACATTTGAAACATGGGAGTCAGTAGAAGTGTCTGCCGAGAATAGCACTCAAACGGCTCTTTTGCGACATTTTTCGCTAATTTCAAAGTGCTCTGATTGTATTTAATGCTTCGAATTTGATAGACTGTGCTTGTTGAATACATCTGTCGAATAAAAGTAGCGAACTCATAATATTCAACTTAAAACAGGAGTTAACAGCAGTCGAAGTATGACACTGATTTCTGTTGGTTATTGTAGCATTGCAATATTCAAGGATGCAGTACAGTGTCTCGAGTAAAAAAAAAAAAAACAGTCAGTGAAGTTGAAATAAACGAAAGGTACTGTGCTTGTTCCGTCTGTTTAAATATACAGAATGTTGTCAGTAGCATCAGATTCTTGTTTTTGAAAAAGACTCACAGTGCGGTTCATTTTTGGATGATATACGACAACTGAAAACTAAAAAAAAAAAAAGATGCAAACGAGCTTGCATTATTAGTTAGTCATAAAAGAAGTCATATATCTTGCACTAATTTGAAGTAATTGTTTAATTAATAAATTTATTAGCAGCTTAGGAGCTACGAACATATGCGATAGAAAGCTGGGTAGATTAGTGATTTAATTGCTCACGATATACTAATTAAGTTACAACTATAAAAAACGTTGAAAGAAACACTCCCTGAATTAACTGTAATGCAAAAATATACGAAACAACGCAAAATTTCGTATCCAGAATAAAAAAAAAAAATAAAGGCGAGTCGAAAACAATGAAAATTGTCTGCAGACGAATAATATAAATTAGTTATTTTAATAAATGATGTGCAGATTCAACCAAGAAATGCACATACGACTGCTAAATCTCATAAACGAACAAGAACTATTGAAAAATGCTCTGCTTTCATTCAACATTATGGCTCAGTACAAAAACGATAAGTTAAAAAAATGACATTATTATTATTATTAGAAATTATTATTATATTAGAAAAATTAAAAAATTATTATTATATTATATTATCCTAGAAATACAGAAAGGACGCTTTATGGAAAGAATTAAAGCGATATCCAAATAACACAACCTTAAAAACTGAATATAAGATAACAAGGAATCGCCTTACAACACAAATCAGAAATGCAAAAAGAAGCTACTACAGAGACAAACTAACCTCCGCACAAAACAACATGAAACAAACCTGGCACAGATGCTAGAATCTGTTCCCAACACCACTGCCTCCGAAACCATAAAACACAGCTTCATGAAAGACGCAAAACCTATCCAACAACTAGCAAATGACTTTAACCAATACTTTGCAGACTCCATCCAAGAACTTCAAGAAATATTCCCCCAATCACAAAACGAGACCCTCCACTTGGACCGCGATCAAAACAGACATAATGGTTCCCAACCATAAAAGAAGCAGAACTTCTCTCAGCAATACATCAAATCAAACCAAACAAAGGCCCAGGAATTGATGGTATCAGACCCAAAGATATAAAGCAACATGCAACTAGTTTAAGTCCAATCCTGCTAAAACTAATAAATAAAATATTTAAAACAGGACAGATACCAAGTATGCTAAAGACCGCCATAATTACACCCATATACAAACAAGGAAAAAGAAATTTAATCAGCAATTACAGACCCATAGCAACATTACCAATTATCAATCAAATTATGGATCGGATCATACTGAAGAAACTTACAGCATACACTGAGATCTTTAATATTATCCCCAAAACACAATATGGTTTTCAGAAAAATAAGGGAACAACATCTCTCTTGGAAGACTTTACAGACGTAATTAATACCGCTTTGGACAAAAACAAAATAGCCGTGGTAGTCTTTATAGATCTAACCAAAGCATTCGATACACTTGCACATCAAACCTTGTTAGAAAAGCTGAGGCATATTGGAATAGACGGGCCTCTTCACAGGTGGTTTACAAACTACCTCCAAAATAGAAAGCATATCACACGTATCGGATCAAACCGAAGCAGAGAGCTACCAGTAACCTGTGGAGTGCCACAGGGAGCTGTACTCTCCACAACTCTATTCAACATTTACACGCACGATATTAATCAGTTACCACTCAAAGGTAAGATATTCCAGTACGCAGACGATACAGCAATAATATCCATCCATAATAACGCAAGCATAGCTCAAACAAATATGCAACATGATATAAATCTGATCATAGACTGGCTCACGAAAAACTCCACACACCTAAACTCAGAAAAGACAAACTTAATGATATTCAGAAATCCACTGACTCGACCAGTTGATAACAAATATATAACTATCCAACATCCACTTTCCAACACAAAAAACACACAAAACAGCAAAACCACTACAATCACTCAGGTTGAAACAATACGATACCTTGGAATTTACCTCGATGCAGATATGAACTGGAATAGCCATATAAAACATCTACACAACAAACTCCGAACAATAAGTGGCAAACTCTACAGATTAAAAGACATTGTTCCCATACGCCTAAAAACACTAATATACAAAGCACTATGCCAAAATATACTAAGATACGCTATAACAACGTATGCTTTCTGTGCACCCTACAAATTAAATAGATTAATGTCGCTACAGTACAAAATGAAAAAACTGATCTTTTGGGAACAAAGAGAAAATCACGACCTTATAAACATTGCAATGGCAGAACACAAAATACTGACAGCAAAACATTTATGTCACTATGCAGCCTTGCTAAAACATTATTTCGATGCCAACTACAGGACAGTTAGAAACACATACCGTATAACAAGACCTCAGACTACTAATTATATCACATATAAATACAATAATCACTACGGAAAGGCCACGCGAAACTTCTACATCCCAGACATGATAAACAAATTACCTTTTGAATACAGAAACCTTACAAACTACAATAGCCTGAAAAGAGCTCTAAGGACATACTACGAACAAGAAACACGCACCCAAAATACCATACAAACTTAATGAAACACAATATATTCGCTCAGGCTTCCAGTTCAGCGACCCATCAGTACATTCCAATTTATTGTGTGTGTGGGGGGGGGGGTTGCGCGTGTGTGTGTGTGCGTGCGTGCGTGTGCGTGTGAGTGCGCGCGCGCGAATTTCTCAATCATAGATTCCGTAGCATCCTAACACAGCAACAACAAAAAATAAATAAATAAATAAATAAAAAAATAACCAACTGGTGTCATCCTCAGATAAGCTTACATTTAAGCTTTGAGGATGAAAGGAAAAAAAAAATAGTTCTTATCCAAGATGTATCATATGTAACCAAATGCATGTAATGTACATATCACAAGAAAACCAATGTATGTATTATATGTAAACCAATGTACGTAATGTAAATATCACATGTAAACAAATGAATGTAATGTATATAATAATTGTAACAAATGAATGTAATGTATATAATAATTGTAACAAATGTATGTAATGTATATAATAACTGTAACAAATGTATGCAATGTAAAAAAAAAAATTATTTTAAAAGTAAATCATGAGTTTACACCGTATGTTTGTGAAAATAAGGACACATAATATTCAGATTGCATGTGTGTAAATACTGTTGTATAATCACACCTTTTCAAACTTGAAAAAAAAAAAAGTAAACCACAACATGTAATATTATACAACTTATGTAACTCTGAACAATATAAGTGTAAATTATTATTATGATTGTTATATTAAAAAAAAACTGTTATCATCATTACTATTTAAATCTCATTATATGTAGCACAAAGTGCTGAACCTTGTAAAATAATATTTTATTATTATATTTTTTTTAATTCAGAGCAATTATTCTTGGATAAGCCTCTTTCAGATTGAATAGTTATAACGGTTTGTGAATTTTGTTTCCTTTATTAATTTTTATTTCATTGTATGAGTTTGTGCTTCCATATCAGAGATAAACGATACATCTCTATAGAAAGGCGATGAGTAGGCAAATGGAAGAATTTTAAGACATTAAAAATAGCCTTGAAGTTCAAGAATAAAGAATAAACAACTGCAGATTACAAAGAATTTTTAGGAAAAAAAAACCTTAACTCGACAGCTGAAATTGATAAAAAACAAGTGATAATCACACAATAGAAATCCTCGCTGTCTTCGGTATTTTCAAGTACGAACACTTCGAAATCGTATTCATGTTGTTGATGATTTAAGAAAATCAGAAGTAGAAGTTTTTTGTGTGAAAGGAGATAACTACTTCTTGGAAGAGAAAATAATTAAATAATGCTGATAATCGAAAACTAAGAACGCGAAGAATGAAATAATAATGATGAATAAAAAATTAAATTTAATAGAAAGAATAGAGTAGTTTGGACTTTTATGAACAATGAATATATAAGAGCAAGAGAGAGAGACAGATCCAGAAACTGTGCTACTCTGATAGCTGGGAACAAACGACTAACTGAAGGAATCAAATGGAAGCAAACACGCGGCGGTTTAGTGAAACAGCTATGGGAAAGCATTGCAGAACCTTTGCAATTTGCATCCACATAACCGCCGGTGGCTTAATCTAATTTGATATTTTGGATGCTCCTAGAGTCATATCAGTACGCTCTAAATGCTTATTTGATTCTGAATAAAAAAACTTGCTCTTAAATGCCGAACTGAAAAAACAAACAAACATAGCGTTTCGTTTAATAAAAGACACTCAAAATCGACTTTTTCCAGTGGCATGAACAACTTATATTTAATATTCACTTAAAGTAAACTCTTGTTAAAAAAACACTTTATTTCTGCATTGTTGCTTTCTGAATGACGTAATAATTGCTTCCTTTTTTTAAGCTACAAATAATTTCATAGAATAAAAAATAATTCGTGACGTCACCTAAAAATCGCATAAAACGGAGAGATTTACCAATGGTGTTGTTAAATGATAATTTACAGATAAACCAGTTTTTTTTTTTTAAAACAAGTAGTTTTCGGTCTTCCCATTAATCAGACGAGTAAGGAGAAATTTCTGCAGATTATTCCCACAATGTAAATCTGTATACCGGACAGACGGACAACTTCACTGGACTGTTGAACTGTCGCTCAATCACTACATGATCATCCTGCCCAGCCACGCCATCTAAGTGCACGTTGATCACCAGCTATAATACGTAACAGATGGATAGTTCTTGCTTTTTGTTAGCCTTTTCGTTAATAGTAATTCTAACTTATGAAGTGAAAAACATAGTATTTTGTCTAAATTTTATTAGTGGAAGATTTTCCGGTTATGAGTGCAATGATCTCCGTTTCAAGCAACAATTGCAGAGACCGGGGAGGGGGGATGATTTGTGTAATAACTCGGAAACAGGCAGCAGAATTGGCAGTCATCCATGACACAATATTTCACTCTCACAAGCAATCCTTCGCTATACCACAATCGCCACTAAATCCAGAAACAGTTTACAGCAGTAGTTCCTAATATTTTTTCTATTAGTTTTCCTCATTTTTTTTAAATAAAAAGGAATAATCTATTATTTGGTGTATTCTTTCGCGTATTCATATTTTTTTTAAATCTATGCAATAATAATAATAATAATAATAATAATAATAATAATAATAATAATAATAATAATAATAATAATAATAATTAACAATAGTTATGCGCATGTATTCACAACAGGCAACAGTTAATCCAGAGTACCCTGAAAAAGCAATATTATTTAGACCCAACACGTTTGTCATATTCCAACAATACTGATAACGTTCAAAGTTTCATGCACTGGCATCGCGCATGCGTCCATATAGGCATAAACAATGAATCGAAACTACTACCACTACTACTAATAATAAACATTGTTCAAACCCAATACCCTTGTTATATTCAACAATACTGATAAAGATTCATTCTCCGGCATGGTTCGATAGTAAATATTTTCAGGAGGATATCTAATAAAAACAAAAATCATGGATTGCGATCAAGCCTAGGAAAATATGGCCAGAATCTCTTTAGAATTCATCTCATAACTATGAAACAGTCAAGTCAAATTAGTATATGTTACTATAGATATTGCAGAGAGCAGAATATTCTGAGAAAGCTAAAATGGCTACAGTAAACATTTTACTTATAAGAATTTTTAATTCTTAAGATGAGATGTATTGTAATTAAATAAAATCATTACATAGATCTCAGTTAAATACTTACTCGTATATCTGAAGTTATTGTTGCATTTGGTTTTTGTTTGAAAGTCTCTTAATTTCTTATTAAAATCTCTTTGTTCATATGGCAACTCAAATTATTGGAAAAAAACATGAGAGTAAAATAGGAAACTAAAAAAAATAAATATTGCGATATATGGAGCATTTTAAAAAATATTTAAAATGTTTAAAAGGGTCTGATATCATAGATAAATTTTCAATTTATCGATAATAATAATAATAATAATAATAATAATAATAATAATAATAATTATTATTATTATTAGTTAACTATTCACATGGATATTGAGCATATTATACTTAAATGTAGCCTTCGGCACGCGCACCTTGCTCAATTATCCCATGTTTTTTTTTTTCTCCACCCCTCTCTAATACGAAAAAACAACAACCATCCCCGAGTACTAAAAGCTGTATTATCATTATTACCTGGAAACATTAACAAATACAGTCCGATATTCGAAATGAGCTATAAATTCCAACATTTGAGGTAAAGTGCGAGATTACTTCTCCAAACACCATGAGGAATCTTGGAGATTACTCTAAATCTCACTAAGTAACCCAAGAGGATCACTACTAAACTCATTAAACTCTCGGTAATGGCCCCCACTCAGTGTGAGACAAATACTACCACCAAACAGAATCAGACCCAGACACTATAAATTTCAACGTTTATTTTCAGAACTGTGATGAAAAATGTTTAGACGATGGTCTACATCAGGGCTGTCCAACCTTAGGTAATCCGAGGGCCGCATTTAAAAAAAAAAAGATTTATCGGAGGGCCGCATTTAAAAAAAAAAAAGATTTATCCGAGGGCCGCATTTAAAAAAAAAAGATTTATCCGAGGGCCGCATCCAGAATAATAAATACAGTGCATATATTAAGTTACTTGGAGAGTCTTACCGTTAGTTAGGTTTAGCAAGCACTTCGAAAATTTTCATGTTATAAAAGTTTTTATTGAAACAGTAAACAAGAAATAATAATTGTTTATTTCATTTTAGCGAGAGGTTTGCGATGCTTGCAGTTGCCAATCGCAGTAAATTTGCAAGAGAATTATCTGTCAATGAACATCTGTACTTTGATTTAATGAATTTCACCGTTGAAAAAGTGCTTTCGTAAAGATATGTGCTCCCGAGCATTGAGTACATCTTGAGTGCAAAGTTCCTCAATTTCGGGTACCTCTCTATTGGGAGTAATTAAAAAAATCTTCTCCTTTTTCACTTCTGTTAGTATAAAAGGGTCTGATTGCAAATCGCACAATTCCAGCTGAAGGTCAGATCTTACATTTTCAATGCTGACAGTCAAGGGTTGAGTAAAAACTGAAATTATCTATCTTCTTCAATGTCCTTAAAATCACCAAATCTATTCTCAAAATCCTCAATGATCATTTCAATATACTTTCATGAGCTGAAAATGATATTTCCTCAAAATTCTTCATTTCTTTAAAATGTTCTTTGCAATTCGGAATTTACTTTTAAAGTCATTCAAATGACGTTGGCAATATTCTGTTGTTTGCCCTGCAGTTTTAAGTTCAACTCATTCAAATGGTTGGTCATATCTGTTATAAATGCAAGATCTGAGAAAAATACGGGATCTTGCATTTGATTTCCAACTTCTGTTGTGTCAGACTTCACATCGTTTTTAAGAAATATGGGTATTTCTCGAATAGCAAAAAAACGTTCCATTTTCCGGCACCCAACCAGCGAAAATCAGAATAAAAGAGCACATCGTCATATGCAGCATTCATTTCTCTCAAGAAATCGCGAAACTTACGATGAGTCAGAGATCTATTACCTCCTCGTATAAAATTAGTTATTTTTTACAGCTACTTTCATGGCAGTGACTTGACGTAGAATTTTCCACAGAGTGCTGCTTCTTGTGAATTATGCAATGGATTGGAGGGCAGTTAACATTATTTTGTTTCAATAGTCCACAAAATCCTCTTCCAGTCCCTGTCATAGTTTTGGCCCCATCTGTTACGATGCAAGAACATTTATCGAATCCTCCATAGTTCATAACAGACTTTTGAACTGTTTCGAAAATATCACTACCTTCATTATTCCCATGTAAAGATATAAGACTGAGGAGTCTTCATTAACTTCATTAATAGTAAAGTCCTCTTGAATAGTTCGAACAAAAATTAAAAGTCGACTTACATCTTCTTGATCAGTGTCCATCCACACACACAATGAAAAGTCTCACATTTCGTTCTTAAATCAACAGTTTCTTTGCTACATACTGATCCATGTGTTGTACACGTCTTGCGTCGGTCTGTTGAGATCATGCCACTGTTTCGGACTTCTCAGCTAATTTCGACTCATTAAACTGTTTTGCCATTTCAATTGCACATTTCTTCACAAGCACACCATCATTAAAAAGCTTTTTTTTTTGCTTTTGCTAACTCCAATACTACCGTATACGAAGCGGCAAGGCTTGAACTTTGTTTAGTGCTATGTTTTGCAAAATAACTCGTTTGGTACATCAATTTCTTCTTACATTCTGCAATAATGGTGCTTCTTGATTCTCCAATATACATCTCAAATGTTTTACGGTGTTATGCAGTGTAGTGTCGTTTCACATTATACTTTTTAGGCACTGACAAAACTTGCATGCAAACAAGACATTGAATTTTATTCTTGTTGTTTGTAATTAAATACTCCGATTCTCATGGGCTTTGATACACTCGCTTTTCATCTTCAATTTTTATTTTCTTGTTAGGCATGGTTGTTTGGTTGTTTGGTGAGCAACAGTGGCACAACCTCGATAGCTGAACAAACGAACAACACCAATTGCGCACTAATCGTGCGTTCACGCTTCCCGTGAGCGCTCGGAGCATGCGCGTTGGAACAACGTAAGTACGCTTCTTTGACGCATCTAATATTTGAAAAATACGTGGGTATAGAGTGATGTAAAAACACCAAGTAAAATTACCAACATCGAGATTATCGATTAGTGAAAGAATTAAAATATCTAATACGCATTCGATTCAAATTGTTATTTTATTTTTTCGTGAAAATCAAAACCCACATGCGGACCGCATTCCTCTCTTGGTGCGTGTTTGGACAGCCCTGGTCTACATAACTTACAAAAGTGATCATAATTATTGATATATTAATTGAACAGGTGTGTTAGGGAGTTTTAGAGTTTATGATACGTTTTTGAAATAAACAGCATTAAAATAGAAAATGTCTATTATAAAGGATGAAACTGTTTTTTTTTAAAAAAATAAACTCAAAAAAAAGTGTCTTAATATTAAAATCTTATAATCCAATCATTTATAGTAATGATAAGATGAACAGATACAGTTATTTAGATAACATAATGCTGGAATAATGAGTCATCCAGGTTAAGTCATTGTAAAAAATATTTGTATTTTATACATACATTTTATTTCAGAAATCAACATTTAATGTCAATCACATATTGAAAATATAAAAACGTGAATAAATAATATTGATTTATAGTAATGCTTCTGTAACCAGACCAACGTCACATAGTTTCACATAAAATGTATGTAAACACACATGAAGAATAACTACCTGAACACAAGATACCTTTTCTAAAATATTCCAAAACTGAATACAACCGATCCCTAAATAACACTTGATGTTCCCCATGAAGGACACAAACCTAGGCACGTAGACTTTAATACGCCATATACGCTGAGTACATTAGCAGCCATTTCGTAACCTTAGTCCTGAAATTCGCCAAATGCTCCGACTATGGCGCTTTGGGTTTTTATCAATTGCACCTGTAAGCATGAGTGCGACATTAGTTTAACCAGCAGTCGATGCCCATCACTGATTGCTCCCTAAATACTTTTTAATTCTTCCTAAATAAGTACTGATGTAAGATCCAAGGTATAAATCCCCATCCTCTTCTAGTACTTGAGATATAAATGACATATTCCTGTATTTGGACTGAAGAGTTTGAATAAGTTTTCCGTCGCTGTCCAATTCAATAATCATACTATTGAGTGACGAAATACTTCTAAAAACAGCAAGTTTTATCTGAAAAAGGTGAAAAGAAAATTAGATCTGTGAGAAAGAAGCCTCTCAGACGCCTCTTTATCCGCCCACTTACCACACACACACACACAATGATACACGATTGCTTTTAAGATGTTGACATGTATAACTTTACCTTTTCTTTCTTTAAGTATCTATTCGTTTCTTTCCTCCCCTCTGTTTCTGAAACCATACATGCTTTCAGAAATTAATATTTAATACCAATCTCATGTTTAATGCAGGAAACGTCAGAAGACAGGAAGCTATTTTTGCTTGTTAAAGACAAACCTGTTAGCAGAGAGATGAAAACTAACTGTCTTGTGAACATTTGTGGAAGCAGTCTCTGGATCCTGCATTCGTAAATAATTTATTTGCGCCGCCAATGCCAAGACTATTTCAATGACAACAGCACTTTCTTTCAATTATTGTTTTAAATTGTCTTCTTTATTTTCGAAATAGCTTGCACTATGTCAATCTTATAGTTTAGTATTTTACAAAGTTTCTGCTATAAACAGACGAGCGTTAAAATATCAGGCCTAAATATTTCTTATAGGCAACTGCTTATTTCTTTAAATTATGCAAGACAACAATCATCTATGTTCGTTAAAATAATGTATAATTTCTAAAAACGTAATATAATAATTTCAATGATTTGAGATATAAATAACCTTAAAACAATGAATTTGTTGAATGTGCTTTCTAAGTAAGATATAGTTATCATACTTGTAAGTATGAAAAAAAAAGGAATCACTTGCAAAAATAGTTCATATAGTGGTCGACAGAAATTAAGTTTTTCTTTCCCACTATATTCTCTTCCGTTTTGCATTTGATAAAGTTAAATCTAAATATTCACGATTCATTAAATCCTGAATATCAATAAGATTCAGCATTATATTTTATTAACTGATATCACGATGCTAAATCACGATTATTCAATAAAATGAAATTACCGTTTGAGACGAAAATGTAGAACTGTAACAAATACATGCAGTGTTCAACAATATGCAATTGATCAGCTGAAAGGACAAGAATGTAAAACTGTAAAGAATTGTTGCATGCATTGTTAACTCACATGCAACAAAAGTAATCTTTCCATATGGCTGACTGTTCAAGAATCTCTGACGTTTGTTACAGTTGTTACAAAATTTCTCTCACTTTTTTTTTTTTTTTTACAATTAAAGTTAAATAATCAGTGGTAAATTAATTGTTCACAATAATTGGTTAATAAATTAATTGTTACAATTAGAGGTGAATAAATAATTGCTATAATTAGAGGTTCATAAATAAATTAATTGTTAGAATTAGTGTTTAATAAACAATACATTGTTGCAATTAGAGATGAATAAATAAAGAACATGTTACAATTAAAGATTGATTAAATATTTTAAATTAAGGGGATATAAAATCCACATTGTTTCAAAACCGAATCCACATTGTTTCGGTTTTGAAACAATGTGGATTTTATATCCCCTTAATTTAAAATATTGTTTATATCGCCGAAATGAAGCTTATTAGCTCTTTATATTTAAGTTGATTAAATATACTTTACAATTAGAGGTTAATAAATAAATGGGCTTAATTAAGCTTAACAGAGCTCTGTAATTGAATTTACACATTTCAAGAATTCACAAAACTAAATACCGTGTTAAGTTACTGATATATTGAAAAAAAAATATATCATGGCACACCTTTTGGGGCAACTCAACGAGCACCGGATGATGCCATAAACGAGATAAATAGCGTGTGCTCGATTCGACCACATGGATAGACCTCGCGAGGACCTTTCTTGTTAATGGATAATGGGCCATGTGGTCTAGCGGTGTAAGAGAATCTCGATCACGAACTGCTATCAACGCCACCCAGTATCCTCCTCTTTTACTCGGTCGGATATGAGCAGGATGTCCAGGAAGACTGTCAATGAACACTTCCTGTCTTCCTTTCTTGAAACCATGCAGGTAGTATCTGAAGGAATAAAATAAAATTACGTTTTTAAAAGCGCCATCAAAATTGTTTAGGAAATCCCAATATAACATGACAAGAGTAATTTTAAACATTGACTTTTTGATCAGCAATGGCAATTTTAATCCAAATATGAAAGTATTGCTCAACGATATTTGTAATTGTTGACCAATGACAAATATCGTAACAATTGTGCACTCTCAGCTTCTCATAAAACGATAAAATTTCACGTTTCGCCATAATATAGTGAATTTTATTTATCGGGGAATAAACAACATGCAATTACTGCAAACTATGTGTAAACTGATCGTGTAATCTAATATTTGTTAATTTTTATATTATTTTATTTTAAGACGTATGTATGCATTCTTGTATGATAGTTACACTTGCACATAACTCTTGCCAGAAAACACCATCGTAGATTCAATTATAATCGTCGACTAAGGGATTTTATAGTTCCTTTCCTTCCAGGAGACTCGAGTTTTTAAAATAGTAAGTCAGAAAAAATCAATCCGTAGCTTAGTTGGTATAGAGGAAGCCCTTTGGTTTGGAAAGGCATGGGTTCGATTCCCATCCAAACCATTATCTGGTCTCTTTCGACTAAAGGTGAGTTAATCAATCTCATACGGTGGTAGAGGGTTTTTTCTCCCGGAAACTCAGGTTTTTCGTCTGAACACAGATATATATACCTTTTCTCTGAATCAGGCTCTGCGGCAAGTTGTTTGGGAGCGCGCATAAAGTCGCATCATATAAAAAGGCCAACCCCAGATAGATGGGAAAAGGCACATGAAGAAGAAGAGGCCAGAAAAAAAAAAAAAAAATGAATGGAATTAATAGGTTTTCACATAACAATGAAAATTGTTATGTGCGCCATTTTATGACTCTCTTCCATCATTTCCATATACTTGTTTATTGGTTAAATTGCCTTTCAGTTACAATCTGGTAGATTTCGTTACCTCAGAATCCTGTTTTCTCCATAGTCTGCTATTAGCAAAGAATCTCCATCGTGAGTCAGTTGAATACCATGAGGAAATATATTCTCCACGAGGATCTGGCTTTGATCCATGTCGGGATTCATCTGGATTACTCTGCATGCAAAAATAATAAGAAGAAAATTATATTGAATATTTAAAAAAAAAAGACAATTTGTTACGTAATTTTAATTTTATTATTACACCGAGGTATTATCAAGAATAAAAATGACAACAATACAGCACCAACAGACTATGAGAATTTAAAACTATAATCGTATGGATCATTTTAAAACTTACCTTCCACTGCTATCATGCTCTAAGTGACTATAGAGGGCGTCTTCTTCGCGCCATCTACTGGTGAATTCCGAGAAATAGATATTCCCGCGGTTATCAATATCCAAGTCGCTCGCGGGACCAATTTTGCGTCCTCCAATGCCTGACTTGGGAATAAGTTGTGCTATTTCACCTGGCAAGACAGCGTACATTAGGGGAAAAAAATCTGTTATTGATGTATAGATTAATGTATAATATACGCATGTAATTTAAACTTACAGGATAAGTAATCTAACCGATGAATGCAGAAAATGTTCGAATTCCGTACGTATGTAATTTAAACTTATCGGTTTATATTCCTTACGAGAAACTAAATGTTTAAATTTTGCGAGATGAAAAACCTCTTCGCCGCACGAGATCAGTTAACTCATCTAAAAGGTCTTTGCGTCGTAGACAGGATTCAAACCCACGTCTTTAGTTCAAAATGCATTGTTGTTTCCGACTACTTTGTACTCATGACGCTAATGTATTCACGGCTGATCTATTGACCTATACGTGTTTTTTTTTTTGTTTTTTCTTTGTTATCCCTTTTCCCCTTGGAATAAGACTGGCGCTTCTTTCGTCAACCGTGTTGTCGCTCAAATTATAATCTCCTAAACTTTTACTCAAAGTAGAATTTTTAAGAAGGATTAGAATATTTCTTTCAAAGTCCGTATCGAGTTATTATTAACGCTATATTAGGCTGAAACACGATCGTGCATAAAAGATCGGTAGACTTTGTTATGAAAGGATCAAATAAAGTTGTCGTGCTATTCGATATGGTAATGAATATTTGATAAAATCTGTTCCCAAGTGTGTCAAGACGAAATATCTGAATTACTTACTACAGGAACTATTTCCTTCACAACCATTAAACCAATTTCGACATTGATCAACCAACTTATCTATGCAGAAATTAGGCAGGAAAAGGATTGGCCAAGAAACAGTCGAGAAGAAATCTTTGGATAAGAATCCCACTGAAATTTAATATTTCAAAAGGCAAATTTCTTATAATCATTTATTTAAGCTATAAATTAAAAAAATAATAAAAAATAACTCAAAATTATTTTATTAAAGTTTTAAACCTACACGACTTAAAAGAAATCAAAGAACTGACGCATTTTCTAATTTGATAGGCTAGGCCGTGTTGCCTTGAGAAAAAATAAGACTGATTTATTGTTATTGGTGTTTCTAGAATTACGGCCGAAGCAACTGAGGCCGGTTCCAGTGTATTTTGTGCTAAATGTGTGTTCTTTTGCCGATTTGCCGTCTTTAAGGAATTAAAAACACGAGTATCTTATAGGAAAACCCTGCAACTTTTGTATGAGATAGGCTAACTCACTTTCAGATGAAAAGTCCTTATAAATGTTCTTCGCGTTCTAGACGAGATTCGAACCCGGGTCTTTCCAACCATAGGTCATCATCGTTATCAACTAAACTACGGAAGCGCCAACTAAATAAGGCCATAAAAAGAGCAAACAACTAAACTTGGCCAATGCCCAGTTTGGGTATCGAAAATCGGATAGGGTCAGTTTCAGTAACTTCGAAGAAGCGGAAAATAAAAAGTTGGCTTTCTCATAACCCGATAACCCTGTTTTGACGCTCCTGAGCTTCTCAGGAACAGTCAATATCTTTGACTAGCATCCATCAGCTGATAAGTACTGGAAATAAAAATTAATTTTAATAGAAGAAAAAGCACTTGTGTACAGAATATAAGTTTTATAAAAGGAACCCAAAGTGTCTCTTGATGTGGTCTTTCAATTTTTAAAAGAGGGACTTTAGGGGGAGGAAATTTAAGCCAGCTTTAAATTCTTTCTTTCATTTCCCCCAAAGGATACGCCGTTCATTTTAAATATCATCCTTAACCGGCCACACTTTCCCTCAAAGAACCTGTAGAATTATGAGTGAGAGCTATTACGTCATCAAACTCGTAGAAGTTAGCTTCGAAACTCACTAAAAAAAAAAAATAATAATAAAAATCTGTAAAATTATGAGTGAGAGCTATGACGTCATCAACCTCGTATAAGTTACCGGGAGGTTTTTCTTTCTCTACTCATTGGAATAAACTCCTAAGGACAGCAACTCATAGTTATTCAAGAGAATAACTCGGCGAAACCCTTCTACATCGTTAATGATAGTTTCTCTATGTATGAACTACTTACACCGCCAATGTATCATCTAGCACGCGACATGCCCCAGCCCGTGTATCATAGAATTGCCATCTTGCGAAAAAATGCTAGGAAACAATAAAAATCGCGCATCACAGAGAGACTGGAAATGTACCATCTGTGGAGTGGCACAACATTGTAGCATTGCCATCAGCAGAGAATTTATGAAACAATTAAGCTTTCTTTTATATACATTCTGAAATGTTCATAAAATATTCTTATTTGACTTATAAAAATAGTACAAAATGTATTAAATAAGAATGTTGGCACACTTGTCAGTTTACCTTTATAGCTTTATTCAAACAGGAATTTTTTTCAGCATGGTCACTTCAGTGTGTTGCAACTCACTCTGTTCTAGCCTCCGTCAATTCGCTATCACACAGTTTCTTATTTCTTTCATGTTATCCATACAATTTGGCCACGTGGCATCGAAATTCAATATGCACTGCTGTTCGCCTTTTAACAACGAAAAAAAAAAAAAAAAAAATATTGTGGTGCCATCTACCGGTACCTTTTAGAACTGTTTATGTACATGGGAATACATAAACATATTTCGGTTTTTATCTTAAAGTGTTTGGAAATCCATAAACTTCACCACTAAGGAGCACATAATAAAAAAGATATTTTAATGGATAAATTTAATAGCTTGTTCACGTTACATAAACATATTTCAAAGTTTTGTTACCTCTGTCAACTCTTGTAAGAAAGCAACATTTCTTGAGACCTTACCTGTTTCCATATCAATGCAGTAGATGCCGTAATATATATCGGCGACATATAATTTTCCGTCCTCTCCAATTCTAAGACCTGAGGGTCTTCCACAATGAACCTCACTGTGTTTTCCTACATAAAAAACTACAGATTACTCAACTGGAAATATTAACTAAGAAATGAAGTTTAAAATAATAGTAACAGTATAAAATAAGACGAAGAGTTAAGAAGGCTCACCGCAATCCTCGGGTCCGATACGGGCAATTACCTTTATGTTATCATCGGCGATTTGAAGTATAGATCCATCCTCGACACCGGCATAGATAACCCCTAACAAGAGTGCTGTCAATTATTACGTTGCTCGCATGACCCTAATCTAAAATACTTAAAGATAAGACACATCTATTATTTTACAATGTGACAAATTAAATTGTACGTAGAAGCACTTCATTGTTGTACCAGCATTTTTATTGGATCGTTTGATTAATGTTTATATTGTTAAGCATCAACAATTACTTTTTAATAGAAATATAACAATCAGTTAAACAAGAATGATTTCAGAATTTATTTGTTTGTTTGTTTAATTTGGAAGTCAGGCAACTTTTTTCAAGTGTTTATTTTATAAACTCAGAAAGCAATCTTAATCAACTAGAAAATGGAGTGTACCGTAAACACGTGCACACAAAAGAACCAGTATAATAATCTAATTTATTACCTTCGTAGGACACCAGCGATCTTGGTCCTAAGAGATGCCCTTCTGCAAGACGTTCTAATGCATTTAGGCGATTGTTTGCAGCGAATGGTCCTTCGACAATGGACGGCAGAGTTATGCTAAATCAAAAGGGAGAAATTGAGAAGGGCACTTCGGAAGAATATACTTTTAAACATATAATAACAGAACCCGAAAAATTTGTCATTTAAACAACATTCTTCTCAACTGTTATAATTAGCGGAGAAAATAACGGAATGCGAATGTACGAGATTTATGCCGTTCAGGCGTACCTAAGTGATACCAAAACACCGACGAAATGAAACACAAACTAACCAGAAATCGTGCAGAGGATTCTTGAATAGCGAAGGGAATTACGGAAATGCTAATTTAGACTCAATGAGAGGTTATTTGGAGAAATCAATCCTTCGTGGCCAGCGAATGAGAAGGAACTCGTTAGCACGTGTTGACTTTCTGCTTGTCAATGGCCCCAAGCTGACCGAACACACTTGGAAGTGCAAGCAGACGTGAATGTCAACAGTGGGTTGGCGCTAAATAATTTCAATGGTGATTTTAATGGCACGTGGGCGTATTTCACTCGCAAAGTTTTCATTCAAGGAAGCGCAGATAGAATTTCATAGAATTACGATGTTTCTCCCATTCGCGTGATGTTAACAGAGAAGTTATGACCTTGATTGTATTTTTATTTTTTTCCATTGTACAACTGAATTTGATCTTGCAAGAGTTGCAATCAATTCTATTTAATCTCATAAAGAAGATTACTGACGATTTTATGTACGCAGATTGTACTTTCCGAGATGCGTTGTTAGGAGTAGCTTTCTATGTTGTCTTCGTGGCGTAGTCGGTAGCAACGACATCCGTTCATCGCACATACCTGGGTTCGATTCCTATCTAGGACGTCAGGAATGTTTATAACGGTTTCTAAATGAAAGCGATAAGATGGTTTCATACTGAAATGGAAAGTTTTTTTTTTTCTTCCAGAGATGGGTAATTAGTACCTATCTGTGAGTTTTAAGTGATATATTAATTTACAGATAACTTACTTTACAAGATTACAAGTAATGCTAAAAGAAACAGACCGACTTACTTATTTATTCAATTATCGCAAAGCATTACAGTATTATTTAAAAAAAAACAAAGAAAGAAGAAAACAGCATCCATCTTATTGCTAACAAGAGGGGGGGAAAAAAGAAAATTGAACGGTTAATATATAAAGAAAGTGTCGGATTATACGGATAGTTGGGTTTTATTGCACTCAGAGGTTAAGCGAATCTGCTACAGAATAGATACAATACCAGACTCTATCACGGCACGCTTCCTAAGTTGGCAAGATCGTTACTCCTTAGAAAAGTCAAAGTGCCATTTAAACTCATGAACCACGTACACACAATGCCAAATAGCCAAAAAAAAAAAAAAAACCTCTTTCTTTCCTTCAGACTGAGAATTTAAACAATGAAAGGTGTGAATGATTCCTCCCCCCCCCTTTTTCTGGCAAGAAGGGCGGTGGCAGTTCAGAAGAAGGCACATCAAATCGATGTAATGACAAAACCGAACTCTTTCTTCGTAGAAGAAATGTGCCAATGTGCCAGTCTTCCTCAGATCAAGATCAGGTTCATTTGTTAAAGAAGACCATTCTGGTGAAATAGACATCTGAGCAAAAATAACGAATTTATTTTACCTGCTATTTGGTTCGCTTGTTAGTTAAACCAATTCAGGAATCACAGTTTCGATCATAATACAACATGAAGCGACAAAAATCAAACAGTATTACATCACGAGCACGAGAGATAATATGTACGATTTTGCGCACCAAGTTTGACCATTGTTGTTTCAATGTATTGCTCAATACATTGAGCAATACATAATATATAGCAGTCTAACAATGCATAAATATTGTTAGATTGCTTATTCTGCATGTTGTTTGACAACACATTCATTAATTGCATTAATTATTTCTTAATAAAGCTATTGTTAAAAAAAAGTTTATGGAAGCAAAGAAAGTTAATTTCTTCAGTTAATTTCTTCTTTTCCATAAACTTGGTTTATGGAAAAGAAGAAATTAAATGAAAAAAAAAACAGATTTAGAGTTGGGATTAGAAAATTGAGGGAAGTTGGATGAGAGGAGAGAGTGTCTTATCATTTGTGAGTTCCCCAAGCGAGACTAAATGTCAACTGCCTTACGAAAGCTCATGTCCCCCGTTGATTGGCGTTTTGAATCAATCGGATAAAACTTCGACCCGGCTTTGCCTGAAACCACATAAGCTTATTTGTAGGGGGCAAAGTCGACTTGTCGGAGCCATAGTATTAGCGATCTATGAGGCGACAAAGCGGTAAAGTCGCCAGTGAACCGAAGAACCGACCTGTAAGATTAGTAGAACCCTGGGGCAAAGCGAGGAAGAAGGAATTTTAGCACATCGACTAGAGTTCATTAGAGCGACGTAACCTATAAAGGTTGTATTCTCTTAAGTTGTTTAGTATATTTTAAAAATATTTTATATTTGGCTATAAAATATAGATGGAACTATAATATTAACTCTAATTTTTTCTTGGTTTTGTTAAATTAATGAATTTTAACTTAATACATTAGTATTTAATTTTTAACCCTTTTTCTTTTTTGATAGTAAATTATAAAAACAAGAAATTTGAAAAATTTTAAAACAGGTTACTTTCGATTTTAATAACTAGATGTGTGTAATTATGTGTAAGAAAAACTTCAAATTGATTATAATTTAAATAATAAAAAAAAGGTAAAAGGAAAGAAAAAAAGCCAAATATTTATAAAGAAATCAAAAAGAAACCACATCTTTAAAGAAATCTATAAATGTACATATCAAAATCAAAGTGATATTGAAGAAATGAAACTCCACAGAATTATAAGGCAGTACAATAATGATAATCAGGTCAATGAGCGCTGCGAAGCTTGAAGAAATATAATATTTGTTTATCATTTAATGTATACTGGAACCGCATCGGAGATCTTACACTGATGTAAACATGAGACGGAAATAAAGATTATGATATGCAGAAATAATGATCATCCACAAGCATCTTAATGTAAACCTCAGTTCAGGGCTAAGGTTTTGAATTTTATTCACATGCTTGTGGTTGAGCGATATTCAGGCTGTTATCCAACTCTGATTCAATTTAAAACCATGCATGCTCACTCAACAATACCAACAGATCCAGAATAGTTTCCAACAATGTCCAGCCTTTTATAGAGTAATGTCGGAATCTGTATTTGTTTGTCTGTGTTTATCGAAATCTGTTTTTCTATACTTGCATCCGATGAAGTACTAGACAGAAGGAAGAATCTATTCTAATTTAATCTAGATTAATTAAATTAAATTAATTTAATCTAGACGATAAAATTCACTTAAAATTTACTATTTTAAATATTTGTACATAATTTTTAAAAGCTAAATATATTAATTATTTAACAATTAAGTATATTTTGCTATTGCTTACTTGTAAGCAACTGGCCTGATATCAAGCATAGTTGGAGAAAATGCGAGGAAGCTCAGTGTTGTTATGAACACAAAAATCAACATGAAAAACAGCTTACAGACTCCCATAACGAACTCTATGATGGTTTCTTCCTACACCAAAAATCGTTTACTAGCAGAAGTCAACCCATATACAGCTGTCACTGCTATTTACTTTTGGAAACCACTAACAAAGCTATGGTAAATTCCCTGTGAAATAAAGTAAAAGAAATTTCAATAATACATAATAGAAATGAAGTCAGAATAGTGAAAATATCGGTTAAAAATATTTAGTAAATATTGTCTAGCCATTCGCTCCGTTCAGAAATGAATCTATGTTAACAGAAATAAATGTATGCATTTTTTAACATCGAGTAACTAATTTGATTGATAAAAATAGATAAATACAGTAATAGAATTTTTATGCGTATTAAAAATATTCATATATAAAAGATAACAGAAAATATAGCTTGGTAAACAAAATAATGCATCTATTCTGCTTCCTTTAAATCGCATGCGCAGAATGCTGACTCTGATTTGCGTTTCCATAGCTACAAATTTTGACGTAAAGCTTGGCTTAAAATTAATTCATTTTGTTTATTATTTTTTTTTAAAACCTTTATGGAAATTTTTATCCATCCTAAGATCCTGTTTAAAAGAAAAGAAACAAGTTTTTTTTTTTTTTTTTGGCTGTTATTGAGCAGCCTAGACATTTCCATAATTATGAAGTTTAGTGTATTAATTATATTCAACATGCATTCACTTCCCAAGGGTCAAATAAGCTTTATCACTATGATTAGGGGAGAACTACTTATAATCATCTAGCTGACGCTGTGGGGAGAGTGTACTACTTGTTATTAATTCTCTATTTCAAAAGAAGTATTTTTTGTACTGTGATGTTAATTAAATTTATAGCTACTGGGAAAATTCAAGGCTTCCTTTTTTTTTTTTTTTTCGTTTTAACAAAAATTAATATAAAACAATGTGGGCTCTTAATTGTTTGTGTGACACGTGTTGAAAATTTTACTCAGAACTGAAGACGTGAAATACCATTTATGGTTAGGCACAATTAAAGATAAAAATTAGTATAAAAAGTCAATTTTTGTTTCGGGCAAACAGTTGATTGATGCTGACATCTGCCGGCAGATTCTGAAACCTCGAGGAATTTTTGTGATGATATTGCATGAAATGGAGGCATACAAGGAAAATTATATGGGATTATTATAAACAGTAGATAATCGTAATATATATCGCTAAATGATGTTCACTACATATATTTTTTTAAATGATCAAATTTGTATGTCGCTGCATGAAAAAAATTTGTCTAAGAGTGTGATGATGCTCCTATATACTCTTGGGAGCATCGTCATCAGCTTAATGTGATATATCCATTCTTGCAAAATAATAAATAAATAAATAATAAAAACCCACGAGGGAATTTGTATTATTTATATATTATTTATTATTTATATAGAGCATATGCTAATTTTTAATTTTTTTAAATTAACATATGCTCTTGTTAACATAAAAGGCAAACATGACTCGGAATAAAGGTATTAATCCATATGACACAGCATTCCCCTATTATAATTACTGGCATGTGTTTAAAACATTTGATAACTTGATAAGCGAAAGTATAGATCGATGCTGGTGGAGTGTGTAAGGGGAGAGTTGTGGTATCTCTTTTAAATAATTCTTCCATTCAGGACATTATACGACAGTTAATTTCAACGACGCCTCAGGGTTATATCTTTCAGGGTGACACTTTATCAACTGCTCCATGAGAATCCATTACAGCAGTACCCCTTTCCTAAACAGATTGAACCAAGCACACACACACACGTACGTATTTATATCAATGCTTAACAGTTGTCGGTAACTCCCAGATCACATGCATCCCTTGACATGTTTCCTTAACGAAATGTGGTCCTTATTTTCCGTGTTTTCTGAATTATTGACAATTTTCAGATTTAAGAAACTTAAATATATATAATAAAAATATATAAAATAAAATAAAATTTATGAATTTCGAATCATTTGTGAATTTCTTTAGAGTGTACATGAATTTTTTTTTTTTCCATCTGGTGGAGAACTGCTGCAATCTAATTCATTTGAGTACTACCCCTCATTTTTTTTTTGCAGTCTTTTGTAGAAGGATTAGCATAAAAGGTTAAATTTCCTTGCGAGTATCTATAAAAGAAACTTACAAAATATTCCTGCATTAGAGTAGTGGTTAGACCTAAGGGGTACAAAATCAAATGGTGCAAGTACAGTCAATAAAAAGACAATATCAAACAAAGAAAGCACTTGGGTTTTATCAAGCAGATATCTCTGACCATGAAAACATTGTGATGCTATTGCAGTATGAGATTAGGTTACCTTGAATTTACGGTCACTATAGTGATATCCACATGTGAATGGAATGATATCGAAATCAGATATCTGAGCATGCTTTTGAACATAATATCAGAGAAAAAAAAATTCGTTTTGAGATCACTGCTATAAAAAAAAAAGAAAATTCTCAGTAATTCTTGGGAATATCTGAATATGAATATGGCAGTGTTGTAACAGAAAAGTTCATAATGCAAATATCTGTGGAAGAGAGAGAGAGAGAGAGAGAGAGAGAGAGATGCTCAACATTTGAAAAGCGACGGGGGAAGATGCTGCATTAACGTCACTATAATCAATAATAAAACAAATCAATGGTATACACATAAGCGAATGCTTGGGGGGCGGGGTACAGGGTTTTGTGCTACTGGATCCCGATTTTTGTACTACATCATTGGAATAAAGTCTGAAATAAACAATATGACACGTGATCAAGTAGCCAAAAGCATTTATAAGTAATTTTAAGCTGAGAATATTTCGAATCTTAAAATCGTTCAAAGTTCAACTTCTAAATAATAACAAAACCAAGTCACCCATTTTATGTGATGATTTTCAAAATACGACTGTTATAAGTATTATTACATGTGATTTCCAAAGTTAAAATAAACATAAACTAATCACAAAATTATACAGGCGAAAGGCCTGTATTTATATAAAATTCATTTTACAAAAAAACGACACTTTTTAAAATGAGAATTGGTCGAGATACGTCGGGAGTCCCCGGAGCCCACTCAGCATCTACGATGCTTTAAGATTGGATAGATCTCGGTTCGACCCCGTGATATCTTATAAAGATAAGAGAATAACTCTTATCTTTATAAGATTTTTTTTTCAGTGTACTGGTAAATTAGCCAGTGTTGTACGAAGATGCGTGGTTTTCCGAGTTTCTGAAAAGCAGCTAAGGAATTCAGACCACTTGACAGACAATATACCAGTCTGAAATTCTTATTTGCTTTGCTGTAATTCCAAGCGACATCAATGAGTCGGGTTCTCTCACAGATCAGTAATAGCAGCAAACGACCTAATAGGGTTCTATTTCTGTCAGCCGAGAATAAACAGCTATGCTGCAGCACCAGCATGAATCAATAAATCCATCGCGTCCTTTGGCAACGTTTCAGATTTCCAGTAATATACTCTTAGAGCACTCCTTGACCAATACTGCTCCTCATGCTTACACTTTATTTTCCTGGTTACTTCTGCAGGATAATGTGTCATTTCACAAGGCATACTAGTTGGGAATCGTCTCCCACTTGTTTACTCCTTCACTTGATCTCAACCACCCATTTAAGCAGTTGAAGTGGCAGAAACTGTTCACCACAATTAAAGAGCAGTTCGATCCTAACTGGTTGTTTCATATGTAATTATTAAATTTTAAATTATATGTTTAATAATTATTAAATTATTAAACATATAATTTGATGGAAGAGTTCTTCCTCAGTGAAAATCGGATTTTTCAACCTCAAAACAAACAAACCGACCAGAAGAAGACTGCTCTTTATAAGGTCGCCAGTTAGTTTATATATAGATATTAATATCATTAATGCTTCCAAAAATGAAACCCACTTTGAAAACCTTCTTTATAATTCATGGAATTGTTGTTAGTCTAGTTTCCATCACTGGTAATGTTGATCATTCTCCATTACGCGATTCTATTCCAAACCCTGCCAGCATCATAACAAGCTCCCTTATGGTCACTTCTAATCTACATTTACACATTGATTTGAAACTAATTATATTCACTAATAGCCAATTAATTTATCAGATCTTTCATATATGCAACTATATGTGTAATAGCTAATTAGCGCACTACATTAGATTGTTTCCGGCCTCAATTTAAATAAATTACTGAGTCACTGTAACTGAAAAGCTGGAAGAAACACAATTTACTCTTTCATATCAAAGTGGATTTGCATGTACAGCACAGAGATAGTACAGCCGAAAATATCCCCTACACAACAATTGACTGCAGAGTATTGAAGGGTAACTTGAGCACTGTCTCTTGGGAAGAGATGACGACGGAAACAAATATTAATACCTTGTATCATAAATTTATTGCGATTTTTAAAAAATACTCGCACAGTCAATATTATGAGCACAGTTTCAAGTACTATAGAAATCTAATACATCATAAATTAAAAGAAAGTAAAACCGAATACTACAGAAATGAATTTCTAAAATGTCAAGGAAACCCCAGAAAACAGTGGAAGTTTGTGAATAAATTAATCGGCAGAGATGTACACAAACAAACCCTACTCACTCTTAAAGATATCGATAGGAATAGAGAAAATGGAGGCAGAGGATTAGCTGAAGAATTCAATAACCACTTTGTCAAGGTCAGTGAAAGTATTCTGAAAAATGCTAAAACCTCCCCTCAGAATTGCACTCCCAAGAGAAGTGATAACTCCATATATCCTTTCCCCACTTGTGAACATGAAAACAACTAAAACTACAGGATAAGATGGTATTCACACTAGCATTGTGAAAGAATGTCAAATGTACATTATGGAACCCCTAATGTGCATTTTTAACTTATCACTGATGATAGGCACGTTTCCATTTGTACTATAATATGAAGCTTAGAATAAAAAAAAATGCTTAACAAAAAAATAATAAAAATATGAAATACCGAAGAATAAATAAACATTATACCAAGAAATAATTTCAAAACTTGAAAAAAAATGAGATGAAAAAATATATATTAAGATATTAAATTAAAAGCAAAGCTATATTGTTAATATAATGGAGCATCCTCTCTATCACTACTAGGCTATAAGAGATCTTAACTGAACGAGATTTATGCAATTAAGGACAAATTATTAATTTGACATAATAATTTGTGCATTTTTCGAAGGTAAAGATGGCATAGTAGCTGGTACAAAACTTGATCAGAGATCTTATATAATTAGAAGTGTTGAACATAGAACCGATAACTGAGCGTAGAAAACTTACCAGATAACAGAAAGAAAAGAACGAATAATAAAAAAAATGAAAAAATGAATTAAGCAAAACGTGAATTTAAAGTAATTGGAAATGAGGAATAAACGAACCAAAAGCCAGATCTATATACGGCAAGCCAGCAACATGACGTGTGCGGGCAGTTTCATTTAAAACGTCATCAGGTACAGAACGGAGAAAACCAACTGTGAGCTTTCCGTGTGGTTTTATGAAAATTATAAAACCATGCGTAAAATTATTGTTTTAATTAGAATCGCCAAGTCCTGGAAACTTCTTTCTTGAGTAAATAAATATTTAATTTTTTTGTTCATTGCATTAATTAACTTTCTTTTCGGGATCCCTGAACCGATTTGGTGCTGTGGGTTGAAGAATGTTTGTAAGTTAATGAAGCTTCAATTCAGTTTATTCTTGCGCCATGTTTTCTTTGACAACAAGATTAACCGTTATTCTGTTATCCCTATCGCATACAAATCAACACTATTTCATTCTACATACCCACAAATACTTTAACTTTCATTCAAATATTCCAGCCCCAATGCTAAGAACATCACTCTCTGTGTAAGTAAGAGTGAATAATGTCTTAGCATCATTTATGGCTCCAAGAAACAGACTCGTTTTCTTTCATTTCTGAGCATTAACAGAGATAAAGATAGAGCACTGAAATGGCGCTGCAGGATCTTTTTCGTTTTTCTTTTTGTCTGAGATATCTGGAAAAGTAGACAATCTTGCCTGAAGATATTGTGCTGGTCATTAAGACTAATCCGAAGTTTATTTCGATATAAACAGAGAATTCTAAACACGTGTAGCTGCCTGACACTGAGAAGAATCATACTAAAATTATTACAATGTGATTATAACTAAACGTTTTCTTAAATATTCTGCATATATATTATGTAATTGTCAAGAGTATTTTTTGTGTTCCCCCCCCTCCCCACTTAAGCAGCAAGTTTCATGTCGAATTCTTGAATATACCATTGCATACTATCTTGTCACTCTTTAGGATTTCGGCTGAATAATTAAACATGGTAAGATTGCTATAGATTCGAAGCCTGGATCTGTGGACTTCAGAAATGGCAGTTTTGTTTTAGTTCAATGCATGACTGACTTCATCTAGAATAAATGATTCTTGCAGTTTTGGTGCTGGTAAAAATATATTATGAGCTCATATGACTGATATTCGATTTTGGCATGAATCGACTTTGATCCAGTTATATTTGACAAACATAAACTGTTTTAATAATCCGATCCGTCTGTTGGTGTTATACCATTCGAACAAATAACACTTTGGAATGACCACCCTTGAAATATTTTCTAACGCGTGTTTGGTTGGGTTCCAAAATTGACTCACCAATTCACAATAAACGGCGAAAATATATCGGCTCGTCCTATTGAAGTTAGTGATTTCTTGTTTCATATAAGCGAAAGTTTGCACCTAAATGTATGATGACACTAAGATATAAATTACAACTAAAATAGAAATACATTTTTATAACTGACTGAGATGCGCATTTTACATTTTGGTTAAGAGTGAATTTTGCAACCCGTGCTCAAGTACTCATTTGACAAAGGGAATTTAAAAAAATAATAAAAGCGAAAAAAAGAAAATAAAAACTCGTGTTAAATTCAGCTCACCGAACAAAAGTGATCTGATGCTTAACTTAACTTACAACTTATTTTAAATAATATCATTAACTAATTAGGTGGCAGATAAATTTAGTCTTTTGTCATGTTTAATGAAAGTGCGAAGTGACTCGAGACAGTCTCATGTTCGGCGTCTAGAGTACGGTTGGCTAGTTATTTAAATTTAGCCCACTCACGGTACTAATGCTAAGATGCCTATTTACCCACTCACCCTCTTCGTCCTCATGAGTAACGGATCTCAGGCCGAGATCCGTTTCTTCCAGATCTTCCAAAAAGAATATTTGCTTTTGTCAATTTCTGCATTATATCCATGTCAGTTTCACCTTTTGTACCTGCATTTGCTCCCAAGTATACAAAATTCTCAAATTGTTCTATTGCATGTTGATTGATTTTGATCCCTTTATGGAATTTACTGTTCAATTTAAGAACGTTGTTTTAGTCATATTTATTTTACGAGCAACCTTTTCAACTGTTTAATACAATGTTTCTAATTTTTATTGTATATCATTATACTTTTATGATATAAAGACAATGTTGTCTGCATAATCTAGTTCCTTTTCTTCCACCTGTAATGTTTCTCATAACTCAGTCAATGACCATATTAAATAGTAAACCACACATTGCACAATTCTTTCTGGAAGCAGTCCTTATCTCAAACCATTCTGATCTGATGTTATTTACTGCACAAAAACACCAATTTCACTTCCTTTATACATTTATTTGATTGCTAAGATGGCTTAATCCTAATAGCTTATCCTTCGTTTGAATATTATAAAGCCAAATCTGAATGGTTTCCGGAAGTATATAAAAGGTTGCTAACCCCTATCGTACAACATAAAATAAGATTAGTCCAAGCAAAAGCAAAACTTACATAGGAACAGTGTAAATGAGAGCAGCACCAACATCCCAATGAAAGTGTATGGAAACTCAGCAGGCTAGTTGACTCTCAAGGGGCCCATCGAAAGCTTTTGTGGGGGATGGAGACGCAGACAGGCTGACAGATAACACCAATAAATAAGGCATCAGAAACTATACGGTCTTCTAGATACTTCTGTGAGAAAATACAGACCTATTTACGAGTGAGATATTCTATACTTCAGCTGATGGGAAAGCGTAGTCCGATGCTCTTATTCATCAGCAGAGTAGGATTTAAGAACGATAGCTATTTATTTCGATGTCGTTAGGGATCAAATGGTTGTGGTTTTAGGAGCAATAAGGTTCAATTCATCACCCAGAGTGACCATAACGTCCTCTGAATTCGCCAGTAGGGGAGGGCTTCTCTTTAAAATCAGTATTTATGATGAGCACAATAGTCAGAGTTGGATTCATACTTATTTGAGGAAATGGGAGGAGGAGGAGAGAGATTTTAGGAGAGAAGATTGAAAATAATTCACATATATTAATTTTTGTGGTATTAATATAATTTGCTTCAGTGTTTCCCTAATATTATTTATTTATGATTTTTAATTTAACTGAATTATAACTTTATATCAAGAACAAATCGGTTTCTTTTTTGTTATTTATCTGAATCATGCTTCTTAACGTTTAGACCATATTACGCTGTATATTTATTCTTCATTAGTGATCAAACAAAGTATTTTTAGAAGTAGATAACTGAAGTTACTCTGACATTGTTAACAACAATTTCTCTTTTATTCAACAATTAACGAGAGAACAAATAGATTGAACAATGAGGTAAAATTCCATGAACACAGTGACAAGTGCTAATCTTTAATCATTATTAAACTGAAGGGCTAGAGAAAAGGTGTATCATAATACAGATATAAGTTAATAACTTTCCATCCACACACATCCACATACACATGAACTCCACAATGAATACAACAGCAAAGAAGAAGTTAGCATTAAAATCCGTACCCATAACTAACAAGATCCGATCGCTCTTTAAAAGACTAGCGGTAAGAACTCCTTAGCATTTTAGTTGATCATTCATTACTGCTATTTGTTTATTAATAATCATTTTTACACTGATCAATATTGCGTTCAAGGTATTTTGAACTGTTGGGTCTCCTATTTGTAGTGCACCAACTCAACCATGAACCTATTTTGAGAATTCCATCAATTAACCATCACTTGTGGCATCTTACGGGTAATGTTTCAAGTTTTCTTTGCCTTTTCGAATTCTATCAGAGGATATTCCAAGTGAATGTGTGATTCTCTTGTTGAGACTTGTTATGTTTAGAATTGCAGTCGAAGTATTTAAGACCATCATGTCAGCGTAATTATGTGTGTGTTCTCTTGATCTGTTTGCTTGTTTTGCAGGATGGAAAAACTGCAGTTATGAGGGAATGTCCTGCTGCGTCCTTCTGTGTGTGAGCATCTTCACATGAAAAGTCTGTATATAGATTCTTCGTTTCGCAGTCAAGATTCAAACAAAACACGTCTTTCCGACAAAAGGGAATCGTCGATACCGCAGGCTTCCCTCTCTTGTTAAGGTCATTTCTTTTTTTAGCATGAGTAGAAATGGCAGCGCTGTGAACATAGGTGGACGTGATATTCATTAATCGGGAAAATGTACATTTAACACACACACACACACACACACACACAGGAACAATAGGGTCAAATTGTCATGATCACCGTGCTATTGGTTCGTAAGTTCCCCTTTCCCCACATACTTCTTGCAAGAAATACTATTGTTGGGTCTCATATTTGCAGTGAGACCCAACAGTCTCACTGCAAATGCGTGGCATTGACTCTATAAAACGGTTGAACTCTGCAGGAAGTATTTGGGAGTATGTTCGGGACTAATTATTCAAATGCTGGATTTCTCTCTTTCTCACTCTGTGCATGCGTGCGTGTGTGTGTGTGTGTGTGTGTGTGTCTACAACCCCAGAGATGTTCTTTAGAATTCAAGCTTGAGTTTGACGACGATAACACACCTAGAAGTCGCTGTCCTGTTTGAGGGTGGATCGGATACTCTCCAACAGGCAACGTGACACAGCACACAACAGATCTGGAATATAAGTGTCATCTGGGAAGGGGCATACATTAATTGCTATAATAGGCATGTGTTTTGTAGTAACTAAATACGTATCCTTATGGTCTACGAATATTAGAGCTCTAGGAGATTCCCAGGAGAAACATTTCCAACGCCATAACTGTCATCCCTACTTGTTTCTGCTAGACTATGACATGGGAGGATGCCTCCCCTCATCTTTTTGCCTAACCTTCCATCATGGTACAGATAGAAAAATGAAATTCACATTAGAAGGCAACATTTTTACAGTCATCAAAGGTTCAGTAACATATCTCATATGCAAACACAGAGGCAGTCATCGATGATCAGGCATAAGTATTGGTACTTTAACTAGGGGACCACCTCAGAGGAATGTATATGGACGTATGATAGAAACATCATTTGCCCTGGTTAAATTCTATGGTCAGCTATTTCACAACATTTTTATCCACGAGCTTGCACAAGGAAGACAACGTGCTTGCGCGCCAAGACTAAGACCATCGATAAGAAGTAGGAGCACACCATTGACTGGACGACTGCTATTCTGTCAAGTATCCTTCTACCCTTCAAATACCTTCACTACAGCATTCTGCGAAGAGCCATATTGGCAGTTTCTTCTTTATTGATGATATCGAATTAATTCTCGTGCATTGATGATAATCTGGTAAAAACTACTTGATCTTGTAGGGAATAATACTGATAAAGCTTTTTTTTAAATGCATTTTAATGCATTCATGATCATTGGACAAAACTATTTGAACGGGATGTAAATGATATGCATAAAGCTAATTTTCATATTGATCATTATCTAGTAAAAGTGTTTGAACCAACTGGCAAACAAGAGATAAACCAATTTTTGTGCATTAAAGATCAGCTGGAGACAGTGCTTGAACTTCACTGGAAACGACATAGCTAATGCCAATTTTCATGTATTAATGATCGTCTGTTATAAGTTCTAGAAGCCAATTGGAACAGTATGAGTAAAACCAGTATTCAGGCATTGATGATCATCTGGTTAATGTGGTTAAATATGCTGGAAAAGGTAAAGTAAAGCTAACTTTCATGCTTTTATGATACTAATGGAAGTGATGTGTAAAGCCAATTTTCATGCTTTGAGATATCTAATAAAAGTTCTTGACTCTAATAGAAGCGATATATGTAAAGCAAGTTTTGATCCATTGATGATTATCTGATCTGGTAAAAATCGATTGAAAGTTAAGGGAAATGATAAGATTTAATTCAATTTTCATGATCATCTGGTAAATGTATATCAGCTGGGAATGGTATGGCTAAAGTCATATACTCATTATCATCTGGCAAGAGTGCTCGAAACTCCAATGGAAGGGAATGGTATGGATAAAGTATGGACAATTTAAAAATTAAGGACTGATTTTTTTTTTTTTAAATGCATGCATCTGTTGGAAAAGTTAGAGTAAAGTCAACTTTCATGCATGATGATCATGTGGTAAATTGCTTGACGATCTAGTGAATGCTATGGGTGAAGCCAATTTGCAAATATTGATAATCATGCAAGGATAATTTTTCGATAAAAATTCCTGGAACCAAGTAGAATAGTACAGGAAAATATATTTCACGTTTTTGATCATCTGCTAAAATTGCTTTAACCTATTAGGATGGAAGAGATAAAGCTAATTTTCAGGGCTTGATTACCAATTTTAAAAGTATTCAAACCCACAGGGAATGGTTTGTGTACAGGCAGTTTTCAGGTATTCATAATCAGCTGTACCTGCTTAGGAATAGTGCCGATAAGGCTTTTGTCATAAATTGATAGTCGTCTTTTGAAGTATTTGAACCTGTAGGGATGATAATGTAAACTAAATTTTATGTATTGCTGATTATTTGGTAGGAGCTATTAAATCGGCTGGAATGGTGCAGTGAAATTAATTTCATCTGATGATGATTATCTGTAAAATGCTCCACATGCTCAGAATGGTGTTGGTAAAGCCCATTAGCCAAATACGAAAATCCAAGAACCTTCTTATAATAGCACTTGAACGTATTTATAATTGGTAAAGGTGCGTGAAAGAACTGAAAATGGGACAGGGAAACCAATTTTTGTGCACGGATGATGATCGATTAAAAAGGCTTGACCAAATGGGAATGGTTGGGTCTTGCTAATTCTCATCCGTTGAAGTTCAGCTATTTTAAAAAGCTCTTGAATTCCACCGGCAATGATATAGATAAAACAAATTTTCATATAATCATGATTGAGTTGTAAATATGTTAATCTGCTTGAAATGGTCTAGGTCAGGGATTCTCAACCTGTGGTACGCGTACCACTGGTGGGTGGTACGAAAACAGATTTGCTTACTGTACATCTAATATCTTGAGTTAAATATAGTGGTACGCCACTGGAAAAGGTTGAGAACCCCTTTGAGAACCCCAAAAAGGTAAGACTTTTTGAACCTGTGAGTAAAGAAAAATTTTGTGTATTGAAGATCCTCTTGCAAAAGTGTTAAATCCACTGTCATTATTATCAGGAAAGCAAATTTTCATGCATTGATGATTAACTGATAAAAGTGTTTCAACCTAATGGGAAGCATAGATAAAGCTAGTTTTATACAACGATATTGTTAAAGGGTGTGAACCTTATGGGAATGGACAAAAAAGTCTATTTTCATGCATTGATGGTTATCTGGTAAAACTGTATGGTAACACTCAGAGTGGTACAGATAAATCAACTTTCATCCATTGATGATCATCTGCTAAAATTGCTTGGACCCACTGAGAATGGTATACATAAAGACAGTTTTCATGCATTGATAATCATCTGTTAAACCGGTTACTCAGATTAGTCCAAATAGAGCCAATTTTTATGCATTAAATATCATCTGGTAAAATTGCTTGGGCAGTCTCAGAATGTTTTCATGTTTTCATGCATTGATAATCATCTGTTAAACCGGTTACTCAGATTAGTCCAAATAGAGCCAATTTTTATGCATTAAATATCATCTGGTAAAATTGCTTGGGCAGTCTCAGAATGGTGCAGATAAAGCTAGTTTTAATGCATTGATGAAGATCTGGTAAAATTGCATGTGCCCACTCAGAATCGAACAGATAAAATCAAATTTCAGGTAGAGTTACCATACAGAAAAATGCTTGAAACACTGAGAACTAAAAAAAAAAAAAAAACCAGTAAAACTAGTTTTCACGAATTAATAATTACCAGATAAAAGTACTTGAGTTTCTGCAGAATATTATCAGTAAGTCAAATTTTGCTTGATGATGGCCATAAGGACGTTGAATACAGGAAAGTAATGCTAATTTGCATGTATTGCGGATCATCTGATAAATGTGGTGGTACACACAGAGAACATTAAACGCAGTTTTAATGCATTGATGATCATGTGATAAAGTGCTTTAAATTATCCGCAGTGGGTAAAGTCAGTCAGGAATAGTAAACCAAGATTCATGCATCGATGATCACCCAGTAAGCGTCCTGGGCTCGCTTAGAATTTCACGGATAAAACAAAATTTCATGCATAATGATCATCTGTAAAACTGCTTGGGCCCACTAAAAATGATACAGATAACGCCAGTTTTTATGAATTGATAATCATCTGGTATAACAGATTGGGCCCATTCAGAATGATACAGATCAATCCATTTTTCTTCTGTTTGGTAGAACTGCGTGGGGACCATTCAGTTGGTACAGATAAAGCCAAAGTTTAGATAGAGATTATCATGAAAAAAATTATTGAAACTATAATGGAATTATGAAAACCATTTTTGACGTATTCAAAAATGTCAGATGAATGTACTTCAATTTCTGCAGAATGTTATGGATAAATCAAAATTTTGCCTGATGATGGCTAGAAAAACATTGGATATGGTAAAGGTAAAGCTAAGTTGCAGGCATTGGAGATCACATGATAAATGGGGTGGTACCCACAGAGAACATTATATGTAAACCCAATTTTCATGCATACCTTACCATCTGGAAAAACTGCTTGGGCTCACTCAGAATAGTAGAATAAGCGATTCCTACATTGATAATCGTTTGTAAAACTTCTTGGACCCACTCAGAATGGTACATATAATGACATTTTTCATGTATGCAAGATCATATGGTAAAACTACTTGGGCCCTCTCTAGATGGCAAAATAAATACAATTTTCATGCATTGATGGTTATCTGGTAAGACTATTTGGGCCCTCTTTCAAATGTACAAATAAATGATATTTTCATGCACTGATATGTTAAGCCTTCAGTATACAGATAAAGCCAATTTTCATTTACTGAAGATAATCTGGTAAATCTCATTGGGCCCATACAAGATAGTGAAGATTAAACTAATTCATACATTGATTATCATCTGTAAAAATTTTCAGGGGTCAAGTGACAATGTTATAGAAAAAGTCATTCTTTAGGTATAGATTACCATGAAGAATAATACTTCAAACATTCGGAATGTAACGGAGTTATCAACTATTTTACACGAGCTGATAATTATCAGGTACGAGTACTTGAATTTCTGCAGAATGGAAAAAATCGCTTGAATATGACTAGAAAAACATTGGGATGGTCAAAGTAAAGTTAATTTGAATGCATTTCTGATCATTTGATAAATAGGTTGGTATACCCACGAGCGTTATATCTAAATATAATTTTCATGCATTGATAGTCGTCCAAAAAAGTACTTGGGCCCATTCAAACGGACATAAAGCAAATTTTAAGTAATTGATTTTCATCTGGGTAATCTGATTGAGACAACTCAGAATGGAATAGATAAAGCCAATTTTTATGCAACGATGATCCTTTGGTAAATTGCATGGATACACAAAGAATGGTACAGAAAAAAGTCGAATTTTCTGGCATAAAAAAGAGGGAAGTTTTAAAACACTAGGAATGTATAGGAATTAGAAAAACATCTTGACGAATTGATACTTATCAGGTTAAAGTAGTTAAATTTCTTCACTTACCCATAAAAACTCTTCACTTACCCATAAAATATTATGGGTAAGTGAAGAGTTGTATGATGATGGCTTGTAAAGACGTTGCTTATGGAAAAGGTAATAATTTAGGAGCATAGATTATGTGATAAATGGGCTGGAAACCAGAGAATAGTAAATGAAGTTTTAATGCATTGATCATTATGTGATGAGTGCTTCAGCTTATAACAAGTGGGTAAAACCAGTTGGGAATAGTAAAGTAGATTAAGATGATCATCTGGTAAAGCTGTTTAAACCTCTGTGAATGGAACACATAAAGCTGATTTTGATGCATTGATAATTGTCTGGTAAATCTTCTTGGGCACAGTCAGAATATATAAAAGACAATTTTCGTGCATTGATAACCATCTGGTAAAATTGCATGGCTCATTGGAATGATATACAGGTAAATCCAATTTTCAGACATATTTGAATATGCAGAAAAATGCTTGAAACACTAGGAATGTAACTGAATAACGAAAACCATTCTAAACGAATTGATAAATATTAGGTAAAAGTAATAAAATCTCTGATGAATATTATGTGCAAGTCATATTTTGTTGTTGATGTCCTGAAAAAAAAACAGGTTATGGAAACGTTAAGGGTAATTTGCATGTATTGCTAATTTTCTGATAAATGGGGTGATAAACAGAGTGTTTTATGCAAAAATAAATTTCATGCATTGATGACTATCTAATAAGATCTTCAACTTACAAAGCGTGAGTAAAACCAGTTGGAAATAGAAACTTAGAGCTAATTTTCATGCATTGGTGAAGATCCTGTAAAAGGGCTTGGGCTCACTATGGTAGGGATAAAGCCAGTTTTCATGCATTGATCATCTGAAAAGATCTTTAGACACCCTCACTCAGAATGCTATAGATAAAGGCAATTTTCATGCATCGATGAAATAAATGATCCAGAAAGAGCCATTTTTCAGGCATAGATAATCATGCAGAAAAATGCATGAAATACTGTGAGTGTAATAGAATTACGAAAATCATTTTTCAGAAATTGATAACTATCCGAAAAAAATACGTCAATTTCTGCAGAATACTAAAAGTAACTCCAATGTCTTCAGATGATAGCCTGAAAACACTTTGGTATGGTAAAGGTATAGTAATTTGCATGCATCTAATAAAGTGCCTTATAATCACGGAGAATGTTAAAGGTAAATTCAAATTTCACGCATTGATGATCATCTGATATATGCCTCAAGTTACCAGGAGTGGGAAAATCCAGTACGAAATAGTAACAGAGTTAATTTTTATGCATCGATGATGATCAGATAAATTACCAGGAGTTGATAAAGTCAGTCAGGAATAGTAATGTAAAGCCAATATTCATGCATTGATAATCATTCAGTAAAAAGGTCTTGCACTTGCTCAGAATTGCACTGATAAAGCCACATTTTATGCATAATGATAATCTAAAAATGTAAATCGACATGAGTCCACTCAGAATTGTACAGATAAAGTTAAGTTAATTTTCCTGCACTGATGATCATGTGGTAAACTACTTGGACACAACAAGATTGGTACATATAAAGCCACTTTTCATACAGAGAATATTGCAGAAAAAAGCGTGTAACAGAATTCTGAATGTCATTTTTCACGAAATGATAATTATCAGGAAAGTGTACTTGAATTTCTGCAGAATGTTATAAATTAAATTTTATTTGTTTTTAACCACTCATAATGGCTTAGATGAAGCCAATTATCATGCAATTGTGATCATCTGGTAAAATTGCATAGGTTCACTTAGAATGGCACAGAAAACGTATGCAGAAAATGGTTGAAACACCTAGAACATAACGGAATTAAGAAAATCATGTTTCAAGAACTGATAATTATCAGATAAAAGTATATATATTTTTCCAGAATACTGTAGGTAATTCAAATAGCGTCTCAAATAGGACTGAAAAAAACCTTGCATGTGGTAAACGGAAAACTAATTTGCATGTGTTGCTAATCATGTGATAAAAGGCTGGTATCCAAAAAGAACATTATACGTAAAGCCAGATTGTATGCAATGATGATCATCTGATGTGTTTCAACTTACAAGGACGAGATAAAACTAGTTGGGATGAGAAAAGTAATGTCAGTTTTCATGCATTGTTGTTCATCTACTAAAACCTTTGAGCCCATTAATTCTGTTTTCCCGCATTAATGACCACGTGGCAAAACTGCTTGAGCCAACTTGAATGGTACAGATAAAGCCAATTTTCATGCATTAATGAATATCTGATAAATTCACTTTGGTAATCTCATAATGGTACAGATAAAACTAATTTTTATGCATTGATGAGCATCTTGTAAAATTACTTACGCTCAGTCGGAATGGCACAGATAAAGCCAATTTTCATTCATGCGTGCTCATTTAGAAAACTCCTTGGACACATAAAATTAAAGTCATTTGAAACATTGATGATCATCTGGTAAAACTCATTTGGCCCATTCAGAATGGTGCAGATAAATTAATTTTCATGCACTGATGATCATCTCATATAACTTCATGGTCCCCTCCCAGAATTGTTCAGAGAAAGTAAATTTTCAAGAATAGATAATTATGCAGAAAAATTCTGGAAAATATGATAATGTAATGGAATTTCAGAAACAATTTTTCACGAATTCATAATTATCACGTCTATATATAATTATTATAATTATAATATAATCATAATTATCAGGTCAACTATGCCTGAGGATAGCCTGAAAAATGTTAGGTGTTGTAAAACTAAAGCTAATGCATTGCTAATCAACTGAAAAATGGACTTGTACCGAGAGAAGATGTTATGTGTAAATTCAATTTTCATGCATTGACGATCATCTCATAAGTGCTTCAACTTACTAGGAGTGAGTATAGTCACTTGGGAATAGAATGGTAAAGTGCAATTTCATGAATTGATGATCATCTGAGAAGTGTTTGAACTTACAAGTATGAGTATGATCAGTTTTGAATCTTAAGCTGAAGCCAAATTTCATGCTTTGATAATCAGCTGGCCAATCTGCTTGGGGCAACTCAGAATTTTACAAATAAAGTCAGTTTTCATATACTGATGATCACATAGAAAACTGCACATGGTCTATTAAGATTAGTATAGGTAAAGCCAGTTTTCACACATTGATGATCATCTGATAAAACTGATTGGGCCCACTCAGATTGGTACAAACTTCTTGGACCATCTCAGAATGTTACACATAAAGCTATTTTTCATGCACGAGAGACATTTGATAAAACTGTTTGAAAATAGTCCGAATGGATACAGATATAGCCAATTTTCATACATTCATGAATATCTGAAAGACTGCTTGAGCTCCCTCAGAACTGTACAGATAAAGCTAATTTCTTGGACCATCTCAGCATAGTATAGATAAAGCTCCTTTTCATATATTGATGATTATCTTCTGAAAGTAAATGGACCTACTCAAAATTGTCCGGATATTTCAGATTTTAAGTCATAGATTTTCATGTAAAATGCTTGAAACTCTGGGAATGTAACTGAAATTCGAAAACCATTTTGGACGAAATCATACTTTTGAGATAAATTCAAAAGTACTTGAATTTCTTTAGATTATGGGCAAGTCAAATTTTGCATGATGATGGCCTGCAAAAACGTTGGGTATGGTAAAGGTAAAATTAATTATATGCATTGCTTATCATCTATGGACCATGAAAAGGAAAGATGAAAAACGAATTCAAACAGCAGAAATGAAGTTCCTCAGAAAAAGAGCTGGATATACCAAGTGGGACCACAAAACAAATGAAGAAATCTTACAATCCCTAAAAATCAAACCAATTAATTACTACATACGACAGTATAAACAAAAATGGCTAGAACATTTAAATCGAATGGACAACAGCAGACTACCAAAAATATTATACAGATACAAAATAAGTGGAAAAAGAAGAATCGGAAGACCAAGAAAGAGATGGCATGAGACCGGAACAGGCCACATGGCCTATATTCCATGATAGGAAGAAGAAGAAGAAGCTTATCATCTAATAAAAGGACTGGTACTCACAGAAAATATCATATATAAATGCAATTTTCATCCTTGATAATCATCTGATAAGTGCTTCAAATGAGTGGGTATTATAGTTGGGAATAGGGAGATAAAGCTAAATTCATGGATTGATCATCATTATCAGGTAAAACTGCTTAGACTGAGAATTTTGCAGCTGAAACCAATTTTCGTGCATTTATGATTATCTGTTAAAATTTCTTTATCAGAATGGTACTACTCATATGCGGAATGGGGTGCTACCCACAGAGAACGATATATGCAAATACAATTTTTATGCATTGATGATCATCTGATCAGTGCTTCAGCTTACTAGGAATCGTTAAAACTATTTGGGAATAGAGCCTTTTCTTGCACTATTGATTAATGGTGCAAGTGCTTTAAGCCACTGGTCGAACTGGTATGGTAAAGTTAATTATGACGTATTGATGATTGTCTGATAATACTCATTGATCTGCTGGGTATGATATGGGTGAAGTGCTTGAATATGCTGAAATAGTAATGATACGGCTTATTTTCATGCATTGAACATCATTAAGGAAAAGTGCTAGAACACGTGAAAATGGTACTGAAAATGAAAGTTTCATTTCCCAGAGTGGTCATTATCTTGTAAAACTGCTTGAAAATTATGGATCAAATCAATTTTTTTATGGTAAAAGTATTTGGACCTGCTTTGAATTAATGGGTAAAGCCGATTTTAATGCATTAATAATCATGGCCCTCTTATGGAAGACCAATAAAAATTATTTCCATTGCTGACAGTGCCAATTCTATTTATCATACATCTATTATTATACGTTTTATTCAAATAAAATATAACTTAAAGTGCTACCTAAAAAGATTTAATTCACTTCACTTATGAAATAGTAATTTATGAGGTAATAGTCAGCAATGGTATATTTTTGCATTTAGTTTCGTCATCAGCCAAAAATCATATTAAAATCTACAACAACAATATCAAAAGGTGCGCGTGGGTGAAGCCTGTTATAAAAGTCAAATTTGTAGTATTAGAATATGAATCTGTATTCTCAGGCTCATTTATCAAGTTTTTTTTTTATGAAACTTGATAAATGAGTAGTTTAGGCTCTATACCGCAATGCTTTTTTGCCATGAAATTAGTTAATCTCTCTCTCTCTCTCTCTGCTGCTCACGCGAAGTATTAATTTGTAGCTCCCTCCCCCACCCCGATATTATTCTAAGATCCTGTGCTATTAAGTAAGCTAAACATTATGGCTACAAGTTGAACTTATAATGAATCAATATCCAATACTCTTATCGGATAAATGCAGGTATGCATGACCAGTATTCACCGATAAAATCCCTCACCTCAGAATACGTCTAAGTAATAATATGTTTACAGTACTCACGTTCTTCCTGGCTTCTTTTTGATTACATTAATACAATAAAATGTATAAAATATACATGTTTATAAGAAAGCAAACGATGTTATCTCTCATGATTCCACATTGGTGCGCAAACTCTGATGCAGTACTCCTGAGAATAGGTGTGTCAAGGTTATATGAGTATAAACCAGTAGTTGCCATAGTACCGACCGTAAATCCAGATTTAAATGTAGTTGCGTATATTGCGTTAACGGTGAACCAAGAACGAAATATCATATGGTGAATGATCGATAGAATATAAGTTCCACGATTCAATGTACACAGGGAAAATAATTCTAAATAAACAGACTGTAGGGTTGTTTGAATAACAGACAACCCGAACAGATAATACGCGCGGTTCATAGATCTTATACCTAATCCTAAACAAAATTTTCAAGAATTAATAGTCTCTTTCCGCCTTTAGAGTTGAATGAATCACTGTCGGTATTGATTGAAATGGATAATTTATTTTCTTCATTGGTTCTTTCTCAATGTATCATTAATGTTGCAAAACTGAAAGGGGGAGGGTAAGTAATGTATGACAGAAACTATCAGACAAATATTTTATTATTCATCCTGCAGAACGGAAGTCATATTTTGCCTTTAATACTATTAATGGATAAAGGCATGTTTTTTTTTATTATTTTAGTTATTTTTAAGTGTCCAAAAGGAAATCGACTGCTATATTCCTTTAAAAATTATGCACATAGAAGAAAAGTCAACTTCAGTAAGAAAAAGATGACTAAGAATTATATTTTAAAACTAAATAATGGCATACCTGTGATCAATACTGAAAAGCGAATTTAGATCCTTTAGTGAGAGAAAAGATGCTTTTCTTCCCACTTGTACTCTTACACTTCCAGAAACCAAATCAATCTTAAGTTTTTGCAGAAGCTTTTCTACTTCATCCTCAAAGTTCTAATTACCATACTTTATATGTCTCTCGCTAGATGGCATCACCATAGAAAAGGTCAAAATCCATAATTTCATAAATGAGAGGGACTTCGAAGTCTGCTATTATGTAATATTCTCATTTTTGATGTTGCATAAAATCCCAGCAGAAAGAAATAGAGTAGAACATACTCTTCCGACGTCGGCGCCAACTATACTTGAATAAACGCTCTCCCCCATACATATTTAGGAAGTGTTCTGTGAGTCCCTACCAAGGCCAATACGAACACGATTAATGATATCATAAATCGTGAAGCAACCGAACGGCAGGTGTCTTAGTACTGCAAGTTCACGTAGAAGTTCCTTTTCCTACCCAAGCAGATGTTTGATTCATCCAACATGTATGGATGCTTCATTGGTTTCGACTATGAAATGTGTGAATGATGTCTTTAGGGAAAAAAAGATGAACATATTGAAATATGCAAGCGAGAATTTAGGAATAAAAATTTCCGGTGTCTCACAAGAGAAGACAAGTTTAAAATAAAACAAAAAGGAAATTATAATGCCGATTTTTTGCAAGGTTGTAAACAACTATAGTTGCCTTAGCAGAAACGAAACTTATTTCAAGGAGAAAATCTCTATAAATAATGTAACAAAAATGGATACTCAGATAAGTGTAGAGGTATAAAAAAGTAAAAGAAACGAGAAAATCAAAATCACCGTTGAAAGACAAAATATCGCTAAAACTTTATTTTGTCTTTCGACACGTTCAAAACACTTATAGAGAAGCCTCGTACAGCTTTCTTTTTTCATGCGATTATATATACCAAATTCTCCTTCAAAATTAGTAAAAAAGTATATATTTCCATGTTGTATCTATTTAATTTGAATCCACTGAGGATATAATAAAAGAAGAAATCGACATATTACCTTATTTCGACATATCTACTAAATATATATCGACTAAATATCCAAATATAAATCAATAAAGAATATAACATTATTATTACAGTTTATAACAAATGTGAATTATAAATAAAATTTCATATTGTATAAATTACGATGATTTCGTAAACTCGAATTTATATTCACATACATGTATAAAATAAAATAGAATATAAACATATTTTAAGTCAACTTTTAAAATATATTAATTATAAAGAGTTTTAATACATTTATTAGTATTTAATAAATTTTATTTGATTTTATGAACAGAATCTAAATTATAGATGCCATCATATTCATACCACTACCTTTACTATCAAGACTTACATCTGGTTGTGTGCACACACACTTGCTTTTTATTATGTAGATGAAAATTAGGACACATTTTCTATAAATTTCCTGTGTACTGACATAAATTAATACAAACGAGATGTGATAGATGTGCCTTCAATGATTTCTATTATCATCAGAAATGTTATATATCAGTTAATTAATAGACTGCAGTCTTAAAAAATAATGAGGCAGCAATATTACAATTTTTACTGTGTGTCTTGGCTATATGTGTTTAATTCGTCTCTCTTTTCAGTGAATGAAGCCGTGCTATTGTATGATAGTGATAATGTCACTAACACGTTACGGTTATTTTAAAAATTAGAGAATTTATTAGAAACTTCATTATACAGTTAAGTGTTCCCTTTTTTTATTTTCTCATAGCCAGATAGGATACCTTCAAAAGGGTATCTTCTTCACTTCTCCAAACTGCAGTCGTTTTTGCCTACTAATTGTTTAAAATTTTTCACGATAAGAGTTAAAAAATTACCCAAGGTAAAGGCATCTTTTATGATCAAGAACCACATTCACTGTAATGATACTCTATTTTATCCACCAAGAGCTCTTCTGAATAATGTCATATAATAAATGTTCTGTCGACGTATATACTAGGGTAGATGTATGCCCAACTCTGTGTTCTGTTGCTTCCAGTTGGGATGAATGATTTCCGTAATTTCTGTTCTTTTACCCTCTTTCACTGCGCTGATGCCACAATTTAATACCCTAATATTTCTCAGGACTCTCGTATTTGTGGTCTCCAGTTATTGATTACTTCCAACCCAGCTCTCAGATCATATATTAACTAATTTTAACTTATGGAAGTTAAACTTAGTTTGAACACTGTCTTGTATACAGATAATTTAGTGTTTCCACTAATTTCTCTCTTATTCCATATAAATTTATTCAGCTAACTCCCTACCATACTACCTTTCTAATTCTGGTGTCTAGTTCCATATTTAATTTGCCATCTTCACTAAAATCATTCCTAAATAGCTGAAATGTTTTATTTCTTCTATAGGTTCTCCATTCAGGATGCAGTTAATGTTTTCAATTTCCTGCCTACTTTCATTGTCTTCGTCTTTTTAATGCTGATTCTCCTACCAAATTTATTACAGTGTTTATTCAGTTTAGTCGGAGAATCCTGCAGAGCAAATACTTCTAAATACATCCGTAGTATATTTAAGTAGAAGTATTGCATCATCTGCATAAGTAAAGAGATGAGATTAACATCTCCCATTCTGGTATCAGATTTAACACCACTTTTCTTCATAATGTGATGTGTGGAGATAATGTGCACCCATGCCTCACCCTGATTTAACATCAAACCATCTTCTTGTGTTTTCTTCAGTTCCATGAAGAGTTGCTTGGTATGTCCCATCGACACCATACAACCGTAGCATTTTGAAGACCTTTCCTTTAGGTACTCTTTAAGAATGTGCCACGTGCCCAGATCTACGAAACTTATTTGCAGATACTTGTTATATTCCATGATTTCTCAAATATTTGTCATAAAGTGAAAATGTGATCCTGACAACCTCTATTTGGCCTGAATCTAGTTTTTTCTTAATCAAACTTCCTCTCCCCTTTTTACTAGCCGTTTATCAAGTACACGTACATAAATCTTAACAGGAACACTGAATAGCGAAATACTTCTCTTCTCACATTGTTTTATTTCTCTTTTTTATTAAGCTCTCTACTCCAATCATCTGGAATTCGACCTTCTGAAAAGGCATTCTGAATTATGCAGTGAATTAGCCACTGCACTTAAGTATTTCTGGTGGAATATCATGTAGTCCAGCTGTCCTTGCACATTTCAGGTTCTTGATAGCTTTTTATACTTCAAGTTTCTTCTTCTTCTATTACATCAGTCTTATGACTGGTAGCTCGGCAGCATTTCCTTCCATTCTTCTCTTCTGTGTGCTTTCTTATTTATTTCGTAGAACGTTTTTAGTCCAGTACTTTGTTTTATTTGATCAAAGTATCCTTTCCTTGGTCTTATTCTTTCTCTTTTTCCTTGGATTTTTGCCTTCTATTATCCTTCTCGTCAGACTTTCATCATAAGAAATATCCAATCCATCTGACTCTTCTTGTTATTAATGTGTCTTTATCAGTGTTCTGGGTTCATTTACTTCCTTAAGTACTTCTTCATTAGATTTTTTGTCTGTCCATACTTCAAGTATGCATATGTATTTCTGACCGCATTCCTGTTGGGAGTTTTCTGTCACCGTGCACACTGTTTGTTTCATTTAATATCTTACAAAGTAATTGTTTCCAGGCATCTAGAATATCTTTTCCATCGGTTTTCGTCAGCTTTATCTGTGATTCTTTTTACGGTACCATTCCTCCATTTCTGAGCTTTTTTAATAGCCTCCAGAATATTTTACCACCTTTCTGATATTTATTTTCGATGTTCTTACCAATGTCTTCCCAGGACTTTTTTTAAACTAGTTTTTAAATGAAAGTATCAATAAGGATACATTTCTCATCCTTTATTGCCTATTTAACTTCATGAGTCCGCTGTGATGTTATTATTTTCCTGTCCTTCTAGGCAACTCACCACATACTCCCCCCCCCGCCGCACCCAATGAAATCAATTAACGTTTTCTTCAGTTTTCCACTGAGACTTCAAAGTTCGGTTTTTGTTTTTAAACTTTCATTTTTTTTTCTTTAATAATATTTATCTACTGTGCATAAATTTCATATGTACTTAAATTGTTTACTGATATAAATTAAATTTAACAGAAATATCTAAAAATATAATAAAAATTACTTCTACGTTTTTCAAACACTAACAAAATTACACTATGTTAAAAATACAATAAATCTGAAACGAAATCTTGCATTAATATTGCACTTTTGCATTGAAGCACGTATATAATGATTTCTAAAGGCTAGTAGTTTTATTTATATTTATTTCAAAACTTTTCAATCTATTCTTGCTTGTTGTGATGATCTTGTATTCAGTTATTGTTTTTCCCTCTTTTGCTTTGTTAAGTGCTGTCAAATCCTCTATTGCACTTCTCGTGTTCAACACATTCATTATTTTAATTTATTACGATTTATATTGCGGTAGTTAAAATGATAATGTTAAGAAGGCTTTAAATGTTTACTTTATGTTGTAATTATATAGTTATAATTATTTGAAAATAAACGTCATTTATTCTAGAAAAATCATTGTAGTTCAATGCTCATAACTTCTCTTAACTCCAACCTTTTTTATCCACTATTTTTTAATTTTTCCTAGAAAAGAGTTAACAAGCGACCCAAGGTAAAGGTGTCCTTAATGATCCAGAACTTCAGTTATAAAATATATTTTCTTGTCATTAGACTGAAGTGTCTGCAGAACTTTTCCATCCTTATCCAGTTCGACTATTAATCCCCCGTTTAAAAAAAAAAACTCAGGAACGTTTCTGGCACCTAAAAATATGATAATTATGAGAGGTAGTCATTCGTATAAACCAGTTTCAGAATGTATTAAAAAGTTATTATGATATTCACATGACACAAAAAACTGAAATATATATTAATCCATGCCAAATTTCATAGTAGCTATATTACTTGCTTATATAGTTAAATTTGGAATTGGGTTGGAGGTTAAACCGACTAAAGTCTCACGTCGCAACGCTACTGAATGATAAGTACCGTATTTTTTCATATTTTAGTTAATAATCTTCGGTTAATTTATTAACCGAAGATTATTAACTAAAGTTTACATGCATTAGGTATTGTTTCTGGGAAAATTCTCATGCTACTCCTCTTAAACACTATTATTATTATTACGACTATTATAGCCTGTTTTTGTTTAGGATTGTCCCTTATTTTAAATACTTGGCTATTTTTATTTAATATATATATATATATATATATATATATATTAGGGCATTATGGGTGAGTATTGAAGGCAATTAGAGCAGAATAAAAGAGGAGGAAAAATTTTGTACATACTTTGCTTTGATACTAGGATATCTTGAGTATAGGGCTGTCATGACTGCACGTTGAATATGCCAAATAAGGGCATATTCAACGCAAAATGGCCGGAGGCGTGACCTGATTTGCAAGTTGTGGATCATCCAACATTCGGAGATTAAGTAGGGTCGGTGGACGTTGATTGAGTTTTCATCGCATTTGACAGCAATTGTTTCGTATATTCCAAGCATTGTTTCGTTGTCTTGTTCGTCTATAATTATGGTCTTGTCGATTTGCGGGATATGTTTCAGTTCAGGGGCGTGAGCTGCAATTTCTGTCTTCCCTGTACTCTGTATTTTCTTTTTCTTTTTGATGTTGCGATGTTCTTTTGTGTTTAGATGTTCTGGAATGGGGATGTTGCAATCCCGGAAGTGCTCTTGTAGTCTAGTCCATAAAGACCTAATGGTAGAGCCAGTGTAGGTGATGTCACAGTCTTTTTGACAAAGAAATTTGTAGACTACGTTGTGGTGTTCGAATATTTACATGCATATTAAACATGTATATCAAACTAGTTTACTGTTTGACATGCTATGATACTGTCTTAAAGTCGACATTGTCGGTATGGAGTCGGTTCTTCAGTTCTTACTTGAAACCAATGACGGCCAAAACGACTTTGTTGGATGAGTTTAATATGCAAGAATTTGATCAGTGTTGCATGTGTGAGATGCATTCGTCTCGAAAGTTGAAAGATGTGTGGAAGTAGAACGAGACCGGTGGGTGAATATAGTAAGAGTTTTGAGCGTGAGTGCCGGCTTGGTGGAGAGAACAAATCACGTGATAGAAGAGTAGACAATATTGACAAAAATTGTTAAATGCTGTACCTGTTTTAGTTGTTCATCAAATAAGAAGGAAATAGAGCGCTGATAGGCGTAGTCCTTTACTGAACAAATTTACAATGCTTCAATTTATACTAACTAATTCTACAAGTATCAGGGAAAAAATGGGATGATTTTTTGGCATTGGTTAGTGGAAATTGTCCAAATGTTATAGGCATTAGTAAGATAGTTAGTGCCTTTAACACTAAATGATGTAGTTACACAGATAAAATGTGAAGAGTTTAGTATTTTCAGGGAGGATAGAAAAGATGTGACTGGGGTGGAAGAGTATTGCTGCTGACAACAACAGATGAATCACAGTCCAGACCAGTAAGAGCAGAATATGATGATGATGGCAGTTCATTTGGGGTAGGTAATTCGGTGTTGAGATTGAGATCAGTAGGACAAAATACCGAGTTGGATGCTGCTACAGGCTAAAGAGTGGCAAGGATGATGTGGAAAACATGCATGAGAAAATCAGCATAATAAGTGCAAATCGAGTAATTATTATAGAAGCTTCAACTACGGAGACATAGAACCGAAGTAGGAAAGATCCCATGGCAAAAAGGAAATAACATTTATACACTTACTCAGAAATAACCACTTAAGCAGCATGCGACAGAGGGGATTTGGGGTATGAGAATGATGGATTTCGTAACAGGATTAGAAGATCTTTCTATAATGTGGCCACAGCGTCTTCGATTGAAGCATGATGTATCCATTCATAATTTCATCGAAATCAGTAGAGGACGTATGGTAATTCTGCATCTCTTATCATCAGCTTTTCTTTCCTGTAGTGTTAAATCTTGCCACTCTTTAGATAATTTTGTGACGATTGTCATATCCATTACTGATCTTCTAATTTCTTCTGAAATCAATTCTTCATACTGATAATGGATCCCAGATACTCAAATTTGTTGACTTTCTCAATTATTTCTCCATTACAGTACACTTATTTCTCAGGACCTTCTCTGTCTGTACCTCCTCCTTCAAGAACCATAATCTTCGTCTTATATGGTTGAGTTTATGTTCTTTACTCTCGCTGATCTTCTCAACTCCTTTGAGGATTCGCCCAGGCTTTTCCTGTAATATATCAGAGTATTTACAATTGCTGACCCATCGACCATCTGTCCACATTCCTGTCAAATAATCGGATAAGTAAGTACCAAGAATACGATACCCTTGTAGCGATTAAATATCATTAATTACAATATCACAATGAACAGTTGAAAAGTCATGTAGCCCACTGAGTCATAAGCGTAAAAAAACTACAAATGAAAACTAGAAAATGATAAATGGAAGGGATTGTAAAGAGTATTCGAATAAAGGGAAAAAAAGCAATTTTTTGTAGTAAGTTGCGTTTTGGTTTTTGTCGTAAAAGCTATGTACGCCCAGAAAATGATTCTCTATCTTAAAAGTTAGTTTTTCACAACCAACATCACAACTGTGTTCTTTGTTCACTTATCAGTGATATAAATCTCGCTCAGCTACATCTTTCGGCCAAGTTAGAGTTAATGAGATTCAGACGGCAGTTGAAAAGCTGTTTTTTTGTTTGTTTGTTTGGAAATTGTCCTCTCTGACATAAACAAATGAAAGAAGTTTACATGCAGCTGAGTGATATACACAGGTACCTGACGATAATCCCATCAAGTGCAAAAGAATATAATAACATGTACTAATCACAACTATTTTCATCATCATAACGGTAAATACGGATATAGTACATGCAAGATAATTAATAAATATTTGTTCTATTATTTTAATGTAACAACTATTTTACTTCTATCTGGAGTTTGTCCGCAATATGCCATTGTTTTGGTTTTATCTATGGATATTTTCATTCCAAACTGTTCTATTATAATGCTTAAACTATACATTGCTCTTTGTAAACTGTCTCCATTATCTGATCATCTGCAAATAATAGCGTATTTATTTTGTTATTCCGGGAAATTTCTATGCAGGGTTATTTGAAGTGTTCTGCGGTATTAATATGCCATTAATATAAATATTAAAAAGTGTTCGAGATAGTGGACATCCCGGTCTTACTCGTTGGTTTATAGATTGTTTTCCCAATATTGTCAATATTGCATGTAGTAAAATATAACAATTGGTATATTTATTCTTTAACATATCAAACAGAAAACGCCTATTTTACTTCAAATGCTTTTTCATCATCTGTAAACAAAAGGTGAATTTCTTAAATAAATTCTCTTCTTTTCTCTTACGTAGGTTTGTAGAGGAAACCTTTCCTAAATCCATTTTGACATCCTAATAAAATATTTTTTATTATTAGAATGTCATTCTAATAACAAAATTGTATATTTTATTACTGGAATTTGTATATTTTGTTTGTATATTTTATTATTACAATTTGTATATTTTAATAATAAAAATGAATATTTTATTATTAAATTTAAATAAAACTGTATATTTTCAATTTTTCATTTAGTATTCTACTATACAAATTGTATAATGTATTCAATAAAATAATACTTTGCAATTAGCAGATCTTCTTTTTAAATATAGTAATTATTATACTTGTATTCCATTCTAAATTGGTATTTGTCCATTTCTGTACATTCTATTTAAAAATTTTAATTATAGTTCGGATTTCATCACAACTTGTCTTGTTGATTTACCATTTTTTTTTAAAATTTTACTTAGGCTATCCTTTAATAGATTCATTGTTATATCATTTAAATCGTTTTGTAACTTTTTGGTGTAATGTTTAAGTTGGTATTATCTATCAAAAGATCTGTAATCTAAGAATGCTTTTAAATCTACTTCAAAAAATTTTAAATGCAGTTTCGTTTACATCTGCATTCATGTGCTTGAGTATTTTATAGACATCTGGTATTATTTTGTATACGTGGTGCGTCTAAAAATTCGGCGAATTGTATCAAAAAACAAACAAAACAGAAAATACAGACAAATTTACTTTATCGGCCTTCGAAACAATCGCCATCCTTAACAACGGTTTGACCCGCAGGAACGAATTCCTTATGGATGATGCGATCAACATTGTCTTGACCTTGGACTTTTACATGCAACTCTTTTTGGCTCGCAGGGAAGACGGTGAACACCATTCCATCGATTGCCGCTTAGTTTCCAGATCGAACTGGTAGCACCAGGTCCCATCTCCGGTGAAGATGGTTTGCAGAAAGGATGGATCCTGATTACACATGGTAATGAAATCTTCAGAGGTTTCCATCCGTTTTACTTTCTGTTCGTCTGTCAGCTTGTGCGACACAAACTGGGAACAGATCTTCTGCTTTCCCAAATCTTCATGGACGATAGTGCCCACAGTCTCCTTGCTAATGCCCAATTCCTCTGCCAGCGATCGTAGAGTCAGTCGCAGATCTCGTGTCAGCATTTGTCGCAATCGCTCGATCAAGTCTGGGGTTCTGCTTGTCAACGGCCGACCCGAACGTGGCTATTCCTCAGTCGTTTCCTTCCCATCGTGAAAGCATTTGAACCAGTCGTAAACACATTTTCGGTTCACAGCTCCGTCCCGTACACTTGCACCAACATTTCATGCATCTCCTTCGCCGTTTTCCCCAATTTGTAGCATACCGATGTTCAATCGTTGTTCCATTGCACTGTGACCCTACCTCTGACACTGACTACATTCAACTACCCGCAGCGGTTTACCCTGACGGTCGAGTGTACTCCACGCTAAATGGCTTCTTGATGTGTCTCTGGATAGTCATGTGAATGCGCGCGCACCTGGCCCATGTTGACGTTCAGATATCGGACCATTCACCATTCTTTTTAGACTGCCCTCATATATCATTATCTAGGTACGATACAAATTTTGCCAGCTTTCTCTGTGTCTCTTTTTGGTTTCTCTTTTGGCTATTTTTATCAATTTCGTCTATTATTCACTACATGACCGTGCCTTAACCATCCTTTAAAGGATAGATATTTTATTTACAATTCTTGTTTTTACTTCAATGCCCCATACACATATTTGTTTATTTGTATGGTATTTTTATGTGTCACTAGACTTTCATTTGCTGATGATGTACTAATTTCTTTCATATTACTCCATTCCTTCTCGATGTCTTAATTTTCTTGTATTGTTTGTAAATAGTTATTAATCATCTGTTTGGTATAAATTTCTTATACATAAGAAATACAGCGATCAAAATAAAAGTATCCCTAATAATTAAGGGGATGCAAATCCCTTGTTGTTCAACTGCCAGTAAGCAAAACTCTAAGATCGAGAGCTACGAATCTATGAGTTTCATATATGCCGAAAAACTATCGGCGACTCCAAGTGTAAATGACCACTTGGTAGTACAACACCAAGGCAACTCGAAGCAAAGGTGTTCGGTATATATGAAATATATTTCATATATACCGAAATATGTATGCAATATATTTCATATATGTGAAACTCATAGATACGTAGTTCTCGATGTTAGAGTTTTGCTTACTGGAAGTTGAACAACAAGGGATTTGCATCCTCTTTATTATTAAGGATGCCATAAAAATAGCCGTTTGGCTTTAAATTTATGTTATAATATACAAACACACCTTTATGGCATTCGTATAGTAAAGGTATATAAGTTCTTTTCACTTAAACCTTGTTATCTTGTTGAGGAGAGGAATCAACCGAGCGTGAGATGCGGTGATTGAGTCATTCAATCCATTACCCTTGGAGGGTAATGGATGGCAATGCTGTAGCTAATGAAGTTCTAACTGAGGCTCTGCTATTGCTGTTACCCTTCTGCCATGATCAGAGCTTTAATTGCTCATAAACACATTATCCCTACACTGTCCTCTACAGATAACGGGAAAGATGAAAAGCATTCTTGCTTCGCCCCTTTAAGCCAGTCCTTATAAGGACCTTGTTATCTTCCATGTCTATCTACTCACTGATGAGACCTCAAAAAAGATTGAAACTGGTATGTGTCGTGACCTCTCCTCATAATGTAATTACAGTATTATATCCCCTAGGGGCTGTGTTTTTACATTATGAGAAAATATCAAGGATAGTGAGGGAGCTTGCGCCACCTTTGCTTCGAGTTGCCTTGGTATTGTACGGCCCAGTGGTCATTTACACTTGGATTCGCAGATAGTTTTTCGGCATATATATATATATATGAAACTCATAGATTCGTAGTTTTCGATTTTAGAGTTTTGCTTACTGGCAGTTGAACAACAAGGGATTTGAATCCCTTAATTATTATTAAGGATGCCAGAAAAATAGCCATTTGGCTTTCAATAAAAGTATCTCTGTTTAAAGCCTTTAGAGCATCACTCAGTGATTCAAATACTGTGAAACTTTGCAGTAATACATTGTGCGTACTGCTGAAGCGATATCTCAGAAAACAGACGTAGTTCCAAATTCACTAGCAGAGGCATTGTAAACACCAAATGCATGGAATTTGCATATCAGGCAACTCGGCAGGTGCAAGGAGGGTTTAAAAAATGGACAAGGGATTTTTACCTTCATTCCTGTTGTTAACACCCACAGTGATGGAACTAGCGTTACCCCAACGTGCTTTGGGGTAACGTTAGTGCCTATTGCAATGCTGCTTGACCAATTGCAACAGCATTTGCAATGCTGTGGGTGCACTCCCCGAATTTAGTGACTTGAACAAATCTCGACTAGGTCCACTATCTCCATGGGCTCTGCGACAAATGATTAGTCGTTTTGAAGAAATGGGATCGTTGGAAGTTAGACCTGGCAGAAGTTACAAACCAGTCACTACACACAAGTGAATGTACTTGCTACTGTCGTCGTGGAGCAAGCCATGAATAATAGCGTTGGTTTCTGCAGTGCATGTGCTGTATCGAGACACATCGATGTTCATTACAGATGCTACGGAAAATTCTACATTTCTTCCCATTCAAGATGACCGTGATTCAGGGTTATTTGAATGGGAAGAAATGCAGAGTCATCTTGATGACCCTGACTCAGGAGTTGCGCCAACAGTACTTTGAAAGTCGACTGACATTCGCTACAGTATTACTTGCTCGAGTGGAGCTGGCCGCTGCGTGGTCGTGGGTGATTTTGTGGGGAGATACTCATTTTCACCTGAACAGAGCTGCGATTACTCACAATTGCTAGATACGGGCTACTCAAAACCGGTATACAATCTAACAAATTCATTTGCATTACTTTCTGCAAAGTTACTTTCTGGTGCGATTCTACAGCTTTGTTTATCATTGGACCATTATTTTTTGAGGACATTCGCCAGTCGTGTCCTGTGACCTGCTCAGTTACTGCCAAAAGGTATCTAGATATGATAAACAAGTTTGTTGTTCCACAGCTACAGCAGCAGCGCGCCAGTGCATGGATTCAGTAATTTTCATGCAGGATGGGGCTCCTCCACACATCGGTCGATCCGTTCAGCAGGTTCTTCGAGAACTTATGGCTCGGGGATTCCTCAAAGACAGGGTTCATCATGATCAACCTGATAACTTGCAGTGCTGAAAGAGAGAATGATGCAGCATGTGTGCAACAATAACCTGACCAGCTGCTTTCTGCCGTTGAGCACACTGTGCAAGAGATATTGTTTGTCGTATACCTGAAAGGGAAGCATATCGAACAGTACAGGCCGTGTATGCATAACAGAAGTCAATAAAAATGTATTATTAACAATTGTGTTGCTTTTCTCTCTCTTACACACACACACACAGAAAAATTACATCTACATTAGGTACATCTAGTGCCCCTGGTGGTGAATTTTAGGACTACTTTTTTCTTAGATGTCGCTTCTCTATAACACACAACGTATTCCTGCAAAGTTTCCCAGCATTTGTATTACTAGGCGACGCTGCACAATGCCTTAACCAGGGAAATTATAAACTAGAATTTTGATCACCCTGTAATTTTAACACAAGTGAGTTAGCCGGTCTCACATAGGGCAGTAGGGACACCAGTTTTTCTTCCCGCAAACGGGCCATTAGAATACACGGAATTGACAAACATAATAGACTTATATAATAGCAGACTTAACAAAAAAAAGACATCTCATAGCTTGAATTGCGTCGGCAGTAAATCCAAATAATCTTTGTAATATACAAGTATTAAATCACATATGTACAAAAAATATCATAATATTCCTTACCAGATCACCAACTAGAGGATGCGGCCATAGCTTGTACAAGTATACGGAAACCGAGTGCAAAACATGGATAAATCTTGCCAATATCTTTCTTGCTAATGGGGAATTTGCCATTTTATCCAAGAGTGTTAAAGTCGTCATATCACGTGCTCCTCCCGCAACAGCCACCCAATAACCTCCTCTTGAGCTTTTTCGAATGTTGTCTGGTTCACCAGGCAAGTTTGCGAATACTTCTTTTTGTCCCTTGTTTGGTCCCTGAAGAGGAACTCTATAGTGATCAAGAACAGAAAATTAGCAAACAAGAATCAGAAGTGTAATTTTGTTTTATAATAACGAAAACAATGTTTCAACTAAAATTTGCATTGTAAAATAGAAAATTGTATGAAAGTTTACCAAATTATTTTTCGTTAATATTTTCTGAAATCCAAGATCAAAAATACTTGTCATAAATATCACTTTATCACAATTATTAGTTTTCATTTCTTCAGTAGATGAAAGCTGGTATCACTTAAATTACTGCACTTGAAGTTTAAACTGTAACTGAATTCAAAATTTATGTATAGTTTTAATTTTTTTTTCACTTTTCTGTAATCAATGGAAACCATTCTGCATTGCTATATCATCAATGATAACGTCTGTGTCTGGTTTTTTTTTTTCATAGAGAAGTATTACTATAATTTCAAAGTGTTGTACTAAATAAAACTAATAACAATAATAATTCTCTTTAGTACCAATCAGTTTTCAACTTAGAACTGGTGTTGCATTGAATTGAAATGAATTCTTATAATTTCGAATTGTTTCGAGAATAAAAAAATCTCGTCACAAATTGTTAATCTTATAATGAAATTATAGTAAAAATTATTGCTTGGGAAATTTTTCTCAGAGGACATTTTGATTATTTATATTTCCTTTGTTTTTGAAAAAATTATCATAATATTTATAAAATTAATAGCTATTTAAAACTCTGTAGTAAGATATAATATATTTATTAAATCTAATGAGCATATCAAACGTAATAAAGCACTCTATCAGTCTACCATTTTTTAATTAATATACTCGAGATGTATTCTTTTTTCTCAATTTAATTTTGTGATTCAGAATGGGAAATCCACCATACCCTTGGAGGATAACGGATGGCAATGCTGTAGCCAATGAAATTCCAACTGAGGCTTGGTTGGAATTATCCCTACACTGTCCTCTACAGATAACGGGGAAGATGAAAAGCATTCTTGCTTCGCCCCTTTAAGCTAGTCCTTATAAGGAATTTTGTGATTCAATTAGAAACCGAATACCCTTGGAGGGTAATGGATGGCAATGCTGTAGTCAATGAAGTTTTAACTGAAGCTCAGCTATTGTCCTGCCATGATCAGAGCTTTAATATCTCAATAAAACCTTATCCCTACACTGTCCTCTACAGATAACGGGGAAGATGAAAAGCATTCTTGCTTCGCCCCTTTAAGCCAGTCCTTATAAGTTTAAACTTGACGGACTGTAAGGAATTTTGTGATTGAGGACTTCCAGGGTAACAAATGGCAATCCTGTAGCCAATGAAGTTTTAACTGAGGCTCGGTTATTGCTGTTACCCAGCCATGACTAGAGCTTTTTAGCTCAATAACACTCCATCCACACAGATTTTCTTCATTCAGATGATGGGATAAAGAGTCAAGGGCTCAGTCCATCGCCCAGTTCTTTTAAGAACTTTAAGAATTTTGTGATTCAAGTGATTGAAAGCATGAGTCGAATGAATGAAGATGTATGAAACTCTGAGATGGTTATGGATGGCAATGCTGTATCTAATGAAGTTCTAACTGAGGCTCGGCTATTGCTGTTACCCTCCTGCCACGATCAGAGCTTTAATAGCTCAATAACACCTTATCCCTACGCTGTCCTCTATAGATAACGGGAAAGATGAAAAGAATTCTTGCTTGGCCCCTTTAAGTCAGTCCTTATAAGGACTATAAGGATAATTTTGTGATTCCATGGGATCAGATCCACAGAGAGGAGAATCACGGCTGGAGTCGCTCAAGGTTCTCTGTTATCTCCCCTGCTCTTCTCCATATGCATGACAGATCTCCCCCAAATTTCCCCGTCTACCACCGCTCTATATGCCGATGACACAATCATCATAGCTAGATTTCTCTAGCCACAAACCAGCTGCAGAGAGTAGTCAATGAATTGGAGGATTATTACACCAAATGGCGTATCGCGATGAGCCCAGGAAAAAGCTCCGGAGTGCTTTTCACCATACGTAAAGCAGAACCGAATACAAGCATGCAAATATTTGCTAAAATCATCCCTTAGTACAATTCTACTAAATATCTGGGAGTTCTTCTTGATAAACGCCTAAATTTCAAAACACACACAGATAGTGTCGCCACAAGCAAGTCAGACCATAGCACAGCTATATCCACTTTTGAATAGGAACAGCTTCCTAAGCATAAGCAACAAAATTCTCCTCTACAAATCAGTGATCAGACCGCAACTAACTTACGCCTCTCCAACCTGGGAACACACAGCTAAAAGAAACATCAACAGATTAGAGATAATCCAGAACAAATTCCTAAAAGTGGCAGTTAATGCCCCTGGGTTCATCAGAAACCCGCAGTTACACCAAGAAGCCAATCTTTCAGATATCAAGACCTACACGATAAGCATTGTAAAGAAATTCTTCGCAATTACAGATAATCAGCTAATTCGACAGGCAGCAGACTACAAACCCTCAGATCACTTCAAACATAAAAGACTGAAATCCGCCATCGCAAGAGAAAGCTGATACAGTCTACAATGCTTACAGAGAGCGGGTTAATTATCTACAATAATCCCATCACCAACAAACTAAAATACAGACGAAGGGATGAAGAGGGACTCAGTCGATCAACCAAAGAAGTTCCAAGTTCCAATTTGGTGATTATACCCGCACACCACAAGACAAACGAATCATAAACAGACTCAACTCTGCAGTCAGAGATGACCTTAAAGCATAGAAATCAACTTTGGGAAGAAAGATTGACTTCTATCTCTCCTGATAATCACTCCATTTGGAACCTAATCAGAAAGATCAAAAAACAAAAGCAAATCTCTCCAAACGGATCTAGGTCTCATCCACACTGATACAGATAAAGCCGAAGCAATTGTAGTAAATTTAGATAAGCAATGTAAACCCTCATATGAATATCTAGACTTCATTCACATCTACAAGATCCATCGACATGGCAGATGTTTATTAAAATCTTCTGTTTACAGAAGATTTTAATAAACTCCAATCAAATTGCACCCACATCACCAGCAGAAATATATGATATAACCAAGAAATTAAAAAACAAAAAGGCTCCTAGACCTGACGGCATCACCAACATAATAAATTCCAGCCTCCGTTTCAAGCACTTTCCTTCCTGCTGGAAGGTGGCGGCTATAATTCCAATCCATAAGACTTGAAAAGATCCGCACCAGCCTCAAAATTACAGACCAATCAGCCTCATCTAAAATCTGGGTAAAATTTCAGAGAAAGTTATTCTTAACAGATTCCATGCCTCCGTACACAAGTTAAACATTCTTCCTAATGAGCAGTTTGGGTTCCGTCCATACCATAGTACCACACCAGATACATAGACTAGTCGATACATCTCCACGGGATTCGATTGGCATCAATGCACTGGGGCTGTTTTCCTTGACATAGCCAGTGCATTTGATAAAATTTGGCATTATGGACTACTACATAAATTAATCTGAACTGAAATACCATTGGAAATGGCTCACGTAATTAAATCATACCTTTTTGACAGGCGTATGCAAGTTAAGATCGGCAGTGCGGTATCAGCACAGAAACTCATTTTGGCTGCAGTACCACAAGGATTATTACTGACACCGATTCTGTTTTCCCATGTACATGTGTGATATCCCGCATAATCCATTGTCATCTATCAAAGCCCTTTATGCAGATGATACAGCGGTATTAGCTCTAGATCTCTACAGCCGCATCTTCAAGAATCTGCAAGAAAATCTAATCTACCACTAATTGAAAAATGGTTCGCCAAGTGGAGATTGCAAGTGAATCACCAGAGGAGTATAGCCATGCTATTCTACAGAAGACCGATGCTTCCTAAAGGAGACATCTTCCTATTTAACATAAAATTCCCGTGGCAAACAGAGATCAAATACCTTGTTGTACTGCTGGGAAGAAGGTTGACTTTCAGCTGCCATGCCAAGACTTGTGTAAAGATATCAAAAGCAATTGCCAAGCTCTATCCTCTATCTCAGCAGCTCTACCTCTATCTCTACCTAATCAACAGGAACAGTAAGCTGAACACCAGAATCAAATTAGTTATCTACAATCTGATGGCTCGTCGTCCAATGCTCACTTACTCTTCTCCAGCTTGGAGCCATACCGCTGATACTAATATTCTCAAGTTACAACATTTGCAAAATAAATGTCTACGAATGATCCTAAACGCACCATGGTTCGTAAGAAATGTGCAACTCCATCGGGACACAGATGACCCATATATTTACACTTTCCTGCAGACTATAGCAACAAAGCTCTTTTCAGAAGTATCTGTACACCCCAACAAATTGGTTCAACTAGCTGCAAATTACGACGCAACAGATTACTTCAAACATAAAAGACCAAAAGCAATCTTAAACCCCAATTCTGATGTCTAATCTTCAAGCCTGCTCACGGCGAACAATTGGTTCATAAATTTTTCCACTCACTGTTTCCCTTTCAGATAGCATGGAGAATGAAAATCATTTTGCTTCACCCTTTATGCCAGAAATGTTAATCGTTAATTTTGTGATTACAAATGACAAATAATGCGATGTGTAACAGATACTGAATGACTCGATCACTTTAATAAATTTTAATTTTAATAAAGATGCTAAAATACTAAATTCATTTCCCAAGCCATAACTGAGATTGTTCTTAATTTACGATTTGGACACGTTTTTTCTTTCTTTGTATTCTTGAAATTGGTAAAACCGATGCACAAACTGAAATGGATTTAAACTTCTGCAAGGATTCTAAATACGAAATACCAGTAAAATCCATTTGGCTAGAGTTCGGATTGCTTTGCTTAACATATGAAAGAATAAAACGGCATTTATGTGTGTTTATGCATTTTGCGAAACACATCAAAAATTAGCTCTTACAGAAAAAATAGGAGATTAGCTGCAATTAATTCATTAGCGTTTCTATTTATTATGGTATATTTTGTTACTAAAATTTCAGAACAACATTCAAATTTTAAACAATAAAATCATTTTAGCCAAGTAGATGATTTTAAGTATTGAAATCTAAGAAATTATATGCATGTTTGAATAGGCTACTTAGCTGAAATGATTTTATTGTTTAAAATTTGAATGTTGTTCTGAAATTTTAGTAACAAAATATACCATAATAAATAGAAACATTAATGAAATTCATATTCATTGGACAGCATCTGCCGGAAGGATATGATATGTCTTTTAGATAATTTACTTATTTCTTTAGGTGAAACCTAAACTAACTTTAGTAAGCTAAACTGCATGAGCTAAATCGAGTGAACAAATGACCTAGCAATGCCTATCCTTCCGACAAACGTTCTCTAATGTCACATGTTCACTTGATCTAATCTTAAATATTACATCTTAAAAAAACTTCCTAAAAACACGTGATATGTCCTAAAAAAAACATTTTGACTGTATTCAGAATCTCGATAATCAATACTGCGGATTTAGTTCAAATTATTTGAACGATGTGACCTGTAAATGTAACTGCAAATGTTATAAATCACTGCTTGAAAAGAAATCAGCGGATACTGTAGTGTGAGGAACAAACAGCCATAGCGACCACCTTAATAAGATGTAGGATTTCCTTTTGTTGCAATGACTGCAGTAATCCTACACGGCATACATACTTTCCACAAGAGTACGATAGCGATCAATAGAAATTTTGGGCCATCTTCCTGTAGATATGTAATGAGATCCTTGATTTTGGGCGGACTTCCCTTGACGCTCCAGTTGATTCCACAGATGTTCAATAGGATTGATATCAGAGCAATGACCTTGCAACGCCTATCCTTCCGGCAGACGCTGTCCAATGTCATATGTTCACTTGATCTAATCTTAAATATTATATCTTAAAAAAATATTATATCAAAATAAAACCAGTCAAGTGTTGTGATGTTCATGTCCACAAACCACCACTATAGCAGCAATGACAAGAATGCATTGTCTTGCTGAAAGAGAAAATGGTCAGTTCCTTAGAAACGCCACAAAATAAAAAGCATTGCAATGTCCAGGATGTTGTGATACCTCTTGGAGTTCAATATTCGTGAAAGCAGAAAGAGAAATTAGACGCCAAACCAGGAAAAACAGACCAATACCATCACACCGCCACCTCCGAATTTGATATCTACGATTACACACTCTGGTAAGGGACGTTCACCGGGCATCCGCCACACCTACACCATTCATCTGTTCAGTAGAGAATATGTAACGTGATTTGTCTCTCCATAACACAGTTTCAAACATCCATATTCCACTCCACACGCTCTTTGCTCCATTGAAGATATGTTCGTAATATGGGTGTTACATATTGCGGTCCTAGTATGAAAACATGATGTAATTACTAAAAATAAAGAGCCAAAGCTTCACATCGGCGATGCAAAATTATACAAATGAAGTGAATATTAAATCCAACATCATTTCAAAGAACACCACTACAGAAGCTATAGACGTTTCGTGCAAAATTTCAAACCAATGACATTGAAACAGCTGTTGGGTCAGTGAAACCTTATCAAAATTAACCAATAGGAGGCGAATATATGAACGCTTTACCGTGCATGCCGCCTATAAGGTTTGGCTTAGGCAGCGGACCATGGTCTTCAATGCATGGTCCGTGGAGCTCTTTGCCATGTCCCCCCCACTCCAAGCCATTTTGAAAAAATAACTACTTAACATTAAAACGCGATTAAATAAAAAATAATTTCAATGAAGTCTGAGGGCCACTAAGTTATATGCGGTATTTAGTTTTGTAAGATGCTTTCCAGAGTCATAAGGAACGCTGTGCATTTGATACTTTACATAAAATGCTATAGAAATAAATATTATATAGAAACGCTTCTTCAGCCATTACCAGCGCCAAGCGGTACTTAAGTACTAGTAGTAATGTCGCAGGTGATTAATTAATTACAGGCTATCATTGCTGTCCCCTCAAACACACACACACACGCGCCTTTTTTTTCTTTCATGCTCATGTTTCTAAAATAATTAATTACTGGCTATCACTGGTCTCCCTTCACCTCTCAAGCGCACACACTTTTTCCCATATAACTCATCCGAATATTTTGATTTGTCTAAACTTTTAAGATCTTAATGTTCATTACTTTTTTCTAATTAAGCTGAAGCAGTAGTTCGAGTGCACTGTCTAGTGTCTTCCAGGTACACCTCAAAGGTTTTCGATACTTGGTTATTTTCATATAAATACAAGAGGATCTCATCCACACTCAGTCAGTCAGTGATATTCGTATATAAGCGCATGCAGGTTCGTTATGTCAGCCATAGTCTATTGTGGTTTTATATTGCCATACGTTTTTAGTATTACACCGGGCACTCTGAACCAAATCAAGATCAAGATAAGATATGGAATCGTGAAATTCCAAACATTCCACCTGTGTGTGAGGTCAACGTTGTGGGTTTTGGTTCTCGTATGGAATTGTGGGTAATGGTTAGAGATAAGGATTCGTGACGTCATTGAAGGGGAAAAGGAAGTTATAATAGTGGAGAGGTGTGACTTCCTGTATTTCGTGGGTGGCAGATTTGTGTGAATATCTTGTGTCTTGTTTTTTTTTTGTTTGATTTCAGTGGTGGCTTATGGGTACAGGTTAGCATATGGCATTGAGAGATATGGTTTGAGATAAGATAGAGTATGAAATGTTTGAAATTTCGCTGGGAAAAACATCTGTCAACGACGTCACGTAGGGTGTTTTTGGTTCCCGTATGGTATTATGGGTAATGTTTGCGTATGGAATTGGGGGATGGTTAGAGATAAGACAGAGTATGGAATGTTTGGTATTTCCCAGGGTGACACATCCATTTTTGACGTCAGGTTTGACTTTGGTTCAAGTGATGTTTAGGGTATGGAATTCTGGAGAATATTTGGAGAAGTGTTCGCATGTTTGGTTCCATCGTGCAAGTGTTGATAAATATTTGTCTACAGGTGTCAGCACGAATTTTGCAATATAAGTTTGTGGTATTTTGTTCCTGTTATTGAGTATGGGAATTTTCAGTTTAGAGTCAAGAGATGGCGGCAGGATTTAGACCTTTTCTGAATAATTAATTACAGGCTATCATTGCTGTCCCCTCAAACACACACACACACACACACACACACACACACACACACACACACACACACACACACACACACACACACACAAGCACTTTTTTTTTCTCTCATGCTCATGTTTCTAAAATAATTAATTACTGGCTATCACTGGTCTCCCTTCATCTCTCAAGCGCACACACTTTTTTCCCATATACAAAACTCATCCGAATATTTTGATTTGTCTACACGTTTAAGATCTTAATGTTCATTACTTTTTTCTAATTAAATGTTATCTTTATTACAAAGTTTTTGTTTATTGGAATTTTTAGTTTAATGTCAAAAGATGACATCAGCATTTAGAGTTAAAATGAGTTCTTTTTTGAATGAAAAACCAAATGGCATTAAAAAATAAAAATAAACGGAAATAAAAATGGATTACAAGAACTTTTGAATTTAGTCTGGAACAAATTCTAATGATAATTTAGATTAACTTACTTCCTCGGCAGAAAGCCTCTTCTTGGAACTAACGAACTTCTGAATACAAATAGACATTCCAAAATAGATGAATTATAACAATATATTCACAACACAACACGCACACACAAACACAAGGCCTGAAAGAATGAAATTGCAGTAAATAACCTGAAAATGTAGTTGACTCTTGATCCTTATAGGTTTCTGTCCGTTCCGTTAATATCATTTGCACTGTGCCTCATGGCTATGTTTTTCCCACAGTTTCTGTCCAAAGCGACATCATAGAGTTGAATTGGAAATGCATTTTTGTCGTGGGTATGTGCGACTTCCTATGTTTGGGTTTGGAACTCTTAGCGATTTCTTTTTAGAAACTTATTTTGCCAGCACAAATAAATAGTTATTTCTATATTAGCTCTGTAGTATAGTTTGTTAATTTCTATGGTACAAAGTTTCAAACATTTAAAACTTGAGACTGTAGTGATATGTTTATGTGAGCGTAAAACTCAACGTGTCTTATCATGACTAATATCCTCCCTCCCGCGACCCGAAAATTCGCATCTCTCGATGCTGACTTTTGATATGGTTCTATATCTTTTTTTCAAACTGATTGGTTATTTTCGTCTATTTTACTTTTAAAATTCAGTTTAACTACATATTCTAACCATAATAAATGAACAAAATAAATAAATAAATAAACTGTGAGTGAATTCACTGTGACTCCAAAAAAAAATTAAAAAAAATATATATATATATTTGTGTGGTCTTACTTAAATTTGCACAATGCATCAACGGCACCAAGTTGTTCTTTTAAATTTACATATTTTATTTGAGTGAAATATTATTTACAATATTGTATTTACTGAATCTAACATATAGAAAATAAATAAAGTGTAAAGAAATAAATAAAATACACTCCATTTTTTTGTTTCTTAATGTTCTTATTGCTAAATTTGCACTGTTTTTCAAAGGGAATGATTTCCCACGTTGTGGATGCTTTCCCATGATGGAACCCACAAGTGCCGTTTTCAACAATGTGACACTCATCTGCGAAAGTTTTTTCACTTGTGATCGTGGGAATTTGTTAGTGTAATAAAATCCAGGGTTACATTATTATTTTTTTAAACCAATACATATATTTTTGAGCATTGATATAAGAACGAAATCTTTGGTTATGTTCCCAATAACGTATAAAAGTACATGGTATTTTTTTCACGTTTTGGACAACCAATAACATTTAAATCAAGAACAGGTCTGCCTATTAAATCATTAATGTTTTTGATTTTTCTCTTCCTTTGGCGAGCAATATTTGATATTTGCATGTTGATTCTATTATTCAATCTCTTAATTCGTCCAGAGATAGTGAACCAGTTTCCCAGTTCAGCTGATGATTATATTTTATTAACCAAGAATTCTGTTTTTTTTTTTTAACTCTTTCAGGTAATTCTTTCCAACTACATGGTGATTTTGTCATTGCATGTCTTACAATAATTCCATCAGTAATACAAATTTCCTTAGGAAATAACGCTGAGCCCTTATCCAAAAGAAATTCTATTTTTGTACCGACCATGTGTGGCTGTAATGACACATGCATATTAAGAGTTTATAATCAGTTCTTGTTTTCGAGAAGATGGACAATTTATTTACACTAGGGTGTAAATAAGAAGGAAAAAAGAGATTGTGTATTTCAACAACTGATATTTCGTAAGTTGAGATATGGAATTAACAAATTCTAAGGATGCATCACATCTGGCCATTGAACCTCAAAATCCCGATTTCCTTGTATTTATGAAAACTGCTTTGCAGGTTTGAGCCTGCTTTCCCGCATTTCTTAATAAGAGATACATCACTCATAAAAATTCAAATATGTTTTTCAAAATCTACTTTTTATTGCTTTTTGCACTCGTAAATTTTTTGTTTTTTCACATTCATAACTAAATGGTATGAATTCATAACTATGGTATCAGATCTTAAGACTCTTTTGCGTGACCAGCTATTTTGATGTAATGTAACCAAGAAACGGTGATTAACGACCATTTTCCTTATTGATCTCTTTGGAAAATGTTAAGAGTCTAAACTAAATATTGTGAAATATTTTTAGGTCATTACACGTTTCAAATTTTTCTCTGTAAATATACTTGTAAATCATATTTCAGCAAAATAAAATATGCATTTGTAAAATGAACAAAGATGTGTGCTTTGTTGTTGTTGTGTTTTCCACAGTGAAATATTTACTCAGTTATTCTGTTTAGAAGTTGATATATAAATCCATAACTTTATACCTTAATGCAATTCTGTTTAATTATTGCAAAAAAAAAAAATATTACTACTGTGAAATTAATGCCGGGAATGCAAAAAAGTCTGAAAAACTGATATCTTGTGATTAATTAATTTATAAAATTGTCTAATGCTACCTATTGGGATTGTTTGAGTCATCTGTAAACATTTCGTTCACATACTTGGAAACCTGAACTGATAATCTCAAATAGAACGTTGGTCTCATAAGAACACAGAAAGACTTCACTAAAACCTCAAAAGGGAGGAATGAGTCATGATTAGACACGTTGAGTTTTACACTCACCTAAACATATCACTACAGTCTCAAGTTTTAAATGTTTGAAACTTTGTACCATAGAAATTAACAAACTATACTACAGAGCTAATATTCATTTTAAATAAGAAATAACTATTTATTTGTGCTGGCAAAAGAAGTTTCTAAAAAGAAATCGCTAAGAGAGTTCCAAACCCAAATACAGAAAGTCACACATACCCACGACAAAAATGCATTTCCAATTCAACTCCATGATGTCACTTTGGACAGAAACTGTGGGAAAAACATAGCCATGAGGCACAGTGCAAATGATATTAACGGAACGGACAGGAACCTATAAGGATCAAGAGTCAACTACATTTTCAGGTTATTTACTGCAATTTCATTCTTTTAGGCCTTGTGTTTGTGTGTGCATGTTGTGCTGTGAATATATTGTTATAATTCATCTATTTTGGAATGTCTATTTGTATTCAGAAGTTCGTTAGTTCCAAGAAGAGGCTTTCTGGCGAGAAAGTAAGTTAATCTAAATTATCATTAGAATTTGTTCCAGACTAAATTCAAAAGTTCTTGTAATCCATTTTTATTCCGTTTATTTATTTTTTAAATGCTATTTGGTTTTCCATTCAAAAAAGAACTCATTTTAACTCTAAATGCTGATGTCATCTTTTGACATTAAACTAAAAATTCCAATAGCCAAAAACTTTGTAATAAAGATAACATTTAATTAGAAAAAAGTAAAAAACATTAAGATCTTAAAATGTTAGACAAATCAACATATTCGGATGAGTTTTGTATATGGGATAAAAGTGTGTTTGCTTGAGAGGTGAATGGAGACCAGTGATAGCCAGTAATTAATTATTTTAGATATGTGAACATGAAAAAAAAATGTGTGTGTGTGTGAGACAACAATGATAACCTGTAATTAATTATTCAGAAAAGGTCGAATTCCTGCCGCCATCTCTTGATTCCAAACTAAAAATTCCCATACTCAATAACAGGAACAAAATACCACAAACAAATTCGTGCTGCTACCTATAGACAAATATTTCTCAACACTTACTTAATCGAACCAAACACCCCAACGCTTCTGCAAATACCCTCCAGAATTTCATACTCTAAACATCACTCGAACCAAAGTCATCCATAACAGATATCACCCTGGGAAATACCAAACATTCCATACTCTATCTTATCTCTAACTATCACCCACAATTCTATACACAAACCATTACCCAGAATACCATACAGGAACCAAAACACACTATGTGACGTCAATGAAAGATGTTTTTCCCATCGAAATTCCAAACATTCCATACTCTATCTTATCTCTAACCATATCTGAGAATGCCATACGCCAACCATCAGCTATAAGCCACCACTGAAAACAAACAAAAAAACAGGACACTCACACAAATCTGCTACCCACGAAATTCAGGAAGTCACACCTCACCACTACGATAACTTCCTTTACCCCTTCAACTCCATGATATCACGAATCCTTATCTCTAACCATCATCCACAATTCCATATCCAAACCAAAACACGACGTGACCTCACACACAGATGTTCCCCCAGGGAAATTCCAAACATTCCATTCTCATGTTGTCACGATTCCTTATCTTGATCTGGTTCAGAGTTTCCAGTATACTACTTTTTTCATTAGTGTGAGACATATTCAATTGATAATAACTGTTACGCGGCCATTTTGGATAATTTTTTGCGTTCACCTTCCATCAATATGGCGTGTACGAGTAAAAAGCGTAAATCAGTACTTTTTTGTGCCGATCGACGATAAGTCAGTGTGTTTAATTTTTCGTTAGTCAGTGTCAGTATCAAAAGAATACAATATTAAACGATACTATGAGACAAAGCATGTGTCCAATTTCGATCACCTTTCAAGGGTGGCTTCGTGTGGCCAAAAGAACCATCTCCAAATTGATTTGGAGACGGTTCTTTTAGCCACACGAAGAACCGTCTCCAAATTGATTTAAAATGCCTGCAGGGCACGTTTAAAAGGCAGAGGAAAGAGAGCGAAGCGTGCGTCAAAGTAAGTAATGTAATAACTGAAACAATTGAAAGTAATGTAATAGCTAAAAATTCAAAAGCCTTCTTAGTCGGCGAGTTTGTGAAAGAGTGTCTCATCGCGGGTGGGGATATTCTGTGCCCAAATAACAAGGAAGTATTTAAAAAACCGAGTTTTTCTGGGATAACTATAGCACGACGTGTCGGCGAACTTGCCAACATTGAAGGAACTTTAAAAAAACGGTCGTCCGAATTTACGTCATATTCACTTGCTTTAGATGAGAGCACAGATGTGAAGGATACAGCACAACTGGCTATCTTTGTCCATGGCATTGATCAACAATTCAATGTGACAGAATAACTTCTAGCGCTCGTACCTATGAAGGGAACGACGAAAGGCACTGATATTCTTGAAGCAGCCAAGAAAAAGCTCCAGCGTTTCGACCTCAGGTTAAACAATCTCGAGGTCGTGGTAACTGATGGTGCCTCTACATTGGTGAGAACGAATGAAGAGTTTGTTGCGCTGCTACGGAAAAGGAAAGGAATTTGTGCGCGAAAACTATTGAATTTGAGAATGTCATGAAAGTTATTGTGAGTGTCGTCAACATTATTAGGGCAAGAGGATTGAATCATAGTCAATTCCAAGAGTTTTTGACCCAAGAGTGCGAAGAGGATCATGGCGATGTGGTTTATTGGAGTTTGGGTTGAGCGCACGGAAGGTTCTTAAAAGAGTCTTTGAATTAAAGAGCGAAATTCAGCAGTTCATGCAAACCAAGGAGAATTCGATTGGGGAATTTAACGATCTGAAGTGGATGACAGACTTTGTCTTTGTGACCGACATTTCGTTGAATATGAATGACCTAAATACGCGGTTACAATCCACAATCTGTTTGATCACATCAAAGCTTTTGTGGCCAAACTCAAACTTTGGGAGGCACAGCTCTCAAAAACGAGTCAACTCATTTTCAGCTTTTCACTGAGATCAACTGTTCGTCTCTTGATGAATACGCTACAAAATTAGCCGTGTTCCGAAAGCGTTCGACGAAAGATGTAGTGATTTTTGCAACCAACAGTCTTCTTTTGATTTATTTTCAATGGCATTCAGTGTCAATGCTTCCGAAATGCCAATCTCAGTACAAATGGAGCTACTTGAACTCCAAAACAACACTTCTTTCAGAGAAAAATGATTCAATGTGCCCTTGCTTACATTTTACAAAGACAACATTTCTGAGGACGTATTCCCTAATCTTCGCAGGCATGCTTTGAAGATGTGCGCTTTGTTAGGAAGCACATACTTATATGAGCAGTTCTTCTGCAGGATGAAGCATGTAAAGTCCAAGATACTCTCAATGCTAACAAGCTGGTCAAGGAAAAACATTGCCAAGTTTCCCATTGACATTGTAAAAAATGAATGTTTTCTTCATTAAATTAAATTATCTTTTTTCAAGTATTGATTGTATTTACTTATCATGAACCCGACTCCTACCTACGCCCTTAAAGCTGAGTTTGTTTATTTTTATAAGATTTTATGTAAAGTATCAAATGCACAGCATTCCTTGTGAATCTGGAAAGCATCTCACAAGTCTAAATACTGCAGTATAGCTTAGTAGCCCGCGGGCTTCATTGAAATTTTTAATGCGGTCGCACTGTATGAAAAGTTGAAGACGCCCTAGGCTAGGAAAACTCATAATATGGCGGCGGGTATATTCCAGTAAGCTTTCTGCTCAAAGTTTGCACGAAACTTCTATAGTTTCTGTAGTTGACTTGGAAATGATGTCCACTTAATTTGTATATGTTGTGAGCCTCAGTTCTGAATATTGTTATGTAGACTGTTCCATTCGACACAGATTGTGAAAGAAACCTTTTCACACATTTACTTTTAAAAAATCAATAATAATAAAATAACACAGAATAAAAGTAATAAACGTATACAACAGTTTAACGAAGCACAGCAATCACGTCGCTGAAGCGACTGCCTGGATGCCCATCTTATTTCAAGAAGAACAAGATGTGTTTCAAAACGAACCTACAAATTACATACACATTTGAAGATGCATGTTATTTATCAAAACCAATAGTGATGAATTTGTACCATTTAAGTGGCCCAATCATGTTCCACCTACGTGCAGCAAAAACGGCATGCTTAGGTGATCGATTCAATTTATTATTAGGAAACATCAGATGTTAATTTAGAATAGGTTTATTAAATAAGTTTAGATTTTCAAAGAAATCGTTTAATTTTTAATAATTTTTATAAGTATTTATTTGCTATTTATTACGTACTCATTATTCAATATAATAGTTATTATTATGTTCAGATTTAATGTTTATTAATATCAATTTTAATATATTTAATTACTAATGAAGAAGAAAAGTTAAAAGCATCATTTTTTTATTGATGTATATTTACTCTATCCCTATTAAACAACTATTTTTACCTAATGATTCGATTATTCTGGCTTTCTGCTACCAGCAATGATGCTCCATCGTGGGTTATTTGGACACCATTCGCAAATCCTAGATTGTCAATGAGAACACCTGTTTCTCCCGTTTTTGGATTGAATTTTATTATCCTGCATTTAAAGCACAAAACAAAAAATTAGTGCAAATCACTGAATCAGTCCGTAAGAGGCATTTATAAATGCAAAAAGATATATAGCGAACAATGTAAAATTTACTTTTTTAATATATTATGATATCATGCTAAAATATTCGAATTTAATATTTATTATTCACACCTTCCACTCTCATCGTGTTCCAAATTGGGTGTTATGTGATCGTTCGCCCAACGTGTGGCATCAGATAAATAAATATTACCAGACTCGTCGATGTCCAGATCATCAGGAAAACTTATCTTTCCTTCAACCATTCTCTTTGGCAGCACCTGTGTGACTTTACCTGATATGGAAACAGAAAACCATTAACTCAAAAATAACGCAGTTCACACAGTCTCAATTCTCTATGACTATAACATGATGCTGCTTACGTACTTTAGATATTAAGCTTGTTAGAGGTGCACATCTATAGTATATTAAATGAATAAATACGTATGATATGAGTATTCAATAGGATAAATTTTATATAAATACGATGGAGATTGTTAATTCAAATTTTTCATTTTACTTGTTTTTAATTCCATGATTCCAACGTACAATAACCCATTTTTAATTCCATAATTCCAACGTACAATAACCCATTTTTTCCTATGCGAAGACCGAGCGATCTACCACAGGGATGTTCTTCGCCTTTCAGTATGATAAAAAAAGCAATAAAAATGAAGATCATATATGACACAGCGATATTTGCATAAAATTAAAACATAAAATGATACATAAATTTTTATAATATATAAAATTCATTAGATATTGGAAAGAGTATATCAGAATTTTGTTCGTGCCATTGTTCTCTTTGTTTTGATTACAGGTCATATAATTTTCCTAAGATGCGCGAGCCTGTATTTGAAATTTATTATACAGCAATCCCTCGATTAGTGCACCTAATGCGTTCTTTGAAACAGGCGCATTAATCGAAAACGCAGTAATCGAATATGGGAAAAAGTATAATTCGTTTCACACTTTCTAGTGCTTCGCTTGTCTTGGTGCCAAGAAAAGTCGATTCATGCTGAAGGGGAGAAAGAAATGAAGGACGTAAGAATTGGTCGCCAACACGCCAAATCACGTGCTTTATAGATAAAATTTCCCAACTGTTATACAAGCAAAATAAGTACCACTTAAAAAAAAAAACTACAATGAATATAAGAGAGAAGTTAATTTTCCGACGTGTAATAATAAACAACTCATCAGAGAAGACGGACTGATTACCTATTATCGGAATGGATTCTCCTTTTTGTGACACGCAGAAGTGTCGCAGGGTCTCGAATCTGTGAATGTACTATAGCAAACGACATAAATTTTGGCTTTAAAAATTTGTAACATAGTATACACAGTGTACGTGGCAGTACTGTAGTGATATTCCTCATTGAAGGCTAAGTATCTGCACAGTAAAACATGAATTTCTTTTTTGACAGGTCAAAATGAGTACTTATGCTACAGATAAACGAAATAAATATTTTAAATTAGCCTTGAGGACAGCTTTGAAATCTACAAACAATTGTTATGAGCTTTATAGAAGACAAACGATTTAATTACATTGTTTGAGAAATCGCTACTTGAGAGTACAAGCAGAACATTACTGGTTTGATGAGTGAAGCTTATATACTTTTCATATTCCTCTTTGTCTTTAAGAGAGGTTCTTTGAGTTGAGCTCTAAGCTCGCCCTGTGAGGGCAGTGAGATTAGCTGTATTCGGCCGAGCATAAAATTGATTTGGGTCTTTTATACTTGTAGTATTGTTTCATTGTAGTCCGAAGCATGTTTGATCAACGGGTTTGGATGATTACTTGCCTTGTAAAAACCCTTTATGCTAGATCATGGAGAAGGGAAGAGATGTAAGGAATGTTCACTTCTATATGGATCTGTGAGTATCTAATAACTAATGAGGTATTCAGAAACATCCTCAGGCATTTTTTCTGTATCCCCTGTAGTTTTTGAATGTTTGTATCTGAGGTATGACTCCGTGCAGGAGATGCGTAAGTGGTGATTGGGCGTATTACCGTGTTGTAAATAAGTAGTTTGTTACGTTTATCCAGTTTGCTTCTGCTGTTGTTCATGGGGTAGAGTTGCGCGATTACTTTAGATGTCTTCAAGCCTATGTGTTTTATATGATTGCTGATTGGAGTTTTTTTGTCAAGCAGCGCGCCCAGATATTTAACTTCAGTTTGTTTTGGAATCTTAACTCCTAATAGGTGTATGTCCTTCATGCTCAAGACCTTCGTTTTGGAGAACAGTATAGCTGAACTTTTTTGGGGAGTTTACTTGAGTCCTCCAGTCACTTCTCGAGAATATGAATATTGCTTTGGAGTCTTCTGATTGCCAGTTGGAGGCTGAGAGATCTAGCTATTAGAGCAGTATAATCTGCATATTTGGTTGTACTTGGGTTTTGAGGAATGTCAGCTATGTAGATTGAAAATAAAAGGTTAACCAAGACCCTAAGGCACACCAGCCAGGATTTTGAGCCTGATTGATACAAGCTCGTTAATTTTAATTTATATATATATAGCTTGATTGGTACATTGCATTCTATGAGTTTATGAAGATGGCTCTGATGCCGCACCTTGTCAAAAGCTTTTGCGACATCTACGAAGACCGCAGCTGTATGGAGGTTCCAGTTATAATCTTGTGTAATATGCTCAACTAGTCTATGAGTGTCGTATTACGAAAGGCAAATTGCTCATTTGGAATAATTCCTAGCTTGTTCATTCTGACTGAGTCCTTATGAGGATAACGTTTTCAGAAATCTTACCAAGACTGGGTAAGAGAGGGATAGGTATGTAGCTTTCAAGGAGTTGGAGAATTTTTCCAATCTTTTCAATAGGGATGATATGGACAGTCTTCCAAGTTTAAGGTTTTTACTTTGTGTTTACTTTTATTCATGATTAAGGGCTGTCTATTTTGCTGAATTCCTGTAGCATGGTAGCTAGCGAGGCAATTAGTACTGATGTTAGATTAGAGCTTGTGAATTCGTGGGAAGAAGTATCCTTAACTCGTACAGCCTCGGCGTATGTTTTGGTCATGGTTGCAGGTTGTTTTCCTTCCTGAGTAATGGAATGGAATGACGGTCGTTTTAACTTGATGGCGATGTGCACGGTTGCCCGGAGTGTCACAACGGGGCGGTGGATGGACGGCTTTTTTTGACCCGCGGTTCTTTGGGTGTACGATGAACCCCTTGTAGTTGGCAGGGTGAGGACCTCCGCAGTTGGCCCATTTAGCCGGCGTAGATCTCGGTTTAGTGAATACGATAGTCTGGTGGTCTTTGCAGCATTTTAGACACCTGAAGACGGCCCGTCATAGTTTTTGAACATGACCAAACCTCTGACATATGTGGCACTATCCTTCTGACGCGTTCTTTCTTAGAAGCTCAGTAGTAATCTAAGGCCGCAGATAGCAGCGAGTTCGTATATGTTCTTCTGGGTGTTGTCGATCTCTACAAGTACTAACGGATTACCCTTTTGACCGGAGTATCGTGCTCGCTTTAATTGGGGGTCAGGCTCTGGTTGATTAGATCAACTGATTTCTTCAGGGGTGATTCCTTCAGTGACACCTTCAGGGTCTTTTCACTAGGTAAAGGAAAGGTATGGTAGAGAAGATTTTTGTTGTACATTCGCCTTGTCATCTGCCTGTAGTCAGTGATAATAGCAGCCTGGATGTTGTCTCCCTCATCTGAGTTTCTAGCCAGGAGTATGTGATGTTATGCTCCCTAAGGGTTGATATGATTGAAGGCCATTTATCCTCATCCCGTAAGATGACAGGGGGGGGTCTTTTCCGTGTTCCTTGGAACGCCCTGTGTTAGTGAGTCCTACTCCATATGATCTTCTGGTGTTCTGCGCGTTCCGTTTGAGTGCTCCCATTGTGAGTTGTTATGGCGGTGAGTTTTTGACACCAGAACAGTAGTGAATTCTCCTTGAGTTTTCTCATCCTCTCCGTCTGAATCATTTGTTTGGGCATACAGGTTTAAAAAACTCGGCCAATCCGATTCAAATTTTGTCATTAGAAACTTCAGCACGTCTAATGCCTGCTCCTTGTTTAGGTTACGGATCTGTTCCTTGATGCCCTCCATGCCGGTGTGATGTCACCTGTCGTCTAGAGTTATTGAAGAGCAGTGAGAGACTATAGCGATGAAGTAGGACTGTGAGCCTACAAGTATGTTCCCGCTGGCCTAAGGACCTCCCAACGCAATCCTGTTGACTGGAAAAGTCAGCCAGCAGAAATCGAGAGGAGGCGTTGTGTTGTGGGAAGAGACCGTGAAACTGCTTGGTTCAGCTCGAATTACCTGCCTCCCAAAAACCATACATCCCCCAATGGTCCTCTTTTTCGGGTGGGCCTACTTGGCCATTAACATCATATACGTTTCGTGTAGGGGGGGGGACAGTAGGAATTCAGACAGGGTTAGAGCCAGTACAATGCAAAATTCACGGAATACCTCCGTAAGTAGTAAAATACAGCCTAAGAGAGCGCGATTTCTATCAGAAGGGAGGAAACACGTCTGTCTTCGTCAAACTCCTAATCCCTGTAATCAATCAATGCTCTCTTTTTCGTCAATGAGAGTACAGCACGAGTTGTTCATGAGTAATGCTAAATTAGCTAAACTTTTAAGAGGCATTGCATGAAAATACGATGTAAAATAATAATCCAATTATTATTTGTTAGTATCTAAGTTCTCTGACTATTTGTTTTTTAAAATTTACCTTTAATTTTTATTATTATTATTTATTGAAACCTGATGCAGTACTTCTTATTTTCTTGATTATCTTCATTTCGGATATTGTAGACTAGAAATGTTCATTTCTTCCAAGGAACCTTGGAAGAAATATATTTACGTTTCTCTTAATGACTTGTTGATAGCGGTCTAATAATAATTAAAAAAAATAAAATAAACAAATCTATAATAAAATATGGATTGCTCATCCTGCTGAAACGAACTGTTCTGATCGAATAAATAGCCTGATCAGAGGGGACTTATGTGTAATATCCGAAAAGCTGAAATCAAGATTAGGAGGTGTAGAGCTCGAAAGAGACAGAATTTTCAGTAGGAGGTAATTAAAGGGAACCAGGACTGGTTCCCTTTAATTACCTCCTACTAATGGTACCTGAGAAACAAATCTAGAAGCGGTAGTGTATGAGAAACATAAGTGAGCAATCAACGAATCACAAACTGTCATTAATATCCATCCATCTGACATCCAAAAGGCTTCATCTATCCCGACTCAGCTACGGAGGCTCGCTGTTATTAATATATGTCGATAATTTATCCACCACGCTTCATTAAAATCCGTTCTTTTATTTCATTTAAAACTACTTACATTTGCGTTTCTTTCACCAATACATACTAAATTTGTTATAGAAAAGTCCTGCTACATTTAACGTCGGAATAACGTGGGATTGCAACCAACCAGGTAGGAACTTTCCAAATTCATGCTGCCGTGATTATTATGGGATGAATCAAACTTAGTTTAATACACTAATTAAAAAAAAAAAAAAACGATATTGGAGAATAATGGGATATTTTGACACCACTTACCACAGTTGCTTTTTCCAATTCGCGCCACCCGATGAGTTATCTTTCCCGTCATTTGTACGATGTAACCGTCTTGCACTCCACTGTATATACTTCCTGAAAAACACGTAAACAGCATTAAATGTGAAGAAAAGTCTTAATTCATAATCATATATGATATCAATATTACACGTTTGCAGAAATGAGGCAAGATTCAATTATATTTAATTATATAACACTCTATATTTCTGGATGATGATTAACTGCATTTTAAGTGTATTTTGATATTACAAAAGTTTAAAAGTCTTTGAATTCATTGTTATAAAATTTGTAATTTTTGAAAACAATAAAAGCAACAAAATATCTAACGATGTTACATTTACAATTTTAATGCATTTATCAACCCCCCCCCCTCTCCATATAATAAACACTGTTAATGTAAAAATATCAAGTTCTTACCTTGATGAAATACTAACGATTCAGGACCGGTAATTTGACTTTCGTAGAGTTTCTCCGCTGCACTTAGTCGGTTATTAATGGCATACGGACCTTCGAGCTTTTCTGGAAGGTTAGGACTGAAAAAAGGTAATTAAAAAAAAGCATTCATGTTTCTTAAAATAGTCTAAATACTCTAGTAAGATTTTCAACAGTAAGAAGTGTCCTCCCCCCATCAAGCACACATTCATGTGTGCATCGCCACTTATTTGATGATCGCAGATAACGTATTTGTTAAGCTTTAGTTTTCACAGACGTACCTACACGATTAAAAAAAGTTATTGCATAGAGAATACCAAATTAGATTAACTTTACTGGAGTATGTGAAGAGACAGATATAAAAATCTTCCGAAAAAATTTGTTAATATTAAATGCCAATATATTAATCTGTTTATATTAAAATAATTAATGTATTTAATTTAAAGTAATAAAGTAATTAAAGTTAAATGCATTTAAATTTAATTGTAAGTAATTAATTTATAGCCTTCAAATAAAAAAAGGCTCAGTTTATTACGAATGTACGACTATGAAAAATCTCATTTTTTTTTAATGTCTGGTTATAATCTTTTAAATTTTTGTAAGTTTCGTACTTTCATAAATTTTTGATACAATGTAATAATAACTAAGTTGGAAATGAAGTGCCCTTCCCCTCCTAGCGTTATCAACTCGGAAAGCTAAGATAAAATCAATTAATTCAAAACCATTAATTAAATTTTAGTTTGGAAAGAATAAAAGATAAATCTAAAAAATTCTTCAAAGGACGCTTGCGAGTAGAACAAAAAACCAGGTTATAGAGGAAAATGAAACAAGTTATGAGATTTTAATAACTACTTCACTCTTCTTCTATACTCTGATAACTAATTTCTCGAATTAGCCAACCAGGCCACTTCCTTTTACACTCGGCCTTGTCAAGTCTGAGTTGTTTTAGTTACAGCGTCATGGGTTTATTTGAAATTATATGTTTTGTATCATATTCTTGATCTTTTTATGTTTCTGTATATACTCTATTGGCTTTGACTTTTAGCATTATTTTCAATTCTGTATTATTTTCAGCACTATTATAAATTCAATACTAGATTGATAGTAATAATAATAATATCCTCATACAGTGACTAAATTTTAAATTCTACGCAGTATGATAACCATCTTTCCTTTCAAATAATATTCAGGAATTATTTTTTTATCAGTGTTCTTCCTAAATAAATTTTAATAAATACTTTTAAGATGTTCAATCTTTCATTAGCCTTTCGAAAGGCTTTGCTCAACTTGGGAAGTGCTATTTTCAATAAGCATGGATAGTATTATGTATTTATGTTCGTTATATTAATTAATACTTACCTGTATGGTTTCGGTTGTACGTCATTCAGTGTAGGAGAAAACGCCAGGAATGCTAATATGGAGACAATTACGACTATAAAGCTCAGAAGAACGTCGATCAGCCCCCATTTGTTTTCTTTTTACCAGTGACAGCTGCATAACAATATATGTTTTTTTTTTTTTTTTTTTTTTTTTTGTGTATCCAGCACTGAATAGTCACAAAAGAATTAACAAATAATCATTCTATGAAACAGGAACAGATGCATTTGGAACATATCATTTATTCGCTATATATTTTGCATTTTAATTGCCTGAGACAAATAAAACTTTTCATTGTTGCACGGTGCGTGAATAATAATACTGGGAAGAATGTGAAATAGCTGTTACTATTTCACGTCCTTCTGTAAATTTCCACATTATGTAAAATGTTTTCATGTGAATTATTGGGAAATGCATTCTGCATTATATTTTGCATCATTTATTTATTTATTAGTGGCCTATATGCAAGCATAACCGTCGGACGGTTATGCTTGTATATTGTCATATATAATAATTTCATGAATTATTTCATTTATTAAGTGTTGGATTTATTATTGCGTGTTATGTATTTTAAATCCTCTTACAAACTTAATAGTACTATTCTTGGAACAAAGCACAAAAAATTCTATATTAATAATATCTATAAATTAAAACAAAAAGGCTTTGATTTATAGGACTGTATATACTTCCTTATTATCATTATTATTCTTATGGTATACTGGTTTAGCTTTCTTATATTAATAGACAGCATTTGCTAAAGAATTATTTCCAAGTTAATAACTGCCATTACGTAAATTCTTACCTGATTTTGTGGAAAGGAGGTGAACACTTGCACTTTTCAGAATATTATCTTGCCTATTTGAACCTTAAAGCGAACCACCCAATTTGATATCCCGTCGCAGTTGCACAATATGTATGCTCACAGCGCGTGGCGTTTTTCGCTCGAGATAATAAGCAGTTAAACTAAAAATGGCGCTCCGGAGCTCAGGATGTTTCTTTGCTTTATGTAAGTTGAGTGGAACAAAAAATTACTACTTAAATGCCTTCCAGCCGAATCAAGCGTTTCAATAACTACAGGGGCAAATGCTGGTCTTGAAATTCACGCTTGCTCTTGTTATCATTTAGGGAGTGAGAGGTGTGATTGAAGTCTGATTAGCGGAATAATGAATTGCTGACCATTTAAAACTATATATTTAGAAATTTTGCACATTTAATCATACAAACACAACATTTATTTTACAAATGATATTCTATCTTTTTCAATTTAGCTACTTGAATACAAATTCTACCCTACGGTTCTTCTTTATGAACTGGTCAATAACATCGTCATAAAAAGTTGGTTGTAACTTTATTTTCCCAAGCAACACGCACACTTGTAAAGGCTGGCTGAAGCTCACTGGCTAGAGCTACGTTAACTGAGTATAGCCTGTGTTTAAGCAACATAGTGAGACGACGTGAAATGGCGATGTGCATGCATGAAATCACAGTGCTGCTGCGAGGACCTGGAAGCTCCTGCAACCGAGCAAGCCAAGGTAGCTTCACTAGACGAGCAAACATCTGCCTTCGATACACAACGCAAAGCTCAATTATTGCCGCCTAAACTTAAACTCTTCTGTCTACAAAAATAAAAGCCTAAATGAAATGCTTATAAATGCATGCATTTATTAACAAATAAATACTACTTCTTTCTCAATTAATGAGCTTGCGCAGCAAGCATGAAGAATTCGCCCATGAATAACTCACACTTTTAATGAAAAATAGACTGCCGTTTATTTCATGTTCGCCTTTGTGGAAACTTCTTATTGTACCTGAAACGGCACTCGTAGATGAGATTTGTTCAAAGACGATGAAATGCTATTTGAACGAAAGGCTAACACTTTTAAAGCTCTTTAGATTAAATGATAATTATTGGGAGCATCCATGTTTTTTTTATGCAGACGACAGAATTTTGGAAGGAAACGTACGCCAAAATTTTACACTCAACTTTTATAGAAGGTAATATGGCAGGTAATGAGTTACTTGATTGAGTTATTTTGAAACACTAATCATTTTTCCTAAGCGAATAATGAAATAAAATTATAAATGGAGTGAAAATCGAAAAAAAAACGAAAACGTATTTTTACTGGATCACTTTCGTTTATTAGTATTTACTCATTTACTCTAAATAACAATTATTTAATAAATACCAATGGTTACAAACCGATTAATAATAAATATATAGATGTAATCACAGAACGGACACTTGGCCTTTGACAACAGATGATTAAATAGTAGATTAAACGAAATCTATCAGCATTTGAAGGGAAGGCTTGGACCAATTAAATAATATTCAGAGACCTTTGGTATTTAGGTACCTCTTTTTAAAGCAATGATTAATTCCCCACTTGAAGAGGACGTCGACTTCATCCTGTGGATCAATGTGAGACACCTGAAGAGCGAGTCGTTTACGTGAATCCCAAGTAAATGCATCAGAAAATATTATTATTGGTTTATTTAAACGTAGATAGTAACCATAATCATACACTAATCCTCCAAGCTGCATGAAACTGATATTTTTATGCAGCGGTCAAAGCTATTCTCTCCTGTCATTTGAATAAGGAAAATGCAACCGTGTTCAATACGAAATCCTGAAATAGGGTTAGACATCTTATTAATGATTATTTTTTTTAATTATCCAGTATTCTTCTGCGTATTTTTCTGTGCTCTTTGTAGTCTGAGATCAGTGTAACAGTAGAACACCACGCACGCATACATCCAAATTTTTTGTAAATATTTCACATTTAAACATAATATAAACCCTCTTACCCTGAAAAAATTTTCTGAACCAAACGCAGATTCTTGTTTAAACTCTTAATGATTCTCATTTCGCTGTCAGACAATGTAAAATCGAAGACCTGTAAAATAAACAAAAACATTTTTTACGATAGTTATAAATATGTAATAAATTATATATTTTTTTTATCTATTTTGTGTTATAACATTATATTATTTACATTACTAAGTAAACTCATTAGATGTAAGATGATTTCATTTACTCGTTGTCATTGCTGTTAAAGAGTAGGTTCTCTGTATTATCCCTTATTTCATCTACGATAATGAACATAATATAGGCTATAAAAAGACCTAAGGAATATTTGGCACCATCGAATGAATAACCTTTGTAGGCGAGATTGCCATAAAAGTAATAATTTTTCATTGTGCTTAATATATGTTTCTTGTTTTTCTTATCGAACTGTGCATTGCTTTAGGATGTTTCATTGCTATTATTGTCATATAAATCTAAGAGAAAGTCAATCCCAAATATCGCCACGCTGTTCCGAGTTAAAACTTTTTATATTTAATTGTGTCTGCTCTGCAAATTTTGGAAGCAACTGTATTTCTATAAATTCATGCGAAATTGTAGCAAGAGAAAAATATGCAGCTCACGATGGACAATCTGCATTGACTGATTGAGCGAAATAGAGAGAGAGAGATTTAAAATGACTTATAATGATTGCAAAATTGTAATTATGTACAATATCATCTTTCAAAAATATAGTATTATGAAATATATTCTGCGGTAAGTTAAGGTATATCCAAATAAAATGTAATGAAAATTATACATAAGAAATAAAATGATTTTTAAACTGTACTATACGATATGCAAATAGTCAATATCGTATCACATCACCCAGGACATTAAAGATTATAACAATATTATAAATAATTCAAAGAATTTAAAGAAGTCACTGAAAATTATAAACCATTGAACATTATAACAAAATCAATAACAATTACAACTCATTGAAGATTATAAAAAAAGTTACACATTATGAATAAATCAATAAATACTAAATTACAAATAAAAAATCACCTTCCAGAAATCCCGATGAGTATGTTAACCAATTTCATTTATATATCGAAATACTGTACTTTTATAAATATAAATAAAGAAAAATAGTATACTAAAACTAAAATAGACTCGCAATATATTTAAGTAAATTTATCACAAAATATAAAATCATAAAGGGTTTTTGTATAAATTGATCAGTATATTATGATTTTATAAACAAAATCTAAATTTCAAATGTTTTCATATTCACACCACTCCCTTTTAACATTTGGTTGTTAATATATATATATATATATATATATATATATATATATATTGTTATTAGAATTGACTCGGGATGTATACATTTAGAAAATTAATATTTGATTGTATCAATCCCGAGTCAATTCTAATAACAATATATATCTACCTTCTGACGAGGTCAATGTACATCATATCAAGTAATATCAGAAAACTCTGGTAAAGATTGGACTTTTCATAAACAGGTTAGTTTTTTTGAAAAGATGCAAGTTTCACTCTGTCATCCCCCCCATTCCCCCCAAATTTTTAGATTTCAAAGAATCGTTTCGCACTACACGTGCGTATAATATCTACCGCAAGGCCAAACTTGATTTATTAAATGAAAGAATCGCAAACCCCAAGTTCACTTTAGCTTTTCTTTTCTCTAAAAGAGATTCTTTAGAGAATAACCTAAGTTCATCTTTAGACAACAGTTCCTGGATTGATATTAAAAACATGAGCTCTCTCCGTGCTTCTAGATCTCAACACTCCAATAAATTAATTCTTATCGGAAAATTCAATCAACTTAAACAGGAGCAAACTCGCCAACCTCATATAAATTCACAAAATTTATAAAATATTGTGATCAGCAAATCCTCACACGCACACTTTCTTCTGCATAACTTAGTGTGCTCTCAAAAGGGCTCAACTTCGTTCCTTCTCCGACCTACATTCCTAAAGAACTCTTGCTTACAAAAGTTGAAAAGGCTACCGCACAGTTACCAAAACAAACTGCGAATCTACTTAGGATCGATGCTATCTTCACTATAAACAACGGTCGTCGTACTACAGATAATCTATCTTCGACAGAAAGAAAAGCAAATCCACCTACTTCGTAAAAACAATGATATTATTATCTTACGTGCTGATTAAGGGAACGCGACTGTAATCTTAGACAAATCTGATTATCGTGCAAAGATTAACGACTTAGTAAGTTCTGATACCAATTCTATCCTAGAAAGTGATCCCACAAGAGAACTTCAAAACCGTACAAACAACCTTCTGAAATCTGCGTCTGAACTTCCTAGACACACAAGACTATCTCTTCGCTCTCTCCATCCCCTCATTCCTCGTTTCTACGGCCTGCCTAAGATCCACAAGGCTGACACTCCTTTAAGGTATTTACTCACCTACTTACATTCTGTCTAAATATTTTGCAGCTTCTTTAAAACATCTAGTTGGAAATTCCTCCTCCTTTATCAAAATCTCTGAGGATTTCATTTCAAAAATAAAAAACTTAAATCTCATGGACTCTGACAGAATGGTGAGTTTTGACATCGTGTCTCTTTTTACGAATGTGCGTACAGAAGAAGTTCTGACTCTTCTGAAGGACAAGGTTTCTAAGAAAATGTTTGCTCTACTAATGCATTGCATTAATTCCGGCTATTTCTGCTACAAAGAAAAAAATATATAAACAAGCCAGAGGGATAGCTATGGGCAGTCCTCTATCACCAGTCTTAGCTAACATCTTTTTACAAGATTTTGAAGAGAGAGCTATTTCTATCGCTTCATTAAAACCTAAACTGTGGTTACGATACATTGATTACGTCTTCCTCATCTGGGAATATGGTTTAGAGGAACTACAAAACTTCCTTCCTAAGCCATTTAAATAATCAACATCAGAACATCAAATTTACATCAGAACTAGAGATTAACGGCGTTCTCCCCTTTTTGGATCTAAAGATCAGTAGATTACCTGACTGTCTTAAATTTTCGATTTTTCGAATAACCACCCACACTGATAGATATTTGCATGCCTCTTCTCATCACTTCCCTCCACAGAAACTTGGTATCATCTCCACTCTTGCCTATCGTGCAAGATGTCTTACTTCCACAGAAGAAGACCTTCAAACAGAACTCAACTTCCTGAAAAGCACCTTCTTAAATAATGGATATTCATCTCGTAACATCTCTGAACGTTTGAGACCAGGCCAACAACCTCGACAAGAAGATGAATCCAACCCTATCACTCACATACAGTTACCATTTATTAGCTCTCTTACCCCAAAACTATCTAAGATTATGAAGAAATTCAACATAAAGACCGACTATACAACTCTGCCAAAACTTCGTTCTTTTCTGAGTCGGCCAAAACCAAAACACAATCATTTGCATTTTTAAAGTTGGGTGCGACTGTGATCGACCTTATTTTGGTCAGACAGATAAATCTATTTCACTACGTCTTGTGGAACATAGACGTGACATCTCCTTCAGAAGAACCCGAACGAGCGCCCTTTCTAGTCATATTCTTTTCTCCGCAAATTGTAACCTAGAAGAACGTTAACCCCAAATTGATTGGGACCGCACGACCAATTTATATATATGCAATGATGAATTTGAAAGACGCATTGTAGAATTAAAAGAAACAGTTCTGGATCTTTCACACATGAACAACAATCTGAGCTACAGTTTGCCTGATTCCGATTGCGCAGTAATTCAGTACTGGTGCTTTAAAATCAACTGTCACTCACATTCAACTCACGCTAACGTGAGTTGAAAATAGCACGCGGTCACTATTTCAAATATGACTGTTGCAATTCCTCTTCTTTTTATTAAGCTGAAAAGTCCATGTTTTTTACCTTGTTTGTTTTATAAGTTTAGTGTTATTTCTTACTCACCTGAAGAAGTCGGAACACCGATGAAACTAGTCGTGATTCATTCAAGTTTTTTTGTGTTATACTTCTCGGGTTCTAGTCAGTACAAGTATTAATTTTCTCTGTCTATATATACAGGGTGTTCGGGATAAATTTGACATATTTATAATTAATTATATTTTTCCGTAAGTTACATGTATTAACACACACTTCTCTTCATTTAAAAGTTTGGACCCTTCTTCATTCATATACAAGATGTCAGAAAGGATGGATAGCTGGAACCCACCTGAATCATGGAAGAGAATAACTTGTATCATGATGATTCGTGCCCGCCATCAAAATAAGGATATTACGACTGCTGCCCAATGCTCCCTGAATACAGTAAAAACAATCAGGCATGAACTAGAGACTTGCAATGGTGACTACGAGGATGTAGCAAGAAGAAAGATCCCTAGCAGACGATCTGATTGCGTTCGTACAGCAGAATTCCTCGCAAATCTGCAGGAACAGGTGTTGAAGAACCCTGGCATTGGAATTCGGGCTTTGTTCGTGGAGTTGCTAACTGTAGTCAAGCCCTGGATAACAAGGGTAGCCAATGGTAGGCCGTATGTATGGCAGCAGGATTCGGCCCCTTGCCACACCTCTGGGAAAAGTCAAAAATGGTTGTCTGAAAATTTCTACGACTTCACCAGTCCAAATGTTTGGCCTCCAAACTCCCCAGACCTTAACCCCATGGATTATTTTGTATGGGGCGCAGTTGAAAAAGACACCAATCGCACTTCCAGTAATACAAAAGCCCAGTTAATGGATAAAATTAAAACAGTTTTTGCGGCCCTTCCCAGGGAGACTGTAGCATCAGCTTGTTCGAGGTTCCGAAGCAGAATTGAAGCTGTGATCGATGCTAATGGTGGTTATTTTGAGTAAATCTTGTTGATAGTATTGTAATTAACTCTGCCTGTAATGTTTTTTTGTCAATTCATTAAATTTAATAGATACAAAGAAGATTTTCTTTTTCCTTACGAAACTGTCAAATTTATCCCGAACACCCTGTATATATATACAGTATATATAATATATACATATATATATATATATATACACACACACACACATACACACACACCAGTGGCGTCACGTGCCGATTTCGGTGTCGGGTGTGTGTCGTGTGGGTTATGCAACCTGCACTACAAATCCCACTTCAATTTGACCGTGGGCGTGCGTCCGCTGAAACTTTTCACGAGGGGGAACAAAGCAGAGGAGGGCAAAGTTCTGATAATAGTCATCAGAACTATATCCTCCTCTGCTACGAGTTGCCCTAGTGTTGAACTACGTTCTTAGCGTACGCTACAATCCATCGAAACTTTTATAGTTTGCTATATCGGCGTGAAATTCTTTGATTCCTATTTTTGAGTTTCTTATTCGGCTTTAAAACAATGTGGAATTTAATATCCTCTTAATTTAAATAGAGTTTTCTACATAATTAAGATGAAAAGCCAAACGGCTATATTTCCTGGCGAAGTCAATTAAATGAAAGGGATAAAAATCCCTTATTATTTTACAGCCAGTATGCGAAATTCTAAGATCGAAAACTACGATCTACGAGTTTCATGCCGAAGAACTATCGGCGAATCCAAGCGTAAGTGACCACTTGGTAGTACCACATCAAGGCGACTCCAAGCAAAGGTGAAGCAAGCTCCCTCACTATCATTGATATTTTCTCATAATGTGAAAACACAGACCGGTTTCAACCTTTTTTGAAGTCTCATCAGTGAGTAGGTAGACCTGGATAATATCAAAGTTTAAGTGAAAGGAACTTACATACCTTCACTATACGAATGCCAGAGTGGTGCGCCCATATATATTATATATTATATTATAATTAAGATGAAAAGCCAAACGTCTATATTTTCTAGCGAAGTATATATATTTTTCGCATACCGGCTGTAAAATAAGGGATTTTTATCCGTTTCATTTAATTGACTTCGCCAGAAAATATAGCCGTTTGGCTTTTCATCTTAATTATAATATATTATATAATATATATGGGCACACCACTCTGGCATTTGTATAGTGAAAGTATGTAAGTTCTTTTCACTTAAACTTTGATATCATCCAGGTTCCAGGTCTACCTCTGATGAGTTCGAGTGCTAATCAAAATTGCAGTACCTGTTCATGATCCAGTTTGTGAGGAGTGCCCGATCCAGCGAACCTGAAAGAGAGCTGCATGTTCCAGTCCTGCTGCCAGAAGCTTCCAACCTTGGTGAGACCTTTTTTTTTAGTTATTTTTGTCCTTTCTTTTTGCCTTGTGCCTGTTGTAGTCTTCCGCCTCTACCTAGTGTAGTAGGAGATTTCGGCAAACGGGAAACGCTTGGTCCTGGTTTAAAGGTCTATCCACTTTTCTGGGACTTAATTCCTAGTGAGATATTTTTCTCTCTTCGAAATAACTTCATTTCTGCCACGAGTGAAGACCCTCGGTATAGAGGCAGGCGTCAATGTACCAAAGAGGACGTTAGCGAGAGCTCTCGCTGACATAGTAGGCGCACAAAAGATATTTGGTTTTACCCCTTATGGAGCAGGTAGATACCAGGTAGTTGTGAAAGATACAGAAACCAGGAATAAATTAATGGCAGGTGTAGAATGTGAAGGGGAAAAGATCTATCCCTTCTTAGTAGGAAGTCTACTGAAGACTCTACGAATAGAAAGGTTCCCTGTAGAATATCTCGAGGAGGGAGTGAGATAATAAAAAAGGTTTTTTCAAAATGGGGAGACGTACGTGACGTCAAAATCACCGACGATGCCGACTGGAAGACTGGCGAGGTGGCCTTCCTTATGGAGATGAAGGCCGATGTCCCCAACTTTGTATTTCTAGGCTCTGCCAGGGTAGTAGTCAACTACCCTGGTGTAAGAAATCAATGTTTTCGGTGCGGATCACTCGAACACCTAGGCGCAGAGTACCCCAAGAACAAATGCAGGAACTGTATTTGTTCTTGGGGTACTCTGCGACAACCTCTGACCACAACCTCTGGGTTATACAGCTAAAAAGGTTGACTGAGGCATATTTTCCCTCCTACTCTACCTTTCTTTAACTTCCCCTATTACTACCTGCTGACCCTCAGTAATCTTTATACTCCAAAGGCCAATGATGAAAGACATGAACTCCCATTCAACCTACTCAGTGTGAGGCACCTTGCCTGAAATGTGGAAATACAACCCACAAGGTAGACGTTTGTCCCAACAGGACACAAGCAGAACGAATAGGAGGTGCTATATTGCCAACCCAGCAACCACTCCACTAAATAAACCTGAACCCAAAAAACAGGATGACATTTCAGCTATAGGCAAAACAGCAGAGGAGCCTAAAACAACGGAGCCAGAAGCCTCTCCAGTCATCCAACTCCCAGCTATCATGACAGGAAATCAAGCCGCCACCATGAAAAACTCAGAATGGAAAATAAAGAAAAAAAAAGAAACGTAACACAAGGAAAACTCACATCGAGACGGAAGAGAACACCAATGAAAGCACAGAAGTAGAAGAAATGGAAGCCAGCAACAACACAGAAAAAAAGACCAATCAGCCCTGAAGGAGAAACGAAGAGAATAAAACCAGATTACAGATGCCCAGAAGTATCTGATTCTGAGGAAGAGGAAGAAAGGGAAATCAGAATAGAAAACCAAGAAGAGACTGAGGAATCAAGAAAAGGCAAATTACCCCCCCCAGCCGAGGAACAGGAGGAAGAATCCATCCCCGCCGTGGACGCCCAAAGGGTTCTAATGCGCTTAATCCCAGAAGACTCCGAGGTGATTCTCCAAAGGGCAATAGACAAAATAGGAGCATATGCTAATCCTCACAGGTCCTGAGACCATAAGTTTCGAATGGGGAGACCTCTACATAGAAAGATTAAGTGAACTAAACCCAGCACAGATAAAAGGAATCCCGGAACTAAACGAAGAAACGGAAGGAGGCTGTATAAAGCTCTTCACCAAATAATAAATGGCCGGGAAAAAACAGCAGCTTCTCAAATCTTACAGAAACATACAACAAAAAAAGAGTTAAGGGCAAACTAAAAACTTGTCCTCCTTTTAGGATCAACTAAATACTTAATTCTATTGTGCAACTTATTGGTTCTCTAGTCCACTAAGGAGGGGGGTAGACCTGAGAACCCGGGCTGCAAAGGCTTACTCGGGCCGGGTTCTTCCCCCTACTCTCGGTTCTCTGGTTGATAAACTCCACCTCAATACGAATCCTGTTATCGCAGTCTTTTACAGTTGTAAGGCATAGTTTAAAAATAATCTAAGTTCCAAATTTTAACAAGCATTTTTTTAGAGGTTACGAGACGACATCTCCAGACACCACGATTAATCTAATCTAAAGTTATGTTTTTCGGGTAAAGTGAAGTGTAAATTTTAAGTTTTTTTTTTAGAACAGGTGTAAGGGGATTATGTTTTACAGACCACAACCTCTGGGTTATACAGCTAAAAAGGTTGACTGAGGGCTTTTTTCCCTCCTACTCTACCTTTCTTTAACTTCCCCTATTACTACCTGCTGACCCTCAGTAATCTTTATACTCCAAAGGCCAATGATGAAAGACATGAACTCCCATTCAACCTACTTACTGATGAGACCCCAATGAGGGTGGAAACCGGTGCGGGGAGGATCTGGCTTTGAGAGGCTCCGCTTGGAGGTAGGTTTTTCCTGTCTTTGAAAAACTAAGCTCACCCCTCCACCAAGCAGAGCTTGGTGGAGGGGTGAGCCTGCCACTGGGTAGAGCCAGTGCTGAGAAGTTCTTCTCATTGACGGAGTGAGCCTGTCATCGAGTGGAACAACGCTGAGTTGGGCGATCTTTCGGGATCGTCTTATTTTTATAGCCCGCTTCACCTATACATAAGGTTGAAACCGGTATGGGTAGTGACCTCTTCTCATAATGTAAAGCAGTATTACATCTCCTAGGAGCTGTGAGAAATTATCAATGATAGTGAGGGAGCTTGCTCCACCTTTGCTTCGAGTCACCTTGGTGTTGTACTACCAAGTGGTCACTTACGCTTGGATTCGCCGATAGTTCTTCGGCATGAAACTCGTAGATCGTAATTTTCGATCTTAGAGTTTCGCATACTGGCTGTAAAATAATAAGGGATTTTTATCCCCTTCATTTAAGAGTTTTATACAGTTACTCAGTCGATAATCAACGAATTTTCTTCAAGATTTACGCAGTTCAGGCAATTTGCAGAGACATCAAAATTTATTTTGCATCCGGACACAACATCAGCAGATAAACTCAATTTGGAGATTTTCGAGAGGCTGAATTTGGAAGATATAGAAATGCAATTAATCGAGTTTCAATCTAGTTCTATATGGAAACAAAAGTTTGTCGATTTGAGAAATGACTTGGAAATAATGGAAAATGATCGATTATTGGGCGCAATTAAGAAGAATGCAGAAGAGGAAATATTGAAAACCTGGAATGTCATTCCTGAAACCTTTTGTTTAAAAAAAGTAGGGATGGCTATATTATCAATTTTCTCCTCTACACATGCTTGTGAGTCATTATTTTTCGAAATGAAATTTATAAAAGACAGTTTAAGAAATAGAATGACTGATGAATCTCTTTCGGCGTGTGTATTACTAAAAGTGACAAAATATGAACCTGATATAAAGCATTTGGCATCTAATGTACAACAGCAAAAATCTCATTAATAAATTGATATATTGATAAATTAATAAATTGATAATAGGTTGATATTGATTTGTATACAACATTTGTATACACATTTGACATATGTGTATGTCAAATTATGAGTTCATTTTTATGAAATTCTATGTTAATTTTTAACTTGTCTCAATAAAATTCTGAAATTAATTTTGTATTAATATTTCCCCTATTAAAAACTTCACGGCACGTCAGCAACTTGATTTGTAAATATTTGGCAAGCGCCGGCACGTCAGGAACTCGATTTGTAAACTTTTGGCACGCGCACATAAAAACGTTCGCCACCATATTAGATACAAACAAATGCCGAATTTAGAAAATACAAGCCCCCTCTGTGAAACGCATTTAGTGCTGCATCACTATGAGAGGGAATATAAAATGTTAGCGGGAAGGACGATTAGGTATACCAAAATCTCCTTCAAAATTATTATTTTTTAAAAGAACTATTCACAATACGATACAATGTGAAAAGGGAAAAATATTTATATTAAAAATTAAATATTGCAAATTATGGTCTTCCAAGTCTCTCTATCTTGAGCTAACTGGTAGATGTCAGATGGAGTTTTACAGTTCAGCCTATTGATGGTTTCATATATATATTGCCAAAATTGTTTGCATTGTCTTCCTGTGCTGCGATTGCCATCTTCTGGTTTGTGCAGGATGAGGGATTCCAAAAAATGGTGAGAGTTGAAGATGTCTGAGTTGATGTCCAAGCCATTTGAGTTGTAGTTTTTGACTATATTGGAAAGCGGATCTTGCGTAGCCAGATGGACCGTGTCACTAAACTCTGCACAACAGAGTTAGTGACACAGTCCATCCAAGTGAATCCAAGGATCAGTCTGAGACATGTAGTTCCAAAGGAGTTAATTGGTTCTGTAGTTTTTTGGTGCATTGTCTAGGTTTGAGAACCATACAAGAAGATGGATCAACTGGTTGCATGGCATGGTCTTAATTTTATCTTTAATGATATTTATGATGATTTCCAGATGTGGCGGAGTTTGTTATGGAAGACTAGAGCCAGCTGTCTACATTTTCTGATATCATTTTCTGTATTGCCGATCCAAGGTATTTTAAGTCCTTTACTCTTTCTGAGGGTTTATTATTGATATGAAGAATAAAGTTTTCATAACCAATTGAGAATATTTGGACTTATGGATGTTGATCTGCAGACCAATAAGTTTAGTCTGTGCCTCCAGTAGACCGAGATGTTCTTGTGCATTTGTTGGATCTGTGTCAATAAGTACAACATCGTCAGCAAAGCTAAGATCACTTATTTTCATGGTGTGGGTGGATGTTCTAATGTTCAAAAGAAATATAAAACAAATGATTTTCATCCGTTCTATTTAGTTGTTATTTACAGATTAAAATAAAATGTATTTTCTATGAATTTTATGTATATTTTAATTTAGTAATCAAATAAAATAAAATAGGGAATATGTAAAATATATTATAAATTAATTCCGTGTTTTTCAACACCAACCAAACTGTAATATGCTAAACATAAAATATGAAATTTCAAACGAAATTTCTCGTCGGTAATAATTGTGCTTGTGCATTAAATGGCCAGTATATGGATGCTTCATTGGGTTCGACGATAAAATGTGTGAATAATGTCTTTAGGGGGAAAAATATGAATATATTAAAATATATACAAGCGAGAATTTAGGAATAGAAATTTCTGGTGTCTCACAGGCGAAGACAGGTTTAAATTTTTTTTTTAAAAAAGGAAATTATAATGCTGATTTTTTGCAAAGTTTTAAACGACTCTAGTTGCGTGAGCAGAAACGAAACTTATTTCAAGGGGAAAATCTCTATAAATAATGTAAGAAAAATGGATACTCAGATAAGTGTAGAGATATAAAAAAAAGTAAAAGTTTGAAAGACAAAATATCGCTAAAATTTTATTTTGTTTTTCGACACGCTCAAAATACTTTAGCAAAGTATAGAGAAGCCTCGTACAGCTTGGATGCTTACGAACATTATGAGATTCCCTTCATAGCTATAGTATTATATCTGACGCATCCAAAAGGGGATATTGCCATACTCTTTTTGCTCGGGGTATTGCGATATATCCCTCTGTACCAGCGCCTAAATATTTTTTTTCAAGATGAACCAAAGAGCAATGTCGTTTTCATTGACTTATACTGTCCATCAGAAAGCTGTTTCTCTTTTCCCAGTTACGCACACCAAATTAGCAATACAATACCAATAAGAATACCAGACCACACTCACCATAAATAACCCACTATTTTCTCTAGAAACAGACCTTCTAAATTCATTATAATAACGGGTTTTGAACTCAGAATCTAATCCAGTGCAGCGTTTGCTACAAAAGTTTTTCCACTCTGTAACCTGTTATTTGTTAATGAAAGAATGATCTCAACAATTTCTGTTCATCTTTTACACAATTTTCTTACTCTAGACTTGGCTAAATGACTGCGCTGGTAGAGTTGTCAATATAATTCTTACAAGTCTGATCAGAAGGAAACTTCTAATTTAATATTTTTTCTATTTATATCAACCAATCTTGAAAAGGCCAAGATCCGCAGAAGACATTGGGCTGTCCCAACTGTAAGCGTGCTTCTGTTCACATACTTAAAGGCCATTGGTTGTAATCGTAATTTCTACACATCATCCAGGTGTTTCTATTACACTTGGATAAAGACAAGGGCAAACTTGTAGAATCATAATTATCGACATATTACCTTATTTTTACATATTATTAGGTTTAAAAATCTATCATTTACAAAATTTAAGATTTTTGTTATTACAAAATTGTCATATGGCATTATATCATCTTTCAAAAATAACGTATCATGAAATATAATTTGCGTTATGTCCAAACAGAATGAAAGTGATATATCAGAAATAAAATTATTTTAAATTATATTAGATATGAAAATGCTTAATATCATATTATATCACCCAAATATAAATCACTAAAGAGTATAACACAAGCATTATCATTACAGTCTATGACAAATATGAATTATAAATAAAATTTCATATTGTATAAATCACGATTGTTACGTAAACTCAAAGTTATATCCAAATGCATCTATAAAATAAAATAGAATATAAATATATTTTAAGTCAACTTTTAAAATATATTAATCTCCCCCTGACCCAGTTTTACCATAAAAACCCTTCCCCAAAGAAGCGCTCTTAAGTATAATATATATATATATATATATATTATTTTTGAAAAAACCCGGGTTTTTCAAAATTATTCTTCCCACCTTGCGTCAAACACTCCCCCCCCCCTTTTTTTTAACAGCGGACACATATGGAGAACGAAGTCATCTTAGCATCTAAACAAGGCATGCACAAAATTTTCTTCAATTATTCTGCTATAATTTCCTTTAAAATACACTTAAAATGCCCTAAAATTTTTCCTTGAGTAAAAAAGCCAATGTATTTAAAATAAGGGACACTCCTAAACAAAAACAGGCTATAATAGCCGTAAAAGTAATAATTAATTATAAAGAGGTTTAATAAATTTATTAGTATATAATAAATTATATTTGATTTTATAAACAATCTAAATTATAAATGCCATCATATTCATACCACTACCTTTACTATCAAGACTTACATCTTACAAGATTGCCGGCTTCCTGTCTGCACGAACACTATGTGTGATCGTAGATGGCTCCCTATCCTCTCACCATCCAACTAATACTGGGGTCCCACAAGGTTCAGTTCTCTCATCAACCCTCTTCCTTCTATATATCAATGATCTACTTCAGTCGACCTCTACCCAATACTGTACACAGTTTTGCAGACGACAGCACATTACACTCCTTCCTCTCATTTGACAAACCTTACTCTACACAACTCACTCCAACCCACAGAACATCAACCACCACTGTCCTTAATTCTGACCTCCAAGCCATCCTCCAATGGGGCTCAGATAACCTCGTCAACTTCAACGCTAACGAAGCCCAGTTCTGTGTTATTTCTCACACAAAAGAACCATTTACCCCAAGATTGTTTTTTGATAACACTCAAATTCCCAGACAAAATGGGATTTCTCTTCTCGGAATTACCCTGACATCAAGACTCTCCTGGCATAAACACATCACAACCATTGCATCCTCAGCTTCCAAAAAACTGAGTTTTTTCTATCGCTCAAGACGCTACTTCACCTCTAAACAGCTGTTAACATTATACAAATCTCAAATCCGCCGGGCTATCGAATACTGCTCTCATATTTGGAGTGGGGCTCCAAAACGCTCCCTCATAATGCTTGACTCAATACAGAGGAGAGCAATTAGACTGATAAATGACCTATCTCTCACCAACTCGCTGCCCTAATTTTCACATAGACCCTTGGTCTCTGCGACTTGCATATTCTATAAATATTTCCATGGGAAATGTTCTACTGAAACATCATCAATACCCCACTCTGTACCGTTAAAACACGTACAGTTGCCGCCCCAACATCCTTTCACAGTACACCTTAAAACCCATAGAACAAGTTTCTTTTCCTCCTCCTTCATCCCTGCTACTGCGGTACTGTAGAATAGTCTTCCTCTTCAAGTATTTCCTAAGGAATACAACATACAGGCTTTCAAATCAAATATCAACAAGTCTCCTTTCCCAATCCACTACCCATATACGGTACTAACGTACTATGCGTTGACCAGCCAACCTATCGTATATGGGCCAAACATAAAAAAAAATCTAGTTGTGTGCACACACTTGCTTTTTCCTTTAGCTTTATTATGTAGATGAAAATAAGGATATATTTTCTATAAATTCCCTGTATACATGAATTGTACTGACATAAATTAATACAAACGAGATGTGATAGATATGCCTTCAATTATTTCTATTATCATCAGAAATATATCAGTTAATTAATAGACTGCTGTCTTAAAATAATGAGGTAGAAATATTACAGTTTGACTGTCTTTTGCTATATGCGTTTAATTCGTCTCTCTTTTCCGTGAATGAAGCCGTGCTATTTTATGATAGTGATAATGTCAATAACAAGTTATGGTTATTTTAAAAATTAGAGAATTTATTATAAAATTCATTGTACAGTTCAATATTCCTTTTTTTTTTATTTTCTCATAGCCAGATAGGATATCTTCAAAAGGATATCTTCACTTCTCCTAACTGCAATTGTTTTTGCATACTAATTGCTTAAATTTTTCCCGATAAGAGTAAAGGCACCTTTTATGATCACGAACCAAACCACATTCACTGTAAATACTCTATTTTATCATCCACAAAGAGCTCTTCTAAATAATGTGATATAATAAATGTTCTATCGACGTATATCCTATGGTAGATATATGCCACACTCTGTTCTGTTGCTTCCAGTTGGGATGAATGATCTTAGTAATTTCTGTTCTTTTACCGTTTCTCAGGATTCTCGTATTTGTGGTCTCCAGTCATTGATAAAGTGTTTTACTTCTAACCCATCTCTCAGATCCGTAGCTTAAACTTAGTTTGAACATCGTCTTGTATACAGTTTGTTTTCACTGATTTCTCTCTTATTCCATATAAATTTATTCAGCTAACTCCCTACCATACTAGCTTTCTAATTCTGGTGTCTAGTTCCATATTTAATTTGCCATCTTCACTAAAATCATTCCTAAATAGCTGAAATGTTTTATTTCTTCTATAGGTTCTCCATTCAGGATGCAGTCGATGTTTTCAATTTTCTGCCTACTTTCATTGTCTTCGTCTTTTTAATGCTGATTTTCCTACCAAATTTATTACAGTATTTATTTAATTTAGTCGGAGAATCCTGCAGAGCAAATGCTTCTAAATTCATCCGTAGTAGATTTAATTAGAAGTATTGCGTCATCTGCATAAGTAAAGAGATGAGATTAACATCTCCCATTCTGGTATCAGATTTAACACCACTTTTCTTCATAATGTGATCCATATAGATGATGTGTGGAGATAATGTGCACCCATGCCTCACCCTGATTTAACATCAAACCATCTTCTTGTGTCTTCTTCAGTTCTAACTGCTGACTTACAACTCAAATAAATATGAAGTGTTGCTTGGTATAATGTCCCATCGACACCATACAACTGTAGCATTTTGAAGAGCTTTCCTCTAGGTACTCTTTAAGAAAGTGCCACCTGTCCAGATCTACGAAACTTACATACAGATACTTGCTATATTCCCATGATTTCTCAAATATTTGTCTTAAAGTTAAAATGTGATCCTGACAACTTCTATTTGTCCTGAATTCAGTTTTTTCGTAATCAAACTTCCTCTCCACATTTTTACTAACCGTTTCTCAAGTACACTTTCATAAATCTTAACAGGAACACTCAATAGCGAAATACCTCTGTTCTCGCATTGTTTTATTTTCCTTTTTATTAAGCGCTCTACTCCAATCATCTGGAATTCGACCTTTTGAAAAGGCCCTCTCTGAATTATGCAGTGAATTAGCCACAGCAAAACTTTTATACCCCCCCATATTTAAGTATTCCTCTTTATTTCCTAACATGTTTTTAGTCCAGTGCTTTGTTTTATTTGATCAAAGTATCTTTTCCTTGGTCTTATTCTTTCTCTTTTTCCTTGGATTTTTGCCTTCTATTATCCTTCTCGTCAGACTTTCAAGTCGTAAGAGATATCCAATCCATCTGACTCTTCTTGTTATTAATGTCTTTGTCAGTGTTCTATGTTCATTTACTTCCATTAGTACTTCTTCATTAGATTTTTTGTCTGTCCATACTTCAAGTATGCATATGTATTTCTGACCGCATTCCTGTTGGCAGTTTTCTATCATCGTGCCCACTGTTTTTTTCATTTAACAATCTTACAAAGTAATAGCTTCCAGGCATCTAGAATATCTTTACCTTCAGTTTTCATCAGCTTTATCTGTGATTCTTTTTACGATACCTTTCTTTCATTTCTGAGCTTTTTTAATAGCATCCAGAATATTTTACCACCTTTCTGATATTTATTTTCGATGTTCTTACCAATGTCATCCTGGGACTTTTTTAAACTAGTTTTGATGTAAAACTATCAACAAGGATACATTTCTCATCCTTTGTTTCCTATTTAACTTCATGAGTCCGCTATGATGTTATTATTTTCCAATCCTTCTAGGCAAATTCACCACATGCCCTGCCCCCCAACAAAATTAATCAACGATTTCTTCAGTTTGCCACTGAGACACCAAAGTGTGGTTCTTGTTTTTAAACTTTTTTTTTCTAGAATAATGTTTATCTACTGTGCATAAATTTCATATGTACTTAAATTATTTACTGATATAAATTAAATTTAACAGAAATATCTAAAAATATGATAAAAATTACTTCTACGTTTTTCAAACACCAACAAAATTACACTATGTTAAAAATACAATAAATCTCAAACAAAATTTTACATTAATAATATCAAATAGAAGGAGAATCGACTGTGAGATGCGGTGATTAATATAATACCCTTGGAGGTTAATGGATGGCAATGCTGTAGCCAATGAAGTTCTAACTGAGGCTCGGCTATTGCAGTTACCCTTCTGCCATGATCAGAGCTTTAATAGCTCAATAAGACCTTATCCCTACACTGTCCTCTAAAGATAACGAGGAAGATGAAAAACATTCTTCCTTCTCCCCTTTAAGCCAGTCCTTATAAGCACTATAAGGACATTAATATTGCACTTTTGCATTGATATACCACGTATATGCGTGGTATATGGTATATACTTTATATACCATGTATATAAAGATTTCTAGTAGTTTTATTTATATAAAGATTTCTAAAGGCTAGTAGTTTTATAAAGATTTCTAAAGGCTAGTAGTTTTATTTATATTTATTTCAAAACTTTTCAATCTATTCTTGCTTGTTGTGATGATCTTGTATTCAGTTATTGTTTTTCCCTCTTTTGCTTTGTTAAGTGGTGTCAAATCCTCTATTGCACTTCCTGTGTTCAACACATTCATTATTTTAATTTATTACGATTTATATTGCGGTAGTTATAATGATAATGTTAAGAAGACTTTAATTGTTTACTTTAATAATTATATAGTTATAATCATTTGAAAATAAACGTCATTTATTCTAAAAAATTATTGTACAGTTCAATGCTCATAACGTCTCTTAACTCCAACCTTTTTAATTCACTATTTTTTAATTTTTCCTAGAAAAGAGTTAACAAACGACCCAAGGTAAAGGTGTCCTTCGTGATCCAGAACTTCAGTTATAAAATATATTTTCTTGTCATTAGACTGAAGTGTCTGAAGAACTTTTCCATCCTTATCCAGTTCGACTATTAATCCTCGGTTAGAAAAAAAACTCAGGAACGTTGCTGGCACCTGAAAATATGATAATTATGAGAGGTAGCCATTCATATAAACCAGTTTCAGAATGCATTAAAAACTTATTATGATATTCACATGACACAATACATAAAACCGAAATATATATTAATATTAATCCATGCCCAGGGGGATTTCAATCTCCTATTCAAATTTCATAGTAGCTATACTACTTGCTTATATAGTTAAATTGGGTTGGAGGTTAAACCGACTAAAGTCTCACCTCACAACGCTACTGAATGATAAGTACCGTATTTTTTCATATTTTAGTTAATAATCTTCGGTTAATTTATTAACTAAAATTTACATGTATATCAAACTAGTTTACTGTTTGACATGCATGTATGACACAGTTATTTAGATTTAAGAAAAACAATGTCTTAAAGTCAGTATGGAGCTAGTTCTTTCTGCCAAAGCGACTCTGTTGGATGAGTTGAATATGCGAGAATTTGATCAGTGTTGCATGTGTGAGATGTATTCGTCTCGAAATTTGAAAGATTTGTGGAAGGAGAACGAGCCCGGTGGGTGAATATAGTAAGAGTTTTGAGAGTGATTTCCGGCTGGGTGGGGAGAACAAATCACGTGATAGAAGAGTAGACAATATTGACAAAAATCGTTAAATGTTAATGTACCAGTTTTAGTTGTTGATCAAATTGTTGGGGTGTAATCGTGTCCAGTTTTCTTGACTTCACCACCCCGAGTACCTCAAGAAGGAAATAGAGCGCTGATAGGCATAGTCCTTCACTGGACACATTTATAATACTTTAATTTATACGCACTAATTCTACAAGTATCAGGGAAAAAATGGGAGGACGTTTTGACATTGATTAGTAGAAACTGCCCAAATGTTATAGGCATTAGTGAGACTTAGCTAACACCAGACGATGTAGTTACACAGATAAAATGTTAAGAGTTAGTACTTTCAGGGAGGATAGAAAAGATGTGACTGTGGTGGAGGAGTGGTGCTGAGAACAGCAGATGAATCGCAGCCCAAACGAGTAAGATACAGATGTGAGGATGGCAGTTCGGTGTGATATTTAGGTCAGTAGGAATCGGATGCTGCTACAGGCTATAGGGTGGCAAGGATGATGTGGAAAACATGAATCAGCATAATAAGTGCAAATCGAGTAATCATTATAGAAGCTTCAACTACGGAGACATAGAGAACCTAAGGAGGAAAGATCACATGGCAGAAAGGAAATGACATTTATACACTTACTCAGAAATAATTACTTGAAGCAGTATGTGACGGAGGTGACTTGGGGTATGAGAATGATGGAATTGGTAATAAACAATGTGGCCACATCGTCTTCGATTGAGGCCTAATGTATCCATTCATAATTTCATTGAAATCAGTAGAGGACGTATGGTAATTCTGCACCCGGGTGACGCCAAAGATGCATATCTTATCCTCAGCTTTTCTTTCCTGTAGTGTTAAATCCGTTCACTCTTTAGATAATTCTGTGACGATTGTCCTATCGATTACCGATCTTCTAATTTCTTCTGAAAGAAATTCTTCACACTGATAATGGACCCCAGATACTCAGATTTGTTGACTTTCTCAATTATTTCTCCATACAGTACACTTATTTCTCAGGACCTTCTCTGTTTGTACCTTCTCCTTCAAGAACCATAATCTTCGTCTTACTACGGCTGAGTTTATGTTCTCTACTCTCGCTGATCTCCACAACTCCTTTAAGGATTTTCCCAGGCTTTTCCTGTAATATATCAGAGTATTTATAATTGCTAACCCATTGACAATCTGTCCACATTTCAAATAATCGGATAAGTAAATACCAAGAATACGATACCCTTGTAGCGAATAAATATCATTAATTACCATATCACAATGAACAGTTGAAAAGTCACCTAGCGCGCTGAGTCATAATCGTAGAAAAACTACAAATGAAAACTAGAAAATAATAAATGGAAGTGATTGTAAAGAGTATCGAATAAAGGGGAAAAAAAGCAATTTTTTTGTAGTGAGTTGGTTTTTGTCGTAAAAGCTATGTACGCACAGCAAATAATTCTCTATCTTAAAAGTTAGTTTTTCTCAACCAATATCACAACTGTCTTCTTTGTTCACTTAAACGTGATATAGATTCCACTATTTTGCCGGTATGAATGAAAAGAACATTGGTGAAATCTCGCTCAGATACATCTTTCCACTAGGTTAGAGTAAATGAGCTTCAGACGGCAGTTGAAAAGCTGCTTTTTTGTTTGTTTGTTTGGAAATTGTCCTCTCTGACATAAACAAATGAAAGAAGTTTACATGCAGCTGAGTGATATACACAGGTACCTGACGATAATCCCATCAAGTGCAAAGAATATAATAACATGTACTAATCACAACTATTTTCATCATAATAACGGTAAACACGGATATAGCACATGCAAGATAATTAATAAATATTTATTTCTTTTGTTATTTTAATAGTAACAACTATTTTACTTCTATCTGGAGTTTGTCCGCAATATGCCATTGTTTTGGTTTTATCTATGGATATTTTTATTCCAAACTGTTCTATTATAATGTTTAAACTATACATTGCTCTTTGTAAACTGTCTTTATTATCCGATCATCTGCAAATAGAGTATTTATTTTGTTATTCCGGGAAATTTCTATGCAGGGTTATTTGAAGTGTTCTACCGTATTAATATGCCATAAATATAAATATTAAAAAGTGTTCGAGATAGTGGACATCCTGGTCTTACTCGTTGGTTTATAGATTGTTTTGCCAATATTGTATGTAGTAAAATATTACAGTAGGTAAATTTCTTCTTTAACATATCAATTCATATCATATCAATATTTTTCCTCTTGTAGAGGAAACCTTTCCTAAATCCATTTTGACATTCTAATAAAATAATTTTTATTATTAGAAGGCCATTCTAATAACAAAATTGTATATTTTATTACTGGAATTTGTGTATTTTGTTTGTATATTTTAATAATAAAATTGTATATTTTATTATTAAAATTAAATAAAACTGTATATTTAAAATTTTTCATTAAGTATTCTACTATATATTTTGTATAATGTATTCAATAAAATAATACTTCGCAATTATCATGTATTTTTTTTAAATATAGTAATTATTATATTTGTATTTCATTCTATATTTGTCCATTTCTGTACATTTTTTTTAAAAATGTTAATAATCTCTGATGAAATTGTTTTCCCAACAGATATATATATATTGTTCCGATTTCATCACAACTTCTGTTGAATTACCATTTTTTTATATTTTACTTAGGCTATCCTTTAATTGATTCATTGTTATATCATTTAAATCGTTTTGTAACTTTTTGGTGTAATGTTTAAGTTGGTATTATCTATCAAAAGATCTGTAATCTAAGAATGCTTTTAAATCTACTTCAAAAAATTTTAAATGCAGTTTCTTTTACATCTGCATTCACGTGCATGAGTATTTTATAGGTATCGGGTATTGCTTTGTATATATCATTATCTAGATACGATACGTATTTTACCAGCTTTCCCTGAATCTCTTTTTGGCTTCACTTTTGTTTATTGCTCGTCTTTTTTATATTCAATTTCATCTTCGTCTATTATTTACTACACGAGTGTGCTTTAACCATCCTTTAAAGGATACACATTTTATTTTCAATTATTGTTTTTACTTCAATGCCCCATACACGTATTTGTTTATTTTTATGTTATTTTTATGTCACTAGACTTTCATTTGCTGATGATGTACTAATTTCTTTCATATTACTCCATTCCTTCTCGATGTCTTAATTTTCTTGTATTGTTTGTAAATAGTTATTAGTCATCTGTTTGGTATAAATTTCTTATACATAAGAAATACAGCGATCAAAATAAAAGTATCCGTGTTTAAAGCCTTTTAGAGAGTCATCCAATGATTCAAATGCTGTGAAACTTTGCAGTAATACATAATACAAAATAATAAAAAAGTAGTTCCAAATTCCAGCAGAGACACTGTAAACACCAAATGCATTGAATTTGCATACCCTCCTGGCACCAACTCGGCAGGTGCCAGGAGGGTATAAAAAATGGACAAGGGATTTTTACCTTTATTCCTGTTGTTAATACCGTCCACAGTGATGGAACTAGCCTTACCCCAACGTGCTTTGGGGTAACGTTAGTGCCTATTGCAATGCCGTTGACCAATTGCAACAGCATTTGCAATGCTGTTGGTGCACTCTGCGAATTTCGTGACCTGAACAAATCTCGACTAGGTCCACTATCTCCATGGGCTCTGCGAAAAATGATTAGTCGTTTTGAAGAAACGGGATCGTTGGAAGTTAGACCTGGCAAAGGTCGCAAACCAGTCACTTCACAAGTGAATGTAGTTGCTACTGCCGTCGTGGAGCAAGCCATGAATAACAGCTTTGGTTTCTGCAGTGCACGTGCTGTATCGAGACACATGGATGTTTATTACAGATGCTAAAAAAATTTCTCCATTTCTTCCCATTTAAGATGACCCTGACTCAGGAGTTGCGCACACAGTACTTTGAAAGTCGACTGACATTCGCTAGAATATTCTTTGCTCGAGTGGAGCTGGATGATTTTGTGGGGGAGTACTCATTTTCACCTGAATATAGCTGTGAATACCCACAATTTCCGGATATTGGCTACTCAAAACCGGTATACAATCTAACAAATTCCTTTGCATTACTTTCTGGTGCGGGTATACAGCTTCGGTTATCATTGGACCATTCTTTTTTGAGGACATTCGCCAGTCGTGTCCTGTGACCTACTGCCAAAAAGTTAAGGTGATATGATAAACAATTTTTTGTGCCACAGCTATAGCAGCGCGTCTGTGAATGGATTTAGTCATTTTCATGCAGGATGGGGGGGGGGGTCCTCCACACATCTGTCGATCCGTACAACAGGTTCTTCGAGAACATTTCATGGAAGCCAGAGTGATCAGCCGCGCATTTTCCACTTCATGGTCGCCTCGTTCACCTGATCTCACTTCCTCTGACTTCTGGCTCTGGGGATTTCTCAAAGACAAAGTTTATCAGGATCAACCTTGCCAATTAACTTTCCAGTGCTGAAAGAGAGAATAATGCGGCCTGACCAACTGCTTTCTGCCGTTGAGCACACTGTGCAACAGATGCTGTTTGTGGTATACCGGAAAGGGAAGCGCATCGAACAGTACAGGCCGTGTATGCATAACAGAAGTCAATAAAAATGTATTATTAACACTTGTGTTGCTTTTCTCTCTCTTAAACACACACACACACAGAAAAATTACGTCTACATTAGGTCCAGTGCTCCTGGTGGTGAATTTTAGGACTACTTTTTCCTCAGATGTCGCTTCTCTATAACACACAACGTATTCCTGCAAAGTTTCGCAGCATTTGTATTACTGGGCGACGCTGCACAATGCCTTAAACAGGGAAATTATATACCATAAATTTGATCACCCTGTAATTTTAACACAAGTGAGTTAGCCGGTCTCATATAAGGCGGTAGAGTTTTCCTCCTGGACACTAGTTTTTCTTCCCGCAAACGGGCCATTAGAATACACGTAATTGACATAATAGACTTATATAATAACAGACTTAACAAAAACAACATCTCATAGCTTGAATTGCTTCGGCAGTAAATCAAAATAATCTTTGTAATATACAAGTATTACATCACATATGTACAAAAAAATGTCATAATATTTCTTACCAGATCACCAACTAGAGGATGCGGCCATAGCTTGTACAAGTATACGGAAACCGAGTGCAAAACATGGATAAATCTTGCCAATATCTTTCTTGCTAATGGGGAATTTGCCATTTTATCCAAAAGTGTTAAAGACGTCATATCACGTGTTCCTCCCACAACGGCCACCCAATAACCTCCTCTTGAGCTTTTTCGAATGTTGTCTGGTTCACCAGGCAAGTTTGCGAATACTTCTTTTTGTCCCTTGTTTGGTCCCTGAAGAGGAACTCTATAGTGATCAAGAACAGAAAATTAGCAAACAAGAATCAGAAGTGTAATTTTTTTTATAATAACGAAAACAACGTTTCAACTAAAATTTGCATTGTAAAATAGAAAACTCTATGAAAGTTTGAGAAATTATTTTTCATTAATATTTTCTGAAATCCAAGATCAAAAATACTTGTGATAAATATCACTTTATCACAATTATTAGTTTTCATTTCTTCGGTAAACGAAAGATGAAATCACTTAAATTACCGCACTTGAAGTTTAAACTGTAACTGACTTCATGATTTATGTATAGATTTAATTTTTTTCGCTTTTCTGTAATCAATGGAAGTTATTCTGCATTGTCATAGCATCAATGATAACGTCCGAGTTTGTTTGTTTTTTTCCGAGGGGGGGTAATATAATTTTGCCTAATTTTTATCAATAAAATAATACAAGTGAAATTCAAAATTTTCAGTAGCTATCATAAATAACAAACTTCCTCAACCCAGAGAAGTGTTTCTATAATTTCAAACGGTTGTACTAAATAAAACTAATAAAACTAATGAACCATTAAAAATATTATTATTATCTGAGACCTCCAGGCAGACAAGGACTCATCGAGGGAGGCTGTAAATTACCCAACCCAGCTATCATACCTACCCCTCATAAATAACAAACTTCCTCAACCCAGAGAAGTATTTCTATAATTTCAAACGGTTGTACTAAAGAAAACTAATAAAACTAATGAACCATTAAAAATATTATTATTATCTGAGACCTCCAGTCAAGGACAAGGACTCATCGAGCAGTCAAGGACTCATCGAGGGAGGCTGTGAACACTGATTGGCACAAAAGAGAATTATTATTGTAATTCTCTTTTGTGCCAATCAGTGTTCAACTTGGAACTGGTATTGCATTGAATTGAAATGAATTCTTATAATTTCGAATTGTTTCGAGAATAAAAAATCTCGTCACAAATTGTTAATCCTATAATGAAATTATAGTAAAAATTATTGCTTGGGATATTTTTCTCAGAGGATTTTTTGATTATTTATTTTCCTTTGTTTTTTAAATAACTATCATAATATTTATAAAATTGATGGTTATTTAAAATTCTGTAGTGAGATATAATACATTTATTAAATCTAATGAAAATATCAAAAGTAAGTAATAAAGCACTCTATTAGCCACCATTTTTTAATTGATATACTCGAGATTTTTATTTTTATTTATTTTTTAATTTTTTTCTCTCCAGTTAACATTTGTTACTCCCGTGTGCTGGCCGGGATAAGAATAGTCCCAATGTAGCTCATGCATGTCGTACGAGGAGACTAAAATGGGCATCCAGTGAGGGTAATGGATGGCAATGCCGTAGCCAATTAAGTTATAACTGTGGCTCGGCTATTGCTGTTACCCTCTTGCCATGATCAGAGCTTCATAGCTCAATAACACCCTATCCTTACACTGTCCTCTACAGACAACGGGGAATATGAAAAGCATTTTTACTTCGCCCCTTTAAGCCAGTCCTTATAAGAACTAATATTTGTTACACATCGCATAATTTGTCATTTGTAATATCATATTTTTACTGTAAGATGCTAAAATTCTAAATTCCATCCCATGCCATAACTGAGATTTTTCTTAATTTACGATTTGGCCACATTTTTTTTTTTCTTTGTATTCTTGAAATTGGTACAACTGATGCACAAACTGAAATGGATTTAAACTTCTGTAGGGATTCTAAATACGAAATATCAGTAAAATCCATTTGACTAAAGAGTTCGGATTGCTTTGCTTAAAATATGAAAGAATAAAATGGCATTTATATGTGGTTATGCATTTTGCGAAACACATCAAAAATGAGCACTTACAGAAAAAATAAGGATTAGCTACAATTAATTTATAACCGCTGCTTTGATGGAATGACTTTCATTAGCGTTTCTATTTATTATGGTATATTTTGTCGCTAAAATTTTAGAATAACATTCAAATTTTAAACAATAAAGTCATTTCGGCCAAGTAGCTGATTCGAAGTATTGAAAACTAAGAAATTATGTGCAGTTGCGAATAGGCTACTTGGCTGAAATGATTTTATTGTTTAAAATTTGAATGTTATTCTGAAATTTTCGTAACAAAATATACCATAATAAATAGAAACGCTAATGAAATTCATTGGACAGCGTTTGCCGGGAGGATATGATATGTCTTTTAGATAAGTCAGTTATTTCTTTAGGTGAAGTAAGCCAAACTGCATGAGCTAAATCGAGTGAATAAATGACCTAGCAACGCCTATCCTTCCGGCAGACGCTGTCCAATGATGTTATATGTTTACTTGATCTACATCCTAAAAAAACGTAATATATCCTAAAAACACGCGTATGTCCTAAAATCACATTTTGACTATATCAGAATAATCAATACTGTCGAATTTAGTTCAAATTATATGAACGATGTGACCTATAAAAGTAACTGCAAATGTTATAAATACATTGCATGGAAAGAAGTCAACGGACACCGTAGTGTGAGGAACAAACAGGCATAGCGCCCACGTTAATAAGGTTAGGATGTCCTTTCGTTGCAACGACTGCAGTAATCCCACACGGCACACTTTCCACAAGCGTACGATAGCGATCAAGAGAAATTTTGGACCATTTTTCCTGTAGGTATGCACTGAAATCCTTGATTACAAATCTGGAGGGCCAGTCAAGTGTGGTGACGTTCATGTCCACAAATCACCACGATAGCAGCAATGACAAGAATGCATTGCTGAAGGAGAAAAGGGTCAGTTCCTTAGAAACGCCACAAAGTAGAAAGCATTGCAGTGTTCAGGATGTTCCGATACCTCTTGGAGTTTCGATACCTTCTTGGAGAACACTGCATGTTCGTGGAAATAGAAAGAGAGTTCCGAGGCCAAACCAGGAAAAACAGGCCAATACCATCACCCCCCCCACCTCCGAATTTTATTTAGGGTTACACACTCTTGTAAGAGACGTTCACCGGATATCCGCCACACCTACACCATTCATTCTGCTCGGTAGAGAATGCAGCGTGATTTGTCGCTCCATAACACAGTTTCAACATCCATATCCCACTCAACACGCTTTTTGCACCACTGAAGACAACATTGCATGTCCGTAGTATGGGACTTACATATTGCGGTCCTCCTATGGAAACATGTTGTAATAACTAAAAATAAAGAGACAAAGGCTTCACATCGGCGATGCAAAATTATACAAATTAAGTGGATATTAAATCCAACGTCATTTCAAAGCCTACAACAGAAACTATGGAAGTTTCGTGCAAAATTTCAAACCAATGAGTTTGAAACAGCTGTCGAGTCAGTGAAACCTTATCAAAATGAACCAATAGGAGGCGAATATATGGACGCTTTGCCGTGCATGCCGCTCATTAGGTTTGGCTAGGGCAACTCGTAGTATGGCGGGGGAGTATTCCCGTAAGCTTTCTGGTCAAATTTTGCACGAAACTTCTATAGTTTCTGTAGTCCGTTTGGAAATTATGTTGGATTTAATATCCACTTAATTTGTACAATACACCTTGTAAGCCTCAGTTCTGAATATTTTTGCGTAGACTAGTATTCCATTCGACACAGATTGTGAAAGAAAAATTTTCACACATTTACTTTAAAAAAATTAATAATAAAAAATAACACAGAATTAAAGTTTATTCTGTGTGTGTCATTTAAGTGGCCCAATCATGTTCCACCTATGTGCAGCAAAAACGGCATGCTTAGGTGATCGATTCAATTTATTATTAGGAAACATCAGAGGTTAATTTAGAATAGGTTTATTAAATAAGTTCAGATTTTTAAAGAAATCGTTTAATTAATTTTTTATTTGTTATTTATTATGTAGTTATTATTCTATATAACAATTATTTATTATGTTCGGATTTAATATTTATTAATATCAATTTTAATATATTTAATTACTAATGAAGAAGAAAAGTTAAAACATGATTTCTTTGTTGTATATTTTTACACTTTCTTTATTAAACAACTATTTTTACCTAATGATTCGATTATTCTGGCATTCTGCTACCAGCAAGGATGCTCCATCGTGGGTTATTTGGACACCATTCGCAAATCCTAGATTGTCTATGAGAACACTTGTTTCCCCCGTTTTGGGATTGAATTTTATTATCCTGCATTAAAAGCACAGAAACAAAAATTAGCGCAAATCAATGAATCAGTCCATAAGAGGCATTTACAAATGCAAAAAGATATATAGCGAAGAATGTAAAATTTACTTTTTTAATATATTATGATATCATGCTAAAATATTCAAATTTAATATTTATTATTCACACCTTCCACTCTCATCGTGTTCCAAATTGGGTGTTATGTGATCGTTGGCCCAACGTGTTGTGGCATCAGATAAATAAATATTACCAGACTCGTCGATGTCCAGATCATCAGGAAAACTTATCATCTTTCCTTCAACCATTCTCTTTGGCAGCACCTGTGTGACTTTACCTGATATGGAAACAGAAAACCATTAACTCAAAAACAATGCAGTTCACACAGTCTCAATTCTCTATGATTATAACATGATGCTACTTATGTACTTTAGATATTAAGCTTGTTAGAGGTGCACATCTATAGTATATTAAATGAATAAATACGTATGATATGAGTATTCAATAGGATAAGTTTTATATAAATACAATGGAGATTGTTAATTCAAATTTTTCATTTCACCTGTTTTTACATCAACGCTCATTATTCCATGATACACATCCGCAACGTACAACAATCCATCTTTTCCTATGCGAAGGCCGAATGGTCTACCACAGGGATTTTCTTCGCCTTTCAGTATGATAAAAAAAAAATTAAGCAATAAAAATGAAGATCATATATAACAGAGCGTATTTGCATAAAATTAAAACATAAAATGATACGTAAATGTTTATAATATATAAAATTCATTAGGTATTGCAAACATTATATTAGAATTTTGTTCAGGCCATTGTTCTCTTTTTTTTTTTTTTTTTTTTGATTACAGGTCATAATTTCTCGTAGATGCTCGAACCTGTATTTGAAATTTATTATATTTCAAAACACAGCTTTATTTCTAGTGATATTCCTCATGGAAGGCTATGTATCTGCATAGTAAAACATGAATTTCTTTTTTGAAAATTCAAAATGAGTTCACTTATACCACAGAAAAACGAAATAAATATTTTAAAGTAGCCTTGAGGACAGCGTTGACATCTACAAGCTATTTTTATGAGCTTTATAAAAGACGAACGATTTAATTACATTGTTTGAGAAATCGCTACTTAATGAGAGTACAAGCAGAACATTACTGGGTTGATGGGTGAAGCACATATGCTTTTCATATTCCCCCTTTGTCTTTAAGAGAGGTTCTTTGAGTGGGAGTGTTATTGAACTCTAAGCTCGTCGTGTGAGGGGCAGTGATATTATTTGTGTTCGGCTGAACATAAAATTGATTTGGGTCTTTTATATTTGTAGTATTCCGCTTCATTTCAGTCCAAAGCTTGTTTGATCAACGGGTTTGGATGATTACTTGCCTTGATGAAAAACCTTTCTGCTAGATCATGGAAAAGGGAAGAGATGTAAGGAATGTTCACTTCTATATGGATCTGTGAGTTTCTGATAAATCACGGGGCATTCAGAAACATCTTCAGGCATTTGTTCTGCAGTTTTTGAATGTTTGTATCTGAGGTATGCCTCCGTGCAGGAGATGCGTTAATGATGACTGGGCGTATTACTGTGTTGTAAATATGTAGTTTGTTACGTTTATCTAGTTTGCTTCTGCTGTTGATCATGTGGTAGAGTTGCGCGATTTCCTTAGATGTCTTCAAGCCTATGTGTTTTATATAATGGCTGACTGGAGTTTTTTTTCGTCAAGCAGCACGCCCAGATATTTAACTTCAGTTTGCCATGCAATATTAACTTCTACTAGATGTATGTCTTTCATGCTCAAGACCTTCGTTTTGGAGAACAGTATAGCTGAACTTTTGGGGGGGGTTTACTTGAATCGTCCAGTCCATCAGGCACTTCTCGAGAATATGAATACTGTTTTGGAGTCTTCTGATTGCCAGTTGGAGGCTGAGAGATCTAACTATTAGAGCGGTATCATCTGCATATAGTGCAGTGATGGTTATACTTGGGTTTTGCGGAATGTCAGTTATGTAGATTGAAAATAAAATGGGGACCAAGAGTGAGTCCTGAGGCACACCAGCCAGGGTTTTGCGTCAGGTTGATATAATCTCATTAATTGTAATTTGCATATATATGCCTTTGAGGTCCGTATCGATTATTTTTATTAGCATGATTGGTACATTGAATTCTATGACTTTATAAAGAAAGTCCTGAATGCCACACCTTGACAAAAGCTTTTGCAGCATCTATGAAGAGCGCAGTTGTATGGAGGTTCCAGTTATAACCTTTTGTAATATGCACAACTATCTATGAGTGTTATGGTCTTTACGGAATGCAAATTGCTCATTTTGAATAATTTCTAGCTTGTTCGTTTCTGACTGAGTCCTTATTAAGATAACGTTTTCAGCGATCTTACCAAGACTGGATAAGAGAGTGATAGGTCTGTAGCGTTCAAGGAGTTGGGGGTTCTTTCCAATAGGGATGATATCGGCAGTCTTTCAGGTTGTGGGAAAGTGCTGAAATCTAAGGATAGTGTTGATTATGTTTACTAAATGAATTATAGCTTTTCTGGGTGGTAATTTTATTATTCTACTGATGATGCCATCTGGACCTGGAACCTTTTTGTTGTTCAGGTGAGTTATGATGCTTGTTATTTCTGCTGGAGAGGTAGGTGTAATAGGTTCTGTATTATCCTTTTGTTGTCTTAGGACTTGCTTGACACGACGGTTGATTTCGTAGATAAGGTTGATGTTTAAATTTTCATAAGCGGGGTTACATTGTGATTCCAAGTTGTCAATTAGAGCTTCTGCTTTTTCTCTGTCTGTGTGGGTTATTCCATTATTTGTCTGTATTGCGAGTATGAGCTGACTTTTGGTGCCGAAAGCTCTTAACGATTTTCAGATGGAGTTTTCCTCTGGGTTCAAGTTAGTCAATTTGGTTTCCCAATCATGGTTTCGATGTTTTTGAAGAGCTTCACGGACTTGCCGATTTAATCTGTTCAATATTGTTTTATCTTGCGGTGCTCTAGTGCTATGGCATCTATTTCTAGCTTTGTTTTTTGCTCTTATTAGACATGGTTTCCTCAGGGAATCATGGACCTTTCCTACTGATCGAGTGAATGACAGTGGTTTGAATAACTGATGTTATTGCTTTTTTGATTAGACTGGTAAGGTTATTTACGGGCTATGATTATCTCCTCTTTATTGTGAATAACAGGAGCTGGACCGATGTTCTCTAGAAGAATTCTAGAGAGTTTGTCCCAAGGTACAAAGTAGTACGGAGGAGTGAGTTGCTTAAGCAGGATGGGGTTGTGGTCGGATGATAGCTCGTTTAGTGTTTCTAGCTGATACTGGTTACTGATGTTTCTGAGGACGACTATGTCAAGTACATCTGAGCTTCCAGCTGGTATGTGATGGGTGGGCTCTGTTGGACAGCTATAACTATAGGGTTTTGTGTTGAATAATTGTTTAAAGTACGAACTTTATTGTTGATTGTGGAACTGAACCAAGCTGTATGTTTGGCGTTGAAATATCCAGCCATAATAATGGAGTCAGGAGCAGAGAATGGAGTCCAAATCAGATATCAATAATGGAATTCTAGGAGGGTTGTATGCGACGTAGATTTTGATGCTGCCGGTGTTGTTAGTATGGACTTCAATACCTGTTATCTATAAGTTCTTGGTTTGTGGGTTGGTCAAGATGTTATAGATTTTAATGAATACGGCTGTGTTCATTAAAAATCTGTTCTATACATCACACAGCCCCTTAATTTAGGACTATTAGCTGGCCTAAGATGCGTTTCGTTAACCAGGACAATAACCGGATTGTTATTGTCCTGGAAATCACGAGGGAGATCGGTTTATGTTTACTATTATTCATGATTGAGGGCTGTCAGAATTGAATGGACAACTTGCAGGAATCTCTTTGTAGAGTATGAGGAAGGATTTGTTTTGCTGAATTCCTGTAGCATGGTAGTTAGCGAGGTAATTAGTACCGATGTTAGATTAGAGCTTGTGAATTCGTGGAAAGAAGTATTCTTAGCTCGTACATCCTCGGTGTATGTTTTGGCCATGGTTCCAGATTGTTTTCCTTCATGAGTTGTCGTAGTAGAGGTTGTTTGAACTTGATGGCGATCTGCCCGGTTGCCCGGAGTGTCACAACGGGGAGGTGGAAGGGCGGCTTTTTTTGCCCCGCGGTTCTTCGGTGTGCGATGAACCCCTTGTAGTTGGCAGGGTGAGGACCTCCGCAGTTGGCCCATTTAGCCGGCGTAGATCTCGGTTTGGTGCATGCGATGGTCTGATGGCCTTTGCATTATTTTAAACACCTGAAGTCGCCCCAGCATAGTTGTTAAGCATGGCCAAACCTCTGACACCTGTCCTGCTGATGCTTTCTTTCTCAGAGGCTTAGTGTAATTCTGAGGCCTCAGATAGTAGTCAGTTCGTATATTTTTTCTGAGTGTTGTCGATCGCTACAAAATGGCATTGGCCTTTTGACCTGAGCTTGAATTAAAGGGAACCAGGACTTCGATGGTACCTGAGAAACAAATCTGGAAGAGGTAGTGTATGAGAAACATAAATAAGCATCGGATATACATCCGTTGTAAAATATCAATCAGCGAACCACAAACTATCATTAATATCCATCCATCTAACAGCCACTTATGCGCCCACAAACCGTAATACGAGGATAAGGCAGTTACATCTATGCTTCCAAGTCTTCTTGTCTGTAAATTACGTGTGTTCTGTTGGCCGGTTTGCCTGTTCTGAGGGAAGAAAAACCCGAGTTTCCGGGTGAAAAAGTATTTGGTCTCTTTCGACTAAAGGTGAGTTAGCAATACCGAGTAAAAGGCCAGTTCCTCAGGTCATGAATGGAAATCGAACCTGGGTCTTTCCGACCAAAGGGCTTCGTCTATACCGACTACACTACGGAAGCTCACTGTCATTAATATATCTCGATAATTTATCCACCACTTCATTAAAATCAGTTGTTGTTATTTCATTTAAAACTACTTACATTTGCGTTTCTTTCACCAATACATACTAAATTTGTTATAGAAAAGTCCTGCTACATTTAACGTGGAAAAATAACGTGGGATTGCAACCATCCAGATAGGAACTTTCCAAATTCATGCTGCCATGATTATTATGGGATGAATTGAACTTAGTTTAATACACTAATAAAAAAAAAAAACGATATTGGGGAATAATGGGATATTTTGACACCACTTACCACAGTTGCTTTTTCCAATTCGAGCCACCCGATGAGTTGTCTTTCCCGTCATTTGTACGATGTAACCGTCTTGCACTCCACTGTATATACTTCCTGAAAAACACATAAACAGCATTAACTGTGATGAAAAGTCTTAATTCATAATCATATATGATATCAATATTACACGTTTGCAGAAATGAGGCAAGATTCAATTATATTTAATTATATAAGACGCTATTTTCCTGGATGATGATTAACTGCATTTTAAGTGTATTTTGATATCACAAAAGTTTAAGTCTTTGAATTCGTTTTTATAAAATTTGTAATTTTTGAAAACAATAAAAGCAACAAAATATCTAACGATGTTATATTTACAGTTTTAATTCATTTGCTCCCCCCCCCCTCTCCATATAATAAACACTGTTAATGTAAGAATATCAAGTTCTTACCTTGATGAAATACTAACGATTCAGGACCGGTAATTTGACTTTCGTAAAGTTTCTCCGCTGCACTTAGTCGGTTATTAATGGCATACGGACCTTCGAGCTTTTCTGGAAGGTTAGGACTGAAAACATGTAATAAAAAAAGCATGCATGTTTCTTAAAATAGTCTAAATATTCTAGTAAGATTTTCAACAGTAAGAAGTGTTTCCCCCCCATCAAGCACACATTCATGTCTGCATCGCAACTTATTTGATGATTGCAGATAACGTAATTGTTAAGCTTTAGTTTTCACACCCGTACCTAAACGACTAAAAAAAAAAATTATTGCATAGAGAATACCAAATTAGATTAACTTTACTGGGCGTATGTGAAGAGACAGATATAAAAATCTTCCGAAAAAATTTGTTAATATTAAATGCCAATATATTAATCTGTTTATATTAAAATAATTAATGTATTTAATTTAAATGTAAAAAAGTAATTAATTTAAGTTAAATGCATTTCAATTTAAATGTAAGTAATTAATTTATAATCTTCAAATCAAAACAAAAAGGCTCAGTTTATTACGAATGTACCACAACTATGAATTTTTTTTTTTTTTTGTTAATGTTTGGTTTTAATATTTGATTATAATCCTTGAAATTTTTGAAAGTAAATTTCGTACTTTTATAAATTTTTGATGCAATGTAATAATAACTAAGTTGGAAATGAAGTGCCCCCCCCCCCTCTCCTAGCGTTATCAACTCCGGAAGCCAAGATAAGATCAACTAATTTGAAACCATTAATTACATTTTAATTTGGAAGGAATAAAAGATAAACCTAAAAATATTCTTCAAAGGACGCTTGCGTGTAGAACATAAAACTAGATTATAGAGGAAAATAAAACAAGTTATGAGATTTTAATAACTACTTCGCTCTTCTTCTATACTCTGATGATTAATTTCTCGAATTGGCCAAGCAGCTCACTTCTTTTAACACTCTGCCTTGTCAAGTCTATTATTCCAGCTTTTTTAGTTATGTCATCGTGCATTTATTTGAATTTTATTTGCATTATTTTCACATCATTTTCAATCCTGTATTATTTTCTGCACCATTATAAATTCAATACTAGATTAAAAATAATAATAATATCCTTATACAGTGACTAAATTTTAAGTTCTACAAAGTATGACAACTATCTTTCCTTTCAAATAATATTCCGGAATGATATTTGTTATCAGTATTCTTCCGAAATAAATTTTAATAAATACTTTTAAGGTGTTCAATCTTTCATTAGCCTTTCGAAAGGCTTTGTTCAGCTTGGGAAGTGCTATTTTCAATAAGATTGGATAGTATTACGTCTTTATGTTCCTTATATTAATTAAATCCTAATATTAAAGATTTAGTTATTTAACTAAATCTTTAATATTTAGTACATTTCTTGTACTAAATATTCATCACTTACCTGTATGGTTTCGGTTGTACGTCATTCAGTGTAGGAGAAAACGCCAAGAACGCTAATATGGAGACAATTACGACGATAAAGCTCAGAAGAACGTTGATCAGCCCCATTTGTTTTCTTTTTACCAGTGACAGCTGCATAACAATATATGTGTTTTTTTTTTTTTTGTATCCAGCACTGAATAGTCACAAAAGAATTAACAAATAATCATTCTATGAAACAGGAACAGATGCATTGGGAACATATCATTTATTCGCTATATATTTTGCATTTTAATTGCCTAAGTAACAAATAAAACTTTTCACTGTTGCACGGTACGTGAATAACGTTTTTAATACCGGGAAGAATGTGAAGTAGCTGTTGCTGTTTCACATCCTTCCTTGAATTTCAACATTATGTAAAACGTTTTCATGTGAATTATTGGGAAATGCATTCTGCATTATATTTTGCATTATTTATTTATTTATTTATTAATGGCCTTTATGCTTGTATATTTTCATATATAATAATTTTATGAATTACTTCATTTATTAAGTTGGATTTATTATTGCGGTGTTATGTATTTTAAATCCTCTTACAAACTTAATAGTAGTATTCTTGGAGCAAAGTACAAAAAAATTCTATATTAATAATATCTATAAATTAAAACAAAAAGGCTTTGATTTATAGGACTGTATATACTTCCTTATACCATTATTATTTTTATTCTTATGGCATACTGGTTTAGCTTTCTTATATTAATAGACAGCATTTGCTAAAGAATTATTTCCAACGTAAATTCTTACCTGATTTTGTGAAAAGTAGGGGAACACTTGCACTTTTTAGAATGTTATCTTGCCTATTTGAACCTTAAAGCGAACCTCCCCATTTGATTTCCCGTCGCACTTGCATAACCTGTATCCTCACAGCACGTGGCGTTTCTCACTCGAGATAATAACGAGCAGTTAAACTAAAGAGTGCGCTCCGGAGCTCAGGATTTTTTTTTTTTTTTTTTTTTTTTTGCTTTATGTGAGTTGAGTGGAACAAAAAATACCTTCCAGCTCGTTCAAGTGTTTCAATAACTGATAATTTGAACGGAAAATTGGCTGCCGTTTATTTCATATTCGCTTTTGAAGAAACTTCTTACTGCACCTGAAACTGCACACTCGTAGATGCTATTTGAACGAAAGGCTAACATTTTAAGCTCTTATATGAAACGATAATTACTGGGAAGCATCCATGTTTTTTGCTATGCAGACGATAAAATTTTGGACGGAAACTTACGCCAAAATTTTACTACCCACTTTCATAGAAGGTAATATGGCAGGTTATGAGTTACTTAATTGAGTTATTTTGAAACACTAATCATTTTTCCTAAACGAATAAAGAAATAAAATTATAAATGGAGTGAAAATCGAAAAAAAATCGAAAACGTGTTTTTTACTGGATCACTTTCGTTTATCAGTATCTACTCATTGGTCTCTTTCTGTGCTCTAAATAACAAATATTTAATAAATACCAATGGTTACAAACCGATTAATAATAAATGTACAGATGTAATCATAAAACGGACACTTGGCCTTTGACAAAAGATGATTAAATATTAGACTAAACGGAATCTATGAGCTTTTAAGGGGGTGGGGGATTGGACCAATTAAATAATATTCAGAGGCCTTTGGTATTTAGCAGTACCTCTTTTTTTAAGCAATGATCAATTCCCCACTTGAAGAGGACGTCGACTTCATCCTGTGGATCAATGTGAGACACCTGAGGGGCGAGTCTTTTGCGTGAATCCCAAGTAAATGACCTGCCATTAGAAAATATGATTATTGTTTTATTTAAACGTAGATAGTAACTATAATCATACACTAGTCGTTACATTATTCCTCCAAACTGCATGAAATTAATATTTTTATGCAGCGGTCAAAACTAATCTCTGATCTGTAAGTTGCATAAGGACAATACAACCGTGTTCAATTGCGATTAAATTTTGTTGCGTTTGCAAAAATCGGCATCGGACACTTGTAACATGATACGCGAAGCTTTCCACGATGAAGCAATGTCGAGGGCAAGTGTTTTTCGCTGGCATAAAACTTTTAAGGAAGGAAGGCAAAATGTGGAAGATCTTGAACTTGAGGAAAGATCTTCAACGTCCATCACAGAGACAATGATCAACATAGCAGCGATTATCATCAAGGAGGATCGCAGAATTACAGTACGCCAGCTGCATGTTGTCCTGAATGTTTCTGTGGGAAGTGTTCACTCAATCATGGCTGAACATTTGGGACTGAAACGTGTTTTTGCGCCCGATGGATTCCCAAACTCTTGACACCGGAGCAAATGCAGCATTGAATGGATGTGTGCATAGAATGGAAAGAAAGACTGGAACAAGAAGGCGACAACTTCTTAAAACGCATAATTACAGCAGATGAAGCTTGGTTGTGTCACTATGACCCTACAATGAAATAACAAAGCAGTGAATGGAAGCATCCGTCTTCGCCTACCCCCAAGAAAGCAAAAACTGTAAAATCGGCTGGTAAAGTTATGACCATTTTTTTTTTGACTATGAAGGCATTGTTAGAACGCTGTAGAACCCAGGAATACTGTAAACGGCTTATACTATGCGGATGTTTTACGGACAATGGTACAGTACGTCAAAAGGAAGCGTCCATTGCTGAGAAATGGCTTCTTATTGCACCACGATAATGCAAGGCCACATATTGCTGGTTGTGTAGTGGACGTTTCGCAGAAGAATAACATAGATATTCTACCACACCCTCCATACAGTCCTGATCTTGCACCGGCCGATTTCTGTCTGTTTCCTGAGTTCATGAAACCACTAAGAGGCCGCCATTTCGAAAGCAACAAAGCGTGTGTAAAAGCTGCGGAGGCGGTTTTCAAAGAACTCCCAAAAAACTGACTTTCTTATGTGTTTAAGAAGTGGACGAATTTAAGTTGGGACAAATGCATCGCGTCTCACGGTAGTTACTTCGAAAAAGACCATGTAAATGATGACGATTAAAGGTAATCTGTTTTCTGTATAAATATAGTCTTATAACTTATTGAACAGCCTCCGTATATATATATATATATATATATATATATATATATATACTAAAAATCCGAGAATTATAACAAATTGAAATTTATTTGAAAACGCAACATGTTTCGTCGAGATTGACTTCATCAGGCATTAAGAACATAGAAAGCTATTCAAAGACACTGGAAAAAACATTGAGACACTCTAAAGCTATACAGTTATAAAGCTATAATATTCGACTGTAAATTACAGTTATTATGAACTTGAGCTATAGTCCGTGTTAAAGTTCTATTGTTTTACACTTGTGCGTGTGTGGAACCACGCGATTTCCAGTATCTGATAGTAGAGCTGAAAGAGACAGGAAAATTATAGCTGAGATTATTGTTCATATGAAGAGGGTCCAAGGTGATTTCTTTTGACTCGACAATGCGGTGTTCTACCTCATCGTGGGCAATGTGTAGGTTTGAAGTTGTTGTCCAATTCACTTCATGTTGGCGGCTTTCGTTGTTCGTGTTTATTGAAAACAGGACATGGCCTGATAGGGCAGTAGCTCTGGTTCTTTTGTAAGCAATGTCTCTCTGGTGTTCCTCGAGACGTAGGAGGATAGATTTCTCTGTTGGACCATAGTAAGGTTTTCCGTACTCACATGTGACTTTGTATATATCTGGGAATTGTAGACGGTTTTGAGATTGTTTGTAGTTGCTGAAACTTGATCTTATTTTTGGAAGAGTCGAGAAGCACGTTTGTATTAAATTTATTTAAGATTCTACTCAGTTTTTTGGATAGTGTGCTGATATATGACATGGAGATACAACCTTTGGAGTCGTCCTGTGTCTCTGCGTTGCTACGTTGACGGTGGGATAATTGTTTGTTGATACTTTCTAAAGAGTAGCCATTGCTTTTAAAGGTCCATTTCAGATGTTGTAGTTCTTTTTTTTAGTTCTTCATCATCTGACAGTACAGATCTTGCACGAGTTGATATAATACCCAACCTTTGCGCTGGATAGTGATGTGAGTACGCATGCAAATATCTATCTGTGTGTGTTGGCTTTCTAAATATAGAGACTTTTATTGATTCAGGCGTCTTGGTGAGTTTAACATCTAGGAAACAGACGGAACTATTTTCTTCAATCTCCGTGGTCAATTTGATATCCTGATGGAGGTTGTTTAAGTGGTTGAGAAACCTGTGAAGATTCTCAATACTATGCTCCCATATCAGGAATATATCGTTCACATATCTAAGCCAAATTCTTTGTTTTAAACTAAAAGAGGAGATTGCCTTTTGTTCAAAATCCTCGAAAAAAATATTGGCTAATATAAGCGAGAGGGGGCTTCCCTAATCCATTGACCTGTTTATAAAGTTCTTTATAAACAGGTCAATCTTCGAATTCAAAATAGCCAGGGTTTACACAGTGAGAAAGCAGAGAGAACATTTTATTTGAAATCTTGTTCTTTAAAATATGGAGAACTTCCTGTGTCGGAATGTTGGTAAAGAGTGCTACCACATCAAAGCTCACCATGATGTCAGAAAATCTGAGTTTTAAGTCCTTGATTTTAGAGACAAAATCTGTTGAGTTTTTAATATAAGAAGAAGATTTTCCAGCATAAGCTTTTAACGATGACGCCAGATATTTGGATAACCTGTATGTGGGTGAGTCAATGCTGTCTACTATAGGTCCCAGTGGATAGTTTTCTTTATGTCCCTGAGGGAGACCATATAACCTTGGAATGAGTGGGTGTAAAGAACGGATGGAAAGCTGTGTATTTCGTGGAATTTCTGTGGTCTTTTGTAGGAGATTATTGGTTCTATTGTGTGTTTCTCTTGTTGGATTCCTCTCAATTTCCGAATAACTATCTGACTCTAACAATGTTCAGTTTTTTTCTCGGTAGTCTGTTTTATCTAGAACTACAGTTGCATTCCCTTTATCAGCTTTTAAGATGATGATGTCCTTGTTAATTCTTAGTTTCTTAATTTCAAGCCTCTCACCAGGGGATACATTATCAGAAGGATGTTTTACATTGTTCATTGCAAGAATTGCTTCTATGCGAAGTAAACTCGCGTCTGCGGTAGGAAGTAGCGAAGCTGCTTTCTCCATCTTAGTTAAAAGTAGTTCTTTAGGAATGCATTTTGGTGCCAATACAAAATTTAGACCTTTTTCGAGAATTTTTGCTTCATCGGGACTTAGGACGTATGACGATTTGTTAGTCACCAAATTTTTAAGTCTGTTATGACAATTATTTAGAGTAGACATTTCTTGTCTTGACTTGAGTAAGTTGAACTTTCTGATCCGTTAGCTTGTGTTTGTTTAAGTTTTGAGATCGTAATGCGCGCTGTGTACTTAATTCTTTAATATACTTCAAAGAATCAAGGTCTAAGCAGGCTGCTAATTGGTTTTCTAATGATGTTTTTTTCTGTGAAAAGCAAAGATAAATTGCGTTTTGTGTCGCAAATACTCTCCGTTAAAAGATATTGTTTAGCTTTAGTGTAATTTCGGTGCGCTCTTTCTGTAGTAATGATTTCTTTAAATTGTAAGAACTTCGGAATAATTGAGGAAAACTTACATCTTTTCAAGAAGATAAGTCTATTGATATTAATTCCAATGCTGTTGAGTGTCTTCTGATATGCTTTCGTAAGTGCACAATTACCCTCGTCAGAAGGGAAATGATGACTATTACTATTAACTTGAAGGTTGGATATGTTCATTTTAATATAAACTGACTAAAATTCCGAGAATTATAACAAATTGAGATTTATTTGAAAACGCAACATGTTTCATCGGGATTGACTTCATAAGGCATTAAGAACATAGAAAGCTATTAAAATACAATGGAAAAAACATTGAGGCACTCTAAAGCTATACAATTATAAAGTTATAATATTCGACTGTAAATTACAGCTATTGTGAACTTGAGCTATAGTCCGTGTTAAAGTTCTATTGTTGTACACTTGTGCGCGTGTGGAACCACGCGATCTCCAGTATCTGATAGTAGAGCTGAAAGAGTTCGGAAAATTATAGCTGAGATTATTGTTCATATGAAGAGGGTCCAAGGTGATTTCTTTCGACTCGACAATGCGGTGTTCTACCTCATCGTGGGCAATGTGTAGGTTTGAGGTTGTTGTCCAATTCACTTCATGTTGGTGGCTTTCGTTGTTCGTGTTTAATGAAAACAGGACATGGTCTGATAAGGCAGTAGCTCTGGTTCTCTTGTAAGCAATGTCTCTCTGGTGTTCCTCGAGACGTAGGAGGATAGATTTCTCTGTTTGACCATAGTTGACGGTGGGATAATTGTTTGTTGATACTTTTTTAAAGAGTAGCCATTGCTTTTAAAGGTCCGCTTAAGATGTTGTAGTTCTTTTTTTAGTTGTATATATATATATATATATATTAATACTAGCATTTACTGAAATTCTAAATTCTAGTCACTTATTAACAACTAAATATTAAAAGGGAGTGGTGTGAATACGACAACATTTGAAATTTAGATTTTGTTTATAAAATCAAGTTATACTGATGAATTTATACAAAAATCCTTTATATATATATATATATATATATATATATATCGCGATTAGTTTTTACTCGGTTGTTATACATTTCAAAAAATAGATTTAATGACTCCAAGACCGAGATAACATATAAAGTTTTTAATGATAAATACTACTAGTTTCGGCATATAGCAGCCTTCTTCAGGTATTTATAAAGGAAAGGAATACTAATAAACATTGAATTATTTAAATAAACAAACTGGAAATTACAGGTACAAATTGCCTCACATAATCGATACATAAAAACGTTGTATTATACAACGTTTTTATAAATAATTCAATGTTTATTAGTATTCCTTTCCTTTATAAATACCTGAAGAAGGCTGCTATATGCCGAAACTAGTAGTATTTATCATTAAAATCTTTATATGTTATCTCGGTCTTGGAGTCATTAAATCTATTTTTTGAAATATATATATATATATATATATATATATATATATATATATATATATATATATATATATATATATATATATATATATATATATATATATATATATATATATTGCGATTATATTTTAATTTTTATATACTATTTTTATTTATTTATATTTATACATGTATTTCGATATAAATGAAATTTGTTAACGTACCCATCGGGATTTCTGGATGATGACCTTTTATTTGTAATTTAGTTTTTATTGATTTATTACTAATGTGTAACTTTCTTATAATCTTCATTGATTTGTAATTGTTGTTGATTTATTTATAATTAATAGCTTTTTTATCATCTTCAGGACCTGTAATTTTTATTGATTTATTTATAATTGAGTGCACACACTGCTCTTTCCTTTATTTTATTATGTACATGAAAATAAGGATATACTTTCTATAAATTTCTTGTATATTTTAATTGTGTACTGAAACAAGTTACATACAACTGATATATCTGAGGATATGATAGAAATATCTTCCATATTTTTCTTTTACCATCGAAAATGCTACAGATCACTTAATTGATAAACTCTCATCTTAAAAATAAGCCGTTCGTTTTCAATATTACACCTTTACTGTGAGTTTGTTCTATGTGTTTAATTGACCTCTCTGGTCTGTGAATAAAGCGCTGCTATTATTGGAAATTATGGATTTATATTACAATGTGTATGATGCTAATGTTAAGAATACGATACGATTTGTTTGGAAAATTAGCTTAGTTTATTTTAAAACATTTATTATACAGTTCAGTGTTCCCTTTTTTTATATTCTCACAGCGAGATCAAAAGGATGTTTTCGACAATTCTAACTTCAGTCGTTTTTGCCTACTATTTTAAAATATTTTCCAATATAAGAGTTAAAAAAAAAACGACCCAAAGGTAAGCGTGTCCTCCATGAATCATATTTAAATGAAATAAGAAGATACGGGGACACTTCTCACTGGATATGTTCAGACACGTCTCACCAGAAGAGCCTCGTAGGCCACAGATGTTTTGCATGGGGGGGGGGGGGGCTTGGTAACATGTTCAGTGAGGGAGAGAAAGAGAGCTTGTGATGTTCGTTGTTCGTGGTTATTTCCTCGGTCGTGTGAGGGGAGCCGGAGATGGCTTTTGTATCACTTAACCTTGGGGGAAGAACAGATGGGAAGACAGAGGTACGTGTTGGTTCCGAAAGGCAGTTTGTTTCCCGGTAAGGGAGCGAAGAGTTTTTGTATTCAATAGCCACAAGGGGGTTTCCTTGTCACTGATAGGTGCGTAAGTTTTTTGAGATGGTGGTGTATTTTTGTGCTGATCTGATATTTTGTGTGGTAGGGGCAGAAGTGGGGTTTCAGTTTTCCTAGTGTGGCTTCTTTATATTGGGGTTGGGTTTTGAGGGAAGTGTTGTAGTGTTTTGTGGTTCTTTGAGAAGATGGTGGTTATCTGTTATTCTGTTTGATTTTTGGAGGGGTGAATGATTTTTATTTTCTTCTATGCAGCATTGAATGATATTGAAGATTGTATTGCTGAGAAAGCATCTTTTTCATGTATGGATATATTTTATTTTACTAGGCGCTCAGTTTGTAGTCTGAGTGTTTAATTTCTTGAGGAGTTAATGCCTTTCTTTTTACTCTAGATTACTGTACCTGAACCTGAAAAATAAAGAACCATCTCCAAAATACACAGAGGGGAGAAAACAAGAGCAAACGCGAAACCACCACGTGAACATATTTTCTACTCTTCTTTCAAACAGAGGCAAAATAAAAGAAGTCAAAGTTCGAGAAAGGAAATTTTAATTCCTTTCCGCAAACAACATATCCAAAATCAAAATTACCACTTCCATTGACTGCGACTAGCCCTGCATAGCTACAGAAACAATATCAACACTAAGAACGATATATTCGAATTTACTCTGAATGTAAAAAAGAAACAACAGCAACGAAATCCCGATTTTCTTTTTTTTTCACAAAACAAACCTCTAATGCAATGAAGTCTGATTTCTTGAGGATTTAATGATTTTTGTATTGGAGCATTGATAGCTGAATTTTCCGAATACGGTTTCCGAAAAAGAACGAATTCTCTTAAAGAACGAATGGCACAGCGAAAAATTCAGAAACAGCTTCTACTCAACCGTAGGAAGGGAAAAACGACTCAATTATATCGTAAAGCAAGCACAAAATCAGCACATTCAGAATTTTCTACTCCTGCACACGGGGGTGACGAAGAAACAAAGTACTTTCCAAGAGGCAATTGATTCCGACTTGCCCCAGTATTCGAAACACAGATATGTCCGCGCGAAACTTGGTGAAAATGATTGTGTCTCTTCCATACACAGACAAGTATGGGGACAATAAAACTATTTTTTTTTATCAGAACTCCCTTGTGGTTCTGAATATATATATATATATATATATATATATATATATATATATATATATATATATACAATATATATATATATATATATATATATATATATATATATATATATTCAGAACAGAACCGTATGTTCTGAACTGGGTAGGTTGCTAACCTAAAGAGAAAAAAGAAATCCTGCGAACCTTTTTTCACAAAAAACCTCCACAGACTATTAGCAAAAGAGATATATTTGCATACTTCTCTTCATTCTCTCTTCGATTTTCTCTTCATTTCTATTCTGCCAGCTACACTCGCACTTTCTTGGATGACTAAGTAACAGAAAAAGGAGCTGGTATTTAAACTGTCTTTGTCTGAACTGAACTCATCGGATTTTTCGGAAAAGTGACAACAGCATCATAAACTAATGTCCTTCGCGTGCGTAGATACCTGTCTAGAGTGTAATCATCTATCACCTTCCCCTTTAGATGGCACTCTGTTATTGGATCAACTTTGCACAGGAACAGGTTTGTCTACATGTTTCGACATCAAATTTGTCTCTAACTCATGAGAAGTAAGCATTTTTATAAGCTACTAATATAATTTTTTTTTGTTTCTTTATTCGTAACAAGGAATTATTGGTATGAGTATATGCTATTACCAGAACACATTGAATAATACTCAAGAACAATATTTAATACTTAAATACAGTCTATGATTTGTAAATTAATATTTGATTTTCTTATTTGTTAATATCGCTTAAGAGAGTGTCAGGTACTTTTTTATCTATCAAATAACATAATTCTTTTCAAGTTTCCTCTTGGAGGGAATATAATACCACAAAGCCGTAATTTTCAAAAGGTTTTATCATCATCATCATCATCAAATTCCTGCCATGTACCCTCAAGGGGTGTACAGGATATGACAGTACTACATGAAAAAATTACATCATTACTAACTTCCTATCTACAATTTTCCTCCAAATAAGGTTTTATCATCATACTTAAATTTGAAAGAGCTCTGAGAATATTAAAATCTTCTCTCGAAATTTCATAAATCTATCTCCTTCTGTGTTACTTATCATATAATTATTTATTATGATTCTGGTAAACATGCTGATGAGCGAAAAGCACAGCACAGGATAATATATCTTTGGTGTCCTGTATGAAAAAGAATACGATTCTTGTATCGGTAAAAGTTTGTATATATATATATATATATATATATATATATATATAAATAAAAAAAAAAAAATATATATATATATATATATATATATATATATATATATATATATATATATATATATATATATATATATATATATATATATATATATACATACATACATAGACTGCTTGGAAAAAAGTTAACGGATACCCCAGTGGACAAGGTGAATTGTGTCATGCAACAAATCACGTGTTTGCAGCCGGTATGAATTAGACGAAATATGATGCTCTCAAGTCACTGTAACTGTGTCCTGGTGAAAAGGCTACGAGAAGAGAACTGACGAGTTTGAAAGAGCCATTGTGATAGGATGTCATGGTGACAGCCTATCTGTTCGCCAAATTGTTAACAAATTGGGCCCTTCCACGTCAACAATCAGTAATACTATACTGAGATGGAAGCACAGAGAGTCAACTACAGGTGCTGCCGGTAGCGTTGATCCAACACTCACCGAACGTGATCGTAGGATAGTACGAAGGATAATATGTAAAAACGTCAACAGAACGTTGAATGCTTCCACGCATCAACTGGAACACGAATCTGCCAAAAATATTCAGACCCAAGATTCGCAACATGGGTTTCCATGGTAGGACTACAGCATGCACGTCCCACATTATCCGAACCAGCATCCAGGTTGTCTTTGGTGCAAAGAGCGTGTACAGTGGAACGAGGAAGCTTGGAAAGCTGTATTATGGCCGCCGAATCACGCTTCATCCTCTACGACGGGTGCGATTGTGGTGGATGCCTGTGTGAACCAGAGTGGGTAACCCTGACCATGAAATTCACAGATGGCGGTGTGATAGTATAGTCCTGTTTTTCCTAGTTTGGCCACCGACCTCTGTTTGTGGTACCACGAACAATGAATCCCGAGAAGTATCTGAACATTCTGGACAATGCACTACTTTCTTTCAGTAAGATAATGCACCGTATCATAAGGCTGCTGTTGTTGTAACAGCGTTGTTAATGGGCATATACGTCACCACACTTGACTGGCCTCCACAGAGCCCTGACCTCAACCAAGTCCTCATTACATGCCTACAGAAAGAATGATCCAAAATTCTCATTGATCGCTATCGTGCGACTGTGGAAAGTATGACCCGTAGGATTGCTGCAGTCATCGCATCATTCTGGATTCTACGCTTCAATTTGGATTCTACGTTTTTTACTTAGAATCCAAATGTATGAATGCAGTAAGTTACTTTTTAACCTAATCGATAACATTATTTTTATTCCTAAAGATTTTTATCAGCTGTAGTTTAAAATTGGATTGATTTTCTGATAATTTTTTTTATCATTTGTATTCAATGAATGGCACTAAATGTAGAAGCAATTCATTCTGTAAAATATTTTCACTCAATTTCTTCAAAAATAACCACCGATCTTCATTACGGTTCACTTTCTTTTTCCTAAAAATATTTCCATGTAATTACTTACAACTGTTTCTAAATATAGTAGATTTGTTTGTTATATTAAAATACAACAAACAAATCATTTGTTAACGCAGTCTGATTTTTTTATTATTTTTTGTATTTTGATCTTGATTTTTACACATTTCAGCTAGCACGAATTCACTACTTTTCAAAGTCAGAATCCAAGTTTATGTCAGACATGAATGACTTCTTTGATCCAATAGTATTCAGTTAATATATCTTGGCGTGGTTTGGTACACGATTATTATTTTTGCTTGAGACATTTGTTTGTAATTGAAACTTGTTATGTAATTTAAGAAGCGAGGTATCACCTGCATTTGTCCACATTGTAATGTTTGTCAATTCTTGTGGTTTATTTGCTTTTGAATTTATCTACTTTGTTGAAAATCTCTACCTGAAACAAACTTGCATGAAAACTATTTCACTACTCAACCCTTTTTTCCCGACTATCTAGCATTAGAAATATTTAAATAGAACGAGAAATATATAAGATCATTCACACAGAGGTATGCTTTTAGAACAATAAATTTCCTTAAATGAATTTCAACCGAGATTGACTTTGTAAAGCAAACACACCCAAAACGTAACTGTACTCCGCAATTTGGAAAGAAAAATTGCTGGTGATCTTATTACAAAAGTTTTTTATGGCGTTGCTTTTAAGTCTTTGGGATGTCGGCAGTGCTGCATAAACGAATATTCAAAAGTTTGTGGAGCAAGTAACATAAGAAGTTTCTACTGCTTGTAATATTTAGAACACGGAAGGGGGAGGATCATTCCCTTAGCTCCGTATTGGGGTGGTAGCATACCTATTCGAAATAAATAATTTTACCTATCACCGATAGGTTAAAAGTACTTCTTGCTTACACTTTTAACTTTTTCTTATTCTAAAGAAAAGCATACAATAGATCAACAGCTCACGTGGTTTCTAAGGGTAATTAGTTGAAAAACATGCGAATACACAGATAACAGGCACATACCATCTTCATGCTAAATGGAGAAACAGTTTTTTATTATAATCTGCATTTAAAGAATATATTTTGATATTTACTTTTGCTGTAGTTGGCTGATATTGTTTCCGTAGTTATGCGGGGGGTCGCAGTCAATTCTCCGTGGAATGGAACTGTTTCTTTCTGATGGAGATGTTGTTTGTGTTAAGGAATCAAGATTTCCTTTCACGAACTTTGCTTCTTTTTGTTTTGCATATTAGAAGGAAGAGTTGAAATTATGTTTACGTGGTGGTTTTGTGTTTGTTCTTGTTTTGTTCCTGTTTGTGCTTTGGAGATGGTTCTGTATTTCTTAGGTTCAAGTACAGTAATCTAGAGTACACAGAAAAGCATTAACTTCTCAAGAAATCGAATATTCAGACTAAAAACTGAGAGCTCAGTAAAATAAAATATATCCATACATGAAAATGCTTTCTCAGCAATAGAGAAAGCACTTATTCCACAATCTTAAACATCATTCGATGTTGTGTAGAGGAAAATAAAAATCACTGAACTCTCAAGATATCCAACAGAATAACAGATAACCACCACCATCATTCCTCCCCAGTAAACACAAAATACTAAAACACTTCCCTCAAAATCCAACCACAACATGAATATGCCATACCAAGAAAAATGAAAACCCCACTACACAAAATATCAGCTTAGCACAGAAATATGCCGCCACCACCACCGCTCACGAAACAGATGCACCTGCCAGCGTCAGGGAACCCTCCGTGTCCAAGGGATACTAAAAAATCCTATCTTCTATGGCGGTAAAACCCTGTGCGGAACGAACTCGTACCTCTCTCTTCCTATCTGTTGCTCTCACTCCCTCCGAGACAAAGGGACACAGAAGACATTCCCGTCCCTCACACACGACCAGAGAATCACACTCAGGAAACGAACACTTCAGAGTATCTTCGTTTCCCGCCTCCACATCCTGAGGGACATCAGTGAAATGACATCACCTTGCACCATTAAGCAAGACGGGCATTGACTACAGGGGGCTCTTCTGAGATATTTTCTCGTCATTTCACTGAAGCGTCTGTGAATGTTTTCATCCCTATTAAGTAGAAGTTTCATTCTCAGGTTAGAAAAAAAAAGGTGGTTAGCCCTATGCCTCTCGGTGTATCCTATGTCTGTAGAAGCTTTGAGGTCTCAAGGCCGGGATGAAAAACCCCAGACGCCTAAGACTAGTTAACTTGGCTGTGTCTGAGAAAGATCCTAAGCTCCTCACGTCAGCGACAGGAATCGAACTCAGAACATTCCTTTCCGTGTGTCAAAATATGTAATCACTGTCTACTGTATTCTGGCAGGAAAGAGAAATAATCAACACTCAATGATCATCAGTAGACTCTGTTTTCGATCTACATCTGACACACTTGATAGTGTCTTGCATATTGTACATAGACTCAGACACCCACTTATGATATATATTTTCTCCCTTATACAATTGAGATGGCATTTTCCTGTGTAGCGGTAAAAAAAATACAAATTTTTCCACTCATATAATATTTCGATTATAACTTCTAGAACATCAACAGACAGAGACGAAAATGATATCAAGTGGATAGTTTCAGTAAAATATTGGTCACAGAATCCCAGACAACCAAAACTGATTCCTTTCCATTCCTCTTACTTTAAGAGATTCTGGTAAATTTCTGTACTCTAAGATCGGACCTATATCTTAAGCTAGATGTACAAACAAATGCCGAAATTAGAAAGTACAAGCCTTCTCTGTGAAACGCATTTAGTGCTGCATCGCTATGAGAGGGAATATAAAATGTTAATAGGAAACACGATTAGGTATACTAAAATCTCCTTCAAAATTAGTTTTTTTTAAAATAAAACATATATTTTTACATTATATTTCCATTTCCTTTGAACTGATATAATATCATCTTCCAAATATATCGTATCCTAATATTTTATTCTTTATGGAACATGCTGGTACAAAAAAATAATAAAAATAAAACAAATAGAATGGGTTTAAAATTGTATTCTATTGTCTGTAAGTGCTCAATATGATATCACATCTTCCAAAATATAAACATTATTAACGATTATATGATTATCTTCCACCTCCCAGAAATTATGAGCGGATACCTTAAGTAATCCAATTACAGTATATCTTAGAAAGTACAAATATAAGAAATAAAATATATTTTGAATATATTTTATGTATTTGATTATTTTGGTATTATTAAGTTATAATACCAAAAATAGTCAAAACTACCCAACAGAATCTTCATGCTCAGCTATTAGTTTGTCATGAAGTTATTCTGGATTTCAGTAATCAAAAGAAATATTCATAGTTTATTCACAATACGATACAATGTGAAAAGGGGAAAAATTTATATTAAAAATTACATATTGAGAATTATGGTCTTCCAAGCCTCTATCTTGAGCTAACTGGTAGATGTCAGGTGGAGTTTTACAGTTCAACCTATTGATGGTTTCACATATGTATTGCCAAAATTGTTTGCATGGTCTTCCTCTACTGCGATTGCCATCTTCTGGTTTGTACTGGATGAGGGATTCCAAAAAGGGTGAGACGTCAGGATGTCTGAGTTGATGTCCAAACCATCTGAGTTGTAGTTTTTGACTTAAATTGGCAAGTGGTTCTTGCTTAGCCAGATTTAGCACAGCATAGTTAGTGACACGGTCCATCTAAGTGTATCCAAGGTTCAGTCTGAGACATGTAGTTCCAAAGGAGTTAATTAGATCGGTAGTTTTTTTGGTTTGCTTATTGTCCATGTTAGAACCATACTAGAAGATGGATCAACTGGTTGCATGGTAGTCTTAATTTTGTCTTTAATGATATTAACGATGATTTCCAAATGTGGAGGAGTTTGTTATGGAAGACTAGAGCCAGCTGTTTACATTTTCTGTATTGCTAATGTACGATACAAAGTATTGAAAGTACTTTAATATTTCTAAGGGTTTATTGTTGATATGAAGAATAAAGTTTTCATAACCAATTGAGAATACTTTGGACTTGTGGATGTTGATCTGCAGACCAATAAGTTTAGCCTGTGTCTCCAGTAGACCGAGATGTTTTTGTGCATTTGTTGGCTCTGTATCAATAAGTACAACATCGTCAGTAAAGCTAAGATCGCATGGTGTGGGTGAATGTTCTAATGTTCAAAAGAAATATAAAACAAATGATTTTCATCCGTTCTATTTAGTTGTTATTTACAGATCAAAATAAGATGTATTTTCTATGAATTTTATGTATACTTCATATCATTCATACTTCATATCACTTTAATTTAGTAATCAAATAAAATAAAATTAATAGGGAATATGTAAAATATATTATAAATTAATTCCATGTTTTTCAACACCAACCAAACTGTAATAAGCTAAACATAAAATAAGAAATTTCAAACGAAATTTCTCGTCATTAATAATTGTGCTTGTGCATTAAATGGCCAGTATATTGATTTGGTTTATAAGATACATTTTGCTTAACCGATTTGTATGCTTGGTTTAGTAATCATTTATAATGGTACTATTAAGCATAAATGCTTTTGTTTAGGGTAATATTTCGTGTTACATTACGTCTAAAAGCTAGTAGTTTTAGATTTATTTCAAAACTAGTTTCTATCTGTATTTGCTTGTTGCGATGTTCTTGTATTCAGTTATTAATTGGTTTACTTTTTTTTTTGCATTCAATTCAGTGCCAATCCTTTGTTGCCCTGCTCGTATTCAACACATTCACTATTTTAATTTATTACGATTTATATTAAAATGGTTAAAATTATAATATTAAGAAGACGTTGCAGTCATTTTGAAAACAGACGTCATTTATTCTAAAACATTTATTGTACAGTTCAGTGCTCATCACTTCTCGTAACTCGAACCGTTTTTGCCTCTATTTTTTAAGTTTTCCTAGGTAAGAGTTAAGAAATGACCCAAGGTACACGGTGCCTTCATGCTCTAGAACTTCAGATATATGAAATATTTTCTGGTCATTAGACTGAAGTGTTTGCAGAACTTTTCCATCCTTATCCAGTTCGACTATCATTCCCCGGTTAGAAATCAAATTCAGAAACGTTGCTGGCACCTGAAAGAATGATGATTTATGAGACAGTCATATGAACATTCTCAGAATGCATTCGAAGTTTACATATTATGAAATTCATATGAAACAGTACACAAAAAAACAAAACCAAACATTTACATTTATGAGCTTGCGGTGTGAAAATCACTTAATGAAAAGTTTTTTTATTAATTCTTTATTCATTTTTTATCTTAGGTTTTCGTGATTATCACCAAGAAAGGTTGTAAACCTATAGACGTAAGTTATATAAATACTACGAGATGCCTTACGCGAACCTTATAGGAAACACGAACACTCAAAGTGCCTACATATTCGCCTCCTATTTGTCTATTTGATAAGGTTTCACTGGTCTGACAGCTGTTTCAAACACATTGGTTTTGTTAGAGACCAGGCTGAAACCTGATCTTTTTTTTTTTCCAATCTTATGTAATAGATCTTTTTTGTATTGTTACTTTTTTTTTTTACGTAATCTGGCAAAATCAGGAAAGAGCGGATAAGAATATGATACTCTGTGTGTGTGGGGGGGGGGGGGAGCAGCGTGACTTTCTGAAAGGTCACGCTGCTCCTTAGTAATCGACTTTTTATAATAGTGACAAACGAGTCGGATAAAGGCACTATACGATCATTCTACTGGATATTGCAAAGGCATTTGACATAAAACTCTATTATGCAAATTAGAACAAACAGGGAAGGATATGACACTGGTTGTATGGATACGAGGGTGGCTGCCGGACAGATATCAAAAAGTGGTTTACAAGGGAGCAGAATTCAGATTTATTTATTTGCATGGAGTTTCCTTCCTTTCTCTCCCCCTTCCCTATTGGGGCGAGTTGAGCCGCCTCATGGGGAGGGGGGGGAGGGTTAAGTATTTATGGCTGTAGATCCGTGTGTGTTCACATGGCCGGTTTGCGGGATGAAAAACGCCAGATAAACTGGCGGAAAAAACCCTACTGCCCGCGTCCAAGACAGGCTAACTTGGCTATGACTGAAGAAGATCCTCAAATTCCTCACGTCTTCGACGGGAATGGAACCTGGGACACTCCTTCCCCAGGCATATGGTTGCGAAGCGCATAGCCACTAGGCTAACTACGCGGACGGAATCCAGATGAAAGCTGGTGACTAGTGGGGTGCCGCGAGGTTCAGTGCTAGGACCACTTGTTTAATTTGTACATAAATGATATAGGAAATAACCTGAAAGGAAATATTCAGTTGTTTGCTGATGATGCGAAATTAGGTAGAGTAATAGTGAATCAAGGCGATGCGTAGGGGTTGCAGAATGGTTTAAATAGAACAAAAGACAATGGATGTCATTTAATGTGGAAAAGTGTAAAGTTATACATTTTGGATAAAAACAAATGACAAAGTGTGTACTCCTTGATGAAACTGTACTCCAAGAAATCGGTGAAGCTAAGGATTTGGGAGTAGTAGTAAATATAAAAGTTTATAGAAGAATATAGAAGTTTATAGGGCATACCGATAAGGTTAGAAAAGCAGCTATAAAATTACTTGATTATTAAAGAATAGACTAACAAACAGAAATGAGAAAGTTATCATTCCTCTTTATAGGACTACTATACGTCTACATCTAGATTACTGTGCTCAGGTCTGATTACCTGGGTTTCTAGGGGATCCAGAAGCGATTCATCAAGATGATGTGTGTGTGTGGCCTGTGGAATGCTCCCTGTGAGGAGAGATTGGGGATATAAGGGTTTCAAAATTGTTAGTAACATTCAAGAAACATTTAATTCGAAAAGGTTCGAAACGGCTCGCACCCCGTCAACGCTCTTCCCCGCCCCTGTTTCCCATATAACTCTTCCCCTAGAAGCGCCCTTAAATATAATAATATATATATATTGTTTTAAAACACCCGGGCTTTCTAATTTACTAATTTATCTTCCCACTTTGCCTCAAACACCCCCTTCCAAGTTTCCGAACTCCCCCACCCCTCTTTTTTTTTTAACACCCAACAGCAGAAGTATGGAGAACGATGATAAATAATAATAGTAATATATTCTAGTAGTCATAGTTCATCCAAATATGAGAATGGCTCTATGTCTCTTCATAAAAAGATGTAAACATTGTCATTAATAACTTGTATTCTTATCATTAAACAGATTTGTAACTCCAGGATAAGTAATGGAATGTGCCGTGATCAGTACGGCACGAATGTCTGACACTTCTCGAGAGACATTAAATGCATGATTATTATTAATACTATTCTTAGCTTTATCCAATTAGAATTCTGGTCACTGATATGTCTGACCACATGACTGTGGTCAGGCATGTCAATGTTTTCAAAAAATGCTAAATTCACCTCGTATATGGTGGAGCAATTTTCATCGTTCCTCCAATATCTTATCATAGAATGATCGGTCGTCTAACGTCACACTACTGAGAAAATTCAGTTTGCTTACATAGATAAAAAATTCTTATCCAGTTCCTTAATAAATTATTGTAATGGTATGCAATTATCACTGGATAAAAGTCTCATGCCTACTTGGACTTATTAAAGGACTTGAATTCCTCAGATGTTGATATTTCATAGCAAAATTTGCAGTGATGGATTCACAGGACTCAACTTTAGTTCATTCGACTCATATCTTAAAGAACAAAACAAGAAAAGGTGAACAACGAAGTGTAAACTTTATATGTCTTCTGTAGTCGCAGGGATCATCTACATCGGGTCCACTTCAATTCATCAACTACATGAAAGATGTCCATAGCTTGTCCGTCAGCTCAGACTTTACAACATATGCTTATTATATTGTGTGTACTACAAGAAACATTTCTGATTTGTATCATAAACGTAATTTCCCCACACTTTATACAAACCAAAATAAAACTTCGATTTCTTGAATTCGGCTCTGGCGAAATACAGTTTGTAGTAGCCCATCACTTACCAGTTCACTCCACAGTCTTTCTTATAAAAGTTCATTTTACCAGAAAGAGTGTGGAATGAACTGGTGAACTGGAGAGAAAGAGTTGTATACAAACAGCTGCATGTATACAAATATTTTTATGAGTATTACTGATCATTACAATTAGAATCGATCTAATTGTACTGATCATTACAATTATAATCGATACCTGTTTTTCTATTATTATTATTATTATTATTATTATTATTATTATTATTATTATTATTATTATTATTATTATCAGTAATTAAAGTCAAAATTGCCGATCTCAACTTTGTTTTATTAGGTTACTTACCCCCCCCCCTCTCCCACCACCACAAAAGTCGCCAAAACTCGATCACACTAAAGAGCATTGTCGATAACTATGTAAAAAATACAGACTGGAATTGCTTACTTAAAATAAATGAATAGACAATTTTCAACTAAAGTTCACAGAAATATACAAAAAGTCAACAAAGCCTGCACAAACGAGGCGACAAACAGGCAACAATCCAAGGATAAATGACGACACACTAAATAGTATTACTGTAAAAGAAAATCAAACTCAAAAAGTCACCCAGTAACACATATTTACAAACCTTATACAAAAACACAAGAAATCAACTAATAACAAAAATTCGTAGGGCAAAAAGACACTATTACTTCCAAAAATTCATGGAATACCACGATAACATGAAGCAAACATGGGCTACACTCAACGAATTAGTAACTCGAAAAAAGGAAACTTCAGCACAAGATTTTATTGCAAAAAGCTTCGGCCAGGACACCCAAGAGGAACTAGCAGACCATGCTTTCACAAACAACATCACACAACTCAAAAAAGACAAACTACTAACGATCAACAAAAAACTACCGATACAAAGTCAACAACAAACGATGTATTTTCCAGCCGTAACAAAACAGGAACTGAAAGAAGCACTCCTACAACTAAAACCAAAGACCGCTTCAGGAATAGACAAAATAAGACTCACAGACCTTATAACACACTTTGAACAAATAAATCCAATACGTTTGAGACTCGTGAACATAATATTCGACACTGGCATTATTTCACAACAACTAAAAACTGCAATACTTACGCCAGTATACAAACACGGTAAAAGAAACGATACTCAGAACTACAGACCAATAGCTACCCTACTAGTCATCTCAAAAATTCTAGGAAAAATAACAATATCAATAATACAGACCAACTACAGAAGTATTTACAGAAGTACAACATCATCTCACAAAACCAATACGGCTTTCAGAAAAAAAAAGCACCATCACTTTATTAGAAGACATCGCCGACACAATAAACAAAGCTCTCGACAAAAACAAATACGCCATCCTTATACTGCTGGACCTAACCAAAGCATTTGATACACTTGAACATGACATATTACTCACCAAACTATACTCAATAGGTACATACATGGATCAAGAACTACCTCTCAAACAGAACATAAGCAACAAAAATAGGTACATGTCACAGCCGGGGTATACAAATAGAACACGGTGTTCTTCAAGGTGCCATATTATCATCCACTCTATTCAACATATACATTAACGATGTTCATAATATGGCCACAAGAAGTCAAATATTTCAGTACGAAAATGACACCGCACTACTAGCAATCCACACTGACATCAACACGACTCTCTGCAAAGCATAACAAAACCTAAATGAAATCACAACATACTTCTACCAAAACGCAATTCTAATCAATGGCACCAAAACACAGATGTTGATAATACGCAACCCAAGAATCATGCGCCACGCACTACTATCGATACACTGTCATGCATACCTCTGCATCAACAACAAAAATACCTGCTAATGTCCCGAAATCAAACCTCTAACACATGCAAAATACCTTGGCCTCTATATAGATTGCCACCTTAAACGGACAAAACATATAGAATACCTACTTACTAAACTCCGGACCATCGCAGCAAAACTCTTCCAAGTAAAAGACATTATTCCATCCAACATAAAAAAACCTATATCACGGTATCTGCGAATCCCTACTCAGATACGGAATAACAATCTATGCAAACACATATCAAACAGCCACCTAACAAAATTAGAAACACTACACAGGAAAATCATGTCAATAGTGATTTGGACACCTTACACGCAACAACCAATATCCGACCAGCACATGGCCACACACAGAATCCTGAGCATTAAAAACCTGAAACACTACATGACATTAACAAGTAATTACTTCAACATCACCTATCGAAACAACGGAGACACATGTCGTATAACACGACCTACAACAACTCTCTACATCCCTACACCCTTCAACACCTCATATACTTCTATTGTGAGATCACATCAGATACCCACATAATTGAACGACCTACCAAGAAATTTAAAACACATAGATAACTACAGAACATTAAAACACGAACTCTGGAAAATATACCAACAAAGTTAATATACCATTAACACTAATATACACATCACAAATCACCAGCATCCAATGCCTACATTCCTTGCATAAACAGTAACAATAGTGAAGGCTACTCTCTTTATAAAAGCTAACCCAAGCTTCCAAGTAGGTGAGATAAGAATAAGAATTACAAAGATTATGTAACAAAACAGTCAATAAAGTATATAACAATAACGAAGTTACTGAAGATACAAATTATTATGTGATGATGTCATTAATATAATTCAGTATTACTATGTAACATGACAAAATAATGTAATAAATTATTCTTATTATTAAAAAAGTATGTAAATAATGAGTTTGCATTGTATGGTTATGATAATTAGGAAATATAATATTTAGATTGCATATGTGTAAATACTGTTGTATAATCCCACTTTCTCAAACTTTGAAAAAAAAAAATTTAAACTACAACATGTAATATTATATAACTTGTGTAACTCTGAACTATATAATTGTAAATTATTACTGTGATTGTTATTTTAAAAAATAGCAAAAAAACTATGTTATTATCATTATTCTTGAAATCTCATTATATGTAGCATTTAGTGCTGAACCTTGTAAAATAATATACTGAATGTCACTCAAGATGATCATTGTATTTATGTAAATAATTAAGAGAGCAATAAAATTAAAAAAATAATAAATTATTAGATATATGAAGGGCCAAAGGCGACATATAACTTGTTTAAATTAAGAAACGACATGGGATATAATATCCCTTAATTTAAACAAATAAATTATATTCATTTATCCATAATTTCACTGACATCAGCAGATGCTATATCGTCACTTTGTACCTTGATGATGTGCCACAGGTGCATGTAGTATCCTCAGCAGGATCCATCCTGTAGTGATAGATCCTTCCAGACTTTACTTTAGATAAATATCTGACTGTTGACCTAGCCACTACTCTTCTGATGTTTTCTGGATAGCAATTCTTTACACTGACAATGGACATCAGATATCCTCATTTGTTGACCCTCACAAATATTTCTCCATTAAAGGTATGCGTGTTTCTCAAGATTTTACCTGTTCATTTTATTAAAGAACCATAATCTTCGTCTTACAATGGTTGATTTTAACTTCCATGGTCTCGCTGATCTCCTTAATTCCTTCAAGGATTCATTTAATGGTTGCAAGGAAATATCATTTTGTACAATATCACAATGAACGTATGAAGAGTATGCTTCGAATATGGACATAAATATAGGGCGTTGTATTATAAGTGCAGAAAGGCTTAATGGAAACTAGGGAAGAGGAAATGGAAAGAAGCACTAAACGTATTCTAAAAAAGACGGAGCAAAGAACCAAGCATCGTCGATGAAGAGAAAGAGAGAGATCTAAAAATACTAATTCATCATCTTTTGTTAAAGACATTATTTCCACACAGCGATTCTTATAGCACTGTCGCTGTACAGTGAAGCAACCAATTAGAATGGATATGTGGCTTGGTTTGCTTTTCTACTTACTATATATATAAGCAATTTCTAAGTACTGAGCTGTGTTTGGATTCCAGTCGTAAAAACTATGTATGCATAGCTATTGATTCTTATAGCTTAAAAGTTAGTTTTTCACCACCGCCATCATAAATATCTGCTTTGTTAATTTAAGAGTGAAATTGATTCATCTAATGGCATATGATAATCACAAGTATTCCATTATGTACAACGCATAATAAATAATGTTGCTTACCAGATTAGTAAATAGATGATGCGGCCATAGTTGGTACACGTAAACTGAAACCGACTGCAGAACGTGGATAAATCTAGCCATTGCCTTCCTCGCTAATGGGCAATTCGCCATTTTATCCAAGAGTGTTAAAGATGTCATATCACGTGCTCCTCCTGCAATCGCCACCCAGTAGCCTCCTTTGGAGCTTTTTCGAATGTTGTCAGGTTCACCAGGCAAGTTTGCAAACACTTCTTTTTGACCCTTCTTTGGACCTCGAAGAGGAACCCTACAGTGATCAATAACAGAAAATGAGTAAACAAGAATCAAAAGTACAAGTTATTATGTATAGTTTTTGAAATGTTTGTAATAACAAAAAGGGATGTGAAATTAACAAGTTCATAAAATGGAAATACATTTTTCAACTTTTATTAAACCAATAAAACCTGCTTTGGTAAAATTTTGGAATAAATTTCGTTAAACCAGGTAGAAATTGTCACTATCATTTTAACTCATCTTTCTTATGAAAACAGAATTGTACAAAAAATTGTATCGATCAGTGTTGTATTGAAGTGAAGTGAATTATTATCATATTATTATCATTTCGAATCGTTTCAAAATTATTAGTTCAATAAAAATGGAATCATAGTGAAAATTTTACTTGGGAAGTAGGTTTGAACCTAAGACCACTTCAAAAGGAAACGCTACTAATTTCTACGAATGACTTACTGATCGCTTATTGAAAATTTTGTGAAGACTTTTCGATTATCCATATTTCTATTCTTTGCGTGAAAACTATCAGAGTGTTTAGAATAAAAGATGATTATATAAAGAACTCTATTGCATTATAATGCCCTCATAAAAATTCAAGGAGTGTGTCAAAAGTTATAAAGCACTGTATTAATCTACAATTTTTTGGCTGATGTACTCTTTTTGTAATGACAAATATATATATATATATAGATATTATTATATATATATATATATTATATATATATAAATATATATATATAGATTTTGGTTACTAAAATATCAGAATAACATTTAAATTTTAAACAATACAACTATAATTTCAGCCAAGTAACCGTCCAAAACTGCAGTTTTGGACGGTTCCAATGTTTCAACACTTGGCTGAACTTGACATATGAGATGTGTGTTTAGAATATATCAATTATTTCGCTACCTGATGTCATCTGCTCACCTGATTTATTCGTTTACCTTATTTCATTTAAACAAAAAAGAAATATATCTATAAACACGTCATATGTTCTAAAAACACATTCTGGTTATATTCAAGAATCTTTATAATCAATACTCTCGAAATTAGTTGCGATTATTTGAACGATGTAGAGACAACTGCGCCAACAAAGGAAAAATCTTTGCCATTTAAACATCCTTGATTTTGGTGAGGAAACTCTCAGAAATTCTTTAAAAATAGAGATTTTTTTTCTGTGTGAATTCCGCTAATGTACAACCTATTATACATTAGTACCATACCATGGGTGGGTGAGTATGTGGGCGAGCGAAGTATTCGATAATCCGGAAAACTCTCTATAGATGCTAGCAGGGACTTTTTGAAGCTACTGAGGTCTCCAATAATCGCATGAAGGTCTTACACCTGGTGATAAAAATCATCTATCCCCTTGTTAAAAATAGCTACAGACGGGTTCAACCCTGGAGAGTACTGAGATGTTATTCACTACCCGCCAGACTGGTTTCGATCGCAATCGTTGGAACAGCAACCTGCAGAAGCGTCTGAAGAGCATTAGAAGGATCAGAAAAAAAAAGCTTTTGGGCACTTTCTTTTTTGCTAATTTCAAATGAATCTTCATCAGATCTCTTTATAGAAGAATCACTGGTGATGCTTTACAGCACTAAGGTTAGACTTGACTCTCGATTTTCAGAGAACGGTGTGTCTTTGTATGAAAAATTTATTCTCTTTCATCAAACTGGTACTGCTTAAGATAATATGCGAGTTTCGTATAAGATCTACCCACAGAAAATCTCAAGTTGATCAAATATCAAGAAATTAAGGATAAATTGTCGGAATCATCGAGGTTATTATGAATATATAAATATCTATCACTGCCAGCATTATAATGAAGAGGGATTTATTGCCTGTGAAAGAAAACTTTTCACGTTTATTACAAAAAATAATAAATAAATAAAGGTGTAAAAACACGCGCAGGAAACTTGTTGCCATAGCAACTACAACTACCTGGTCGCTGATCATATTTTAATAATTCCGTGATGTGTTTCAAAATGCACCTACAATTATCATTTGAAGACGCACCTGTTATTTAGCAAATTATCTTATGACTCAATTTGTTCAAGCTAAACTTTTTAATTGATAGATTTTATAGCTGATTTACCACTTAGGTGCAACAGAAATGGCATAACTGATAATAAGTGCAGTTTATATTTAGAGGAGAATACATGTTAATTTTTTTAAAATTATAAATAAGTATTAAATTATATAACAATTTAACAATAATATTTTAATAAAATATAAATAATAATTTATAAATAATGCGTAAATTAATAAAAAATAAAGTTCATACTTTTTGGGAAAAAAATTAATTTTTTAAGATTATATGATTACTTTATATTTCTCATTTATTTTTTATTTATTATTATATTCAGCATTTATTTATTATTTACTGATTTACTGTTTATTAATATTAATTTTCAATATATTTAATTACTAATTGAAGAAAAAAGTTAAAACATGATTTCTTTGTTTTATATTTGTTTATATTTATACTTTCCCTATTAAAGAACTATTTTTACCTAATGATTCGATTATTCTGGCTTTCTGCTACCAGCAAGGATGCTCCATCGTGGGTTATTTGGACACCATTCGCAAATCCTAGATTGTCAATGAGAACACTTGTTTCTCCTGTTTTTTGATTGAATTTTATTATCCTGCATTTAAAGCACAGAAAAAAAAAAACGTTTAGTGATAATCAATGAATTAGTCTGTAAAAGCTATTTATAGTTTGCAGAAAAATATATAACGAAACCCGTAAAATTTCCTTAATATATATATATATATATATATATATATATATATATACTATCTGATCCAAAGTATCCGGACATCCCTCTAAAATTCAGAAACTGACGTCACTACCTCCCTTACCGGTATAAAAGGTGGCACGGAGCTGTGTGTTGTTCAGTGATAAGAAGTATGAGCAGAATGGGTAGGTCAAGGGAGCTCAGTGACTTCGAACGTGGACTAGTTATTGCCACATCAGTAATAAATCTGTCAGAAACATTTCAACCCTCCTCAAATTGTCCAAGTCAACAGTTAGTGATGTGATTGTGAAGTGGAAACGTGAAGGCACAACCACAACAAAACCACTGTAGGGTAGGCCGCATTTAGTGACAGACAGGGACGTTGAAGAAGGTGGTTCATGGAAATCGCCAGACATCGATTGAAACAATCACCTGGGAGTTCTGCAGTGCTACTAACTCTCTACCCAGCACTATGACTGTGCGTTGAGAGTTAAGAGGAATGGAGTTCCATGGTCGAACAGCTGCTCATAAACCAAACATTTCTCCTGTGAACAATAAGCGCCACCTGCAGTAGTGTAAAGAGCGACGCCACTGAACGGTAGACAACTAGAAACTTGTGATTTGGAGATGAATCACGCTTTTTCGTGTGGCAATCCGATGAAAGGGTTGGGTGTGGCGAATGCCTGGAGAACGATTCCTGCTAGCGTATGTAGTGCCAACAGTGAAATTTGGAGGAGGGGGCGTTACAGTGTGGGGGGTATTTTTAATGGAATGGACTTGGTCCTCTCGTAACCCTACACGGAAATCTAAATGCGGAAGGGTACAAAGATATTTTGACCCGTTGCGTACTGTCTACGGTAGAAGATCAATTCGGTGATAACTATTGTCTGTATCAGTATGACAATGCTACCTGCCATAAAGCAACGTCTGTGAGGGATGGAATGTAGACAATAACGTTCCAGAAATGGACTGGAGGGCCCAGAGCAATGATCTGAATCCCATAGAACACCTTTGGGATGAATTAGACCTCAACGACCCAACGAGCTCTTCAGGAAGAATGGACTGCTATGGTGTTCCGACACCTGGTAGAAAGTCTCCCCGGCAGAGTTAGAGCTGTCATAGAAGCAAGGGTGGATCCACTTCGTATTAATATCCACTACAGGAAAGTGTGTCACAGGAAAATTCTGAATACAGTTTTGAGTAGCTGTCCGGATACGTTTGATCAGATAGTGTATTATTATTATTATTATTATTATTATCTGAGACCTCCAGGGAGTCAAGAACTCATCGAGGGAGGCTGTAAATCACCCAACCCAGCTATCATACCTTCCCTTAAATAAATTCACTAGATGCACTTACTACCCTCAAGGGAAAATTATTCCACTCACTCACTGCTCTCTGGGATAAAAAACCTAGCTTATACCTCTTTCTTGAGTGAGAACAACCTTAACTTCCATGGATGGCCTCGTTTTCTCTCCCCGCCTTCCAAATAACGAAATATTTCACTATTTGAATTGCTATAACACCCATTGAAAAGTTTATAAACCTCTATCATATCACCCCACTTTCTCCTATCAACCGGAATCTGCAATCCACATACTCGCAATCTCTCCTCATAATCTAAATCCAATAATCCGGATATAATCTTTGTAACTCTTCTTTGCATCCTTTCCAGAGCTTCTTTATCTTCTAGGAACCCGGGAGACGAAATCTGCGCGCAGTAATCCAGGTGTATTCTTATCAAAGCCTTATAAAAAGGCAAAATTACTTGTCAAAGTTCGCTTCAACACAGCAATTATCCTCTGAGTTGTATTCGCAACTTTTGCTATGTGACCTTTGAATTTTAAATTCTTATCACCAATACACCAAGATCCCTTGCCTCTTCACTTTCTTGTAGCATAACCCCGCTAATATAATATGCTGCTGAAACTATAATCACGCCAAAGTGCATAACTTTACACTTACTTAACATTAAACTGAGAGCCATTTTCGTTTGCCCAGATTTCCAGTCTATTCAAATAATTTTGTAATTGTTGAATATCACTAGAATCCCCGATTGCCCTGCCTATCTTCGCATCATCATCATCAAACAATTGCAAATCTGATGATAGACCCTGCTTGATGTTATCAATTTATAGACTCTAAACAATAATGACCCAAGGACTGAACCCTGAGGTACACCACTGGTTACCTTAAATTTGGCAGATTCACACCATTGTATACCACTTTTTGATATCTATCTGTCAACCATCCCCTCATCCAAGTCAATAGATTATATTCCAATTCCATATTCTCCAATTTACGCAACAGCCTATCGTGTGGTATCCATGTAATCCATAGTGTATTCCCTTTATCCAAGTCGGTCGTAACATTGTTATAAAATATGAGCAAATTGTTAAAATATGACCTTCCTTTAGTAAACCCATGCTGTTCCCTGCAGAGTATAGAATGCTCGTCTACCCATTTCTGTATGCGAGTTCTTACCAACTTCTCTAAACTTTTCACTACCACACAGAGATACTAATAGGTCGGTAGTTAGACATATCAGTTTTAGTACCGCCTTTGTACAAATACAACTATCATGCATTCCTTCCATTCCTGTGGTATCATTCCTGAGCTGAGACTCAAGTTATACAAATGTGTGAAAGGCCTAGCCAAGTCAGCTGAACATTCCTTTTGCAACCCACGTAGCAGTAGCACTGTGCACCATGCTACATACACCTGGTTGATATATCTAAGCAAAGTGAGCACTCATTAACTGAACAATCTCCTTAGCTTCCGACACGCGTGTACTATCTGCATTCAATAAAGTTATTCTTCCACATTCATTCTTTCTTTTGCTTGTGACATAACGATAAAATTCTTTTGGATTGCCTTTAGCTTGTATGGCCAATTTCTTTTCATACTCCGTTTTAGCCTTTCTCACAATACTCTTTACTTTCTGGCCTCAACTTTAAATATTTCATAACTCCTCTCACTCTTATTCTCACGATATTCTTTCCACATCATCTTCTTGTGAATCTCTTGCTTAATGAGGCTGCACATCCATTTCGCTCTCAACCTATTTATTCTTCGAACCCTAGGGATACATTCCGATACCGCCTCATTTAAGCACTTTTCAAAGATTCCGATGCATTGCTGACATTTTATCCATTCGATAACGGACACCATGTGACCAAAGACAGTATTCTTCTAATTCGATCATAATTTCCAGCTTTGTAATTCAGCATGTAGCCTGTTTTAATCGGAGCTTCAATACAAGTAGGTACTTCCCAAGAAAGAACAGCATGATCACTGTCACCAATTGATGGTAAAATAGCCATATTCTTGACAGAGATCCCTTATGCTATGAGCAAATCCAACAGTCTTTGACCTCGAGTTCCTTTTTTCACATGCTGCTTGAGAAAGTTATCTCTCAACAAATCAATAAATTCCTGTTCTTTCTGATCATGAGATTTCCCTTCTACCCAATCAATGTTTGGAAAATTAAAGTCACCCATAATGATCATTCACTTGGTACCAATAAGGCTAAATTGGCGATGCATTTCTTCGTCCCATACAAATGAGCCTCCAGCTCTGTACCAACACCCCCCACCATATATTTCATTTTGTTAACCCTCCACTCCAGACCAGATAGACTCAAACACATCGCTACATGGGACATTGTTACCATCATTGTTTTTTTGTATTTCTACCGTAACTGGACTTAAATCATCTGATATCATTAATAGCACTCCTCATCCTCTCCTATCTCTTCTGTCATTCCTATAAATAGTATATCCGTTACATTCGATCCCACTTACCATATCTGATTCTGATAGCTAGGTTTCACTAATACCAACAATCTTAGGCCACATCGTATTCAATAAAGCAACAAACTCAACCACTTTGTTTCTAATGCTCTTGGCATTTGTGTACAGACATAATAAATTACGACCTAGCCTATTCTTATAATTAGATATGCAATCTGTTTGGTCTTATACTAGAATTTTCTCTTTTTCCTTCCCAGACATACTTAAAATGTCCGAACCCAAAGCATATTTTTCCACTCCTTCGCCACATACATAATCATGTTCAAAGGCATTCATATCGTTATCACGTTTGTATATCATAGCTGAACTTTCACACACATTTTCCCCATTCCTCCCTTGATGATCAAGTTTCCCTGACTCTCTGCATTGGGTTTCATACCAAGAAGTAATTTCTCCAGTTTCTGATGCCAAATGAATTCAAGTGCAAGCCATCATTCTTATACAAATATTTTCTGCCATCAAACACACTCCACACATCTAAAAATTCACATCCATATCTTCTGCATAGCCTGCGCGTGAAATCATTTGCTATCATCGCTCTCCTTCTTAACTCGGTACTATCATATCTAGGTGGTAATCCTACAATTTTTATTCTTTTTATTCGCTTGTTCCAACAGACCGTTCATATCTTCTCTAATACTATGTTTGTCACCATTTAAATTATTAGTATCTACCAACACTACCATTTCTATTACATTTCATTTTTGGTTTTCAATTACGTTTGTCATATTTTAATTTTTGCTCCAGAGAAACTAGAAGTGGCGACTCCTTCGTACGCGCAAATTTTAAAATTGAGTCACCACATTACCTCTTTTTTCTTGGATATTAACTGACTTACCTTGTTGTTATTAATATTTTGATTTCCATGTTCGGTATTTTCCTGTCTGTTCTTGTTCTCATCATTTTTCTTATCATGTCGAAGTTTAGACAAACGTTTTTCCACCTTTTCCAATTCCCTAGTGGATTTCCTAATAATTTCTTTTAAACGAGCTATTTCTAATGTCAGCGTATCCTCAGATAAATGGTTATCATCACTGCAGCAGTGTTTTTGTTCAGAACAAACGCTCTGCTCAGTAGCAACAACTTTAGCTTTGGTCACTGCCTTGTTATGACGAGTTTTCGGCGCCATTGTTAAGAGTAGTAAAAACTAATAATATTTATGAAATGATGTTATAAAATGCTTTAGTACAATAACTACACTAAAACGCTACAATAATATACTAATAATATACTAAAATACACAATTAAATCTAAGAAGACACTTAATAAATCAACACACACACACACACACACACACACACATATATATATATATATATATATATATATATGTGTGTGTGCGTGTGTGTGTGTGTGTTTTATATATATATATATATATATTATGGTGTAATACTAAAATTTATGCAAATTTAATATTTATTATTCATACCTTCCACTCTCATCATGTTCCAACATTGATGTTATGTGATCGTTGGCCCAACGTGTGGCATCAGATAAATAAATATTTCCAGACTCGTCAATGTCCAGATCGTCAGCACAAGTTATCATTCTTCCTTCAACTATTGTCTTTGGCAGCACCTCTGTGACTTTACCTAATATGTAAACAGAAAACTATTAACTCAAAAACAAGGAAGTTTACATAGTCTCAATTCTCTATGACCGTTGGATCAACAAATTAAGACATTTAACATACAGCTACGTATACATATATTGCTAAACCAGTTAAAATAATAAACCACCGAAGGCTAATTAATAATTAGAATTACCAGGTTAACAGTTACCATAGAAATCTTGGGGGGGGGGACGTTGAGATTTAATATTAAATCTATTATAAAATGATATTACTTAGATACTTTGGATATTAAGCTTGTTCGAGGATGTACACTTATAGTAAATTATATCAATAAATACCTATGATATGAAAAAAAAAATAATAGCATTTCATAGGATGAATAGAAATTTGAAATTTGTTTTATGAGCAGAAGTTTGAAACTTGTTTTAGTTATCAGTAATCTGCATGATATTCATAGTGATATTGCTGGATTTAATTAAATATTTTGATTTAAGAAAATTGTTTTTTATAAACACAATGGAGATTGTTAATTGAAATTTTTCATTTTACCTGTTTTTACATCAACGCTCTTTATTCCATGATACATATCAGCAACGTACAACAATCCATCTTTTCCTACGCGAAGGCCTAGTGGTCTGCCACAGAGATGTTCTTCACCTTTCATTATATCTATGATTAGAAAAACAATTAAGCAATAAAAGAGAAGATCATATATGACACAGCGATATTTGCATAAAATTAAAGCATAAAATGATTCGTAAAAGTTTATAATATATAATATGCTTTAGGTATTGTAAACGTCATATTAGGATTTTGTTTGGATTAGAAGCCATTGTTTTCTTTGTTTTCATTACAGATCAAATATAATTTCTCTGCCTGAAATGTCTCCTTGTCGGAGACATTTCAGGAAGAGAACGTACTCCTTTATCTATGTTAGATTTTATCGATGTTTTCATGAGAATAAAACTTTTTCAGTGCAGTAAAAAAGTAAAATAACCAGTAGTGGAAATTTATTATATTTATCCAGGAAATGATTAATGAAAACCTGCCAAGACATAGGCTGTCTTTTGCGAGAAGGAAGTTCTTTTTCTGATGACGTTGAAGGGCACGTACCTGCAAAGTAGAACACGAATTCCTTCTTTGAAATTTCAAAATGAGCTCACTGCGCCATAAAAAAACGAAACAAATATTTGAAAGTAGTCTTGAAGACAGCTTTCATATTTTTTAGTTATTCTTATGAACTTTTGTCAACGCCAAATAATTAGATGATTTGAGAGGTTACTACTTAATGAAAGTTTAGCTTGAAATGCTTATAACTAATTCTAAGGAAACTAGAATAGCGGCGAGAGGTATTCGCCACAAACAATACGAGTGTAAATAATAATAAAATGTATTATTTATATTTAGTATTTGAATCTCGGGACTTTTTTTACTTTTTATTGTTATTATTTATCTATTTTATTTTTGCTTTGGTTACTTTTTCCATACAATGCTTCTTCCCTTATTGGTTTTCTGTTCATTTAAGGTATTGCAGACGAGAGAATCTATTCGATTGCATTAGTTCCAATGAACTTTATCTATATTGACGTTTCTCTTAAATTCCATGTTCATAGTGGTCTAATAATAATATAAAAGTAAATAATAAAAAATAATAAATGTTCATGAAACATGGACTGTTCATCCTGCTAAAACAACTACCATGAAAAAAAAAAAAAAGATTTCCAAGAACATTGGGAGTACAATGTTCTTGTAAATCAAGAACATTGTACTCCCAATAGATATTTTAAATTGGCCCCACTTTAAAATATTTAAAAATTTGGGATATTGTGAGACCACTTACCACAATCCTTTTTTCCTATTCGAGCCACGCGACGAGTTGTCTCTCCCGTCATTTGTACGATGTAACCTCCTTGCACTCCGCTGTATATACTTCCTGAAAAACATTGACCACAAGCATTAACCGTACAGAAAAAGTCTTAATTCATAATCATATAATATCACTATTGTTATTGTTTTACAGAAAATGAGAATACAATTAACTGAACAAATAATAAGCCGAATAATAAGCCGAATTACATCTTCAGAATTACATTCTGAAGATGTAATTCGGCTCAGTAAGCCGGGTTTGTTTGCAACGGAGAGTTTCTTCATTACCTGTGAAGAAAGTGCTAAGACAGTAAGTTATAATGGATTAGGCCTTATTGTGTTAGCAATTTCTTCATAAGGGCCACGGTGGACAAAAACCGGTGTCTGCTTTTTTTTTTTTTTTTTGATTCTTGGCGAGCAGTTTAATTTTGTAAACTGTCCCATTTCTTCCACTTTTAAGATTCACATTTTATTTTGTATCCTCGTATCGCTATTGAATACAGTGCATTTACTCCTTTTAGCTGTGTGTGGCTTGGTCGATATTATATAACTCACGAACATCATTAGGCTAGATCTGAGTGAGAAGAAGACGGTGCTCATTCAAGGACCATCTAATTCCTTACTTCCTTAATTATAATAACACGCTGTTTTCCTGGATGATGACTCACTGTACTTTAAGCGTATTTTAGTATTGTCGAAATCTAAAAGTTCTCGAATATTTGTTGTTATAAAATTTGTAATTTTTAAAAACAATAAAAGCAACAAAAAAAATCTGATGATGTTACATTTATAATTTAAATTTTCTTTCTCTTTCCCCTTTAAAGTAAACACTATTAATAAAAGAATTTCAAATTCTTACCTTCATGAAATACTAGCGATTCAGGACCGATAAATTGACCTTCGTAAAGTTTCTCTGCTGCATTTAGTCGGTTATTAGGGGCGTACGGACCTTCGAGCTTTTCCGGAAGGTTAACACTGAAAAAAAGTAATAAAAAACATGCATATTTTTAAAATAGTTTAAATGTTGTGCTAAGATTTGAGTACCAAGAGGTGTTTTCCCAAGGACGCATTCATATGTGCATTGCGAGTTACTTGATGTATTGCTGATAACGTAATTTTGAGGCTCGTTTCCACACCAATAAAAAATCTTCCGAAATAAAAAAAGAATTTGTTAATATTAAATGCCAATATATTAATCTATTAATTCTTTTAATGCATTTCTATTAAAATAATTAATGTATTTAATTTAAATTAAATGCGTTTAAATTTATATGTAAGTAATTAATTTATAATCATTTATAATCTTTGGAATTTTTGAAAGTAAGTTTCGTGCAATTTCATAAGATTTTGATACAAAGTAACAATAACTAAGTTTATTGGAAATTAAGCATTGGAAATTATATATATATATATATATATAATTCTTTCTAAGTCAATAACTTCATCTACTGTAATCAACTCTAAGAAAAACCGACTAACTTAAATAATTGCTGAAACGTTTAATTAATTAGGAAAGAATATTGATAAAAACACATACAAATGTTGTTCAAATGATAGATGGTACTTGATGAGGAACATAAAACTAGAAACTAGAAAAACACATTATAGAAGAAGATAAAACCAGTCATGAGAAGTTCTACAAAATATGTTTTTGTTTTTATTTATGTTCATTGTATTAATTAAATCCTAACATTAAAGACAGTCATTTCACTTACTACATTTCTTGTACTAAAAATTCGTGACTTACCTGTACGGTTTCGGTTGTACATCAACAAGTGTTGGAGAAAAGGCCAAGAATGCTAATACAGAGAAGATTATGGTGAAAAAAGTCAAAAGAAACCTGATCAGCCCCATTTATTTTCTTTTTACCAATGGTAGCTGAAAAAAATTACATGTATATATATTATTAAACAGAAACAGCTGCATCAGATACATATCATTCATTCGTTCTATATTTTGAAGCTTTAGCTGTGTGTGTGTGTGTGTGTGTGTGTGTGTGTGTGTGTGTGTGTGTGTGTGTGTGTGTGTGTGTGTGTGTGTGTGTGTGTGTGTGTGTGTGTGTGTGTGTGTGTGTGTGTGTAACAAATTAAGCTTCTAATGTTGCCAAGCACGTGAATTTCATTGAATACTGGTATTAACAGTTGCTTCACGTTCTTCCCAGAACGTGAAGCAACTGGTCGCTAAAAAATAAAAAAATAAAAAATTCACAGATATTTCTCCAGTATTAAAATTACTGAATTTTAACAGTATGTGAAATGTTTTTATGTGAATTATTTAGATCTGCATTATATTTTGCTTTTTTGTTTCTCGCAATGGAGATTGTTGTGCAATAGTTACACGTGTACATTTTCATAATAATAGTTTTATGGATAGCTTAATTTCTTAACACTGCTAAGTGTTAAGAAATTATTTGGAAAAGTTTTATATTAAAAACACTTTTGAATTAAAACAAAAAGGCTTAAATTTGTAGGACTCTTAATAGATGCATTTTTATTTTATTTTTAGATTTTTATTCTTATGACATACTGGTTTTAATTTCTGTTACTTATATACAGCATTTACTCAAGAATTCTTTCTAAGTCAATAACTGTCATTACATTCTTACCTGATTTTGTTGAAAAAGGTTGAACACTCGCACGTTTCAGAAAGTTATTTTACCTACTTGAACCTTATAGCGAATCATCTCCCACGTGATTCCCCGTCTAAATTGCACAACGTGTATCCTGATCGCGCGTGGCGTTTCTCACTCGAGATAATAGTGAGCAGTTAATCTAAAGATGGCGTTACGGAGCTCAAGGTCTTTTTTTTTTTTTTAGTTGAGCGGTATACAAAAAATACTACTAAAATTCTGGAGTTTGAGTACAAAACATGTGTTTCAAATAATGACTCGTTATGTAAAGAGTTTTGCGTTAGCATTTTGTGCAAACAGCAGTTTATTGACTTTAAAAACAAATCACACATACAAACAGTGCAGGTTCCGCTAAGAGAACGTGTAACAGACAGCCATTTTCTCGCAGCTGCACAAACCCTACAGCCGATTCAAGTATTACAATACTTGCTAAAATGAACAGAGCGTAAGTGCAGCTGCGAAAAAATGGCTGTCTGTTACACGTTCTCTTAGCGGAACCTGCACTGTTTGTATGTGTGATTTGTTTTTAAAGTCAATAAACTGCTATTTGCACAAAATGCTAACGCAAAACTCTTTACATAAGGAGTCATTATTTGAAACACATGTTTTGTACTCAAACTCCAGAATTTTCGACCGATAACTATGGCAATATTTTTATTATTTTTTAAATATTTTTGAAACTTTACAGAAAGTAATATGACCGTTATCAGCTACTTAATAGAGTTATTTTGGGAAGACTAATCATTTTTCGTAAACGAATAAAGAAGCGAAATTATAAATAGAGTAAAACTTTAAAGCCTCGTATTCGATTTTTTTTTTTCTCACCGAATCGCGTTCGTCTGTCAGTGGTTACTCTTATCAATAGATTTTCTCTTCTCTTTTCGTCTTCTAAATTAGTAACATTAATAAATACTCATGCTTAGAAATCCGATTATCAGTAAACTGTACTGATATACTGCATGTTATCATAAAAACCGGAACTGTCTTCTGCACAACCCATGATTAGCCATTAGTCTTAAAAGTCATCTACGAGCTTTTGTGGAAGGTTGCGCTAATCGGATAATATTCAGAGACGCTTGGTATGTAGTGGTGCCTCTTTTTTAAGCAATAATCAATTCCCCGCTTGAAGAGGATCGTCGACTTCATCCAGTGGATCAGTCTTGTGGGACATCAGTGGGATGATGAGTCTTTTATGTAAATCCCAAACATGAAGAGCTGTAATCCTATACTACATTCGTATTAGTGCAGTGAATAGGATAAGAATTAGAACTATGGTTAGTTAATTGTTATTAAAAAATAACGTCGTAATCGTTTGATTCATCTGACTAACATAATTAATGATCACGCCTTTTCAGAAGTCTTCGAGCTCTGGCTTCTTAAGTGATTGGGGGCTTCATTTATAACGAAGCGCTGAACTTGCTTAATTATGTCATATCTGGGTGACTTCATTGGTTGCTGAGAAGTCTTCTGACTGTCTTGGAGAAGCATAGTATAGTCGGTTAAATCCGTACCGGAAACATGAACGTTGTATTATCAGTCGAGAGCACAGTTCAAGGTTGAAAACTTCGGATATTCAACCACCACTAGGATTTCACTTTTCTCTTAAGAAAACTCTCAAGTTTAACATCAGTCGTACTTCTTTAATTATCCAACAACGCAACTTTCCTACATATGTAATTTTTATGGATATAATTACAATATAATTCCTCATTAGAAGGGGTGAACCCGTCAGCCTAAAGGGACGGAGGAGAAAGCGCGGGGGGAACCCCATACGAATGAATAAATAAAGAGGCTAAAAGAAAATCAAAATTAACATTACAATAAAAAAATCATATTGTTTTAGAAAGAAAAATAAACTTTCAGCAAATATAAAAGATCCGAAACTTACGACGAAGTTTTATAAATGCGGTTCACCTTCATTACTGCAGATTACGATATGTGTCGGGGGGGAGTGATTTTCCTGATTGCCAGTTGTTTTTCTTTTGCATTTGAAGGTCATGATCTATATTATAATTATTGAACTAATTATATCTCTTGCTACAGTTAATGCCATGATTTAATTTTTATTCAGCACCTAATGAATTATAGATAACTCCCGAGTTATATACAGGGTGGCCCATGTCACGAAGAGGTTTAAACATTTAATAATTTATTTATTTATCAATTATTTTAATTCGTTTTTTGTTATAAAAATTACAGAATCTGTAGATTTTCTTAGTTATTGGTATATTCGGTGATTCAATTTGTCATTTTCAAAACATTCATCTTTTCAAGTCTGTGTAACCAGTTACTTACATTTAATCTTGAACTTTATTTCATTAGTCTCTTTCTCCTGATCATATACTGTTGAAGATAACGGTAGATGGCGCCACTTAAATGATGCTGGCGATATAGCATCATGTATCAGGTATTATCAGGTATAATGCTTGAATATCTTTAGACATTTTAACATTTCTAATTGTTTAAAATGCTAATCATTATTTAAAATGCCCAACACGTGGATATTTTTAAAAAGGATTAGCTTTTCGAATGGATGAGTGATATCAGGTGATTTGTAAAGCGATGCTCAAAGACATTAGAATCGCTGAGTATCAAATTAGTGGGCGTTTGCGACTATTCAAATATCTATATGTGAATACATCCACACAAATATTTTTATTCTTCACCGTCATGACTAATTTTTGATCATTATTAATAAGCTGTTGGTCTATATTAGAAAGCATAAAAGTAGTCTAGTGGTTTGTGAGATGTTTAAGCTGAAGAATCCCTTTCTCATGTAAAATAGAATTTTAAAAAATTATTCAATGAAAATATCCTCAATTGACCAGTTTTTTACGCCATCTTGAATTCATCATGCAATGTTCTTTGAGTATATATTATGGCCTTGAACTTTTCACTTTCTTCTTCCACCTCTATGAGTTCTGTAGTTGTAGATGCATCATTATTTAATCGGCTAAATACTATTTAATCTCTTTCTTTAAAAATATGCAGTCAGCTGGTTCTTGTTTCAACATTTGTGCGGACGTTCATTTCTGTGGCATTCTGCATGCACTGAGTAGCTCTAAAATCTGAATTTGCAAAGAAAACAAAACGTCTTAAAGTTATTCTTGTAGCATTTTAACTGTATGAAGTAAGTTGGCCGAATATCATCAACCTTTAAATACGAGAGAGATTTTCAGCAGTTAACCAGAAGTATTAGTTCTAAGCAAAATTTATTTGCTCAAACTAATATTGCATTTAAATCTGTAATATAACTGACAGTATGATCACCTACAAGTCTATGCTCAAACCCAAGCTCTGTTCTAGTATCACGTCAAATAAACTTAATAAATAACTGTGTAGTTCTGTATATACACGTTTGCCAACATGCCAGAGTCAGTGCTTTTGTAATGCAATCGAAAGCATGATGCGACAAAATTGAACCAAAAAAAAAGGTTCGAACCCTCAATGGGGTTTTTACTCCATGAAAAACAAACTGCCCGGAAAACATACACATTTAATTGAAAATCTGTACATCTCGTGTTCAACAGATTTTTAGTTCTTCTTTGTAGTTCCAGCTATTCCCGGCATAGTAAGGACTACTTGATATTTTGCTAGCCATATACAGCCCATTAACAGCAATGTGCAATGGTGAAATCGTGCGAGCAAATAGTTCAACTATTGGGTTCTTCACCGATTCTAAACTTAGCGATATGCAAATATGTGATGTTCCTCGTTTCGTCCCTTGTTATGCCTTTAACTATTATAGTGATTGAATATATTCCATGTTAAATGGAATCCAAATATAGACGGTTGACTGCCACTCTGAGACAATATCTGTGTGTGTGTGTGTGTGTGTGTGTGTGTGTGTGTGTGTGTGTGTGTGTGTGTGTGTGTGTGTGTGTGTGTGTGTGTGTGTGTGTGTGTGTGTGTGTGTGTGTGTGTGTGTGTGATGGAAATGACGTTAGCTAGAATGATAGTGAAAATCAGAGGGGCCAATAACTTTATATCGGAAATTGTCTCCCTGTTATGAGAGCCAGGTCCAATATACTGAGAATGTTTTGATAAACAGAAAGCATCAAGTTAGCATTTGAAATGTGACTACAAACAGCTGTCAATGCTTGAGTCAGACAAAGCAACAAGAGGACTGTGAAGTCCAAACCAGCGTCTTACGATTGGTTATAGAGGGTGTCCCAAAATTCACGCAAGAAGTAATTTTAATAGAAAACACAGGTTTTTAATTAAAAATTGCAATTTCTTATTGATTCATAAAGTATACAGTATAGGGTTATGCATGGAATAGCATATCGGGTAAATGGCCTCCACGGCTTTGCTGGCACATACGCACTCTTTTGTCGAAATTTTCCATGACCGTTTTGCATAAATGTGGCTGAATTTCGTTGATACAGCGCTCAATTTCCTCCTTCAAAGCGTGGGTGGTCGTGGGCTTGTTGGCATAAACCTTAGACTTCAAAAAACCCCAAAGAAAAAAGTCCAACGGCGTTAAGTCACATGATCTGGGCGGCCAATTCTGATCACCAAAACGGGAAATTACACGACCAGGAAATGACTCATGCAGTAATTGAATTGTTTCTCGGGCTGTATGGCATGTGGCACCGTCTTGTTGAAACCACATGTCGTCCACATCCATATCTTGTAATTTAGGCACAAAAAACTGGATTATCATGTCGCATTTTCGAAGAAGAATGGACCCATGATGCCTCCAGCCCCAAATCCGCACCAAACAGTGACACGTTGTGGATGCATTTGTATCTCAACAATCACTCATGGATTTTCTGAACCCCAAATGTGAAAATTTTGTCGATTAACGAAGCCATCAAGATGAAATGAGTCTCATCGCTGAAGATGATTTTGTTCGAAAAATAAGCATCCACTTGTTGTTGTTCCATAATCCATTCAACGAACTTTCTTCGCTGTGTGTGGTCATTTTTAATAACCCTGAACTGTCAGCTGTCACGCTGTCTTTTTTTCTCGTTGGCAACACTTTACCGCACAAATGGCGCTAAATTTAAATCTTGCGTGAATTTTGGGACACCCTGTATAAGGATATTGTAGTTGTGTTTTCATATATTTTATTAGCTGTATATAATTTTGGCTTATTCGTATTTCTTCATTGCTGTTAGGATTGTTTGTTTTTCAACTGAGTCAAATGCTTTATTATGGTCTATAAGAAAAGTAAAATGTTAAGTTGTAAGTTGAGACTTCATCTAATAATCTGGCGATCATGTTTATTATTATTTTTATAAATAGAGTTTATACACTTGTGACAGCCAGCTTATAGCTGGCTGTCACAAGTGTGTGTGTGTGGGGGGGGGGGGGGTTGAAGAAAAAACCTTGTTCCAAATATAGTGATACATCGGAACCTTTTCCAGAACAGAAGAGAAAATAATCACTCCTATCAAGTTCTTATCCAGCACTTCATGTGAGAACTTCGGTTAGTTGTTAAACGACTTAAATGCTATTTCACTGAAGAATGAGGAGGCAAAACACTAAACAGTCGCACTTAAGAATAATTATTACTTCTTAAATCACGCCAAGACATTAAATAAGAACACAAACCTTACATGTTGCGCATTTACTTCCTTGATATGCTTTACACTCTGAAATATCATGCAAAGAACTCTCAGCGTGCAATACCTGGAATTTGTTAGGAAGAAGAGGTGATAAAACTGATTCCACATGATCTCGCTGTGGATGTTATTTTTCAGTTTCTGCGAGTTTTTTCTTATTAATATTCATTAATGAGTGTTATTGAGAAAATAGAAAATACGAGTGGAGGGAACTAGAAAAGGCATTGGCTAGAGAATCTGATGAGAAATACAATGCGGATACACACATCAGGGGCAGAAGTACAGAACGGGTCATGACATTGGGAAACAACAATATAGCTTCTGTTTGCTCTCTCTCTCTCTCTCTCTCTCTCTCTCTCTCACACACACACACACACTGAGTAGGGTAATTTCCAGAAATAGAGGCAGGCGTGAAAGGAACATAAGTGTTCAGACAAACGAGCCACTGAATCTTTATTCTTTTAGGTTTGCTTTGAAAATACAGAATATCAAAACAATCTGGTGTGACCTTTGGAAATATAAGTCCATTTATGCACATCAAAATCTTAATCTTCACCGTACAATATTTTATACAACAAAATATTATCATCAATGATAGGAACGGTTGCTTCATTAATTGCATGGTTAGATGATGAAGAATTGTGATTACTACTACTACTACTTCGTATTTGATAAAAAAAAAATACATGTTTCTTGAATATAAATACAGTATAAGAATTGCCTGAAAGTAATGAATCTGAAACAAACTACAAGGCCGATTTATTGATATAAAAACTATAAGAACTGCATATAACTGATGCAAGAAGTGAAACAGTGTTTCCTCAAGAGTTGAATGAAGATTGTTCTTCGTCCCGTTGTGAGAATCCATTGAAGAATCACCGCAGGTACAGGTTAACAACACTTAATACGGGATTTTGTAAGGATATTCGTGATGTGTTTCGACTCTGAGAAATAAAAGAAAAGAAATTCTGATTAATAACAATATTCTTTTACATTTTTTACATTTCATATGAATTGGAAGTGGAGGAAAAAGTTATACATTTTGCTATCCTTGGTAAAATTAAGTACGCGCGTGTGTGCGCACTTTTCTGCGTGCAACGCACGAACACATACATACACACATCATATCAAAGCTACTCTATAAGCTATATGTGAAGATATTAGAAATTGTTATATGATCATTAGAAGTTCTCCTCAGCCATAATTGGAGAAATGTATTATGGGGACTCAGTCCTTTTTATTTTATTCTACAGGAACGAGGCATTATCCACGATTCATCATTGGTCATCATTGATTATTATCGATGACCTATGGTGAACATTTGACGATGTCTCTGATAACCTTTATTATAAAACGTCACCAGAAACATAGTCATTCAAATAACTATGATGATGATTTGAAATATAAAGCCTTATTCAATTCAAGATATCATCATTATCATAGGTTCCGGTTATAGCTGAGGAGATTTCCAAATGAGCAACTTCTCTTATTGTTCTAACATTACTTATTGAACAGTTACATAATCAACCTTAAAAATATTTATCTTGATGCATCGGCAATATTTTTACTTACAATTCAGAAAATAATTTTCAATATGACCTCAGAATTTAATTTTAAGTAAATAATCTTGTATTAGAAAATATGATTATTGGTTTACTCATATATTTAAATCGTAGATAGTAACCATCCATTACACAATAGCCCTCCAAGCGGCATGAAACTGAGATTTTTATGCAGTAGACACAGCTAATCCTTGATCTATCAGTTGCGTAAAGATCCCAATGCTTCCTCATGAAATCCTAAACTAGAGGAGAAGTAGGTGATTATTGCATTCTGTTTAATTATCCAAGTATTCTGCTGTGCTCTTTGTATCTGAATGGAATTAATGGAATTAATGGAACACCATGCACTCCCACTTTTAAAAATTTCAGAACACGTAAATATAATATAAACCTTTCTTACCCTGGAAAAACTTTGTCAACCAACCGCAGATTCTTGTTGAAACTCTTAATGGTTCTCATTTCGCTCTCAGACAATGTAAAATCGAAGACCTATAAAAGAAACCAAAACATTATTATTATTATTATTTTATTTTTTATTTTTTTGCGATTTATTCTAAATTTTGGGGATAAGTTATATATGTTTATATCTATGTTGTGTTATAACATTATATTAAGTAATAAAGAAAGGTAACTAACATACGCTCATTATTTAAATATGAAATACGAATATATATATATATATATATATATATATATATATATATCGTATTATATATATATATATATAATACGATATATATATATATATATACAGGGTGTTCGGGATAAATTTGACATATTTATAATTAATTAGATTTTTCCGTAAGTTACATGTATTAACACACACTTCTCTTCATTTAAAAGTTTGGACCCTTCTTCATTCATATACAAGATGTCAGAAAGGATGGATAGCTGGAACCCACCTGAATCATGGAAGAGAATAACTTGTATCATGATGATTCGTGCCCGCCATCAAAATAAGGATATTACGACTGCTGCCCAATGCTCCCTGAATACAGTAAAAACAATCAGGCATGAACTAGAGACTTGCAATGGTGACTACGAGGCTGTAGCAAGAAGAAAGATCCCTAGCAGACGATCTGATTGCGTTCGTACAGCAGAATTCCTCGCAAATCTGCAGGAACAGGTGTTGAAGAACCCTGGCATTGGAATTCGGGCTTTGTTCGTGGAGTTGCTAACTGTAGTCAAGCCCTGGATAACAAGGGTAGCCAATGGTAGGCCGTATGTATGGCAGCAGGATTCGGCCCCTTGCCACACCTCTGGGAAAAGTCAAAAATGGTTGTCTGAAAATTTCTACGACTTCACCAGTCCAAATGTTTGGCCTCCAAACTCCCCAGACCTTAACCCCATGGATTATTTTGTATGGGGCGCAGTTGAAAAAGACACCAATCGCACTTCCAGTAATACAAAAGCCCAGTTAATGGATAAAATTAAAACAGTTTTTGAGGCCCTTCCCAGGGAGACTGTAGCATCAGCTTGTTCGAGGTTCCGAAGCAGAATTGAAGCTGTGATCGATGCTAATGGTGGTTATTTTGAGTAAATCTTGTTGATAGTATTGTAATTAACTCTGCCTGTAATGTTTTTTTGTCAATTCATTAAATTTAATAGACAAAAAACAAAGAAGATTTTCTTTTTCCTTACGAAACTGTCAAATTTATCCCGAACACCCTGTATATATATATATAATACGATATATATATATATATATTTCAGACTTGCACAATGGGAGTAAATAATCTCTGTGGATTTAGCAATTTAGTAATGTTTGATTATTCCAATTTAGCAATAAGTTGTAATGAATTTTACATGAATTAATGTAAAAAATAAATATTCATACTCATCATTCACTAAATTTGCATTTCATGGTGGAAAGAATATTGGCTTTAAATCTTCTTCAGGACATTGGGAACTAGTTCTTAATGATTTTTACGCAAACTTCAGTTTTCGCTCCCAGGTTAAGGGGTTTGGCTTCTACTTAAAGAAACTCTCAGCTTTCTTCATACAATCTAACTGAAGACATTCATTTTTGATAATATATAACCGATGAAATAATTGCGAAATGCTACATCATTCCCCTCCTAGTAGAGTGATATTTGTAGTGTGGATTATCTGTGACATGGATGGGTGTGAAAGCCACCAGATAGGAGATGATTTCATCTACCTGTGTGGTTGCCATATTTTCAGTTTATTTATAATGAGGGCCTGAAGGGGTTTGAAAGATATCATCCTTGGTTTATATTGGAACAGTAAATTAATAACAGAAGGGAAGGTTTCCCGTATTATCTCCCAGCCAATTTGTAACAAATGTAAGATAGGCTAAAAAGGTAGAAATCGAATATTTGCCAATGTGGAATTAATAGCCCTTTGAAGATGCAATTATCACAAAAATAGTTATTTTCTTTTATGTTTTTAGTACAAATTTTCTTATTGAAATATGCATTTCAATAGGTTTAAATATTATTATTGTCATACAAATATCAGAGAAACGTAAACTATATTGGCATACTGCTCAGAGTTAAAACTGTTAACTCTGAGCAGCATGGTGATATAGTTTAAGTTTAATACGACTATTCTTTGCTAGCACTATAATGATGTGTTACATAACCAACCTGAAAAATATTTGTCTTGATATTTCGGCAATATTTCTACTTACATTTCAGAAAATAACTTTCAATATGACCTCAGAAAAAAATTTAGAAACAACTGTAAACAACTGTATTTCTATAAACATACGCGAAAATGCACTATGTAATTAACGATAGACAATTCTGATTGCCTGATTAAGCGAGAGAGAGAGAGAGAGAGAGAGAGAGAGAGAGAGAGAGAGAGAGAGAGAGAGAGAGAGAGAGAGAGCAAATTTAAAGTGGCTTTTAACAATTAAAAACATGGGTGATAGATTGATTTATTACCTGGAAATTGGCCTTTATCCTTCCAAGATTGACACTTTTGGGGATGACGGCTATTCCTTTTTGAATTAACCATCTTAGAATAATCTAGAATTAAAAACATGCATAACAAATAATGTTCTCTATTTAACTTAAATTTATATAAACTAGATAAAGAACATATTTATCTAACTAATATAAATTAGATAAAGGTGTTCTAACATATCTATTCTTAGAACAATATCTTTCGAACAGAATATTGTTCTAAGAATCTAGAACAATATCTTTCGAACAGAATATTGTTCTAAGAATCTAGAATAATATTTGGTTCTGTCCATCTAACTATAATTTGGATTTAGTGAGTACATGAGAAAGTATTAAACAATTTCAATACTATACCACTCTCTGAAGACATGCAAATTTCAGACCGGTAATTTTCGTGTTAAAATTAGTGTCAAGCATCGGATATTATGCTGCAGTGTGCTCAAGTACCAAATGCAAGAAGACAACATATGTTTAACTTTAACTGGAATTCAGCGAAAATTAAAAAAAAGAAAAAATAATCTATTATCCAGTGTCATTAGTATCAACTGGTGGATACATCTGAAAATATTTTCGAAATCCCTTAGTGCTATTTAGACTACAGTTTTTTTTAACCGTGATCCCTTTACATAACTCACTACAATGGCAGTACTGATAAGTTAAGTTAGGTTTTTATACTCTAGAGTCCAAGGACTCATAATATAAATGAACAAATATAAAATGAGAGGCTGTAGTTAGAATCATTTCAATAGTTCTACAATAAATATTTAATTTACTTTAATCAATGTATCAATCGAGGGTTCCAAGGTGTAATGATTTTCTTCTTAAATGATACAGATCCTTTGTAGGAAATGGAAGATCTTATATTTTGAAACCACACTTCGAATTCTGAACGAAATTGTTCTTTCCCTTTTTTTAGTTATTTATTTTATTATTCAAAACATAAATGTAGCTAAATCCACTTTGAAATGAAGCCCAATTTTAGTACATTCGTATATTCCGCTCATTTTAAAAATACTCACTTATGAGCAAAATATTATGACCAACCAACCTGTTTCCGGCCATTCAACTACACGGTTGGACCGAAAACAGGTTTGCCATAGCGATATCCTCATATGGGGATTGCTATCATGGATACCACTGGGTCTTCTCATCCCCAGTGAATATACTTCGATTGCTAAATCTTACCTGGGGATTGTTTTGAACTTGGTATTGATGTAAAAGGTGACAGTGGGAATCTGTGCTCAATGGACGTGGTCTCTTCCAGAAAGAAAACACCTCGAGTCACAAGGCTCGCATTATGCAAGCATAGTCCAAAGAGAATCTTCAGACTATGCTTCCGAAGATTCTCTTCCATGTGCTTCCATATCTCCTGAGTTCTGATTTGAATCCCATTTACCATTAGTAGGATCATGTGGATGAGAGTATCCGCCGGTCAATGACAGCCTGGCTCGGTCTCTGAACTCCAGAACGTTATTCTGTTTAAAATAGCTCAGGACATTTTCATAGTCTGGCGAAGTCAATGTCTAGAAGGGTGGAAGTGATTATCTCAGTCAAAGGAAGCCCAGTGCACTATTAGATAAGTGGTTATAATGTTTTGGCTCATGAGGATTTATCCATCAGCTTTTTTAATGTTATTTTTGACATCTAATTCCGAAGTATAAAGTGAAAGGTCATATAACAATGATTGCAAAGACGAGGAGAGGGGAATCTGGAAAGTTCTGATAAAACCACCAAGAACAAAAATGTTTTTCATATAATTTTTTTTTATAATTTGTTTTCATATAATTTTTTTTCAGAAAATATCTTTTCTTTTAGGATATATAAAAAGACATACAATTAATTAATTTTATTCGAGAGAAGTCTGGTAAGTTTATCAGAACTTTCTAGCCTTCCCTCAAACAACACACAAGATAATTGCAATGTTGAAATGAACCTTGACGTGCAAGAATAAGGAAGCCATTTTGTCTCTTTCCTTAGTAAGAACTCAAGCGGACTATTGCATACAGATCTGTTCTCGTTCGTGGTTTCCATGATATGCTAATACAATGGAGAGGGAAAATGGGAAATTGATACCAGTGGACGGAATATTTCAATTTAGGGAAGAGGAAGAGAGAGAGGACGAAATGGCATTCCTGGAAGTTGAAAATGAATGCAGTGAAGAAGGGAGATGAAAGCTAGAGTTTTCTCTTATAAAGTAATGCGACGTTTCTTTGTCTATATGGCAAAGATCATCTTCAAGAAGATATTTAACACACACACACACATGTTTTCACCAGCGGTCATTTCTATAAGGGACAGTAGTTTTCATTTTAATAAAATAATTATTTGGATCATAATTTAGATAATTTTAATAAATATTTGGATTTGTTAAGCCAAAAAAGTGACTATCAATGCAGTAAGTGTTTTTCTGCTGACACGAGCTTTTGCAATGAAATTACTCATTTTTAATTATTACTTTTGGGTATTATCAAATAGCTAATCGAATATAGCTTTTTTGATTGTAATAGCATATAAAATACTTACTTGTGCTGGAGATTTGTTATATTTCCTACACATGGGATGTAGAGCTGGTTCTTCCAGAGGAGCACTGCTCTCTCTGTAAAACAGAAAATTGTTTATGTTTTCACGAATATTTTCACAAATTTCAATAATCATTGTCAAGCATTACTGATTACTTTCCTTCACATTACATATTGCGGGGGGGGGGGAGAGCAGATCCCATAGTAGCAAAACATTAATGAAACTTCAATTTAATTCTGTATTCCAAAACGTTTTATTTCCATTTATTAATTATCGCTAAATAATTACAACACAGGGATACGTAGCGTAAGCAATTTTTCGTAAGTAGGATTTCTACAGTCATCGCAGCGAAAGGAGATCCTACATCTTATAAAAGTTGGCGCCTCAGCTGTTTGTTCCACACTACATAGTGTCCGTTGACTTCTTTCAAGCAATGTACATGTTATTGAGCTGCGCTCAAAGCACTTGTGGTTCGTGAAACTTTGTTGGATGTCCTCATCTTAGCAAGTATTGTTCAATAATCAAAATAGTAGATGCTATTTGATTATTATTCAAGCAACTAAGTGATTAGGTCAAAGATGGCAGCTGAAAAATGGAACTACGCATTTTAACATTAAGCAAGCACAAAAATTCCTCATAGGTAGGTAGGTAGGTAGGCCATCTACCGATAATACTACGACTTGAAAACGAACGAGGTAACTCTACAGTCTACTCTTTTCACGTGCATCTATAACAAATCAATTAGTATTTACTGGAGATATGACAGCATCAAATTATCAATTAGAAACCCTAGTAACAAAAACCAAAAAAGTATGCTCATCCTGCCAGTGTTCAGGTGTTCCTATGCATTGAACTACTCACTACGCAAATAAAATGAAATATTAAGAATAGCACAAGCAATGGGTAATGTAATATTTACTACACGTACTTGAAAAATCTGCTTCCTGGAGTGCCGAAAGAAGAATAAGCAGTGAAAGTTATTCCAAGTTTCTTGCAGAATTCGAACAGTTTGTCTTGTTGCAAATATATGTGACATTCCACCTAAGAAATAAAATTGAAAATAAATTAAACTGAATTTAGATATAGTACGATATGAAAAATTTTTGCTGCAAATTTTTACGGAGCAAAAAAAAAAGTCTTTCTTGCTTTGCAAAGGGAAAAATATGATTTGGAAAAATAATTAATTAATTAAAAAGAAAAAAAGAAAACTAGATTTCTAATTCAAGAAAAATTCTACTTTCACTGGAAATAGAATTTTCACTCGAATAGCACATAATATACAAGATGTTATATTCAGTAATGATCAGAGAAAGGAAAACGTGGCTATAATATTCAACACTCAAGGCAAAGATAATTTCATATTAAATGATAGGAAATATCAAGGCGCGTGATGATTCATACCATCATAATGAGAATTGGACAATGAAGACTAATTTGTGACTATGGTCCCACTGAAAGTTCTGCAAGAGAAGGAACTGTTCGAGATCAAAATAAAACAGCGGAGTTTGGAAATTATTACCATATATAAGAATATTTTGGAAAACTTTGGAGTAAAGAACAACACTTTTAATAATAATAAACTCATGCTGGATGTTCCTTAAGGACAGGGACAATTTATTATTAACATCACACAAATGTACATGAAGAGAAAATGCAAAAAATAAGCCAAGTCTCACTGAGTATTTCATTGTTGATAGTAATATCTTCTCGCTGGTTCAGGATATAAGAAGTATACAGAAAATTTGAAATAAGAAGTGATCACAACTAGTTTTGAGTAGGATAAAATTAAATATCATACTGAAAAGAAAAACGTGTAAGAAAGTTTTGAACCAAAGTAGAGCAGCTTTCAGAAGTAATCTGTAGATTCAAATACAAAAATATTATTCATGAAAATTTAAAGAGTTTGAAACTTAGAATCAAAATTTCGAAATTCATTTCCAGACTCTAAAAAACATTGATTTTCATCCAGACAGGAATTTGCTGAAATTGTCTGCAAGAAAAGAAAAATGAACTCCATAGTGGAGTCAGAAAGTTAAAGGAGCAGTCAAGGACAAGGAGAACGCATATACAAAATTCCTGACAAGTAAGTTCTTCAGTAGGTGCTCTGAGAGAATACAGAAAAAAGTGTAAGAAGATAACTACAAAAAGAATCAGAGATTGGTATACAGGCAAACAGGCAGAAGACCAAGAACGAAGTGAATCGATACAGTAAGAGGTGCCTTAAAAATATAAGATCTGATAATATTGGAGTCTTGACAGATTAATTTGAAGGAAAATTCTGCACAGGAAATTAGTAGTGTGCAACCTTTTCATGTTCCTTACTTCCCATGCGGGAACATATCGGGGATTTGATGATGACGATGAATATTGCTTTATTCTAAGTACTCATGTTTACAGGGCTTTGTCCTACTGTATAATACATGTGTATAATACAAACTGTATAATACATGAAATATTTAAACTGTTTTGAAAATTAACATAAACTGTAACATTTTATAATTGCCAATGTAATAATTCCTCAAAAGATAAACGTATGAAATTACTCAAAGAAGAAAAATTCTGACCTTTTTTACAAAGAAATCTCACAATTTCTTGATTAATCTCTGACACTTTAGCCATTAAATTATTTTAAACAGTATATTATAATAAAGCATCATTTTATCATTAAGTAATCAATTCCTATGTTGTCTTCCTGAAAGAAACATTTGTTAAATTTCAACAGTTTCATCATTTTTAAAATCATGGAATTCGGATGTTTTAAGTAGTGCAAAACTAAAGCAACTCATGCCGAACAACAAGATGTCACTCACTTTTGACACTTCCGAAATTTCTTATCTCAAATGTCAACTGATGTTTACGCTAACAAAGTGCTATTTTATTATTACATTTAAATTTCATTCTTTTTTCTCTTTAATTAACATATTTTATTCTGAAAATTAATTTAATATATTTACCTGCAAATTGGTTGGCTTGATTCTAGCGTTATCATAAACTCTCTGAACCTGCTCATGGTTAAAATTAGAAAGACCGATTGCTTTAGCCATTCCTGCATCTGCCACGTCTTCCATGGCCTGTAAATTAAATTATGTAATTTTTTTTTCAAGTATAAGATTATTTTCTATTCTCTTCTACGAATTTTCAAAATGAGCGTGAATTATGAATGTGCTTTCAATGGGCAATAATAAATCTTTAACGAACAATAAATTCAGTGAGGTAAGCGAATAAAATTTCAGTAGGGCTAGAGATGGTACAGCGAAATGAACTTTGGTAATTATCAAGGTGAAATATGATGTTTGACATTATAATTTTCATCCATAAAATTTAAAAACCCTTCTGAATTTTTTAGCTTTATTACATCAACGGACTAATGAGTACTCTTCATTTTATAATTGCCAAATTAATGCATCATCTTTAAATTACAGTTAATTGTTTTTCCAAACATTTTGAATCGTTTAGTTTAATACCTTATTCGAAATTTTATTTCAAATCACTCGCTTGCTTTCACTGATCTCTTCGATGACCCATTGAAAATTCAACTGTATTACATTACGATGTTCACTCAAAATATTATGACTGCCTCTCTCTTGTTGCTATGTTTACGCTAACAAAGTAAACATAGCAACGCTATAACGTCCTTTGGACGTTGGAAGAGCCATATTTGAGCCAAAACAAATTTGTGTTTTGAGGACCAACGGCAACTTGTTGCGAAGTCACATGAAAAATCTAAACAAACAAAAATCTTGCGGTAATTAAATAGTTTTCCTCCTTATTAGAGAGAGAGAGAGAGAGACCACGGCTTCAGAATTACTTCCCATTTTTTTAAGTTCCAAGCATGATTTGTTGTGAATTTCTCACACTTTTAACAACCATCAGATTGTGAGAGTAAGCTTCATTCATTGTTAGGAAAAAAGGCAATGATTTTCTATGTGTCTTTGTACAATTAAATAGTCTAGTGGTTGGGAGGAAGAGGAGGAGGAAACGTGATATGACAAAGACGTATAAGTTGGTAATGGGTTCTTATAAGATTAACACTGAAGAGATTTTTCTTAAGAATGTTAACAGATGGGTTGAAGAAGACGTATTCTCTGGAAGTTGTAAGGAGGATGTGAACAAGAGAGTGAAAAGCATGTTTCTCTCTCTCTCTCTCTTCATGAAAGGTAATGAATGTTTGGAATCTATTGCACGGAAGTGTAGTGTCTGCAGAGTAATGTAAATGCATTTAAGGAACGGTGTGATGAACTGCTTGTACGATAGTGGGACACCATGATGAGTCTTTGGCTCCATGTAAGTCTGATGATGATGATATGATGCAGCAGTTTCTGAAAGTTACTCACCTTCCATACATCCAATAGGTCAGATTCCAAATCCCAGAGCACCTGTCCGTTCTCGTCTTTGGGCACAATCACACCATCGCTCTGATACTATTAAAGTAAAAAAACATTATTGATACTATCTTCACAAATTTATAACATAAATATTTTTAAATAAAACCAGTTGCTCAAAGACCACATATGACCAGATATGAGGGTTCTGAGAAGAATTAGGGGAGTCAACCGATGGCATCAATGTCAGAATCATATTAAAAACAAGATATTAGAAAGGAACTTGATATTTTGTTAGCATTCAAGAATGTGTCAGCAGAGCTAATCTAAGGTGGAATGGCTTAAATAGAATAAACGGAAAGATTAGGAAATCAGGCGTTTGATGCCAAGATGGCAGGAAAGAGGCTCAAAGGTCAAGATCTAGATCAATTCATCAAGCTCTACGTGAATCGATGCTGTCAGAGGCGACTTAGAACAAAGAAATGTCAGATATGACAATACTGGAGTGCTGACAATAATATACTGATTTGGAGGAAAGTTGTGAATAGCAGATTAACAATAATGTAAACATAATCATGTAGTGCTATCGTAATAACCTGAACACCCCTTCGGCGGTATATATCAGAAGGATGATGAAGATAATGATGATATTTCAAAAATGATTTGAAATATTTTATGCATATGTCTTTGAATTATACAGTAGCTACTATTTTTATCATAACTTTCCTAATATGGAATTTTTAGGAGTTTAATGTAAAAACATTCGTCGTTACCGGTGTAGAAAAAATTCAGACCAATAGAAATTAATGAATAACAACTGTTAATAATTAAATGCTAGATCACAAAAACAAATTTGGATTTTGAGGATCTATTGCAACTTGTTACGAAGTCACATTAAAATGTAAACAAACAAAAATCTTGTGGTAATTAAATAATTTTCCTTACTAAAAAGAGGGGAGAGAGAGAGAGAGAGGAGATCGATTTTTTTTCTTTCGAAGACTGCAGTATTGTTGAGCATATTTCTGTACACTTCATGTGTGATTTTAAAACTTTTTACAACTTTTCTACAAAACTCTTTCGACCAATTTTGTTTATTTATTTATTTTTGATTTATTTAAAGAAAGGGAAAACATCGCATGCACTTCATTTTAGCCGTAAGACTGGAAATCGATCTCTTCCATTGATCCACTTGGCTGATTCTCCCCCTACCCATTTTCTTTATCAAAACGAAATCTGTTGAGTAAAGCTCGTGTTAGATAATGTGCATGTTATGAAATTGAAGCCTGTTGATAAAGGTTTATATATATATATAAAGCTGAATTTATTTTAAGGGAACTTTAGTGAAATTTGAATGCATTCATGAAATACTATTAAATAATTAAATTGAATTTCTAAAGCTTACAAGAGAGACTGAACGAACGAGCCAACGGAACAAGGAGAGTGTTATAATTTATCATTCACGATTTCTTATGTGCATGTGATGTCTCAGCGATATTGAGAAACCTTGGTAATTCAATACATTTAATGAACTGAGTAGATAAATATGTCGTTAATAATACCATGAAAGATAAACGTAACATCAAACAAAATGAAGGTTCAGATAATAACGGACAGAAAAGAATATTATTGGAAACCAAAATTATACACATACAGCAATCCTTCGATTAATGCGTCCCCGATTAGCGCGTCATTTTTTTCGATACCCAAATTCGATTAGTGCGCCTATATACATCTTAAAAATAAATGTTACAGATTTTAAAAATTTTCGATTTATACATTTTTTATGGCTAACTATTTTAAAAAAGCACTCACCAGGATGAAATAAATTAGTTACCGATTTGAAACATTTTACAAAGTTATTTTTTAATGTCATACTACATTATTTCCATGTACACTATGTTCCAAATTTACCGCCGACATTTATGTCGTCTGCTTTACATAGCATTTTGTTGATCTTATCTCGTACAATTTTTTCCTTACTTTTTTATTTTAAATTATTTTCCTAACCTTTAATCATGAGTAAAAGAATTAGTGAGCAAAAAAAACAGAAATGTGAAAATGATTCGAAAAGTATTCTGATTGGAAGAAAAACTTGAAATAATAAAGAAAAATGAACAAGGCGAGTCCAGAGCAAAGATAGGACAAGAAAACAAAAATGGGTGAATCAAATGCTGAACAAAAAGAGAAAGGTAAGGCAGCTTCAAGTTCATCATGCATGCACTCGAAATCAAAGTATTATAATGATTGAATTAAAGAGACGTCTTTTTACATGGATCGAAGATTGTAACCAAAAACTGATCCCGCTAAACACTGGCCTTATTAAATCAAAAGCATTGTCTCTTTGTAACCTGGAAAGAAAGGGCTATCAATGATGGAAAAGAAGAAGAATTCCATGTTAGTGCTGGGTGATTTGAGCGTTTCAAAAAAGAGAAATAGCCTACATAATGTTCTAATCACAAGCGAAGCTGCAATTGCAGATAAGGAGATATCCAGAGATTTTGAAGAAAATTGTGATCAACAAATATTTAATGTCGATGAAACCGGCCTTTTGTTTGCAAGCGAATGCCTTCCAAGACTTTTCTAACCAAATCAGAGAAATCTCAGCCAGGTTATAAGTCGCAAAGTCGAATGAAATGACTGCTAGCAATATGCGAGCCGTTTGGAAGCACATTCTTCCACATTGTGCAAATGATTTTAGAGGCTTTTCAAATGAATCTGAGTTAATTAAATCTCATTCTGAGAAATTGAGTGATTTCCACCTGCTAAATTTAGATGCACAGCGGGAAGATCCTGAAGACCATTAAGAAAATTTAATCACTGACAAGCCCAAAGAGGTTTCACAGAAACAATTTGAAAATAGTTTTCGTAGAATCGAAATTTTTAAGCAGCGATGCTTAAAGACTGACCCTGGTGAAGAGAAAAGCAGTAAAATTTACAGAAGAGGCAATAGGGCCATACCGTCAGTTGTATAAAAAAAAGAAACAGAATGCCCGCCAAACTACGTTAGCTCAATTCTTTGTTAAGAAGCAGAATAATAAATTTATATTCTGAATATGTTTTATTGTCTTTCAGCTTCATGGTTTTCCTTTAACTAGACCCTGAGGCATATCTTAATTCTTCTATAAAAAAAATTAAGGGTCGAAAAAGAAATTTGAGGAAAGAAATATACATTTTCTCATAGATTATTATATATTCGATTAGTGCGCCTGTTTTAAAGAACGCATTAGGCGCATTAATCGAGGGATTTCTGTAGATGAAGAATAAATAAAAGATATCTGAACTCTTCAACCAGAAATAATGCTACATGAGAATGGAAACGTTGGTTATCTAGGGCTAAAAAAGAACTTTAAGCCAAATGAATTATTAACTATAAAAATTAATATAAAATAAAAAAAATACGGTAATCGAATTGTACGACTACATATTTTCGATGGTAATGATTTTATATTGACATATAAATTCTTTTCCTGACTCTACAAAATGTGTGGTTTAAACCTGAAGGTGGTGTCTTAAGAATACGAATAAATATAAAAATGTTGTATAAGATTACAGAGATATAAATAAAAATACGAGACTAAATACTTTCATGATTACTTACTTGCAGTGAGAATGGACTGTGAACTAAATAAAGGTCAACGTAATCGAGCTGCAAATTCTCTAAAGACTTCTGCAAGAAATGTTTCACCAAATGTCGACGATGTCCGTGCAGAGGGAGCTGTTTTCAAGAAAGAAAAAAAAAGTTTTGACGTTAATTTAAGTTCTCTTTTAGTGAAATACCTTTACTTACTTTTTTTTAGCACGAGAGTACATCAATGGAGAAGTGAGAAAAAGAATTTAGTCATTGTTGCCAAAACGTAAAATACGTTTTGGCAACAATGACTTGTTTTAACAAAACAAGTTATATTGCCAAAATAAGCTTATGAATACCAGTTGAAAACGATATATCTGCAATAAGACCCAAGAATGTTAGTTCTTCGTAATATAATCCAGAAAAAATATTTATTTTATTACTACACTGCAAGCACAGCACTGATTCCTGATGTAAAATGTGGAGAAATACATACCTTGGTCACAATGAAAATATCTTCACGCTTGATTTTTCCCTGATCAAAAGCTTTCTTTAGTGCTTTTCCGATGGCATCTTCATTCTGGTAGACGTAAGCTGCGTCGATGTGCCTGTAACCTACTTCCAAAGCTGCCTCAATGGCTTTATCTATTTCTTCGGCAGTTGACTAAAATAGCCAATAAGGTTACTAACTACGATGGTAATTATGATAATAATTATGTAAGATATAACAAATAGCTTAAATATATTGCAAAAAAGGAGGACTACAGCAGTAGTTATAAGGTACAGTAAATTATGGAATTCAATCAGAATTGAGCTAATCCACCGATTCTTCCACTTTAAGGGTATGATTTTGACACAGATTTTCAGGTTGTAGGTTTTAAAGAGCTTATTTAGATACGCAATTCCGGTATTTTCATCTTCAAAATTTGCAAAGGGATTTTTTTATTTTCTGTGTACAGTGGGACTAATGAGAAGAATTTCAAAAAAGTTTAGTTAAGTGCTTGAAAAAAAAGGGAAAAAAGTAAAGATTTTTCGAGAAAGAAGTTAAACAGATTTTTGCAGTTTTTTTCCCTTTTATTTATCTATCTATTGCACTTAATAAGAATAAAAGGATTAAGAGTAGGAAAAATTCTCCTCTGGATTTCGGTTACCTAAAGAATGACTCAATTAAAAATAATTATGCAACGAAATTGTTTTAAACACATTAGAAAATTCATTGAGAACATTGAATTCTACAATCTTCAAGACTGTGGAATTCAAGAGTTTATATTCTTGAACATGGTCCTCAGTCAAAGACGGGAAAGACACAACACGTCAAGATGATATTCAAAATATGCTAAAAAGTCCTGCATTTCTGTATCTTGAATAGAAGAGCTAAGAAAAAAATATTTATGAAAGATATATTTATATTTATATCGTATATTTATAAATATACCGAAAAAGGAGTTAAGATTAATGCAGTTAAGATTACAGACCGATAAGACTAATATCAGAGTCGTGTAATAAAATTACTATTACAAATTATACAGGAAAGAATAAAATCATAAACAAGAAATTAAAAGGTCCTCTCAAAATGAATTTATAAGAGAGAGAGAGAAAGGAACAAGAGAGAGTATCTTCAACATCAGAATGATGCCAGAAAGAAATTGGAAATGCAGGGAGATGTTTCTCTTTGTTTTATGAATTACAATGAAGCATTTGAAGCGATCCCCCATAAGAAATTAAACGAAATATTACTAAAGAAAATCAAAAACAGGAATGAAGAATCATATCCTGCATACATATATATTGGAACCGAAATCCAAACATAAAATTCGACAATGAACAAGTCAGAAACTGTTCAAACACAAAAAGCTATCAGGGAGAGAGCGTACAGTAAAATTATTTATTACACATTGAAAGGATGAAGGAATAGGATTATATGGATGTGTGCTGCACAGATGAAGACATCATCTGTTATTTAAACAGGGTTATTAATTTATAACTATAATCCGCAGGCAACGCACAAAAACTGAAATAAATTACTAACACTGCGCCGTAGTCCTCGTCGCTCTACATTAACACAAAAAGCACCGCCCCCTCCACCTCTTGCTTCGAGTTAAGTTTTTTTTTTTTAATATAAAGAAATAAGAAAAACTATTTTACAGAGGATATTCAATTCTAAATAAAATACTTTTGTGTAAACTTTTTTTTCGACTTTTCTTGCATAGATTTTCCATCTAGAACGCTAAGACTTTTCAATCAGGACTTTTCAATTAAAGGTGAATTATCGAGTCTCATACGGAGGTTGAGGATTTTCCTTCCCGGAAACTGGGCTTTTTCATCCAAAAAAACACGTACATCGTCCAGAAAAACATACGCATTATACAGATTATGGTTATAATGATTCGCTTATCTGATTTCGAAGGCCTATATTACGGTTTTGGTTTGAACGTAAGTGTAAAACAGAGAGAGAGAGAGAGAGAGAGAGAGAGAGAGAGTTTATAATACATTTACCGTAATTAGGATGTAAAAAGAAAAAATCCTTTATGGTTAGTCCAAAGTTTCCAGTTATTTCATAATACAGCATAAACAAGTATGGAAAAATTCATGAAAAGTGCATTTTGCATCTGTTTTCCTATTTCCTAGGTAGATCTGAGGAATACTATCTGCGTGTGCGAAAGAGTGGACAAAATTAATCAAATATATTGTATACATTTTCACAAATTCCCCTAAGGGGATTCTCTTTATGGTTTGCTTTAAGGTTATTGAATGGAGTGATTTGATTGTGGTTTGAACTGTTTTCATTAGTCATCGTGAGGAGGACGGAGAGAATAGTACCAGTCTGTCGAACGGGTGTTAATTATAGCAGTGTAATCGTAAAAAATTTACACTTTAGCGAGTTTAATGTCTTATGATTGCAGCATTGCAGAATTTCTCAATCTTTCTAACCCCAAGAAAAAGTAAAATGCCTGAAGCAATTCTACGATCCACTAAGTTATGTAATTTTTAAAAAAAGCTATGTGGGAATTACCAACATTTGGGAAAAACTGTGCCATTTATAACATAATAAATCTAAAAGCATGTTTTGAATACATAGGGAAACATAATTAATTAAATTGGAAGTAAACGATTAAAAGTGTATCATCATTGAACAAAGTTTTAATTTTTATTAAACAAATAAATAATATGATATATATGTTACTACTTTCTTTTAATGAGATGATTGAGCTTCTCGGCCCTTGAAGAGTTGCTGGATATTTCTATATTTCGTTTTTATTTGAAGGAGTGATGAAAATCCTTTCTCACAAGGATAGGTTGTATAAAACTGCATGAATTGTCAATGCTTCTTCAGTCAATTCGGGAAATTCTCTTCTCACTGAGAGCGAGATCCAGAATCGAGCCAAAACTAAGATCACGGAATTGGATTTTAAGTCCACTGTCACTTGGAAGCTCAATGAGCTTCTTTTTTCGATAACGAAAGGTCGTTCTCGTAACTGAAAGCCTGAAACGGATCGCGAAGCCACAGAAATTTTTTATAGAAGTTATTGGGAAAATATATTTCAAAATTCTATTTCCGAGTTTTGAGGTGTTCACGAACCCTTTCCAGAAACTCGAAATCAGCAAAAATATCATTTTCCAGTAAAAAGGGTTCCAATGTTGCAAAAGGTGCAAATTGTCTGTCTTTTATATAACTAATCCATAACAGCAATTTTTTCTCGAATGCCTTTATTTTGTCGTAGGCATCAAGAACAGTTAAAGAATTTCCCTGACGGGAGATTCTTTAATTAAATTTAATTCATTTAATTTCGAAACAATGTCTGAAAGATAGGATACTGTTGGTAACCATGTTTCGCATGCTTTGCCCTGGAAAGCCAGAAAATTTCAGAATGAAGCAAAAGTTGTATATATTCAACGCCCATTTCATCGCAAATAACATGTTATTTAACTGCAAGCCTTAATAAAAATAACTAGCTTTACAGCGTTGTATAGTACAGTTTTAAATTCTGGTGGCATTCCTGAAGGCTAACGTTTCCCTATCTATGAAAACATTTTCCCAATTCGTATCCGGAGCTACTTCCTTGACCTTAGAAACGACCGTACTATGCCTGCCTGTAAGGGCGCGAGCTCCAACTGAATAGAAACCCATACATTTTCCCCCCACTGGATCCCTTTATGTATTATGTAAATATTGAGAGTGTGAAATATTTCTTCTCCAGTTGTTCAGGATGACAAAGTTCTACAAAACAGAATATCGTCGTTAACGTTGTTATCATGTGCATATCTTATTATACATATTAACTGCGCATCATTAGTAACATCAGTGGTCTCGTCTATTTGACACGCATAATAAGGGCTCTTCTTAACTCTTTCGATTAACTGAGATTCTACGTCACCTGCCATATCATTAATTCTGCGACCGACAGTGTCATTTGAAAGAGAAATCAAATCAACATTTTTAGTAACTTGTTGTCGAAAATAGTTTTTACCACATCTTTTATGGCTGGAAGTAGTATATTTTCCCCGATGGAATGAGGATTCCCTGTTTTCGCTATGCGCAAATTTAAGAGATAGGATGCTTCCAGTGCCTTGCTATTAATCGAACCCATGGCCGAAGCTATATCTTTGCCATGATTTAATGTCCCTAAGCCTCTCTGAAAAAATTCAATTGACTTATTTTTAACATCAAAATGTTTAGTTTCTAAATGTCGTCGGAGTTTCGCAGGTTTCATGCACTCGTTCGACAACACTTCATAACACAAAATACATCGAGGTTTCTGTTCACTTTCATCTCCACACCAAGTAAACCCGAATTCCAAATATGAACTGTTATATTTCCTACTGTATTTTTTCTTTGAACTGCTTGTTTCTTCTACTTTAATAGTATCGGATTTTCTCACCGTTACATCAGAATTAGAGTTAGCATCGCCTGTTTCATTTGCTTTGCTTTTCAAAGTCCTAGTTCTAAGCCACTTTTCCATTATTAAAAAAAGCGTGTCCGAAAAATATATAAATACTGGGGTTATCTCACGACACACTTTGTCCAAGTATCACTTAGAACTTCTGAAGATATACTGAGCCTTGGTTGAAGGAGGAAAACCTTCAATAATAAAAATCAATAAATAACAAGCAATTAGTTGAAATGTGGATAATACATGTTCACTTCAAATCTGACAAAACAGCAAGGGAAGGAGGAAGCAATAAAATCATATTGTTTGTTCACTTCACCCCTCTTTTATTACTCGTCATTCTGCCGCTATTTATTGGTTTCTTTTAATATCCATTTTATTTTAATAATTTTTAGTTATTCGTACCTATTGAATTTTAATTTGTTTTGTTTGGATAATTAAAATATATTTATTTGTTTATTTTATTTACGCCTGCCTGCGGACCACCTGTTTCATCGTCACGGTCCACAGGTTGAGAAACACTGCAATATTGGATTTGTTACAGCGGTCCATAATTCATGTGGTCAGTTTTCAAGACACCCAACCGAAACCGCTTAGAACTACATTAGTTAATCATTAAATCTGTCATTATGCAAACGCAAAACTTATTTTCACATACTATGTTAGTGAAAATATCATTTTTAAAATAAGTAAAATATTTTACTTAGCCGAATCAACTTTTTGAGAGCAGGAAAAAAATCTATCTCCTCCCTTAGTCAATCGGATAACTGGCCCAAACTATCAATAAACGGCATCTGGTGAGGAGAGTACAGTAGACAAGCTCCTCCATCTCGTCGTCCCAAATGCAATTGACTGGAAAAAAAAAAAGTGTACATTCTATAGTCGTGTTTTACTCTCGTTTTTTTACATTTTTTTTTTTCAAAAGCACGGATAGAATCTTTGTACAAATCGAAGACATTCCTCCCCCTTCAATGATAAATATATCTCTTCCAATCTAGATAATAGCAAATAATTCTCAAATAAACAAATAGTTTCGGCAACCGGAACACGTTTTCAGTGTAATTCATTGTTCCGTGACAATATGAGACATTTTCCTTTCAAAGTCTGTAAAGCAGCCAATTCTGTGTATGAATTCATCATAATCATATATGCCCACATCTCTATCTGTTACACTGTAGGCATTAAATAATAATAATAATAATAATAATAATAATAATAATAATAATAATAATAATAATAATAATAATAATAATAAGTAAATGTGCAATAAGCAAATATGCTATAAGCAAATGTCTATAAGTACTGGCGCAAATAAAGTGTCCAGTAGAGGACACAAAGATTGTTCTCCAATCAACCATCCACTTCCATATGTTGAAATGCTAAACAGTTATCCATCTTCTTTTAAAATAAAAAAAAATGCGTGTAGCTTAGCAAAATACATTTAATATATTTTATGTAATGTCAAGATCCAAAGAAAATATTGTACTTACCTGCCACGTTCCTAACCCAATTATGGGCATTTGCGCTCCGGTGTTAAGTTCAACAGATGTGGCCATGTTGAATCGGATCTGTATGTGTGCGTAAGTCTATCGTAGATGTCTGGAAGATGAACAGGAAGCTTTAACAAAACGCAGACCATATACTTAGCTTTCCTAAGTGTCCTTGAAGCACGAGTCTGTACTTGTAATCTGTACTATCACTCTTTCTGATAAGGTAATGACACTAACCTATAAGTGTGATATTAAATTAATGCTGTTACATCCCCCCCCAACGTTTTCCCGTTCTTACTTTCCTAGTATTGAGAGAAGTTGCAACATCTGAACTAGGTTAAACAGGTCCCAGTTTAGTGTGAGATAACGGTCCTAAAATGAATTATTCTCCTATACAAAATTAAAATTGTATTTAAAATTCATTTCTCGATGGTTGGCAGACGTTAGTAATTTATTTTCTGCGTCTACTTGCCACAATAAGGAAATTTTCTTTACGTTATCATACTTTTTAGTATACTGTTACTTGTCCTTAACGGGAAGAAGATTTCACTAAATTACATAATGCTGTTTATTGTATTTTTAAATACTTTGAGCTGTCACCAAGTGTTTTGCATAATCGGTACTTTCTTTCTCTCTCTCTCTCTCTCTCTCTCTCTCTCTCTCTCTCTCTCTCTCTCTCTCTCTTCTTCGTCTTCTTCTTCTTCTTCCTTCGACAGTATTACGTGAAATATAATTAAGACCGAGATAGTATTTTTTTTTTAATTTTGAATAACAGAATGCTTCTACACATGTTGACAGTGCAGAAGCATTCTATTCTCCCAGATTGATCAATTTTTACATAGCGAAGGTGCCCTTGCCAATATAGATCCGAAGATCTATATTAATCTATATTAACTTAAGTACTATTTGACTGAGTAATGGAGAATCAACCCACAAAACAGTCGCACTTAAGATGATTAAGATGACAATTATTACTTCTAAAATCCAAAAAACACGAGATAAGAACGCACACTTTACATATTGCACAGTTACATCCATAGCGGTCCTTTTCTCTCTAAATTATCACGCAAAGCAAATATAACCAGAGTACCATAATACTTGGAACATGTCCGAAAGGGAGGAGTGGCGAAGCTCCTTCATTTATAACTTCGTTGGAGTTGCCTTTAGTTTAGGTAAATAACTTTAAGAGGAAATTCGTGTTCTTATATTTGAAGCCCTATAATCGTAATAAGAAATTTGTTCAGGGTAATGATGGAATTCACACACACACACACACACACACACACACACACACACACACACACACACACACACACACACACACACACACACACACACACACACACACACACACACACACACACACACACACACACACACACACACACACACACACACACACACACACACACACACACACACACACACACACACACAAAAACGATATTTATGAATAAAAAAAGTTCTTTGCTGGATAATTTTGAAAGATATTATACAGTGGAGATATTTCTGCAAGATATTTCACCATGGCGTGTACTATAGGTTAGATCATCCTAAACGTACTCTAGAGATCAATACTTCACACCTGCCAATGAAATTCACCAGCATTCATAACCATCTATGCCTCTAATGGAGTTGAATCTCGATCTATCAGTTGGTCAAAGATTGCAAATCTCTGGTATTGCTGCATACATTAAAAATTTTATTTCAAAGGAGATAACACTATTTTTCAGTTCCGAATATTTCTGTACTCTTCTAACTGTTAAGAATACTAGGTTATAGTTAGACGCACATCTTTCTCTTTTAATATTTGTAAATCGATTTGATCCTGAGCTGCAGAACATTCTCTTTCTGCCTCAATACATATAATCACGCCCTACAGTCTGACAGAAGATTCTTGTCATAACTAAAGAATAAAAATGAACACATTGCGAATGCTGAAACATTAAAAAACAACAGCGTTTGAATAAGATTAGCCAGTTATGGTAAACCTTTATTTAAATCCTAACAAGTCCGAGTCATTCGAAACTAACAACGATATGCTGTCAGCAAAGTAATTTTTGGTCAGTTATGTGTCACTTAAACACACAGAGAGAAGTACTGAAAATTATATGAATGGAGGTTAAAATTCTATATGAAAATGATTTAAGTGAACGAACCATCTGCACATCATACTTCTAGAATGTTGTATGCATTTAACCACCACCGTAATAACAAAACTAGTTGGTTTGCAATTTCTAAACTATTGGAAGGTGGAAATGAGCAAAAGTAATCACACCAACTATGCACTGAATCTTTATTTTGTTATTTCTTTTAAAATATCACAAGATCAGAATATCACAATAGTTTGGTGACCATTGATATATATATATAAATAACACATAAGTCCTTTTGTGCACACATATCGAAATCTTGATTTTAATTATTTATTAAAAAACAGTTTTATGAAATAAATTTCATATTGTTAGAAGACTAATAGCATTCTTTACACAAGGGATTTAAAATATCTCCTAAGGACAAATATACTATCTTCAGTATAATTAAATGAGTAGTGCATTAACAGCATGGTGAATAATACTTGGTGAATAATTTCGCTTACTACTGTGTATTTTTGTAATTAAAATGAAAAGCCAAACGGCTAGTTTTCTGGCAACTTAATAGATATTAAAGGGATAAAATCCTATGTTGTTATATAGCCTTACTGAATTTTAACAACATAGGATTTTTATCCCTTTAATAAACTGTGTATTATTATAATTTTTAACACATTAGAGAAGGTTTTTAAACACGAAAATTGTCTGAAATCATTAATATGAAACTAAAAAATCAATCTACTGAAATAAGCGCGATAAAAGACGCATGTAATTTAAGCGACAATTTGAATTTTTTTTATTCTCGACGTGAATTAAGATTATGTTTCAGATTGTGCAGATACATTGAAGAAAGGCTGAAGATGCAGGTTAACAACACTTAATATGGGATGTTGAAAGGGTATTCATGATGTTCTTGCGCTCTGAAAAATAAAATAAATTCTGATTAATAACTAAACGTTTAAACATATGCTGAAATAATAATTGTTACAGTTAACAATTCACACGAAGAAGAAGCAGGAAAAGAAGTTACCCATTTTACGTGATCCTGGCAACACATTAAATACACTGTGTGTGTGTGTGTGTGTGTGTGTGTGTGTGTGTGTGTGTGTGTGTGTGTGTGTGTGTGTGTGTGTGTGTGTGTGTGTGTGCGTGCGTGCGTGTGCGTGCGTGCGTGCGTGCGCGTGCGGCGCGCGCGCGGCCGCCCGTGCGAATGGAGAATGGATATTAGAAACTGCTGTGTACTCATTTGGATTTTTCTTCATCCTCATAGTTTCATGAGGATGATGAAAACACTGTTCTAAAAAAAGAATCGGGTCATCATCAACACAGACTCATCATAGGCCGGCGTCATCATCATATATGGGCCATAATTAGAAAAACAAATTATTAGAATTTGATTTGAAATACGCTCATACAGTATATTCACCATCATTGGTTTCTCTATTATGGATGATATGATGAAGATGGTCTATGATAAACTTATGATAATGACCCGATTCTTTAAAAAAAAGAAGGGAGTCATGATCTCCATACATTTCTTTAATTATTACAAAGAAAAATTCGAAACTAGCACAAAACAGCTTATAACATCTGTTCTCTTCTTGAACCTGGATCAATTCAGTGCTAAACGAACATCTCTCATAATTTTATCCATTCCATTCTTTTTCAAGCTTTTCTTCTTCATTACATTCCAGCAATCCTAACTATTTAATTTTGCCATTTCTCCCTTGGTCCACTGCCTCCATTCTTTCAATGATTAGGCCAACTTACGTTGTTATATATCTTGCAATTTATCCGGCCAGTCTTCGATTAGAATGTATTATGTAACTGATGATGATGATGTCCTGTACATTTGTTTTCGATCTTATCGTATGGGAAGGTGTCGTGTGTTTAAGTGTCACACCAAGATCTACTCCTATCCATTCTTCCTTGGTAACTTTCAATCTGTGAATCATATTTTAGTTCAGTTCAAGGCACGATATATTGATCGAAAGCTTTCCTCTTCAAACTAATAGGAATACTGCCTTTGAAGATATTTTTCATCTTCCCAAATGCCATCCAGCTTAGCTGTGATATTCATTTCTATTTCTTCTATTTGTCCATCTTTAATTTTTATCTGTTTCAGATAAACACATGAATCTACCCTCTCCACTACTCTATCTAAAAGTATCATTCTTTGTGGTATTAAATTGTCATCATCATTACTTTTTTTGTTTAAATTCAACTGACGTTATCTGGATACATGAGTTAATTCTCTTAATTGTAATTCTAAATCATCTTCGCATTCTACTAAGAGAACTATATCATAGGCAAAGAAATTAAAATCTTTCGGTAATTTTAATTTCTCTATTCTTCCAGTTCAATCTATGAAAAAACTTCTCGTAAGGCAAATGTAAAGAATTTGAAAAATACTGTGTCACCCTGTTTCTTTCACGTTTCTTCAGCAGTTTAATAACAGCGATAACATCACTAGATATATTTCAAGGCTTCTATATACATATATATATATAAATAAATGACTTCCGTGTATGTTTTATATAGTGTTATTAATAAATTAATGTGTCTACAATATTTAATATTCTCCTTTTTACCTTTTTGTTTATAACAATTATTATTAATGTATTGTTCCATATTCTGGGATTTTTTCTGTTTTTTTTTTTTTTTTTTAAGTGAAGAGTCTTGAATAGTTTAGTGAGCCATTGTCTTCCCTCCAAATTTAAACAATTCCACTTGCATTCCATCTTCTGGAGAAAGATATTATATACGTTTCTTTAAACTCTAAGTTTCTTTAAACGAAAAAAAATTTCTTTTCGCACAACATATAAAGTAGACTTAATGACTGCTTTTTACCAGACACGACTACGACTAACGGTAAATTATGTAACCAAACTGTTATATTAATTTGCAGCTTTGATTTTTGTTAATCACATTTTCAGTAGTTGCAAGTTGGAAGATCTTTTTTCGTAAAATAACTTTCTGTATGATCTTACAACTTAATTTTAAATGCATAAGCTGTATTCTAATGTATTTCATTTTAAATACATTAGAAAAATTGATTATTCGTTTATTTATAAGTATATTTAAATCATGGGTAGTAGCCATGGTAACAAAGTGATATGCAGTTCTGCTGAACATTTTTGTAGTCGGAACGGGATTAGTGGAATAGTAGATTACCATTTACACATACAACACACTTCTTTTAAACATTTCAAGATGTATAAACATAACATAATCATTCTTACCCAGCAAAACCCTTCATGTCAAGGAAACGTAAATTCTTATCTAAACTATTGATAGTGCTCATTTCTTGGTCAGATAACGTAAAATCGAAGACCTGCAAGAAAATCAGTCATAAATCTAATACAGGTTATATTGTTGAATTCTATTATATATTTTTATTATTATGTATTATAACATTATATTATATACAAATTAAGGAAGACAGAAAAGTAACTAATATAAGCATATTATTAAAATATGAAATATTTTGAGTCTGTACATCAGTAGGACAACAGTAGACTGTTCGTCGCTTGCTGCTCTACAGATCATATAACATTTCCATATCGAGTCATTATCCGCTTCAAATAGTTCGCGTATTAGAAGAGATGACTTGTTGGTAAATACTTGATCTGAGTGTAGCCAAAAGTTTCAGTTCCAGACGCTTATATAGGCTAGGAATTTATGACTTTTTTCAATGATTTATGCTCTCTAGATTTCCGTACACGAGGCAGATAGAGAAAGAGAAATAATTATTTTGGAACAAAAATAGTCTTTTGGACTGAACCAAAATAGAACCCAGCAATGCCAATAATGTATTAATGCTCATTATATGTATTATTAAATTGTAATGAATTTTGTAATAAATAAATATTCATACTTACTATCGAGCATTTCATGAAGAACAAGATCTTGGTCTGAATCTTTTCAAGAACATTGGGAACATCAGCAAAAGGTAAAATATTTCGCAATGCTGTTTGGAAAATTTAATTTTTCTACATAGATTGATTAATTCAGTATTTCTCAAACTTCAGATATCTGTGTACCCCTTCTTAAATTTTCATTATTACCAAGTATCCCCTTATCAAATAATAAATAAATAAATAAAGTATATTTCATTGTAAATGTCTATTTTATTTGAATTTATATGTTCATGTAAACAAAATATATGATTTATTTTTAATAGAACAAAATTTGGAATAAGTTCTTCTTCATTTCCCGTCCATGAAAATCCACATTTCAAGTAATTCATATCATACTTATGAAGATTTTTCATTTTCTTCCTAGTTGGTTCTCTAGAGATGTCAGACGACACACCCTTATCAATTTCATTTGATCCAGATGCAATGTCAATGTTTGCTTACAGCTACTTGTAATTGCTTTATTGCTCTCTTTTGTGGGTTTTATAAATCCAATCTTTAACCAGTGATCCATACTTACGAATTTGAAAGCAAAAAAAAAATTACCATATTTACTCGAATATAACTCGCACTTTTTTCCCAAAATTAAGGCTAAAAAATCGTGTTGCGAGATATATGCGGGGAGTTTCGTAAACTGAAGTTTTCGGGAACAAATGCAAATGGTGTGACTTACCAAGAAGCTCCTACTCGCTATTGCTACTTTAGGCATCGAAAACTGTTTCCTTGTCCTTGTGTGCAATGTCAAAAGTCATCTACCCAAATGCATATGATTGGTGCGGTATTAACAAAAGATCGCGCGAACCAAAGACAAATTAGCATTTCAACAGTTGAGTTGAAATGCTAATTCTCTTTAACTGAATTCCATAATATCTGAAACACATTCACTATATATTTCTTAGTTTTAACACGTTCACGACGGGGTGGTGTCAAGCAAAACCATGTTGCACCGGCAGCATATGGTTTTGTTTGAATCTATAGAGCAGTTTCTGTTGGGGGAGATGTGATTCATTAGTTAGTGCCGTTTTTATCTTAGTTGTCTCTAATTGTACTATTTGTTGAGATATACTGTATAATGATTATGCATTAATGATGCATAACCGAAAATTGCATAACCACGTACCCCATGAAGACCTTTCGCGTACCCCGGGGGTTACGCGTACCACAGTTTGAGTAACACTGGATTAATTGGTTGAGAGAGAGAGAGAGAGAGAGAGCGCAATTAAAATGACTTTTAATGATGATGAGATACAAGAGGGACAGATATGTTACCTGGAAATTAGCCTTAATCCTTCCTGGATTGGTACTTTTAGGAACAGCAATTATCCCCCTCTGGATGAACCATCTTAGAATAATCTAGAATTAAAAACATGCATAACTGAGATGTTTCTTATCTTAGTATTATATTGATTTGTGAAATTTTTATTTGTTTTTAATTTTATGTTCGATATAATATTATGTTTTACAAATCTCGACCCTCATTCGTATTTAGTGAAAAAAAAAAGTATTAAATAATTACAATAGTATATCACTTTCTAACGATATAAAAATATCTGAGTAGTAATTTTCATGTCGGAATGTGATGCAACAGATATTATTTTGTAGAAGGCCAAAGGGCTAAATATAAGAAGAATCCCTATCTGGAATTTAGCAAAATTAAAGACAAATTTATAAAAACAAATCTCGGAACTGAGTTGCAATATACATTAGAAAATCCCTTGAAAATGTTCTGTAAGATCTAATGATTTTTTCCTTAAAGAATGTGGGTCCCAAGTAATCCGCGTTCTTTAAGCAGATAAAAGTGTTGCCATTCGGGTAAATTTAGAAAAAATTGTTTCCTATTCGATGCCATTTCGAATTTGTTGCTTATTCGACATCATTCTGAAGGTATTTAAAAATACCAAGTTAATTCCGATAACTTGGTATTTTCGTTTCTGCTTTTCCTGTCAATGAACATCGAGATATAGGGTCATTAATAAAAAAACGAATCAAAAACCTATATTTTAGACTTGGAATTGCAGCACGGATTGGTCTCGAAGCACTATGAATTGCCGCATATTTCTTGCAGAGCTATTCAGCGTAAAGGAAGTCTCCTGAAACTTAGAGAATTAGAGCAAAAAATTGAATTTAGCTATAGAATAAAAGCCAAAAGGCTATTATTCTGGCAAACTTTAATAATAATGAAGGGGATACAAATCCTTTGATGCTTATCTGCCAGTAAGTGAAACTCTAAGAACTAGAGTTTCGCTTACTGGCAGTTGCCTTGGTATTGTACTGCCAAGTGGTTACTTACACTTGGATTTGCCGATAGTTTTTCGGCATGAAACTCATAGATCTTAGTCCTAGTTCTTAGAGTTTCGCTTACTGGCAGATAAACATCAAAGGATTTGTATCCCCTTCATTATGAATTTAGCTATATTTGAAGATATCAAATGTTTATTAGATCAAATGATTATTAGATATCAAATGTAATAATCTTTTTTAAAAAATATGAAAAAAATATGATATAATAACTTCCTTACGACAGATATTTTCTAAATATAAACAATAATAATGAGATGACACGCTCAACTAATGATAAAATGTGGACGACTTTTTATCATTGGGTCGCTAATGGACCAAAACCAAATAACTCGAAGGAGATCACATCGCCTTTCAGGAATATGGAGAACCGACTGTTGCTTCTGACCTGATGTCCTCAACTTCAGGTGATGCACCTCGTTATTCGGTATCAACTAGGTACTGAACAAACGCTATTGAAGAAAATTTGAAGCAGTTTTAAAACAAGACTGGAGTCTCAGTGTCAAACTCTGGAAAAACATTGATTGATTCAGCTAAGAAGATATTTGGTGAAGTCAGGATAAAAATATCAGAACCTTATGGTGGACACAAGAAGTTAAAGAAGAAATATTGGAAAAGAAGGCAATCAAAAGTTCCTTGCAAATGAGTCAGGTTCCCCAAAAGAATATAGAGAAAAACGTAGGAGAGCTAAGCTGTGTGTAGAAGTCATGGGAAGACTTTGGTAAGAATATTATTATTATTATTATTATTATTATTATTATTATTATTATTTGACACCGCCAGGGAGTCCAAGGACTCATCGAGGGAGGGCACCTGCCATACAACTCCATCTCCACCATTCAATCGCCAAATAACCGCAACTACACCAACGCCATCTACCGCCGACCACCACTGATATTTCCACAGACAATCACAAACATCTATGCTCACGGCGGGATTCGAACGCGCAGAATTTTGACTGGAGAGCGGATACACTCCCCACTCTGCCAACCAGGCCGGCAAAATGTTTCTCTAGTTGGCAACTAGACTCGAACCCAAGTCTTCCGTCATGCGGTCAAACGCCACTTCTACTGAGTTTTATCAGTACACAGGTTTATCAAAATATATAAAAAAATAAATATCAGGAAGGTTGCAAAATGTTCTGCAGGTTATTGTACAAGGCTTAGAAATAGAGGAAAGAGTACTGTAAAAGGAATTAAAGATAATAATGGTGACATGAAAACGGAAGATAAAGATATCCTAGATGTCTGGAGCAATTACTTTGAAAGATTGTTAAACGAAACAAGCAGTGACAGAACCATATTAGAACATTTTCAAAAGATATTCAAAGAGGAGTACATATCAATAAGATCATATTACAGCAGAATGTGTCTTACGTGCATACAGTGGAAACCTGTCAGACTTCATCCATGCTACACCAAGTGCAGTTGACTGGATAATCAACCCAGACATTCAGTTGTAGCTATTCTTGAGTGTCTCTTTTATGACTGTATTATTTATTATTATTGTATATATGTCTATTACTATGTCCATATACAGGGTGTTCGGGATAAATTTGACATATTTATAATTAATTATATTTTTCCGTAAGTTACATGTATTAACACACACTTCTCTTCATTTAAAAGTTTGGACCCTTCTTCATTCATATACAAGATGTCAGAAAGGATGGATAGCTGGAACCCACCTGAATCATGGAAGAGAATAACTTGTATCATGATGATTCGTGCCCGCCATCAAAATAAGGATCTTACGACTGCTGCCCAATGCTCCCTGAATACAGTAAAAACAATCAGGCATGAACTAGAGACTTGCAATGGTGACTACGAGGATGTAGCAAGAAGAAAGATCCCTAGCAGACGATCTGATTGCGTTCGTACAGCAGAATTCCTCGCAAATCTGCAGGAACAGGTGTTGAAGAACCCTGGCATTGGAATTCGGGCTTTGTTCGTGGAGTTGCTAACTGTAGTCAAGCCCTGGATAACAAGGGTAGCCAATGGTAGGCCGTATGTATGGCAGCAGGATTCGGCCCCTTGCCACACCTCTGGGAAAAGTCAAAAATGGTTGTCTGAAAATTTACGACTTCACCAGTCCAAATGTTTGGCCTCCAAACTCCCCAGACCTTAACCCCATGGATTATTTTGTATGGGGCGCAGTTGAAAAAGACACCAATCGCACTTCCAGTAATACAAAAGCCCAGTTAATGGATAAAATTAAAACAGTTTTTGAGGCCCTTCCCAGGGAGACTGTAGCATCAGCTTGTTCGAGGTTCCGAAGCAGAATTGAAGCTGTGATCGATGCTAATGGTGGTTATTTTGAGTAAATCTTGTTGATAGTATTGTAATTAACTCTGCCTGTAATGTTTTTTTGTCAATTCATTAAATTTAATAGATACAAAGAAGATTTTCTTTTTCCTTACGAAACTGTCAAATTTATCCCGAACACCCTGTATATTAAGGATTAATATAATGTAACTTTCCATGTGTGAGCCATACGCTAAATAAATAAATAATTGAGGTTGAAAAAAGCCATCAAAAACTAGAAATGCGGAAAGGCATCTGCAGTAGATGATAATACACTACACTACTCGAAGATCGAATTCCTGATGATTGGAGTAGAGTTATCATAGTTCCCATCTATAAGAAAGGGAACAAAACTAATCTGAGAATTCCAAAGGAATTTCTCTACTTAGTGTTCCAGATAAGATTTATGCAACCATACTTGAAAAGAGGTTGAGAAAGATTCTGGAAGAGAAACTTAGAGAAGAACGAGATGGGTTCAGGCCAAACAGAGGTTGTCAAGATCAGATTTTCACAAATTGTTGAGAAATCTTGGGAATATAACAAGGATCTGTATTTAAGTTTTACAGGTCAACACGACAAGGTATCCAGAGCAAACCTTAAAAGTATTGCAATTATATGGGATAGATGGAACATTATGCAGAGCAATACATAGTCTATATTTAAGTTGTAAGTCAGCAATTGGAATTGAATGAAATACAGGAAGATGGTTTCATGTAAAATCAGGAGTCAGATAAGGACGCACATTTTCCCACTCTCATTCATAATCTGGATTACATTATGAAAGAAAATGGAATTGGGCGTGATATTAGATTTGGTGATGTCAAGCTCAGCTCTCGCCTTTATTATGCAGATGGTTTTGTACAAGATGATTTCTCCTTTATTAACTAAATAGAACATTAGCTGTAACAATTTTTTTATATGCAAATCAGCAATAAAAATACCAAAACTATGAAAATAGACAGAAATATAAAACACGTTAACTTCATTCTAAATGGCGAGGCTATAGAACAAGTAAAAGATTACAGCTATTTAGGCACAATTTTTAGTGAAGATGGCAGGCTAAATTTGGAAATGGACAATAGAATCAACAAAGCTGATATGGTAAGAAGTCAACTAAATCAATTTATATGGAGTAAGAGAGAAATTAGCCAAAACACCAAACTAGCAGTTTACAAGACAGTGTTTAAATCAGTTTAAAGTTACGAATATGAGAATTGGGTTAGAATTTAATCACTCGATCAAAGACTAGAGATCACAGAAATATGAGTTCTGAGAAAACTTAGGGAAGTGAACCGATGGCATCAATGGCGGTTCATATTAAAAATGACGCTATTAGAAAGGAAGTTGACATTGTTAGCAGTCAAGAATGTGTACGTATATCTAATGTAAGATGCTATATCACATAACAGAATGGGAGAGGAAAGGTTAGCAAAAGTGTTTGAAACCAAGATTGTAGGAAAAAGACCAAGAGGAAGGCCATGTCGATTGCTGGATTGATTCAGTCAGAAGTGGCTTAGAAGCACGAAATGTTAGATGTCACTTAATTATGAGTGCTGTCATAATAGCCTGAACACCCCTTGAGAGCATATATCAGAAAATTGATAACGATCATGATGCTTTTTTATCATTTGATTTTTTTCTTAAAAGTCTTCCATACTCACTACTAAATATAACTCATGAAACCATTACAGTGGTTTTATGAGTTCCCTCCCCTTTGAATCAATTCCCAAACTACTGGCTACTGCTTCTATTAGATTTCAAGATCATTTATTTTTAATTAATACTTTTGCTAAATTGTTAAATATTATTTATAAAATTAATTTTATAATCAAAATATTACAAAGAAAGCCAAAGAAAAACTAACCCAGAATATTATGATATAGTATTACAGTTCTGATTTTTTTGCTGTTTTTATCATAGATTTTAAAATGCGATTTCTACATTTTTGTGATTTCTTTTATTCTTTTTTTTTACAAACTTACTCACTCTTGTTATCAAGTATTCAAGATCGTGTAACGTTTTTTTATCTTTTGTCTTTCTTTCTAGAAAAACCACATATGAATATCAATACCATGTCATTTAAAAGATTCCCCTCGGTAAAATAATTATGTATATCAGTTTAAGGAAAAAACAAGTTTGAAATGTCCGAAGAAAGTCCTAAGAATTCGATAACTTTTTTGTCTTAATCCTGAGGAAGAGGTATACTGTATATGAAAGCGATTTATACTGCATAACAGCTGTTATGTACTTCTTGTATTTGTTGAATGATTTTTTTAAAACTGTTTCTCATGAAATTTTCCTCGAATATTTCAATTCAGTTCTTTCTTCTCTTAAAGAAAGACTGAAATTATTATATTTAGTATAATTTAAAATACTTACTTGTGCTGGAGATTTGTTGTGTTTCTTACACATAGGTTGTAGTGCTGGTTCTTCCAGAGGATTGCTTTTGTCTCTGTAAAACAGTAAATTCTTCATGTTTACTCGAATATTTTCGAGAAATTAAAGAAGTTATATTCCTATTCACATCTATAATTATCGGATATCGTTGAAGTGAATCTTTAGTAATTTCCTAGGTAGTTAAAAGTAATCACATTTAGAAATTAGACAAGTTTTCAAAACATAAGGTTAACTTGTAGTTTTTGTTAAGCGAATAAGACAGTTAAATAAACAGTCGCACTTAATCATGTTTTTCAAATAACGTCCATTCATTTTCTTCAAAACACGTATTAGTGAAAAACGTATCTATGAAGGGCGGATCACATAGTGTCAGAACAATAATAAAAGTTCGTTTTTTTAATTTCAAAATATATTTATTTCCTTTCATTAAGCATCGTTAAATAATTACAACAAATGTCTTCGTAGGCTCCTGATAATAATGATTTTCTTTCACCATGTCATGTGTGAAGAAAATCGAATCTATAAGGGTTGAGTTTCCCTTATAAGTTCGACTCTAGTTCATCGCTAGAACTCTTTTCTGACCACCTCTTTTGAGTTAATCATTAGCGCAGTGCCATCTTTTACTCCAGGAATAAACTCGGGATTTTAATCCTGAAACTAAGGAAAAGTGGTCTGTAGAAATATGACGAATCCATACAGTAAACACTAGTCAGGATTAGTCACATCTTCTCTTATCTTCGTCTAAAGCTAAAGCTCAGCTGTCTAACGATTTTCAAAATCAAAATTAAATAAAAACATAAAATAAATACAAATAACGGTTTAAAGAGTACCGCCTCCTCCCTCTTGAGAGTGAATCGATCGAATATCCAGCAAATTGATTCTTCAAAGGATCGATCTGACAATTCTAACATTTCGATTATATTATAATTTTAAGCACTAATTACTAATTAATATGTATAAGACGATACCTTTCTTCTAAAAATTTTAAACCAAAAATTGGGGGTTGTCTTATACACCGGAAACAAACCGTAATTGATTACTCAAAAGAAAATGGAAATAAAGCTTCAGAGAGACAGTTTGGACCTCCTCCCAATGAGTGTATGTTTGGCAGTGGAGAAAACAGGAAGAACAACTACTCAAGATGCCAAAAAAGAAGAGGGCCTTAAGAGGAAAACCAGCAAAATGGCCAGACTCGGAGCAGAGGCTTTAGACTTGGATTATGGAGCAGCGCCAGAGTGGGATATGTGTGTCAACCAAACTTATTCAATAATGAGGCAAAAGGGTTTGCAAGAGAAATGAACATTGCTGATTTCACAAGAAAGGCAAAATGATGCTTCAACTTTATGATGAGAGAAGGGTTAGCCATGAGAACACGAACGAAATTAGCCCAGAAAATATCACCAGCTTGTGGCGATAAAATCATCCAACAGTTTTACTCCTATGTCATAAAACTTCGGAAAAAATATGCTTTTGAACCAAGTCAGATTGCAAACATGGATGAGGTGCCTCTCAATTTTGATGTGCTTTCCAACAGAACTCTTAATAGGAAAGGGGTCAAACTAGTGACAATCAAATCATGAAAAGACACACTACACTGCTGTCCTTTCATGCTGTGCAGATGGTACCAAACTGCCTACTATGCTCATTTTTAAGAGGAAAAAGTATCCTAAAGAGAGCATCAACCTGGCGTTCTTGTCCACGTTCATGAGAACGGCTGGATGAATGAAGAGATCATGGCTATTTGGTTTGCAAAGATTTGGTCCAGAAGACCTGGAGGGCTCTCGAAGAGGCCAGCTCTGCTCGCGTTTGATTAGTTCCGAGGAAATTTAACAGAAAAGACAAAAAGGGTTGCAGCGGATTTGCGAACACAGCTAGCAGTTATTCCTGGTAGATTTACAGGTCAGCTATTACAGCCACTAGATATTTCTATCGACAAGCCCTTCGAGGCACTGTTGAAAGAGGAATGGAATGAATGAATGAATGCAAAAAGCAGGTAATAACTTGACACTGACAGGAAGAGTGAAAAAACCAACAATTACTGAGGTATGAAAATGAGTCCTAAATTCATGGAATGGAGTCAAGCAAGAGGGTTGCGAAGTCCTTCAAGAATGTGGAATCAGTAATGCCATGGATGGAACTGATGATGATCTCATATTTACAGACTGACTCAGAAGACAGCAGTGATGCAGTAGAGGTTGAAGAAAGTGATATGTCTGGAACTAATAGTGATGAAGAAAATAATATGCCCGGAACTGAGAGTCATGCATAATTTCTTATTACGTATCTTAAAAATATTACCTAATTACTAAATATATTTTAAATATTCAAAACAATATCAAATGTGTTCTGTTTTATGTTTAAAATATTGATTTCTTAATTTTGGGTTCGAAAAAAGTAGGGTTCGTCTTATACATAGGGGCGTCTTATGCACGGAAAAATACCGTAATTGAAAAATCGCACTTATTTTTGTCAGCAAGTTTTCAAAAATTATGGAATAGAATTTCTAATTGATTGTTGTAGTAAATGTTGAATATGTTTTCTTTTAGTAGAAATCCAAACTTATTTTTTATAAGGCAAAAACTTTGTAAAGTTTAAATACAAAAACGTTAAATAATTCAAGAGAGTGTGTAAACCCTCACGCTTACTCAATGAATAAAAAAAAGCAATCAAATCAATGAACTACTAATTAGTGTAAAATGAAATCAAATGCAAGTTTACGAGAAAAAAATTAATTTTTACACACAGATAATTCACCTAATTATAAATAAGCCGCAGATCGTTAAAATACTGTTAGCTTTCCAGATTTTGGTAACTCCTGTCCTAGAATAATAGACGCAGGTTGATGATATTCTGGCAGCTTTATTACGTATACGAAGATGTTAGTCGAAACATCAATCGATCAGTTTACTGATCACTGTGCACAAAAATTCCTCGTGGTTTATCGCTAATAATAAGCAAAGTTCTCATTTTTATAATGATAACTTTACCCTCTGTAACAATGTAAATGCGCATTTACTGGACTGATGATTGCGCCAGTTTATGAACCTGGTGGTTTTTCCCTTTCAGTCGTTTCCGACTCTAGGTGACTTTGTAGGCATTATCCACAAAGTATTCCTGGCGAGATTTTTTTACAGGGTAGTTCACCATTGCTTCTTCAACCGCCCAATTCTATCCGGGCTCGGGACCCGCATATGGTAGGGACGTATTCATGACTGTAATCCATGTGTTCACAGGACGGTTTGCCTGTTCAGGGTATGAAAAATCCTAGTTTTTGAGTGAAAAAAAAAGCCCTACCTCCATATGAGACCGGCTCATAACTCATCTTTAGTCGAAAAAGACCAGATAAAAGTTCCTCATCACTGACGGGAATCGAACCCAGGTTTTTCCGACCAAAGGCGTCATACTGACTCCAATTTATGAATCTGAAAACTTAATTGTAAATACTGAAAAGTAAGCTAATGATTCCAGTCTTAGAATTTTCACATGCAACTCGACATTAACTATTAACAATAGTGCAACGAAAATGTACTAGACGTACTTGCTAAAACTGCTTCCTGGAGAACCAAAAGGAGAGTATGCAGTGAAAGATATTCCAAGTTTCTTGCAAAAATCGAACAGTTTATCTTGTTGGAAATATATGTGACATTCCACCTAAGAAAAAAGAAATTGACATGAACTAGATTTTATGTCGGTATAATACGATATACAAAAATTTTGTTCAAAAGTTTTGAAGGAAGGAACAATAAGATTTTCTTGCCTTGGACAAAAAAATGTCCTTAGTAAAAAATAAATAAATAAATAAAAACAAACTTTACACTTCTGGTTCAACAAAAACCGCAATTTTGCTTTGTTGGACCAGAAATATTTTATTAATATATTTCATATTCTTCGAAGAATCCGGATAGACGAATTACTATTATCATTGTTATGATAAGTGCATATGTATATTTTCCAGGAATATTTCACTTAAATCTGCATTTGTTTATTTAAAAGGTTTGTATTGGAATGCCTGCATACATTAATTAGCAAATAGTCTTATTGTATACGGAATATGTATACATAAAATTGGGTTGCAGTAATTTAAACTGTTTACCTAAAAAGTTTAATAATTTATGCAAATCGTTCCACATTTTTACAGAATAAAAATTCTAATTTTTCAGTATTTAAAAAAGGATGATTATGTTTTTAATTATGATCTGATACCTTAGGGATTAAACGATTTTAAAAAGAAAAATAAAATTCTTTATGTAAACAACTCGATGTTTTATTCCTGAGGAAAACTAAGACATTTTAGGAGTGTTCGTAGTTTTCAATTATTTGATTCAGATGACTTTTAAGTGATGCAAAACTAAAGCGACTTAATGTTATAAGGTATCAATCACTTTTGATAATTCAAACATTTCTTACCGCAAATATCAACTGTTTACATTAAGAAATTGATCACTGAAAAATAATTTCATATATTTACCTGTAAATTGGCTGGCTTGATTCTAGCATTATCATAAACTCTTTGAATCTGCTCATGGTTAAAATTAGAAATACCGATTGCCTTAGTCATTCCTGCATCTACCCCGTCTTCCATACCCTGCAGATTAAATTATATCATTATGAAAAAGGGGAGTCGATCCATAGCCGAAAACAACTTGTTTCTCTTTGTTTTAAAACCATTGATCATTGATGTCTAATATTTTGGTTATTTTTAACGGTCTCTCTCTCTCTCTCTCTCTCTCTCTCTCTCTCTCTATATATATATATATATATATATATATATATATATATATATGATATATATATATATATATATATATATCACAAATACGAACCAGGATATAAAAATAATATTTTTCCATTAGACATATTATACACCCGAAATTAAAATAATGAATATATCACATTAACATAAAAAGTGCAATAATTTTTCCGAAAGTTAGCTCACCTTCCATACATCCAATAGGTCAGATTCCAAATCCCAGAGCATCTGCCCGTTCTCGTCTTTGGGCACTATCTCCCTATCGCTCATATACTATTGGGTAGACAAAAATCTTATTAATACTACATCTTTTATTTTAAATTTTATAATATTTCATAAATATTTCAAAGAATGATGTGTTCTGAAATATTTCAAATATGTACCCTGAATTATTCAGTAATTGAAATGTTTTTTCTATTATTTCTTTACTTTTCTAAGTGATAATATTTCTAGGATAAAGGCTAAACAATGTTCATCAGAATAAACAAAATTCTGACCAATAATATTTAAAGATAACAGCTATTCGAAATTAAAATCGCTCGAGTTTTGAGAAAGACTTGTAATTTATTTTTAAAGTATGTAAAGTAATGTAAACAAACAAAAGCCTGCGTTAATCAAGTAATTTTTCTTTAACACACACACACACACACACACACGCGCGCGCGCGCGCGCGTATGGAAATAAGGTATTTTAAAAGGCAGCTGTGTTCTCAATCATTATTTAAATTGGAAATGACAGATGAGAACGCATGAGAACGCGATGATGAATTTATTTTTGAGAATGAAATCAAATAGAATCCAAAATATGGGAATATGTAACAATGGTCTAAAGAAAATTAATCTGTATTAAAAAAAAGCCAGCTGTTTAGAGAAGTAATTATTACTGAGGATTTCAAGCATGGGGACATGGACTGGGAGAAGGCATGGTTCGACAGGGAAGGAAATGGAATTTATACAGCTGCTGACAAATAATTATCTAAGGCAACATGTAATGGAAAGAACACGAGGTTCAAGAGTGCTGGATCTACTCACTGCATCAGAGAACTTAACACTAACCAATCTAGCTACGCTGCCCCCTCCTGGAGAAAGCGATCATGAAGTCTTCAGCTGGGCGATTGCCAGACATGTAGAATTTCCTGCTAAAAAGGGGCATATGGGGGAATTACAATGTAGGCGATTTTGACTAGCTGAGGAGTCAGCGTCCAGCAGTGCCACACCATAAAAATTTGTAAGGGAGAAAGTAGGTGGAGTATGGGAGGTTGTCAAGAGGTGTTTGGAGGATGTCGTATCAGAATGTATACAGTCAGAAGGATAAATCAGGTAGGAGTTAGATGGATGAATAGCTTCATTAAGCAGGAGTTACACACAAAGAGAAGGTTGTGGAGGGATTATAAAGAAACAGGTAATCAGCATGCCCGTGAACAATATAAGACACAGAGAAGAAGGGTGACCAGTATGTTAAGGAAGTCAAAGATAATCATGAGATCAAACTAGCTTATGAAAGCAAACGAAATGCTAAATAATTCTTTCGCTATGTGGCAAGTAAAATGACGAATGGCTATGGAAGGATGACTTTGATAAGTGCTGACGATGGGAAGGTCAGAACCAAATCAAATAGCTGAATTACTGAGTGAGCATTTTGCAGGAGTGTACCATCTAGGTGGTGACATTGAAATGTTAGATGTGACATTGACTGATAGGAGAATGGAGGTGCTCAAAATATTGCAGAACCTCAATACAAACACAGCCATGAGATTAGATGGAATATTCGTCAGTATATTATGAGAATGTGCAAGGGAATTACCATCTCCTCTGACCAAGCTGTTTGATTTAAGCTTCAATATTGGAAAGGTGCCAATGGAGTGGAAAGAGGAGTAAAATAGTTCCATTGCATAAAGGAAGCCCTAAGACAGAAATATAAAATTATAGACCAATCAACATCTCAGGAGTGGTGGTTAAGGTATTAACGAAAGAAAGAATTCAGGACTGAGTGGATAGGAATAGGATACTTTAAAAACAACATGGAACAACAACTAAGGAAAGAATTGAGGAGTTTGCTTACTTTTTATTATCAAGTGGCAATGGTGTTGGATAAGTAAAATGACTACTCAGTAATATTGCTAGATTTTGCAAAAGTGTTTGGTATTCACATAGAACTCTATTGCATAAATTAGAGAAAATGAGGATGGATATGAATCTGATAACTTGTATTAGAGGGTGGACAGATATCAAAGTGTGATTTATGGAGACGTATAGAAGTCGAGGAGAAGGGAAATGACCAGTGGTGTATCACAGGGCTTAGAACTTGGTCCTCTGTTATTTAATTTGTATATCAATGTTATAGGAAATGATTTGACACGATATATTCAGTTGTTTACTGATGAGGCTAAACTGAGAAGATTAATGGCAAATGAAGGTGATGCAGAGATCCTGCAGGAAGACTTCAACAGACTAGCAGTATGGGCAAAGGTAAAGTCACACTAAAATGGCTACCAGTTTAGTGTGACTAAGTGTAAGGTGATGCACTTTGGGAAGAGATCAAACCTGTGTTCTATATTAATGGAACAACTGCAAGAAACTGATGAGGCTAATGGTGGTGATTGTGGAACAAGGAATGGAAGTTTAGAGAGTATATTGCGAAGATAACCAAAATAGCACATCAGATTGTGTGGTTGTTGAAAAAACACTAACAAGCATGGATAGAGAGGTTATTGTTCCCTTGTATATAAAGTTTTAATAAGGCCTCATCTGGACAACTACGGACAGATCTGGACTACCGAATTTCGTGGTAATGAAGAAGTGGCGGAGAGTATCCGGAGGTGAGTGATAAAGATTGCGGCAGGTCTATGGAATGCTCCCTATGAGAATAGATTGACGGTCTGTGGGCTTCAAAAACTAGGTGAGAGACAAAAAAAGAGACATTAAAGAAGCATATAAGTATTTAAAGGGGGTTTTATAGGATTGGCACTGAAGACGTTTTTCATTACATAGTAAGAAGAGAGAACGGGGGGGGGGTTACCTGTGGATGTTGTGTAAGAATATGGTTAGAAAGGTGAATGAGTTTTAGGAGAGGTATAATAGGTATTGTGTGAACAATGGCTCTCCCACAAAGAGGCTTCTGACTCCATGGAGATACTATACTACTACTACTACTACTACTACTACTACTACTACTAATAATAATAATAATAATAATAAACGAAAGTTAAGATAATAACGACAGAAAAAAATTGGAAACCAAAATATACGCATATAAGAAGAACAAATGAAAGAAAGCTGAACACTTGAAATATCTAGAGAGAGAGAATCCTGCATGGAAATGAAACTACGAGTATAACCAAGAATTATAAAGTATATTATTAACAGCCGAAAGCAAATTGAAGTAAAATAAATTATTAACCAGAAAAATTAATATAAAATGAAGACCTAAAAAGCAATAAATGCTCGGTAGAGCCTAGCATCATTATTATATCATTAATAGGGACCTGATGCACCGCACACTAAGAACACGATACCATATTTTTATGTCTGTCACTTGCATGAGTGCGCTAGAGGCTTTGCTGTCTGCTCTTTGGCAGCGAAAACACAATTTTGCAAAAAGAAAATCCCGTAAATTACGTACGAGTCAGGATAACTCGCCTTCAGTTTAATATGTCATTTCCTTTCATTGCGCTGTAGACTGGATTCGAACCAGGCCTTTTTAACCCAATTTATAATTGTTGTGTCATCCTCGCTAATTGGTTTAAAAAAAAAGAAAAGAAAGAAAGAAGAAGAAAGAACCTCGATGGCTATTCTAATGGGCCTATTGTAAAGCTGAATATTTTCAATGGTGATGATTTTATATCACATATAAATTAGATTCGTGTGTCTATAAAATATGCAGTTTATATCTGAGATTGGCGTTTTATATGAGCAACAATAACATTATATAAGATAACAGAAATATAAATAAAAATACGATACTAAATACTTTCAAGATTGCTTACCTGCATTCCGAAAGGAGTGTGAACTAAATAAAGGTCAAGATAATCTAGCTGCAAATTCTCTAAAGACTTCTGCAAGAAACGTTTCACCAAATGTCGACGATGTCCATGGATTGGAAGCTGTTGCAAAGAAAGAAAGAAATGTTGTTATATCAATGCCAATACCACAAGCCTCCTTTTAAATGAGAGAGAGTACTTCAAAGGAGCACAGAGTTACAGAAATTAGTCACTGTTGCCAAAAATTATAAATAAATATGGAATGCTTCAAATGTATACACTGAGTTAGCTTTGCATTAGGAACACACAACTAATAGCGCGTTGGTCCACTTGACTGTGCAATCACGGCTTGCAGACACTTAAGAACAGATTCCACAAGGTGTAGAACATCCTCTATGCGTAATTCGACCAATGTCCGCTTCAGCAACTCCGTCATTTCACGCTCATTCTGTGAAGGAGGATCAACAGTTCTCACATCCCGTTCTAGCATATTCCACACATGTTCAATTGGGTTACGGTCATGGGAGTTTGGGGACCAAGGCAATATGGCAAGTTCGTTGTCATGTTCCTCCAACCACTGTTCTACGAGCCTGATGACAAGGTGCGTTGTCCTGTTGAAAGATGTCACTGTGGTCGGGGTAGACCTCCTGCAGATATGGATGGCGATGGTGGACTAACATGTCCCTGCAGCTTCACCATTCAGTGTAGGATGATAAACCGAAGGACCTAAGTCATGCCAGTAATAAGCTCCCCACTCCATAACACCACCTCCAGCAGCCTGTTAATCCCCAACAGTGTTTTTTATGCCAAATGCGAACCTGGCCATCAGCATGATGCAGTAGGAAACGGACTCGTCACTCTAGACGACCTTTTTCCATCTGTCAGTGGTCCAATACCGACGTACTTTGGCCTATGGTAGGCGTTGTTTGCGATGCCTGGCCGTCATCACGGGTGCCCTTGTTGGTCTCCGGCTGTAGAACCCCCAGGCGAAGCAAGGTACGGCGCATTGTGCATGTGGAAATGGGCCAAACTATTCGGCTGTCGTACTGATGGGTGAGCTGTGTGACTGTGCACGTCGTTGCAGAGATACTAGTCGTGACACCAGACGCTCACCTCTAGGATCAACCACGCGTGGCTGACCAATGAGCCCTTCTGTTGGATGTCGCTCATGGTTAATCGAGTTCTGATACACCCTTGATGCAGCAGTACGGGAACAGCCAACAAGTGCTGCTGTTTCCGAAATACTGGCGTCTGCCTTCTGGGCCCCAACTATCTACCATCGGGCATATTGGCTGACGTCGCCACGTTTCCCAATTACTGGTAAACGTTTACTGATTACGTACAGGGGATCGGTTTGCCCCCACACGTGACGTTGATACTACGTGTTACATAGTTATCGCACCGAATATGTATATGGATGGGGGTTTTCTAATTCAAAGCTAACTCTCAGTGTATTGTGAAATTTAGTTTAAGCAAACCAAACAAATATTTCTTCAAGTACCTAAAATGAATCCATAATTATATATAAGATAGATTAGTTTATCTCATATTTATATTGTATTATTTACTAAATTGCAAGCAAAGCGTTAGTTATTTCTTAAGAATTGTGAAGGCATACCTTAGTCACAATGAAAAGATCTTCACGCTTGACTTTCCCCTGATCGAAAGCTTTCTTCAGCGCTTTTCCAATGTCGGCTTCATTTTGGTACATGTAGGCTGTGTCAATGTGTTTATAACCCGTTTCCAAAGCTGCCGTAATGGTTTCATCTATTTCTTGGGGAGTTGACTAAATTAAGGAATAAGGTTACTAACTACAGTGATATTAAAAATTAATAATAATAACAAAACCTGGATTAACAGTAGTTATCATAAGGAGGTAATGAAGTTACAGTGCATAGGCTAATTCTGTTAATGACATATTTTTCAGTACACGCGCGTGTGTGTGTGTGTGTGTGTGTGTGTGTGTGTGTGTGTGTGTGTGTGTGTGTGTGTGTGTGTGTGTGTGTGTGTGTGTGTGTGTGTGTGTGTGTGTGTGTGTGTGTGTGTGTGTGTGTGTGTGCTTACGATTTCGGCGAGAAATGAAAAGTGACTTGAAGTAACTATCTGATGAAAAATATTTGGACGCCTGCTCATCTCGACTCTCACTCTGATATGAAAAAAAAAAAAAAAGAATTCACATGGAATTGGTCCATGTTTTCATGCTATAACAGCCATAAACAACACATTACATTTCCGCTAGTATGTTGCTGTAGTAATTTCCTTCCATTCTTCAGACAAGCATTAGTGAGGTAGGCCACTGAGGTCAAGTAGTTTCGACTTGAAAATAACGTTAGCTCCAGCAGGGCAGAATTTACCCGAAATTGATTGTTGTAAAGGTGGTTTCCTATGATAGTGCCACATCGAAAATCACTCATTTCTTCACTATATTGCTCGTGTTAATGTTTGTCTATGAAGACGGCAAAACCATCTACTTCCTTGAATGATATAATCACGTAATCACAAGAAAGATATTTATTTAACCAAATATTTCGGTCTGGAAATAGCAGACCATCGTCGGTGGTATTACAAGAACAGTTTAAAAAATATACAAGCTAGAATACTAACAATAGATCGTTGAAATTAGAACATGCCGCTTGATGTTATATCACTAAGTATGAAACGAAATATTTTGAAGTAGAAACATGATTGAATTTGCTATTAAAAAAAAAAAAAAAAAAAAAAAAATTAATGAGTAATCTTGATTAGGCTTTCCCAGATTTTTGATATAGATATGCAGTCATTACGATTCAGGTTGGGATGATGGAGCAAGGCCTCCACGCTTTCCTTGAACAAACGTTCGAACCTGTAACGGGATCTATGTAAGAGGCGCGTCTTGGACCAAAGGATGCTGTGGTCAGTTTCAATCCCGTGTTGAGCCAAACCAGACTTTTCAGGTTTATTGTGAAGAATGGATGATTGATGTTCTTGGATTCTTTTTTCAAGAGAACGTCCAGTCTGTCCAAAGTAAGAGAGATCACAGTTGCAAGGAATTTGATAAACTCCAGGAAGAGATAAAGTTGAGCGTTTGTCTTTAGGAGAAGGAAAATGAGAAGACAATTTGTTAATAGGAGAATACGTAGCTGTTAAATCATATTTCTTCAAAATTCTTGCGATAGGTTCTGAAATACCGGAGATATAAGGAATAGGTACTCGACGTATTGAATCTTTGTTGTTTTGTGGAGGATTATAAGATGTAAGAAGACGTTGAATACTTTTTTCAGAAAAGCCATTGAGTTTCATGTGTTGCTGGATAGTAGAAAGTTCTTTCTGTAGATAATCAAAAGTAGAACAATTAGTTTTGGCTCTTTTGATGAGACATTTTATAATTCCTGTTTTATGACATGGATGATGGGCTGATTCTTTCAGAATATAACGACCTGTGTGAATTACCTCTTACATAGATCCCGTTACAGGTTCGAACGTTTGTTCAAGGAAAGCGTGGAGGCCTTGCTCCATCATCCCAACCTGAATCGTAATGACTGCATATCTATATCAAAAATCTGGGAAAGCCTAATCAAGATTACTCATTAATTTTTTTTTTTTTTTTTTTTTAATAGCAAATTCAATCATGTTTCTACTTCAAAATATTTCGTTTCATACTTAGTGATATAACATCACGCGGCATGTTCTAATTTCAACGATCTATTGTTAGTATTCTAGCTTGTATATTTTTTAAACTGTTCTTGTAATACCACCGACGATGGTCTGCTATTTCCAGACCGAAATATTTGGTTAAATAAATATCTTTCTTGTGATTACGTGATTATATCATTCAGTCTTATGTCGCAAGTATCCTTAAAACAACATCTACTTCCTTATATTTGTATGAACCATGTTTGTGATGAAGGCCTTTGGATATTTTTGATCAGATAATATGCGTGATCTTCTTAAGCGGTAATGCACTCGACAATTCAGTTCGAAGAATCTGATTTTATGAGTCTCAATTTTATGATTTAGTTTTTTAAAGGTTTGTTTTAAAAACTAATTCATCCCAAGCACTATTTATATTTAAAAAGATATATTGGACACCGATCAGAAAGTCGTATTTTAAAAAAGTAAGTGCTTGTAAAAATAAAAAAAAAGTTTCTTGAATGTTAAATGCACATACACCGGCACATCTTGCAGTGCATTCTTACATTTACAGTGCGTCCTTAGAGAGAAATTATGAACAGATGCATCCTTTCATGCATACCCACAGCTGCACAGCTACAACGCAGTTTGTTAATGAAAGTTTGTTTTCTGGTTTTACATGTAATGTTTCAAACTGGAACAAAATGGCGACGGAATAGGAAACAGGCAAACAAGACGGTACTGGTTATAAAGCTCTCTAATCTCCTTGTCATACGTGTGAGATCTCGAAATCGTACGAGATTTTAAAATAAAAGTTTTCGAAATAAATTGATCGCTTTAATTAATTTAAGAAATAGTTTAAATAATTTAAAAGTTGAATTCATTCCAAAGGTGAACTTGATCATTTATAAATTTATAATAGACAGGGGGAGGATTATTTATTACACAGGTAAAGTGTGAATAATAGGATAGTACGGATGTGAGTTACGTAGTTGAAGACGTCATCTGTTGTTTAAACAATGTTATTAATTTATTACAATAATCCTCAAACGACGCGCAAAAATATCTTAACCTGCTAACTACTGCGCCGTAGCTCTTGTCGCTGTACATTAACAAGAGATTAACTCTTACTTCGCGTTAAGTTTTTATAGTGAACTAAATGACTCTATTTTTATATAGAATAATCACTTCCACAGATAAGGCTTTTTTTTTTTTTCGTGTAAATTTTTGCTTGTCTTTGCTTGTATAGAAAATAAAGCTCTTTGTCCTAATTGACAGAAAACAATATAAAACTAACAAAACAGCCATCGCATTTCAATAAAATATTTCCGATTATTTGCTAAATAAACAAGTATAGAAACATTCATGAAAAGACGAATTTTGAATTGTTTTCCTATTTTATTAAAAGTTAATTGAACCTACAGCATTTCAGATAGAGCCTACATAACTCAGTCGGTTTCAACGATCCCATTCGACTGGAAATACCGGTATTTGTATCCCGTCTAGGACGTTAAGAACATTTATCAGGACCTGTTCAAGTGAAGGTGAATTAGATAGTCTCATACGGTAGGAGCAGAGTTTCTCTGGGAAACTCAAGTTTTTCATCCGGTATACAGGCAATCTGGATAAGAGAACACACGCATTTGACATACAAAGTACACTTATAGGCATAAGGCTAACGTTATCCTGGAATCATGGTTACGAAATCCACAGTTACCATGGGCGCTTAAGGGCCCGTGATTTGTTTCCAATCATCTCCTTATAATTTTCTTTCATGTAATTTAACGACTAAAATTGTCCGACTAAAAGTGAAATTAAGACCACACAAATTTTAGCAGCAATCTTCAATATTAAATTTGATTCATTTCGATCCAGTCAAAGCCAGAGTTTTTACTATAATTTTTAATCATTATTTCAACTTTTTATTTTGTAAAACTTTCCAACTTTTTCAGCAGGAAATTTTTAAGAAAAAGTGCGACGTAATATGAAGTACGCAAATAACAGAGGACTGGATTATATGAGAATAAAATAAATGTTCTCAACCACAGTGGTATAATTTGAGACTGTGCAATTGAAACAAAATAAATGTGAATATCAATAAAATACGAAAAAGACATAAAATAAATAAAAATTAGAAAAAAAATCCTTATCTCGCACAAGGTAATACTTAAAAAAACCTTTTTTTGCTATTCGATATTTTATGGTGGAATTGGTAGCAGCTGTTTATAATTCTCCCAATCAGTTTTCAATTTCAGTTGAGTAGATTTTGATCTTTCAGTTTACTAACACCGAAGGCTCTCTAAACTAAATTAATTAATCATTAAACGTAGAAATCAGTAAATGTATTCACATGAGAAAAACTTATTTTCACATATTTTGTTAGGCATCAGTCATTTTAAAACAGCAAATTTTTGTCTTTATTTTTTAAAATAATATAAAAGGTTTTTATAAGGTACAATTCCTATCTTTGTGTTACAAGAGTCACATATTGAAGTACTTCGTTTCAGTAAGATTTTATTGTATAGACACAATAATATTTTCCCATAATAATGAAAATAATAATACTACTACTGAAAAGACCGTAGTGAATGCTACTTTTCTAAGAATGGATCAAACCTTTCATGATGTGTCATCTTAAAGCAGGTTTCTGAGAACACGGAAAAAAAAAAAGATACAGGAAATAATGATGATGATGAAGCGTTTTTCTCTTGGACTAACAGTGGTAATTTGTTTCTGAATAACACACACACACACACATACGCACACACGAAACTAGGACGTCATACTTCCTGGTTGAGGAAGCGAATGTTGAAATAGCACAGTTCGTCAGAAACAGCGGCTTGCATCGCTGATTTTACTTTTACTAAGGAAATCCCCTTCTTTAGCACGCTGAAAAGGATGCACATGTTTTATACTTTTTTTTTAGTTTATAATGTTGTACTCTTTTTATAACACACGGTTAGAATCTGTGAATTATAAACGTCCAGTGCCTCTTCCCATCCAGAACATGCATCCAACAATTCAAGACATGCCTCTTCCAAACTACGTAATAATTACAACAGTCTCCGCAACCGGAAGAATCGTTCTTTCAGACTAATACATTATCCCGTGAGTAAAACTTTCGTCATGAGTAAATGGGAAAACCCGTAAAGCAGCAAATTCCGTGAGTGAATTCTTCACGACTTATATGCACCCTCTCCCCTCTTGTATTACATGTACGCGTGAAATAATATGTGTGTACATTAACTCTCATCATGCCTACGTTAACACGGAATTATTTTTGTGACTTGGAACCTACTTTTATTCTTTCAGTCAAACAGCAGAAAAAAAAAAAAAAACACCTCATTGAACAAATAATGTTTCATATTGCTGCAATAATAAAACTACACTGTTCATTCTTTTCTGGTTCGCTTTCTTCGCACAACTTTAAAGTGTTGAGAATTGTTTAAATGCGCGATATACAGGATGTTACAAAATATGTTAAAGAAAGAATAGTTTTAAAATTAGAGACAAATCTCCTCTTCCTCTGCACGTTTTTCCTGCTTCCAATGCAGGGTCCGCGTGTTACATAGCTACGACTTTGTTAGTACAACCCACAGCAGGCCTGTCGCCAAGGGGGTATTTTTGACTGCCCCGTGAAGATGTGTGTTCACGGGACCGATTTTCCTGTTCTGAAGGACGAAAAACCCGAGTTTCTAGTAGAACCCCCTCCCCCACCGTATGAGGCCAGCTAACTCTCCTTTAGTCGAAAGAGACCACATAAAGTTCCTCACGTCACTGACCGGAATCGAACTAGGTCATTCCGACCAAAGGGCTTCGTCTATATCGACTGAGCTACGGAGGCTCTAGACACGTCTATTAAATGCCTATAAATATATTTTTTAATAGGATCTCGGCCTGTCATCCATCACATTTCGGAAAACTAACCACTGGACTGAACAGTTTTGTTATTTTATAAATCAATTACAAAATACAAATACAGCAAGTAACGCGTAAAAGCACTCTTCAAATATTTTTGTCAGTTTGTCCTCATCAACTTTTAACAAATCACAAAAAATATTATAATTAAGTAATAGTAACGAAAATAATGTCTGCGATAGAGGGCGCAATTCTTGCTCTCCGATCCGCCGTCAGCTTCTTTATGTTGAAGTGCCAAACAGTTGTTAATCGTTTAAGAAAGAAACAAAATACATTTAATTAATTATGTCAAGACGGAAAGAAAACATTTTACTTACCTGCCACGTTCCTATCCCAATTACGGGAATTTGCGCTCCAGTGTTAAGTTCAATAGACGTAGCCATGTCGAATCAAACGTGTGTGTGTCTCGTCGCTGTCAAACGAACAAAAAGCTTTAGGCTAACGCAAACAGTACAGTTACCTGTACGCGGTGACCTTCACCTACACAAGTTGGTAGCTGTTTTTACTGCCGCCTTTTCTGTCAAGGTAATACCACTCACCTGTCATTGTGATATTAATCTGGTGTTGTTGTCCAGTTTTCTCTCCTTCCTTCCGGATATCGACGGAAAACAATATTTCAATGCATCTGCGACAGCTGAACTAAGTTAGATTAGTGGCAGTTAAATACAGTTAACGATCGCTGAAATGAATTCTTGTCATATAAATTATAGAAATTGCATTTTAAATCATTGTTAATATGTTTGACAGGATTTTATCTATTTATTTTCCGTGTGTTTAATTAATACGGATCAGGAAATTTTCTTTAACCTTTCTCGTTTTTTTTTTTTTTTTTTTTTTTTTTTGAGTATACTGCTACTTGCCTTAGCCGAAAGAGTTCGTCAGTAAATTACATAATGCTGTTTATTGTATTTTATATACTTTCCACCGTCACCAAGAGTTGCATATAAAATGGGACTCAGCTTATAGCTCATATAAATGGTACTTTGCTCTCTCTCTCTCTCTCTCTCTCTCTCTCTCTCTCTCTCTCTCTTCTCTCGCTCGTTCTTCTATTTCTTCCTTTAACATCATTAAGTGAAATGTGATTAAGTCTGAGATTTTTTATCCTTTTTTTATTTTTTAATTTCTTCGCAAAAAGGGAGATGCTCCAGCAGTGGCCAAATTGCCACTCGAAGAATCCCCCGCTTCGAGATTGGTGGTGTATTTTTTAAAATTGGACCGGTGCTTTGGTGTCCTTCCCAAAATAGAACCAAAAAAAAAAAATAATAAATAATTATTCTAATCCGTTCTTGTTAAGCACCTTATCTGAGAACTTCAGTTAATTGCTAAATGACTCAAATGCTGTTTGTCTGAGTAATGGGGAAGCAAGACAGAGCAAGCAAACTTAAGAATGATGTTGCTCTGTTTGTTGTGTGATTTCTTAAATCCCACAACATGAGATAAGAATAAGCCCTACATGTTGTGCAGTTAATTTCTTAGCAGGTACTTTGCTCTCTGAAATATCCTGCAAGGCAATAAAACTGTCATCATATAGTAAATGACAGGTGACGAAACTTTTAGGTTAGAACTTTGTAAGGAAGTTGGTTTTGTTTCAGTAAATAGCTTAATGAGGAAATTCTGGTGCAGAAACTAGGAAAACAGTTAAAAAGTAGCGACTAAGGAATCTGATGAGAACAATGTGGAATACGCATCAGGAACAGAAGCACTTTAAAATCCATAAAATGCATGAATACCATCGTTGCATGTGCATCACACTGAGAGTTTTTTGTTTGCAATTCAACACCATGGCAACAGCACTAGTTGGTTATCGATTTCTAAAACTCGTGGAAGGTGTAAAAGAGATATCAATTTATGTTCCCGCACAGCACGCACGCACGCACGCACGCACGCACACACACACACACACACACACACACACACACACACACACACACACACACACACACACACACACACACACACACTTTAAAAAATTTTTTAGTATATTTAAAATATAATATAATTCTACTCAGACTCTTGATAATTCTCAATTTGCAGTCAGACAACGTGAAATCGAAAACCTGAAAATTAAACCAAACATTACATTTTAGTATTATTCTTAAATTATACATTATTGTATTATGTGTTACAGCATTATATATTTACTTGTTAAAGACGACAGAAAGATAATTAATGTACGCTTATCAATAAAATATGAATATGAAATATGAATGAAAGCAATAAGCTATCATTAATATCTCGCTAACTTACCAACATGCTTCGTTAAAATCAGTTGTTTTTCGATATTTCATATACACATACTCACTTCGTTTCTTTCATCAGTACACGCTAATTTGATATACAAAAGTCCTGTTACATTTACGTTGACGTAATGTGGGATTGTAAGCATCCTAGAGGGAACTTTCCAAATTTTGTAAACGGTCTTTTTCCTTGCTTCTTCTTTAATACTGATATGTCCCCCTATACTTATATCGCTATTTAACGTGATATAAACTTCTCATTTACCTGCGTGACTTGGTGGAAATTCTGCAACTGGCTAACATCATTAGGCTGGTATATTCTGAGCTAGAAGAAGAAAGTGCTCATTAAACAACTAGCTAATTCCTTACTTCCTTAATTATATAACATTATGTTTTCCTGACTACGTGCATTTTAAGTGTACTTTCGCATTGCCGAAGTCTAAAATCTGTTCAATTCCTTGTTATCAAATTTGTAATATTTGAAACAATAAAACACAACTGCATAAATCTAAGATGTTACAATTATAATTGAAATTAATCTTCCATTTTTTTTATCCATGAAATAAACACTGTTAATGAAAGCAATATCGAGTTCGTACCTTGATAAAATACTAGCAATTCATTAATTTGACTTTTGTAAAGTTTCCCAGTTGCTTAGTCGTTTATTAACAGCATACGGAACTTCGATCTTTTTTGGAAAGTTAAAGCTGAAAAAAATAATTAAAAAATTATTTCTTAAAATATTTTAAATGCTTCACTAAGATTTGAGCTGTAAGAGGTTATTCCTTCAAAAAGACGTATTAATATGTGCATCGGCTGTTATTTGATTTATTTAAACTTAAATAAATTAATTTAAAACATTCCAACCAAGTATCATTGATTAATATCGTCATATATATTCAAAATATTTACAAATATACAGCCCAGATTAAGAGCAGAAGCCTAGGCCCTAGGTAACAATTTTTATATAAATATACATAAATAATAATGATAACAAAGCTGCATTTTGTAAATTATATGCGTTTTTATAATGCTATATGTATAGTAGGTAAAAACTTCTTTACAATAATTAATTTTTTACAATAAGTGATATCCTTTTTAATAATGTTGGTTCTAGATGAGGTATAATGCAATTGCATTAGACCTCATGTAGAGCAGTTTAAATGAATTGAGTTTATGGTGAGCCACCTGGTGTTTAGATTGACGTCGTGTTGAATGTTTGCTTCTGCGGTGCTTATGTCGATGTGGCAGATCTTGCCTTTGGGAGACTGGGTGATTGATAGCCTGCACATAGATATGAAAGAGAAAATAAGATAGAACAGCTTCCTGTAGAGCTCTAAAGGTTATAACTTCGGGCTACGGGATGATCCAATGCGCATTCTTCGCTTCCTATTTTAAATTACGAGTACACAGGTTCACCTATTCCAATATGTGTTAACTTTGCTAGAAGTGTTTCATGCTGTAGTGTATCAAATGCTCTAGACAGGTCAATAAAGACCACCGTAACATTATTAACTATAGCAGTGTTGATATGAAATACTCTGGAAATCGTACTTTGGAATGTTTTAGGAATGATATCAAATTAGTGGGAAAAGCTGCAGAAGAAGAAGAAGATCAAATGTTTTGTATGTGTAGCAAGTTTTTAAGAACGATCCTTTCCATAAATTGGTTGAGAACTGTTAGTGTGGTTATGACTCTAAAATCAAAATGCTGTTTGAAATATTTTCCCTTTTTTTTTGTAATAGGCGTAATTTTTGAGTTCTTTAATGTGTCGGGTATATGTCCAGTTTCAAAAATATTATTCATTAATAATCGTATGATCGGACCTGGGCTAACTGCGTATTGCTTAATGTGTTTGGGCCTTATGTCTCTGAGTCCTTGTCCTTTTGTTTGGATTGATTTGTTTGACTGCAGAGGACAGTTCTGCTTCTCTTATTGTTGGAAACTGCAATGTCTGATTTGGTTGTGATCAAGTAGGCGATGACGTTTTGTGGAAGGAGAGGAGGGCATATTTTTCTGCAGTTCATGGATGGAGCCTGCAGAGTACTGATTGAGGACATTTTTTTCTGCAATTCAAGGATGGAACCTACAGAGTACTGATGGACTGATGGAGCCTACCGAGTACTGATTCACGAAAGCGACCAAAACTTTCGCTTTGGTCACTTTCTTGAAGCCATTTTTGTAGGTTCGGGAGTACATACAATCCAGCATCTCACGATGCCAGGCTTGTTTCATATTCTTTTGTGCAGAAACCAATCCGTCTCTATAGCAGTTTCTTTTAGTGTTATCCAAGGTTTTTTACTGTGTGTACATACTTTATACCAAAACATTAAAGTCACAGTAGAGAAAATATATGAGAAAGCCATAAATAAAAGCAAAATGCACAGAGTCTCGTAATGCCACTTGTTTACAATCAGTTTTTATTTTATTTCATATCATTTCTTGATTAATTCCTTCCTCATTCATTATTTTTTCGTACTTCTTTTCAGATTCAGAACATTGCAAGGATTGTAGACTATTATGCTGATTTAGGCCCGTGAAATAATAATCTGTAACATTACATATTATGGGTTGCTATTTGTTAGTGCTCGTATGTGTTTATATAGTCTATGCAGGACGTTGTGATATTATTTCCAACTATTTCTTCCCTATATATGCAATTATGCTGGTATCAGACTATAGCAGGCCTAAATATTTTGCAGTATTGTTGTGATCTGTATCTTCAATATTCATCTGTCGGCTGCGAACAGTTCTAGGCATGAGAGCCAACTATCTAATTCTTGTAGAAATTTCGGAGCATTTAATAATAGCTGCTGTCGACGAACTCCATGTATTATTTGGATGTAAATGTTTTTAGTATCTTTAAATTTACCATTAATTTGTTTCACTATTAATTTTTGTTTTGTGAATATAAGTATTCCACCACCTCGCCTTGTTTGTTGGCAGTGTGTATGTTGTTGGAAGTTTGGAATTTTCATCAGTAGAAGCGGATACTTCAGTTAGGACTGATATGCCAACAACGCCAATGTCATATTTCATATAAGCTTGTAGCACAAGCCAATATGTTCGTATACTTCTGATATTACCGTGTAGAATAGAACCCCTTCACTCTGTCAGTGCATTGCTATCTTTCGTGAAGGAGTTAAGCTTGCTTGATAGCCCATGTTCCTTTTGGTTAAAAGTAGTCATGCTCTCTTTTGCTGTTGTTAAAAGTACTTCGCTTTCATTGCGGTAGCTTGTTTATGTCGTTGAAGCTCTTGATTTGTATTGCCTTTGAGTTTTGTGACATTCTGATGTATATTTTTGCATCTCTGATCTATAAAAATTGATAGTTTTTGCTTTTCTAACTTGGTACTATAGCTGTTGGTAGAATGATGCTAAATACTCGGACAAGATGACTGGAGGGTTACATTGATGGATATATTTAGATCTATAGTGATTGGCCTCAGATAGCTGGCACTTATGACACTGTTTCTTGTTGTCTTACTTATTAGACGAACTATAACAGGAGCGGGTCGTGGTAAGCCTTTTTTGTTGTTGTTCATTTTGGGTAGTCGATTTAAGGATTGGATGTCAATTAGCTGCAAAGGTTCGCCAATAGTGTGACCTAACTTTACATCTATGATAAGATCTTCCATGAGCTGTTGTTTGTTTAATTTTTTAACGATTAATAAATTTTATATAAATTTTAATAGTAATTTTAAAGAGCTAAGTTTTGGCGTAGTGCACGGACCTCTTTTTTTAGATTATATTGTGTTGTTTCTCAATTATTACGTTGACACTCTTTTTTAATATCTCTTACAATTCGCAAGTCTTCTTCCACTGATAGATTATTATACTTGTCAAAGTCCACATATCTGTTATTTTATTTATTATTTTTTTTGTGATTTGTTCGTTCTGCTTAGGATTTTGCCAAACATAATTAGGCAGTATTTTTATATGTTCTAGTCCAGTTTCGAGTGATAAATTTTAATTAATTTAAAGTAGAAGGCTCAATTATATTTCTTGTTCTTTTTAAATAATAATAATGATGATAAAATCCTAGAAGTAACTAAATTTTAATTTCAAAGTAAAGAAACTATCTTTCATTTCAAAGAATATCCAGGTATACTTTTTTTTATCAATATTCTTGCCAAAATAAATTTTATCAAAATTAAGCTATTTAATCTTTTTATTAGCTTTTAGAAAGGATTGGTTAAGCTGGAGGAGAGCCATTTTTCAGTAAGCTCAGATATCCCCATATATTTACCTTAGTGATATTAAGTCCTAACACTAAAGATTTTGTTATTTCACTTACTGCATTTCTGTACTAAACATTCGTGAATGTTTAGTACAGAAATGTTTATGTTTAGTACATAAACATTTCTGTTTGAATGTTTGTTTAAAGTGAATGTTTAGTACAAATATAATGGTTTCGGTTGTACGTCATTTTGTGTTGGAGAAAAGTCTAAGAATGCTAATATGGAGATTAGCATTCTTTTTACCAGTGACAGCTGCAAACACTATATCATTTCTATTGTATACCAAGTAATGAAACCGTCACAAAATAATTAGCAAATAATACTTCTTTTAAACAAGAAGAGATGCATCAGATACACATCATTTCTTTACAATAGTTTGCGGTTTTAGTATGTAACAAATTAGACTTTTCATTGTTGCAAGGCGCGTGAATAATGTTTAATATGTACTGGGAAGAATACGAAGCAACTGTTATTTCAAATATAAAACTAAATACTTAGATCTCATATATGAAAATTACTGAATTTTCATATTATGTTAAATGTTTTTATGGGAATTATTGCAATTTGCATTCGGCATCATATTTTGTTCTGTTTTTTGTTTGTTTGTTTTTCGTAATGGTGCCAATGTCCAACAGTTAGACGTGCATAATTTTATGAATAGTTTGATTTATTAAGACTACTTTACATATAAAATAAATTCGATAGCTAAGTAGTTCACTTTATAAATTATTTCGTAAATTCCATATTAAAAATATTTCCGAATTAAAATAAAAAAAGACAGATTTATAGGACTCTTAATAGATGTTTCTTTATTTTATTTTTGATGTCATATATACGAATGAAAGACAGCAGTTTTACAACTGTTATTAGATTCATATTTTGATTTTGTCGAAAAAGATGTGAATACGCGTTTGTTTCAGAATATTATTTTGCCTATTTGAACCTTAAAGCTAATCATTCTCAAGTGATTTCGTGTCCCAATTGCACAACGTATATCTTGATAGTGTCTCTCACCCGAAAAAATAGACCAGTTAATCCAGAGATGGCCCTGAGGGGCTGAAGGTCTTTTTAATATAGTGTAATGTATATGCAATTGCAGCTGTGGATGCAGTTAATGTTTTACTGTGTCAGTTGAGCAGTCAAGTGTCAATAGAAGGAAATTTCTATTAAACTGCAGTAGGTGTTTTCGTAATGTTTAAACCCATAGGATTCGGCTGTCTTTTAACTGATGCTAGACTAACAGAATCTCATGCGAATTACTTTTGACACTTCAGAAATTTCGTACTGTAAATATCAACTGATGTTTACACTATGAAACTGATATATATATATATATTTTTTAATTTCTTTCTTTTTTTTTTCTTTTTATTTTACACCTTTCATTTTGCAAAGTAATTTAATATATTTACCAGCAAGTTGACTGGCTCGATTCTTGCATTATCATAAACTCTTTGAATATGCTTATGGTTAAAATGCACCACATATTCCATACCCTACAAATTAAATAAAATATTTTTTTTAATGATAAGATTATTCCTTCCGAAGAAATTTTCAATATTCGTACGAATTATGATTGAGCTCTCAATGAGCAATAATGAATCTTCTACGAACAATTAGTCGAGTCGGTTAATAGTATAAAGTTTCCATAAATAAATTTAATGTCAATGATGTATTTAAAGCGTAAGGAAGCAGAGAAGTACTTTTGGTGGATGATAAAAAAAAGGAAAAAAACAGAAATTAAAGATGCGGAATGTTTCACTTTATACGATTTCCCAACTTTGTTGGGAACAGGAAACCATGTAATATTTTAATAACCATAAATGGGTTATTAAAATAGAATGTATTAATATAAAACCATACGACTTTATGACGGCACATAAAGTATAAAGGAGGCTGGAAATATGTCATTTTATGTATGAAATAATTGATTATCAATGCAGTAAGGCCAGAAAAGGTACAGTTAAATAAACGTAAAATTAAACTAAAACTGAGATGATGCAAAGTGTAAATTCTTAATATATAATTTAATTTCCAACCAGTGTCATAATTTTAAGTGGTTCTATTGAAATAAAATTTCAGATGGGCAGACTACTTTTCTAATACTGAATTTCAGTTAAATTCGTCCAGCTCAAACTGAAGACTATTATATATGTGTACGAAAAGTGGCAAAAATAATTTAATAAGTCGACACACATTTTGCTAAATGCATCTAAGACGTCGATCAGCATCCGATAATTAAATAGTCTGATATATTTATGATTTTCCGAAATGGAGTGATCTGATTGTTGTTTGAAGTGTTCTCATTAGTCATCGGGAATTGAAGAGGAAGAATGGTGCCAGTCTGCTGAGGGTGTATGAATTAGAGCTGCGTAATTGTAAAAATGTCACACTTTAGCCAATTTGACGTCTTATGATGGAAGTGTCGGACTTGATATCAGCTGTCCATAATTCTCGCGATGAGTTTTTGTTTTGCAGTTTTGTAAAACTGAAGCCACTTCAAACTAAATTAGTTAATCATTAAGCTTATAAATCATTGAATACATTCATATTGGCAAATTTTATTTCCAAAAAGACTGTTAGGCATCAGCCATTTTTTTAAATAAGCAAATTATTTTTTTATCTTTATTCTGTTATTATAAGTTTCATTCATTTATTTCGTATGGTGATTCAACGGCCGTGAGGTGGTGCCGTTCCTACCCTTTTACGGGTAGGTACGGCACCACCTCAATCCTCCCTATTTTTATCCGGGCTCGGGACCAGCATAGCTGAAAATTCAGACCTATGGCTGGAGGGATTGTCTTAAGTATTCCTGACTGTATCCCTGTGTGTTCACGGGGCCGGTTTGTCTGCTTGCGTGATGAAAAACCCCAGATAAACTGGGGAAACAACCTGCTGTCCACGCCTAAGACCGGTTAACTTGGCTATAGCTGAGGAAATCCTTAAACTCCTCACGTCGTCGACGGGAATCGAACCTAGGACTCTCCTTCCCCAGGCATATGGTTGCGAAGCGCATAGCCACTAGGCTAACCGCGCGAACATTGTAAGCTATTTCTGTAATAATAAAAAATATTATAATAGCTTTTTATGATATATAAATCCCATCTCCGAGTTATAAAGTCACATATGGAGAGTGATATTTCCGAAGACATTTTATTCTAGTAAAAAATAAAATATATAAATAAATTTTATACAAATTTTAGCCGGATCTTTTAGACATTTAGTAGTTAGTCAATCGCCACCTTTAGCCAATCAGAGTAACTGGCCCAAACTGATAATAACTTTAAACAGTGATAGTACCGCCATCGGTGATCCATAGGGCAACATATACGAGACATCTGACATAGTGCAGGTCCTACAACCGTTCTTTTTTTCTCTTCATAATGAATAACAAATAACTGCTGCTTTTAAGAGATCGCATTGTTCCTTCCATACTGTAAAAATTTAAGATAGGACAGAATGATGATGAAGTGTTTCTCTTTGACTACTTTGGTAAATTACTTCTGAACACACACACACACACACACACACACACACACACACACACACACACACACACACACACACACACACACACACACACACACACACACACACACACACACACACACACACACACACACACACACACACACACACACACACACACACACACACACACACACACACACACACACACACACACACACACACACACACACACACACATACTATAGCACTTAAAGGACTTATTTGGGCAATGGAATGGTGACAATAGCAGAGTTCTCCAAAAACAGCACATTTTCTTATTTTTGTAAGGAAATACGTCAATCTTTCCTGCATTGCAAAAATTACACTTTGCAGAAGTGTTTTAATAATTTTATAAATTTATACTTTTTTTTTCCAAAACGCATGGATAGGATTTGTGCATTATAAAATCAACCTGCCCCTTCCTCCAGAAGATTCCTGCAATAAACGAAAACATCGCTTCTCCAAAGCAAAGCATGTCTCATCCAATGTAGGTAGTAACAAAGCTAGGTCTCAGCAAATAAACGAATAGTTTCGACAACCGGAAGGTTATAAATGTTATAGATTGGGCGTAAAAAGAAACAAATTGATGCGACCAACTGAATCTTTATTTTATTTCATTTACTTTCAAAATACAGACTATCACAGTAGTTTGATTACCACTGATATCCCAAGAATACAATTCCTTTTATGCACATCCAAACCTTAAATTATCTTCACTAAAGAACATTTTTATAGAATAAATTGCATAGTATAAGAAGGCTAATGACATTTAGTGATGATTTAAAATATCTCATAAGGACAAATATATTGTCATTACTGTAACTGAATGAGCAGTGCTATAATTCCTAATAAATACCCAGAATTTCTAATCATCCTGTATACATATTCTAAAAGCATTATGATAGCTTTTGAAAAAGTGTATACAAATTTCTGTACGAAAATTGTCTGAAATTACTCATCGAAAATGACAAGGTCAGTCTATTGAAGTAAGCACGATAAAAACTGCATACAATTTATGAGTGAATTTGCAAATTTCTAATTCTTCAAGTGAATGAAGATTATGCTTCAGATTGCGCGGATCCTTTGGAGAATAACTGCAGGTGAAGAATAATAACACTTAATATGGGAGGCTGAAGGGGTATTCATGATGTCCTTCGATTCTGAAAAAAAAAAAAGAAATTCTGAATATTAACTAATCTTATACATGTATTTGAAAATAATTAACTCACAATTCACAGTAAGTAGAAGTGGAAAATTTGTGAATGCGTGAATGCCTGTTCGCACACGAAATCAGTTTCCGACCGTTGTATCAAGCTGAAAGACTCCATAAATAATTCTAATACGGAAATAGTTCTAGTTCTTCATCTTTTAAGGTCATCATCAGTCATGACCATCATATATATCGGCCATTATTAAAGAAATTATTTGAAAATTTGAAACATGCACATATCTACATCATCATTGGGTAATCATATGTCATATACATCATCAAAAGTTTTTCCACTTATGACTGACATGATGATGATGATCTATGATGAACTTATGATAATGATCCGACCTTTTTTTTTAAAAAAAAAAAACCGAGTCGACATCATCACAGGTTTCTCTAAATATGCAGTGATTTTTGTTAATCAGCTTCACAAAAATAGCTTTCAGCAATATATTAAACTTCGACAAGTAAATAAGCTGACATTGAAAATATAATAGCTGGTTTATTCATATTAAACCGTGGATTGTAGACATGGTAAAACTGGTAATATAGATAATTAAACATTATCTCTATTATTAAAACTGAACTAAAATATTCCGCTCAGCGCTCTGTGTTCTGAAAGGGATTATTGTAATAGTAGGACACCACGCGCGCCCACACATACATATTTGTTTTAAATATTTCAGTATATTTAAATACAATTCTTACCCTTTCAAAAATTTCATATCGATAAAACGTAAATTCTTGTCTAAACTGTTGATGGTGCTCATTTCGCTATCAGTCAAAGTAAAATCGAAGACCTGTATAAATAAACGAAAGCAGAATTTTTTCAGAGATACTCTTAAATATAATCTGGCGATAAGTTAGTTATTGTATTTTATTATGTATTATAACAAAATATTATCATTCAATTTGAAATATTTCAAATCCTTGCAGTGTCTGTAGATAGCGGACTCTCTCTCTCTCTCTCTCTCTCTGCTGCTGCTCTAGACCATTGAAAATTTTCAGATTATGTGGTTATTCGAAAATGAAGACCGATTACAGAAAAAAAAATCTACACGTATTGAACAAAACAATACAACAGTATGACATGATGATCTCGATAAATTAAACGAAATCAATAGCATTTCACGGTAAACAAATTAAAGAGTGCAAACTAGTCATCCACAACAAAGTAATAGAACAAATGAAAAAATTTAAATATCTAGGAAATTACATAAGCCTCAATGGAGAAATCGACATTGCATATAAAAAGCAAAAATTCCTAGCAGTCATTGAAACTTTGAACGGACACTTCAGTAAACAGATGTCCAGAACAACCCAAATAAAACGATATAAAATAATAGCCAAACCAATTCTGAAATATGGCAGTGAAACATGGACTTGGAGAGAACGAGATGAAAGACAAGGGGAAGCTGCAGAAATAAATTCCTAAGACCACTAGCAGGCTATAAAAGAATAGACAAGATAAGCAACGAAGAAATAAAAAAGCAGCTAGCCATAATTAACATAACAAATACTGCCTGGAAATATAAACCAAAGGGAGGACACCGATCAAGAAGAAGACCCAGGAGGAGATGGTCAGAAGACTTTTTAAACCCTTGAAAACGTTACAGGCAAACAATTGCCTAATGAAGGAGTGACCAGCTTCTTCATCAGGGTACTGGCCATCTCAAATTCTGTAAGGATATTAAATACAGAAGAAGGCGCCGATCTAAGATGGCTGGCCTTTCAACAATTTAAAATAGGATTAAAAGATAACTGAAGGGGAGTGACCTTTAAGAAGGGAGCCAGGGAATTTGAAGGGTGTTTCAATCTCGCCCTAGAACAGGAAACGAGAATAAGGGAAATGACCCAAACCTCTCTTTGAGAGCTGCATTAGACAATGAGTCCAGCAGTACACCTAACCCCCATCCTTGTAGACCATGAACAGCAAATCACTTATAGGGAAAAGGTACCCGCCTTGCTCTATTTGAAAGGAAGGGAATCTATAGTGGAAAAGGGTCATAGAATGCAGACTGTTTCCTTGGCACAAGTAGGAAAACGACTACCATTGTCCCTAGTGGAAGGTTATATAGAAGGGGTTCCCTGCAAGTTTCTCCTTGACACAGGAGCCCATATATCTGTCATACCCATGCAACTAGTGAAAGCATTCCGGAACACTACTCCTGATGCCTTTACAAGTTTGTGCAATCCTACAAGGATCATGGGGATAGCAAGAGTCGAACTCTCATCTGTACTGAAGGCAAAGGTGGCGATCCATATACCATGCTTCCGGTAAACACCACACATGATATGTTTGTTCTTCCCGAATTAGCAGACACTGGTGACCAGGTCATACTGGGCCTTGAATTTTTGGAAAAAAACAAATTCGCGTGTGACTTTGGCAGCAGGACTCTGTCATTATGTGGAATGAGATACAAACTCGACTGCAGAGAAAGGGGTACCAGTGAACGGAACGAAGCCATGGAAGTTGGAATAAGAGATTGTGAGGAAAATACCAACCAGTGGAGGAGGAAACTGATCCAAGAGGCCACTAAACAAGTTAGGTCGGGCACAGAAAAGAGACAAATTGAGGAGTTTTTTGAGACCCTGTTTCACCGCTTCCCTCGTGTGTTTACTGAAAAGATCAGTTCACTCTCCTGCACCAGTAAGGTGCAGCACTCAGTTCAGGTCACATCTGACGTGCCTATACATGTAAAACAATACCAGACGCCTCTGAAGCACACGGATGAGCTCAAGAAATTGCTATCAGAATATGAAAGGGCAGGCATTATTGAGAGATCAAATTCAAGATGGAATAGTCCATTCATTCTGTAGAAAAGCCAAGTGGTGGCTCAAGATTTGTCCTAGATTTGAGAGAAATAAATAAAGTCACTAAGCCTATGGACTTCCCCATGTGCAGGATAGAGGCCCTACTGATAGGCCTGGGAGGAGCCAAAATTTTTTCTAAACTAGATCTAAACTCTGGGTACTTCCAAATCCCCTTGAGGAAGGAGGACAGAAAGTACTTTGCCTTTACCACAAGGTGGCAAAAGTACCAGATGTGCGACTCCCTCAGGGAGCCAGAAACTCTGCAATGAGTTTCCAGTGCTTGATGAATTCGGTCCTATCTGATTTGTTGGGGGAAGGGGTAATCTGCTTCCAGGACGATCTTCTGGTATACTCATCCTGCATAGGGGAGCACTGTAGGCTGGTGTCAAAGATCATAGATAGATTAGACAAGGCCCAATTCTCCCTAAAATATTCAAAATGCCAGTTTTTCCTTAGGGAAGTGGAATATTTCGGCCATGTAGTGAGTAAGAATGGGGTAAATCCCACTGAGGCCAATGTAACTGCCATATTGAACGCTAAGGTTTCCACCACCATCAGGCAGGTTAGGAGATATCTGGGTATGGTAAATTTCTATCGGAAATTCATACCTGAGTGCTCGAGTCTAATGCAACCAATTATTAAACTTACAAAGAAGGGAGGGAAGTTTGAGTGTGTGTTGGGGGGGGGAAAGCAATGGGTATACCGCCTCCTAAATTTAGCCCTAACTCAATCACCAGTATTAACCTATCCCAAGTTAGGTCAGGTGTTCTATCTTTTGTCAGATGCCTCTAAGGACACTATTGCCTCGGTCGTTGAGCAGGAGGAGGGAGAGGGATTTAGGCCCATAGCCTTCATCAGCCGCAAGCTATCCTCTTCTGAGATTGACTATTCGGTGATTGAGAAGGAGGCGCTTGCTATCATTTTCTCCCTGAGGAAACTCAAACACAGGTTACTGGGCCAACAAATCATCTTGCACTCTGACCACAAACCTCTGTCCTTCATATCATCAATGAAGGACAGGAATCAGAGGATCATCCGGCGGGCGTTAGAAATTAAAGCGTTTGACCTAGAAGTAAAATATATCCCAGGTCCACCACCGTAGTAGCAGACTACTTATCAAGGTCTCTAGACTCCACTTGCAGAGAGGGTGCTAGTCAGGAAGAAGAGTCCTTCCCATTAAGTATGATAAAGGAAGTGAGCAAGAAGCGAAGTACGTCCCTTGAAAACCAGATCTGGGACAAGCTCCGCATCGTAGAGGAGCAGAAGAGAGACCCTATATGGGGAAAGTTATATGAGAAGATCCTTAGAGGGGAGGAGTCACTAGATACCAGGTCTTTTCATCACACCCTGCACCTCGATCAAGATGGGCTCTTACTTTCCAGGCAGGATCTTACAGGAAGGTGGAGGGACAAGATTGTGGTACCAGAACTCATGATCCCCTGGGTCCTCTACACCTTCCATGACTCCGGCTTGGTAGGCCATCAAGGAGTGCAGAGAACATGGAACCGTATCAGGAGCAGATACATCTGGAAAGGAATGAGGGGTGACATTGAAGCATATGTGTCTTCCTGTCACCTGTGCCAAAAGAAGTCAGGTGTTCTGGGTAAAGCCCCACTTCAATCGACACCGACACCTTGTCGCCCATTCCAAGCTGTAGCCATGGACATTGTGGGATCCCTCCCAGTCACCAAGAAAGGAAATAAATTCATATTGGTGATTGTGGATGTGTTTTCCCGATATCCAGATGCTGTAGCCATCAAAGACCAGACAGCTCAGACAGTGGCCAATAAATTTTTTAAACTAATAATCTCCCGGTATGGAACTCCCCAAACAATCCTCTCTGATCAGGGCTCTAACTTCAAGGCAGAAGTAATGTTGCAGCTGTGTAAGCTGTTAAAGATAAAGAAACTGTTCACCACACCGTACCATCCTCAGGGAAATGGGATGTGTGAGTGCCTGAACAGAACCTTGAAACTTACTTTATCCAAACTGGTCGATGAACATATATCAAATTGGGATACTTTCCTAGATCACACCCTATTTGCATGCAGAATCGCCCTGCATACTGCCATAAAAGAAGCTCCTGCTGTATCCTTTATGGATTTGAGCCAGCTTTTCCCTGTGACGTCAGGAATACCCACGTGGACTCTGGATTTCCTGATATTGACATCTACCTGAAGGATCTGGTGAATAACAACAGGATAGCTTATGACATAGTAGCCAGGTCAAGCAAGGCATGTTCCAAAAGAGCCAGAGATTATGCCAATAAAATAAGGAGTTACAAGGATCTAAACCCAGGCAACCTAGTCCTAATGGAACATGGCTCTGTAAATAAGAAAGGAGGTAAATTTGGAAGGAGTGCCATTGGGCCATTCGTGATCCAAGAGAAATTATCCCCGGTGACATTTAAGATCAAGGAAACCTCCGACAGAGCAAGAACCTGGATAGTGCACTCTGACAGACTCAAGTTATATAAGACTCGATCAGAGAGACGGGTCTGTCAAGGAGACTCCATAGAGAGTGTTTATGGAAAGAAGGGAGGATTCCTCCAGAAGGGTCAAGAATCAAATGAGAAATCCAAAGCAAGAGGGAGAGGTAAGAATGATCTAGAAGAGGGTGAGAAAGGTCTAGTTGAAGGTGACCACCCCAATGGGTACTACAGACATAAAGAATACCTGAACGAGAGAACCTCATCCAAAATTAGAGAAGAACATTGTAACAATGAGAGTGAAGGTGAAGTATCAAGACAAAGTAAATACAACCTCAGACCCCAGCATAACGGTAAAGTGGAACACAGATCTAGAGTATACCCCTTGAGTGAGCAAGATTTTGAAAAAAGGAACCCGAAAAATGGGAACCCACTCATGAGCAAGCCTTGGCCAACTATACGAAGGTTAGAGGAGGATGAAGACAGAAGAGATAAAGGGAAAATGGCAAGAAAACTAAGTCTCCATTGTGATAAAGAAATTGGCAGAACTAGATGCCTCCAATTCACAAGACAATTTTTTGACAAACTGAACACCTCTAAAAGGTTGAAAGGGGATGGAGTGAGTGAAATCATATTAGTACTAAGTAAGAATGCATATTAGTAGACTAAGTAAGAATGCATATTATTAGACTAAGTAAGAATGCATATTATTAGACTAAGTAAGAATGCATATTATTAGACTAAGTAAGAATGCAAACTATCACAGGGGCACACGTTATTTCAAGAGTAAGAGAGACCCACAACATGAAGATATGAGATGCCATTAAAAGAGAGACCGGCCCTTTTTTAAAACAGTAAGGAGGAACACTTGAGAGGAAGAAAATTTTTGGAAAAAATTTTATTGGAAGGGGAGGCCTATGTTAGATTGTGATAGGGTGGAATTTTATGAACTCCTATCTTATCACAATCTAACATGCATTTCCAAACAAAAAAAAGGGAAATAAATACAGTAAATTGCCTCTAAGTGTAAAATAAGTAATATGTATATGTAAATGAAGTGTGTTCTGTTATGAAAAGGTTAAATAAGTATATATTTTGTGCCATTCGCGAATGAAGTTAAATTAATATTGAAAATGTAAAACATTACCAGAACTTTATAAATTAACATGTATAAAAGAATTATGGAATGTAAGCAGAAATTCAAGTTGGGGGGAGTCAAGTCCAAAGGTTACGGAGACGTACGCGAGGGAGCGGCTCACCCCAAGCAAACAATGTGACGTCAGCGTACGTGCGATAGCGGGGGAGAGATATGGACGCTATGACGTAGTAGCACGTGTGAGTTGGCTGGACATCGAAAAGGGCGAAAATCGCCGAGAAGGAAAGAGGGAAATATAAGGGTCATGCGACCCTGAAACAAGGCTTTTTGTTCCTGAATCTCCTGTGTGTTCCCCTCTCGTGGTGGCGAAGGGTGCCATTTCCCCCCCGTACCTTAGAGATTCCGATTAAGGCAGTCGAGGTTCTCGGCGGCTGTATTCCCCGCGAAAAGAAGCAAGTCCGGCTGTTCATGGAAGGCGAGTTTCCTGTGAACCTATGATGCCATAAAGAACCATAAAGGAAGATAAGTAGACTTTGTTTGTGTTTCACAGAATATGAATGAAAGATATGTGCCATGTTAATATGTTATGGAATAGGAACATTAATGATATAGGATAAGATTGTATTGCTATCAGTTTAGAGGGATATTGAATTTAATCTTAATATCTGTCGTTGTGTTTAACTTCGCCTTTATATTGAATGAAGTTTAGGATATTTTAGAGTAAAGAATTGGCATAATATAAAGAGATTGTGAAAGATATGAATGTTATCTTGTGTAGTCTGACAGAACTACAGAGTTTTAGATTGATTGTGATAATAGTACATGACTAATGCATTAGTGAAGGTTAATATAATTCTTACTTTAGGAAGCTACTGTATAATATTTTATAAGTGTAATAGTAGTGTTTGATTATTATATACCTTGTCTGGAACTCCCTTAAGATGGGATTTTAATTTATGTTATTATGTGTATCAACTTTTGAGTATAATAAACCTTGCTTTTGATTCTAACAAAGACTTTCTGTGATTTCTGGTATCCGATGCAGCGCTTATAAAATATTAATGCGAACCTAAGCGAGATATTAAAAGGGTATATTTTGGCCACCTGCAGAGCTGATAGGTATCATTAAGTACTGTCCTGAGATTACCTCTTGGTTGTTAATATTGATAATCTAATAGCGCTAAGTGGTGCAGTGAAACAAATAAATTTCTTGGCATTTTACGAGGGGTAAATCTCGGATACTCTGGTACTGCCTCGATCTCGAGGAAATTCCATTGTCCCTCAGGGGTAACACATGTTACCCGATAGAGTGTATTATGGAGCTATAACACAAAGGTTGAAAATAGTTATAATACGGAAGAAAGCGACACAACACCCCTCAACAAAACCTACGGCCCACAGTTTGGGAAGCGCTGCTCTAGACCATTGAACATTTCCAAGTCAATTGGTTATCCTCTTTAAATAATCACTATGTTAGAACAAAAAATGCCTATCGACAAAGACTTGATCTGACTGCAGCCACAAGTTTCAATTCTAGAAGCTTACATGTGTTATCAATTTATGCATTTCTTCAATGATTTATGTTCTCTAGACACACGCGCGAGCGAGATAGATAATTTTGTGTGTGTGTGTGTGTGATTGATCTGACTGCAGCCACACGTTTCAATTCTAGAAGCTTACATGTGTTATCAATTTATGCATTTCTTCAATGATTTATGTTCTCTAGATTTCCACACACGCGCGAGCGAGATAGATAATTTTGTGTGTGTGTGTGTGAGAGAGAGAGAGAGAGAGAAATTATTTTGGTATATAAACCATGTATTTTGGACTAACCAAAGTGAACGTCAGTAAATCGCTGCATATTTAGCAATGCATTAACCTTTAACACATTTATTCTAATTTAGCAATAAATTGTCCTGAGTTTATCTGATATATAAATATTCATATCCCTTACACATTGAAAGTTATATCTCTCCAAAAAAAAAAAAAAAAAAACGGAAGAAAGAAAGAAAGAAAAAGTACCACACATATATCATGCTAAGAGTTAACTGCATCAGAAGTTAATCCAATAAAAACTACACTTCTCTTTTGATAAATACACTTCACTTCATGCTTTATAATTCATTTTTCAATGAATTGTTCATAAAAGCCTGTTGTACATTTGGAGCCGTGGATGTCATAGTAGATGAGTGTCATGAAAGGTTATTTTTGTCATACAAATATCAGCAAACGTAAATATTTTGTCATGCTGCGTAGAGTTAAAATTTTCCATATAAAGTGTTTGATGTGCAAATTTTAGAAGTGTATTTCTATAAATTTATAGAAAACTTCCACGAAACAACAATAGACAATTTCGATTCATTCAATAACATATTGATTTATTGAGGGAGCGAGAGAGAGAGAGAGAGAGAGCAAATTTAAAATAGCTTTAAATGATTAAAGACTATCAGAGTGAGATCCATTACCTGGAAATTGGCCTTAATCCTTCCTGGATTAGTACTTTTAGGAATAGCAATTATCCCCCTCTGGATGAACCATCTTAGAATAATCTAGAATTAAAAACATGCATAACTGGTGATGTTTCATTTCTTAGTAGTATAATAATTTACCAAATCTTTATCTTTTCTTTTTAATTTCATGTTCGACACAATATTATGTTCTACAAATCTTAGTCCTCATACGTATTTAGTGAAAAAACAACAAAAAATAATAATTGGGATAGTACATCACTTTCTAAAGATATAAAAATATCCGAACAATAATTTTCATTAACATGAAAATTACTGTTCGGTTATTCATGTTTCATATTTGTTTCATGAAATATTCAGTTGGAAATATTATACTTTGGTGAGATATTAAACTATGCTGTACACTATCTAGAATATACCAAAAATTAAAATCGTATTCCAATGGTCTGCTTCTCTGCGAAATGGGATGGGAGATACTCGACTTATACAGTATATTTAAGAATATCTTCAAAACCTTTTAGCATTCCCTAAGACCTAATGATTTTCTGCGTAAATAACATGGACTCCTTGAGTTCGGTGTGTTCTTTAAGCAGATAAAATTGTTGCGATTAGACACTAGGTCCAGCTAAGTATATAAAATGAAAGTTGAGCATTTTAAATCAAAGTTTTCTGTTTTCTTTTAAATGTTTATCATTTCAAACAGTTCATTAAACGAGTTCCAATTGTGTTTTTTTTTTAAATTTAAAAGAACGATTGAAATTATTCACTTTCATATAATTTGAAAAACTTACTTGTGCTGGAGATTTTTTGTATTTCTTACACATAGGTTGTAAAGCTGGTTCTTCCAAAGGATTACTTTTGTTTCTGAAAAACAATAAATTCTTCATGTTTACTCGAATATTTCTAGAAATTAAAGAAATTATATCCGGATTCACATCGACATTTTTCAGAAATGGTTGAAATGAATCTTTAGTGATTTCCTAGGAAGTTAAAAGTAATCAGAATAAATATTTAGACAATTTTTCAAAACAGAAGATTAACGTGTAGCTTTTGTTAAGTCAATAAGGACATTTTAATAAACAATCGCACCTAATCATGTTTATTTAATATCGTCCATTACTTTTCTTCAAAATATATATTAGGCGAAAAAAAAAAGAAAAACATTTCTATTACTGGTGGATCACTTAGTGGTTGAACATTAACAAAATGTTGAAATTATTTTTTTTTTTTAATTTCAAAATATATATTTATTTTCTTTCATTAAGTATAGTTAAATAATTACAACGAATGCCTACGTGGCCTCATGATAATAATGACGTACACCATGCTAGGTATGAAGAAAATCGAACCTACAAGGGTAACGTATCCCTTTTAGAAATGATTCTATTTCTTGCTGGAACTTTTCCAATCCTCAATTTTCAGTTCATCATTACGGCAATCACGTGTCTTACTCCTGGAAGAAACTGGAAATTATAATCCTGTTACTAACATAACGAATCCAGACAACAGATACCAGGTAGATAAGGGATCGCGTGCCCCTTCCTAACTCTTTCAGAGGTTACAATAGACTACCTGGCGATTTCCAAAGAAACCTAAAAGAGTACTGCATTTTTTCTCCCCTTTGTAAATGGAAACTGCTCCAAAAACAACTCGATTTGGTAATTGCAATATTTCCATTAGACCTTTGAGCAATGTAAGTATTTTCACTGTAACTCTTCCAAAACTATGGAATGAAATTTTTACTGGATCTTTTTAATAAATGTCAAAAATGTTTACCTGTTTGCAGTAATCAAGACCTGTTTTCTACGAAGCCAGAATAGTAAAAGTGTGGACGTAAAACTTGTGTGGACGTAAAAGTGTGGACGTAACTATTTTAAAAAATCACTCACCAGAATAAAATAATTTAGTTACCGATTTAAAACATTTTACAAAGTTATTTTTAATGGCATACTACACTACTCCCATGTACACAATGAATACCAGGGTTGCCCAAACTGTGTTCCGCGGAAGGTGAATAAGTGTTCTGCGGGAAGTTCCTGGAATTTGTCATTTTAGTTTTCTAAGCATTTTTTATGAATAAATATTTTATAGTGGAAATATTCTGAGGAGAATAATATTCGAGAATATGTCGAAAAGCTCAGACCCAGAACGCCTAATAACATTTATGTATCGTTAATTTTCTCACATCGAAACCTTTCAACATTTGGGAAAGAGAATACCGCTGTTTATGATCTGATCATAAAAATTGCCTGCAAGCGGATTATAACAATCGGCGGCGTATAATATTTTTCGTACAAGCGAAGTTTTTAAGCAGCAATGCACAGGCCGACCCTGATGATTAGAGAAGCAGTAAAATTTGCAGAAGAGGCAATAAAGCCATACCGTCGGTCTTATGAAAAAAAAAAAGAACCAAAATGCCCGCCAAACTACGTTAGCTCAATTCTTTGTTAAGAAGGAATAATAATATTTATATTCTAAATATGTTTTATAGTCTTTCAGCTTCATGATTTTACTTTAACTAGGCCCTGAGACATACCTTAATTCTTTTATAAAAAAATTAAGGTTCAAAAAAGAAATTTGAGGAACGAATTATATTTTTTCCCATAGGTTATTATATTCGATTAATGCGCCTGTTTTAAAGAACGCATTAGGCGCACTAATCGAGGGATTGCTGTATATATATGTATTTTGTCATACTCACACAAGCACACGTACACCTATACATGTGGATATTTATATAAATAATATCATTATGAACATTTATATATAAAATTTATTAATCAAAACCAATACATTTGTATACATATATGATTACTCCTAATATCTGTATAGCAAGAAAATTATTATATCTTAAATACAAAAAATATGAAAAATTAATCTTTCGGGCTTTTGCTTTGGCAAAGTTTTGAATTTATTCATCTATATTGATTGTATATGCAATTTCATGTTCTATAGATATTATTGCTAGACCACTGAGTCGTTCCTGAGCCATCGTAGAGCGAGTGTAAGTTTTTGTAAGTTTTAATTTCGAGAAACTCCTTTCTGAACTTGCTACCGATACTGGCAATGTCGAAAAAAATCTCAGAGCAATAAACACATTTGCAACACTATTTTCGAAATTATTTTTACATATATATGACGGGACATCTAATGAGGAAGTATTTTCTGGAATTCGCCTTGCTATTATTTGTGATTCACTACATAAATCTGTTCCGTCAATATCTCTAGAATTATCATGTGTTAAATAATTTTCCAATATCAAACATTTTTTAATCAGTTCTGCTGAAGTAATTTTTTGAATTTCATATATATTTAAAAGAAAACCAAACTTTTCGTTAATTGTAGACATGTCTAGAATTTTTCATCAACATATGTAATTGCAGTATCAATAATTGAAAATTAAAAATCTACCTTACATTTTTGTTTAAAATCTTTTATGAATTCATCCTCTGCTTCGTACACAAATTGGTCTGTTTTGTTTTCTAAGTCTAACTGTTTCTTGACCTCAGCGATTTTTTCCAGATCTGTTAACATCTTTTCAAATTCATCCTCATTTCGGATTTTCATTAAGAAATTATTTGTATCATTAATACAATTTATGGCACCATTTATATCAAGGCTTGCATTCTGAAGTTGTTTACTTGTAAAGTTTATTTCAAAAAGTATATTATACCACATTACTAAGGATGCGATACATTTGAACTTCCTTAAAGTTTTAAGAAGATTACTTGCGTCTAATTTCATGGTATTTCCACTTAATCAACAAACTATCATCTTGAGATATTTCTTTCAGTGCTTCGCAAACATCGGACAAATTATATCTTAGGGAACTTTAATGAGTCAATTCGACTCTCCCATCGTGTATCACAGACTGGTTTGAGTACAAAATTACTTATGTGTCTTTTGAGGTATTCCCATCGACGAGTCGAACCGGAAAACAATACATATAGACGATGTACAGAGTCAAAAAATGCTGTGGCATCTAAAGTATTAGCAGTGCAATTCCCTACTAAATTTAATGCATCTGAACTACAGGGTACATACATTGCTCTCGAGTTAATATTTGAAATTCATCGCTGCACACCTTTTACATCACCTTTCATATTACTGGCGTTATCGTATCCTTGACCTCGTAAATCTTGTATTGGTAATGAAAATTTGTCTAGAGTTCCTAGTATTTCATTTGATAAAAATTCTCCAGTGGTATTTTATTATTTCTATAAATCCCCAAAAGTGTTCTTTTATGGAAACCGTACTATTACTAGTGTCTACGAATCGAAGTACTATGTTCATTTGTTCCGTGTGACCAATGTCGGACGTACAGTGAATAATTATGGAAAAATATTTTGCAGCAACAACAGATTCTAAAATTTTCTTTTTTATCGCATTGGCGAAGATGTTTATTATTTCATTTTGAATATCTTTTCCAAGATAATGCACATATGTATGTTTATCTTTTATTCTTCGAAGATGTTCATTCATTATTGGATCAAACTTGGCTAGAAATTCGACAAATTTCAATCAAATGTCCGTTTCCATCGAAACCAATGTCTCATTTGTTCCTCGAAATGACAAATTTTGAATAGCTAACGTCTGAACTAAAGCAAAGAGTCGTTCTAATACTTGCACCCAATGTTTCTCCTCTTTTCTAATAACTAGCAAGTTCTTTTCATCAATGGTTTTCTTTTCTTTTATTCGAATTTCTAATTCTTTCAATTGATGGTAATTTTCAACGTGTCTTTGACTTTTTTCATGCGCAGCTAAAATAGAAGAAGCATTTTTCCAGTCCCTCAATCCAGAATCAGCAAGGTTAATCCGCCAATTATCAAATAATAAACAGCAGAAGCAAAATGCAGAATCCGTGGATTTTACATTTTGCACAATAACCACAAACGCTGCATTGTCTCGCCGTTAAATAGTCTTCGAGTATAATGAGTCATTGAAAATCATCTATTATTGTTATCTTTCGGAAAATCAAAATGAATCTGTTCAGGTCCATGTTCAACTAATAGTTGACGTAATTGATTGATATTGGAAAATTTCACAGGACACCAAGTTGCTGGATCATTATAATTTAAATTTGTAAAATCAAATCCTTTTATGATTGGATCTGTAGAACAACCAGCTTCAGAATCAACAATACTCATGATCTACAGATTTCACCTTCGATGTTTTAATCCAATTTTTGGTATATGCAGAATTCTCCTCCAATTCATTAATCGAAACTATAGACGAATTATCCAACGAATAATCTTGAAGATTGTCTCGCCGTTAAATAGTCTTCGAGTATAATGAGTCATTGAAAATCATCTATTATTGTTATCTTTCGGAAATATGAATTAAAACCTTAATAGCGTAAAATGAAAAGCAGACTCGTGATTCCGACGTTAGAATGTTGTTCGTATTCAATTTTCAAGTCACTACAAAACAATCATTAAATATTGTAAAATGATATTATTATCACTGACAGTAGTGTTCTTGTATGCGATTACGATCTCATCGGCAAAGATATTTTAAAAATGCACCTTCTTGTTTTTTCAAACTTTCTCCTTTTCCGCTTTACGTTTGCGATATTGAAAACCGGATTTTTTTATCCATTTTCAAAATCCAGTAACAGAAATATTTATAAATAAAAATAAACATAATTATAAAAAAATGGACTTTAAACTATTTAGTAATTCACAAATAAATTTTTATACATTTACTTAATGAAGCATTTATCAATTATATCTACCTTAAGTTATATAGTTATAACTTATCTATCATACATTTATAATCTAATAATTCAACAATATCGTTTTCTATGAACATAATTGACAAATTTCTCAAATGCATCTGACTTAACGAATTGTGTAAATATTTTTAAAGCGTTTAAGTACAGAAAATGGGTGTTCACCGCTAGCATTACAAACAGGCAGTGTCCAGGGCTGCATTTATACTTTTGGAGACCCAAGGCGCAACATCATTATGAGGCCTCAAAAATAAGCACTTGTTTTAGTTTATTGAAAATAAAAGTCAACATTTCCATGATAACTAATTTTAATAACACAATACAACACTGGTATACATATATTTGCATTTTAAAAAAAGTATAAAAATAAATCAGTTCAAATTTAAATTTAAAAAAATCAATAACTAAAAGTGTTTTTTTTTTCCTGGCTTTGGTTTTAGCAAATATATCTATAATGTCATCATAATTAATCGAGTCCGTTATATTTGATTCAATGCATAATAACGACAGGTCATTTGTTTTATTTTGGTGCAAGTTTCCTCTTAAATAATTGTATAAGGATAAAAGTTTCTTTTTTTAAAGAAAAGAAAAGAATTTAAATGCAATCAAATTAAGCTTGCTAATCAAGGTAAAAATGGGAACTTCATCAACTGTAAAGTTCAGATATTCTCACTAAAAATAAAAATTTTGAATTTTCGGTAATAAAAATTGTAGCAAAAATCATTATATTTATGGAATTACAACATGGATCTAAATATAAATATAAAACGTTTCAGTTTGCAGTAACATGTACAGTACGCCATGACTGTCAAACTACACTTCTTATCCATGTTCTTTCAGCATGTGGACAAAATATTATCCAGGTTTGCTGGACGTGCATATACGTCCAGCAAAGAAATGGTACGCTTACATACATGAATTTTATGGAATACTGGAGTTCCTGTTAGTTTTACATAGTTTTATATGTAGCAAAATCTGGCTCCCCAAAGTCTTGACGCCCATAGGCGATTGCCTAGGTTTGACTAATGATAAAACCGGCCCTGGCCATGATAATTAAATCTTTCTCCTGTCTAACAATGCAAATTTGCACTTACTTAAGGTATGAGATAATACTACGTTAAGTTATGAATTAAAACCTTAATAGCGTAAAATGAAAAGCAGACTCGTGATTCCGACGTTAGAATGTTGTTCGTATTCAATTTTCAAGTCACTACAAAACAATCATTAAATATTGTAAAATGATATTATTATCATTGACAGTAGTGCAAGAAATGACTAATATCTACTAGACATACTTGATAATTGAGCTTCCTGGAGAACCAAAAGGAGAATATGCAGTGAACGTTATTCCAAGATTCTTGCAAAAATCGAACAGTTTGCCTTGTTGGAAATATATGTGGCATTCCACCTAAAAAAAGAAAAATGAAGATAAATTAGAATTTTCTCCCTGATAATACTGCGTTATTCTCTGTAAATATGCTCTTATTTCAATAAGTTTGTAATTCCCCTAAATCCTAAATCTATGTTTGTCCCGTGCATTTGTTTGCTCCGTACATCGTGTAGTTGTTCATTGGCAGTGAAATAATACTCACGCTATCAATACGATTTAGAGTGCTGCGTAAAACGTTATTTATGTGCTAAATTTACTATAATGGTACTACTGTAATCATCGATATTATTAACCAAGGAAATCAACAAAAATTGTATTTGTTCATTAAAATTAATCATTACTATCATTTCTTAAATTATTAAAAATGAGTGGGTGTAAAGATGATAAAACAAAATTGATACGAAAAAAACATTTCGCACGACATTAAAATGCAGGTGCTGAGGCCATTAGAAAAAGGTGAACGTAAAGTTGACATTGCAGCCACTTTAAATTTATCTACTTCTACTATACCAACGATTTTAAAAAAACAAGGACAAAATTACGTGTTCAGCAACCACAACGCCTTTTGCTACAAAGGTAACCCGATCCAGGAGCGATGTTTTAGAGGAAATGGAGAAACGTCTTTCTATTTGGATTGCTGATGAAACTGGACGCAATATTCCATTAAGTCAGGCAATAATAATGGAGAAGGCCAGAAGTATTTTAATCATATTCAGAAACAAAGAGAAACTACGAGCGAAATCTTTGCAGCTAGCAGAGGTTGGTTCGATAGATTTGAAAAAAAAGAAGCAACCTCCACAACATTCGAATCACCGGAGAAGAGGCGAGTACTGAAGCTGCTTCAGCCTTTCCATCAACATGAAGAGCCATAATTGAAAGAGGCAATTATCCTCCCGAACTAGTTTTTAATGCTGATGAAAGTAGACTTTTCGTGAAGAGAATGCCAAACGCAAAAAATATCGCCCGAACAAAAGGGAGCACTAGGATTTAAAGCTGCAAAAGACCGTTTAACCATTCCTCTGGGCAGTAACACCAACGGTGTTTTCAAATTAAAACCGTTGCTCAACACCGACGACGACCAAGAACAGATAGAACAAGGGATTCATGCAGAACCTGAAAATAGTTTTTCTGAAAACGAAGTTTTCAGAATCTGTAAAAGTTTAGTGACGATAACCGAAATCGTTGATTAATTTGTAGCGAATGATCCAGATTTTGAAAGAAGTAGAAAAGCAAGGTGATGCGATCGCTTGCTAATGAGAGAAAAAGCAGATGACAAATGGCACTGGACGACTTCATCATTAACAAATCAAGAATTTCATAACAGCCAGAACCTTCGACAGCACAAAATTAAACTTCGTATTTCTGTGTACGTATGTATAAGTGCTATGTATATTTTGCAAGATAATATAAGAATAACTTAAAATTAAAGTAAAACTTGTTTAATCTTGGTAGCTTGTTCCCCGATCCCTATTTACTATGTGTTAAAATGATCCCGTTTAAAGCTGTTTCGTATGGCGCTTTTTCTTCTAGGAATCATCGGGGTATTACCGTGTATATATATATATATATATATATATATATATATATATATATATATATATATATATATATATATATATATATATATATATATATTCATTTTTAATATTAACTGACGTAAAACCCGAGAATTATAACAAAATGAGATTTATTTGAAAACGCAACATGTTTCGTCGAGATTGACTTCATCAGGCGTTAAGAACATAGAAAGATATTAAAAGACACTGAAAATAACATTGAGACACTCTAAAGCTATACAATTATAAAGTTATAATATTCGACTGTGAATTACAGTTATTATGAAGTTGTATAGTCCGTGTTAAAGTTCTATTGTTATACACTTGTGCGTGTGTGTGGAACCACGCGATCTCCAGTATCTGATAGTAGAGCTGAAAGAGTCAACAAATTATAGCTGAGATTTTTGTTCATATGAAGCGGGTCCAAGATGATTTCTTTTGACTCCACAATGCGGCGTTCCACCTCATCATGGCAAATGTGTAGGTTTGAAGTTGATGTCCAATTTATCTCATGTTGGCGGCTTTCGTTGTTCGTGTTTATTGAAAACAGGACATGGCCCGACAGAGCTCTGGTTCTCTTATAAGCATTATCTCTCTGGTGCTCCTCGAGACGCAGTTGGATAGATTTCTCCGTTTGCCCATAGTAAGGCTTTCCGCACTCACATGTGACCTTGTATACACCTGGGAATTGTAGAAGGTTGTGAGATTGTTTATAGTTGTTGAAACGTGATCTTATTTTTGGCAGAGTCGAGAAGCACGTTTGTATGTTAAACTTCTTTAGGATTATACTCAGCTTTTTGGATAGTGTGCTGATATATGGCAAGACGATATGACCTTTGGAGTCGTCCTGTGTCTCTACGTTGCTACGTTGACGGTGGGATGATTGGTTGTTAATACTTTTTAAAGAGTAGCCATTGTTTTTAAAGGTCCATTTAAGATGTTGTAGTTCTTTTTTTAGTTCTTCTTCATCTGACAGTACAGATCTTGCACGATTCGCAACAGTTGATATAATACCCAACTTTTGCGCTGGATGGTGATGTGAGGACGCATGCAGATATCTGTCCTCCGTGTGTGTTGGCTTTCTAAATATAGAGACTTTTATTGATTCAGGCGTCTTGGTGAGTTTAACATCTAAGATATATATATATATATATATATATATATATGAAATCGTGTAATGCTGCCTTAAAAGTTCAACAATTTATAAAATGTTATGCAAATTTTCGAATAATAAAAATTCTGTTTCTTCCTTTAATCTTGATTATGCTTTTGATCACGCCTAGTACCTTTAAATTACTTTTAAAGGCTCCTATCCTAATTTACGCTCACGCGATTTACCGTGTAGGCATTCGCAACAGAAATCCTACAAAATAAGTTGGTCAATGCTTATTCCTGAAGGTGACCTATGTTTTAGAAGCGTGTGTTCACGGGACCGGTTTGTCTGTTCTGGGACACGAAAAACCCGAGTCTACAGGTGAACAAAAAACCCCCTACATTCGTATGAAACAGGCTAACTTAACTTTTGTCCCGAAGTTCAATTACCCGAGTTCAATTACCATCAGTGACGGGACGGTATTTGAAATCGGATCTTTCCGACCAAAGGGCTTCGTCTATACTGACTGAGCGAGACTATTTTAAAAGGAAAAAAAATAAACTACAGTTTCTCACTAAGCTCACAAGTCGATGTTTGTCTTCCTGAGGAAAATTAACTATACATAAAAATATAACGGAAAAACTCACGTAGAAAAATTATTTAATGGTATAATTTTCGCCCGTGTGTCAGAGGCATCTTCAGTACAATTAGGCACGAAAATTAAACATTAACTGACAATTCCAAAAAGCGCCACCTAAGTAGCTGGTGTAAGATAACTAAAAAGGTCAATAACTTTCCTAAAAAAAAAAAAAAAAAAATACAATAAAAAGTTAGGAAAGATTAGCTGATTTGTAAAGTACTATCTCCCATAAAGGGATGACATTTTTGCTGTATGGAATGGCTCTTCTGATGAACTTCAACAATTTCTCAATAAGTTAAACGCATTTCATCCTAGGATCAAGTTTACCCTAGAAGTAGAATCAAATAAGCAGTTAGCCTTTTTAGATCTTCTAATTCTTCGCCAACCAGATGGTAACCTACATTTCTCAGTTTATAGAAAGAAGACTCATACAGGCCATTATATCCATGCGGAATCTCATCACCATCCCAGTCAAAAGGCAGGAACTATTAAAACACTGGTTCATCGTGCCCACTCCTTTTGTTCTACAGACGATCTTTTACAGAAAGAAATACGATATATAACTTCTTCCTTTCTATCTAATGGCTATAAGAATTGCTTCATTAAAAGAACTTTGAGTAGATTTAATATGTCTCCCTCTTCAAACACAGAGGAAATAACGCGCATTACCATCCCTTATATACAAGGCATCAGTGAACGTATAGCAAAAATTTTAAAACCACTGAATATTTTTGTTGCCTTTCGACCGTTTAGAAAAATCTCCACCTTTCTCGCTTCTCCAAAGGACAAGCTTCCACATCTCAATCATCCAGGTGTCTACCAGATTCCGTGCTCTTGTGGATTATGTTATTTCGGACAAACGGGAAGATCTGCCTCCATTCGGCTAGAAGAACACCAATCTTATATTGAATACTTTAAACCTGAAAAGTCTGGACTTGCAGAACATGCCATCTTCACTAGACACAGAGTTCATTGGAAAAAGACAAGAGTTCTTCACAAAAGTCAGTTTCTCATGGAACGCCTTTATAAAGAAGCATGTGAAACTCTACTTCATTCTCCTAACTTAAACAGATCCGACGGCTTACGTCTATCCCCTTTATGGGAGATAGTACTTTACAAATCAGCTAATCTTTCCTAACTTTTTATTGTATTATTTTTTATTATTATTATTATTATTTTTTTTTTATTTTTTATTTATTTTTTTTTTTTTAGGAAAGTTATTGACCTTTTTAGTTATCTTACACCAGCTACTTAGGTGGCGCTTTTTGGAATTGTCAGTTAATGTTTAATTTTCGTGCCTAATTGTACTGAAGATGCCTGTGACACACGGGTGAAAATTATACCATTAAATAATTTTTCTACGTGAGTTTTTTCGTTATATTTTTATGTATAGTTATGTCTACTCACGGTTTACCTCTTTTAAAACTTATTGAGGAAAATTAAGAAATTTTAGGAGGTGTTCGTAGTTTTTCAATTATTTGCACTACTTAAAATTCCAGTGAATTTTAAGTGGTGAAAAACTAAAGCGACTAATTGTATGCCATAAGGTGTCAATCACTTCTGACACTTCCGAAATTTCCGACAGCATATAGCAATCGATGTTTACATTACGAAACTGATATTATTATACGTTTATTATAGTGTTCAATTTATGTCTTTTTCAAATTTACATTTTGTTTAATTTGAAAACAAATTCAATATTTATTTACCTGTATGTTAGCTGGCTTGATTCTTGCATTATCATAAATTTTCTGAATCTGCTTATGGTTAAAATTAGAAATTCCAATTGCCTTAGCCTTTCCTGCATCTACCATGTCTTCCATACCCTGAAAATTCAATTATAATATAAATACAAAAGTAGAATGTATCCCTACCATAAAAAAACTAGTTTCTTTGTTCTAAAACCAGTGATTACGTTCTATATTTTTTGAAGGTTTATGTATATTTGTATAAAAAATATGAAATAGAAAATGATAAAAATCTTTCTGCAGTAGATACAACATTTTACTAAATTACGTCATATTATGACCGCTTTTAATATAAAGAAAAGATTTTTTTGAGTATCCTTAGCACACACAAACCTCCTGACCAGTTTATAAATTTGTTTGTGAGCTCATCACAAGTTATTTACTTCTAAAAGTAAAATAATGCATGGAGTATATTAATATAAAAAGTGCAGCCGTTTCTGAAATTTAACTCACCTTCCATACGTCCAGTAGGTCAGATTCCATATCCCATTTCAGCTGTCCAGTATTGACTATGGATATGAGTTCTCCAGTAATGACATTGGATATGAGTTCACTCTCCAGCGTATGCTATTGGGGAAAAATTATTAACGATTTCATTTCATATGTATATTTTATACCTGAATGATTTAATTATTGAAATTTGTTTTCTATTTTTTTCATCACTTTTCTGGTATGATAATTTTTGTAGGATATCGAAATCGAAACATTGCTCATCAGAATATGGGAAATTCAGACTATTAAAAATTAAAAGATAACTATCAGTAATTAAACGCTACATCACTCAAACTACGAAAAGCTTTTGTTTTAAGAAGGTCCTATTGTAATTCGTTTTGAAAGTAGCATGAAAAAGGAATGTTAATAAACGCAAGTACTGGGTTAACGAGTGAGGGAGAAAGAGAAGTAGTTTTTTTTTTTTTTTTTTAATTTAACTACTGCCAAGTAGATTATTATCAGACCAGTGCTTAAGTGTTGTCTTGTATGCTTCAATAATTCGTCAAATACAGATCGCATTTGAATGAATGCAATAAACTTTCACCCGAAAGTTGTGTTAAAATCAATTTAGCTTTTATGTTTAATAGAAACTATAGTTGTTGTTGTTGTTATTATTATTATTATTATTATTATTATTATTATTTGCTTCACTGTTAAACATTTTAAGCCGTAGAGTTTATTATTAATACACCAAAATATAAGAGAAAACCATAGTAACAGTCTTCTCATTTCTTAAATCCGTTACGAAACTTTTTTTACGAAAAAATGAATGAAAGAAAGACAGATATAGGAAAAGAAGAGAAACTAAGCTCGATGAATTTTCCAATAGTCGTTGAATATTTTGGATGGTGATGATTTCATATTGACATATAAAATCATTTCGTGTGTCTATCAAATGTACAGTTTTATCCAGGGTAGTGTTTTATATGAGCAAAAGCAACATTCTATAACATAACAGAAATATAGATAAATATAGAAGATTAATTATATAAGTAACGTGGATATTAGATCCAGCATTATTTCAAAGCCGAATGCAGAAACTATGGAATATTCGTAAAAATATGTTGACCCGATAGCTTACGGAACTTTTACGAAACTTTCACATAGTTTCTACATTCGACTTCGAAATAATGATGGATCTAATATCCACGTTGCTTATGTAATTTTGAATCGTCGAACTGAAACCTTTTGGCTCTTTATTTGTGTAAATATAATATTAATCCTTTCACGATTACGTACCTGCGCAGCGAACGGAGTGTGAACTAAATAAAGATCAACGTAATCAAGCTGTAAATTCGCTAAAGACTTCTGCAGGAAATGTTTCACCAAATGTCGACGATGTCCATTAAATGGAAGCTGTTGTGAAGAAAGAAAGAAAAAACTGCTTTCATATCAACGTCAGTTCTTTTTAGCAGGATACTATTTTCTCCTTTTTTTAAATAAGAGTACATGAAAGGAGCAATGAGATATAGAATTCAGTATTATTGCTAAAATGATGAATACGGAAATATTTGTAAATTCTTTTGTAAAAATCAGTTTAAGCAAACCAATTAAACAAGTTATTTCTCGACGTACGCACCCAAAAAATTAATTTGTATATTTATTTCCCTTTAGGCCCCATTCAGAGAAAACAATCTGCTATAATACTTACTACACTGCGGGAAAAACATTCGTTTACTCATGAAAATTGTGAAGCTATACCTTGGTCACTATGAAAAGGTCTTCACGCTTGACTTTTCCCTGCTCGAAAGCTTTCTTCAGAGCTTTTCCAATGTCGGCTTCATTCTGATACCTGTAAGCTGTATCGATGTGCCTGTAACCTGCTTCCAAAGCTGCCTCCATGGTTTCATCTATTTCTTGGGGAGTTGACTAAATTAAGGAATAAGGTTACTAAATGCCATGATAATATTAATAATGATAATCATGCAAATATAATAAAATAGATTAAAGATGTCAGAAAATATTCACAGTTGTAGTAATAGCGTGGTAATGAAGTCACGGTATATAAGATAATTAGTTAGATGCTTTTAAAAACTCTTAAGACACAGAACATTGTTTTCGATATATAAACTGCCCCTTAATCATTGGCTACTCACCAAACGTAATAAATGGCACATTTAAATCAGAATTGTGAGCTGGCTTAAAGTTACAGTCATTATGAGAAATACATTACCTGATTTAAAAATAAAAAATATGCTAACACCTGAACATCCCTACTCTCAGTCTAATATGAAAGGCATCAATATGGATTTGGTTTATCCTTCGCTGCTATAACACCGCTAAACTTCTGGGGAAGCTTTCCACTATAGTTTGGTACATTTGTGAGGTAATTCCCTTCCGGTTTCCCATACCATTAGTCCGTCACTAATGGGCTATAGAGCTTGGCTCGCAATCGGTGTTTCAATTCACCTAACAGGTGTTCGATCAGAGCTATGTGTAGGCCAGTCACGTTCTTCAACACAGATCTCATCAAACCATTCCTGCGCAAACCTCGCTTTGTGAAGGTGGGAATTATCGTGTTGATACAGGAAAGGGCCTTCGTCGAACTGTTGCCATAAAGTTGAAAGCAGAAATTGTCTGGAATGCCATTATAGGCGGAAGCGTTAAGATTCCCTGTGGAACAATGGAACCCAGCCCAAACCTCCTGAAAAACTGTACATTTGACACTCTAAATTCGAGCAGGCAGCATTTCCTAGCATCCGCCAAACCCAGACTGTGAAATGATGAAAGACTGATTTTCAACCCCAGACAACGCATTTCCACTGCACTAGATTCCAATGCTGGCGAGTTTTAAAGCAGTCCACCAGACGCGTGGCATTGCTTTTGCTCATTTTAGGCTTGAGTACGGCTGCACAGCCATGGAAATTCATTTTCTTCAACTTCTGACGAACAGTTGAGTTCCTGCATTGTTTGCAGAGGAACTTCGAAACTCAGTTGCTACGCGCTTCTGCACTCGGTATTTCCGCTGCGTGATTTTACGTTGTTTTAGAGGTGGTGATGGTGCTGGTGTTACTCCTAGCTATCATAAGACGCCACCTTTACAAGAAATCAGTTCGGAAAATTTCCGTGCTGCTGCAGCTGTCCCAATAACATCACTTTCAGTTGATTGGAACAGCTGCAGCAGTACAGAAATTTCCCGAATTGATTTGTTGCAAAGGTGGCTTCTTATTATAGCACCACGTTCAGTCACCGAGCTGTTCAGTTCGGCACATTATGCTGTTAACATTTTGCCAAGCAAAATCTTGGAAGATTGCAAGACGGTTTGCTTCCTTCTAGACCTGTATGAGCCACGCTTTTGATGTATATCGTCATATCCTTCATACGTAAGCGCTTGTAAAAATGGGAAAAAGAAATGGTTTTCGCCCTTTCGATGCATACATAAACCAGCATTTACGCTTCTGCAGGTGTATGCAGCAATTACATAGATACAGTTTGTGAATGAAGTATTTGTTTTGTAGTTTTACATTGAATATTTCCAACTGAAAAAAATCTTACGAAATAGGAAACAGACAAACAACATAGGACTCATGTGAAGCTCTCTAATCTTTTTATGATACACCAATACCGTGAGATCGTGAAATTATACTGACACTTCAAAATAAAGGTTTTCCAGAAGAAAAACTCTTTATTAATTTTAACAAATAGAATATATATTTACATTTAAAATTGAATTTATTATAAAGGCGACCTTGAGAGTAAAATAATTTATCACGCAGTTCAGGAATGAAGCATTGGATTGTATGGATGTGAGCTATGTAGATGACAATGTCATCTGTTGTTTAAACAGTGTCATTAATTTATAACGATAATCCCCAATGATTCGCTAAGACCGTATAACTGTCTAAATATTCACGATACATAGTCCATATTAACGTTGACAACAGATCACTTCTTGTTTCGAGTTAAATGTTTGTAGCAAACTAAATATTTAGACAAGCTAGAGCTGAGGAATAATATGCGTACGGACGAAACCATTTTAACACATCATATGCATTTTGCTAAATGCAACTAACATTTTTGATTACTGAAAATGTATATAATTAAATAGTTTGCCCTTTTTTATGTTTTGGTCCACGAAATAGAAGACCTGATTTCTGTTGATCTCTTTTTTTTTTATTGGTTATTATAAAGAGATTTAGGGAATGGTACAGTCTTGACGATGTGAATTAACAGGTGTATAAATGCAAAACTTTTATAGTGTAGTGAGCTGCAATTCAATGTTTTGTAATGGCAGTGGTATCATTTGGCAGCAGATGTTTATAATTCTTGTGATGAATTTTCAAGACTGCCACAATTTCAGTTGAATAAGTTTTGGTCTTGCAGTTTAGTAGAACAGAAGTATCTTGAAGCTAAATTAATTAACCATTAAACCTATAAATCAGTAAAGAAATATGTCCACATGGACAAAACTTATTTTTACGTTTTATGTTATGCATAAATAAGCAAATTTTTTCTTTATAAGTTTTTATTTTAATAGAATAATTATAACAGATTTTTATAAGATAAAAAATTCTATCTTCTATTTATTAGAATTACATATGAAAGTAACTTTTCCTAATAAATTTTATTATAATTAAACAATAACATTTTTGTTCAACAAGAAAAACATAACTGCAGTGAATGCTGCTTTTTTTTGCAATGTAGTCGTAAAACAAGTTTCTGAGTAAATTCATCATGACTTTTAGCATTCCCCTACCCCCTTCTGATCTTTTTCGACGAATAAGGTGAGTTATCCGGTCTCATACGGAGGTAGGATTTATTTATAGTACCCAGATTATCCAAGGACCAATGCTGGACACGTTCCACTGGTTACATGAATTTTGTTTGCAGATTTGCCTTCCCTCCAGGCGTATATTCTAAAATTGTTGTATTTCTTCTTATCCCGACAGAAACATAATCATACCTTTTCAATTAAATATTCTGGTTTTATTCTTGTTATTATTACTAATTAATAATATTGTTACCGCTAAACTATCAAGAAATTTTAATTTAAATTCTCAATAATGGATGCAAAAGTAAATACTCCAAAAAACGTATTTATTTTATTTATACAATGAATAGATATTTATTAAAAGCAACTTTTATTTAAATTCTTAATAATATATGCAAAAGTATATATCACACAAAACTTATTTATCTTATACAATTAATATCTATTAAAACTCTCCAAATGAACAATTTAAACAAATTTTTCGGAAGAACGAATTCTTTTCAATAATTCATCATCCTCTGATATTTCACTAATAAAATCTTCACAGGAATCAACCATATTATATTTCACAATAAGAATGGTCTTTATTGTCTTAAGTTTTAATTGTTTTCTCTGTAGTTCATAATTTATTCACAACTGAAAATATTCTTTCTGTAACAGCATTTATCCCAGGTAAGCAAAGGGCAAATTCCACTGTTTTTTTATATTACCATAAGGCACTTTTTGTTTCTCAAAAAACGCAAATATCTCAACCCATCTATCTCCTGTGGGAGTATTTTTCTCCTTCCATTCTTCAATTTTTGAATCAATTATATACTTCTTTAAACAATAAACCTTATCAAAAAGGTTATTTTCATATATTCCATGATTTTTTCCAAAATTAGAATCTATATACTCCAACGATACCTCAAAATCATGCCATGATATCCTTTAAGTTCACTCATTTAAATGTCTTAATTTCCAGGACCTGGGATGACTACATGTCCAAATATTCCAAACAGTTACAGTAAAAAGTTTTAACATGAGAAATAAACAATTTTTGTTTTATGCTTCCCTTATTTTCTAAAATTCTTAAATCTCTTCTTATGCCAATAGGAACGTAGTTTGATTCGAGACATTCTCTGGATTTTGCTTTTAGCATATCAAGTTCCTCTGAGACTTCCGTTATTGTACAATAATTTCCTTCAATGTTTCTGACTACTGCCTCAAATACTGATGCCTGACTATGAAGAAATGTTAACCACAACCGAGAGGTATTATCATTGAGAAAGAGTTCAATTATTCTTGGACACTTATCAAGGATAAGAAATATGACTTCAATATACTATATAATTTCAGAATCCTCTCAATCACAGGCATTAAAGCTAGCCATCTAGTTTTACTGTAGCCTAGTATTTTGTGATATTCAACTTCTGCTTCTTCACAGAGTTCTTTCAAAGATTCTACTCTGACAGTGTAAATGTAAAAATGGCTATAAATTTTTGTTACAAGAGACTCTATGTCTAGTGGTAAAATATCAGCAGCAGTTTGAATGGCATTGTGAACTATATGAGCTGCACAACCTAGTCCAATAATATTTTGCTCTAAACGTCTGTTCAGTATAGCAAAGACATTGTTAATACCCTCTCTAGCTATACCACACCACCACAATTGGTATTTGCATTATCAGCACAATATGCAATAACCGTCTTAGATAAATTGTTTTTTTAAGAACAGTTAAGATAGAATTGCTGATAAGCTCTGCAGTTTCCCCAGGTAGGGACACAAAATCAATAATTTTGTGTCCTTATTCTTCACACCACTTTTTGAATCAAAATAACGAATGATAGTAGGAAAATGTTTTACATCTTATGGTTTTGATGCATCAGAAAACACAGATATAAAGTTTATATTTTGTTCCTTATCAAGCTCTTTCAATGCATGTGGTGCTAATACATTCTTGATTACAGCTTCTGCTTTTGTCAGTGCACATGTGAATTTGCTGTCAAATAATTTGCGGATCAGTTTGGATGTACAGTCAATTGATCTAAAATTTGATTGTGATATATGGTATGGAGAGAAAACACAGCCTCTGCAATAGCTAATTCTCTTTCTTTCATCCCAAATTCAGTTTGACGGAGAAAATTGGTCATCTTTACAGATGAAGAAACTGCCTGTAAAGCTTTCTTATGCTTATCAGAAGCTAAATGCGCTTTCCTCCAGAGGTCACAGAAAATTTTCCCAAACAGATTGTACATGAAACATATCCTTCCTGTTCATACTCCTTAATAAATGGATACTCTTTTTTCAAATTATCTGTCAGTTTGCAATCCCTTCGTTTTCTTTTTACTGACATGGTTTAAACTTGATTATTAAATATTATTTAAATTTTTTAAAATAATTACAAACTTTCCAATTTTTAAACATATAAAAAAGATATAGCGAAGTATCACTTCTGCGAATACCTGGGATCTATGATATCAAAAACAATATCAAAAACAACATTGTAATACTATGTCTACAGGTAAAACTTTGATTTTGAAACATACAACAAAATATCATTCTTTAAATTACCATTAGTATAACCATGGTCAATATATCGTTTCCGGGTTTCCTTTGCTCCACAATCGATTTTGTATCGACATGAGTGAAGTACTGAAAGACCTCAAACTAACAATAACTTAAATTGTCTTTATTATTAAAAAAAGAGAAAACACAGCTTTTTCTGTCACGCGGAATTGTTTATTTTATGAATGAAATTTAAGAGCAAAAGATATCATATCTAAACTTTGTTTTATGATAATAATAATAATAATAATAATAATAATAATAATAATAATAATAATAATAATAATAATAATAATAATAATAATAATAATAATAATAATAATAATAACGTTTATTACAGGCATTATCCCAGTTACAATTTGTTACAGATGGTTATGAATTGCACAGTAAAAATAGGAAATAGTTTTACAAAACAGAATACAAATTACATGCATTAAACATACACTATGTAAATTATAGTAGTAAAAACAAAACATAAAACGCTGGTATTATATAAATTTAGATTACATTGATTGACGATGATAATTTTGTCGAACTTTAAAAGTTTGGCATATAATCAAAAAATAATTTTACATGAAAACGATCCTCAGAATAAACAACTAATGTATGTTCGTAATTTATTCTTTCTGTTAAGGTGAATAAAATATTTCAAATGCTGTACGTTTTGCTGTACACATACTAATGCTGTACAGGACCGGTAAATGCTGTACAATACAGCATATACCAGATGCTGTACATCTGGTCACATAAGGTTTATTTCACCCGGACACTCAGGTTTTTCTCCCCTAGAACAGGCAAACCGGCCCCGTGAACACACACACGGATCTACAGTGATAAATACTCAGCTCAACCATTTGGAACGGTTTTTAACATACTCTTTCAACCAAACAACTTAAAAATAAAAAAATAAAATAAAAAAATGCTCTTGAAGACAATGTTACAGTTGATGTAATGATAATTACATCTTTCTGGTTTGCTTTCGTCAGAGTTTGAAGTGACATCTTTAAAGTGGTTTAGAATAGTTTCCACGCGCGATATACAGAAGGTTACAAAATATATTAAAGGAAGAATAGTTTTAAATTAGAAGTATGTGTAAATTACCGATCACTATTTTTCCTTAATACGATCCAAGCACTAATTACGAATAAGTTATGAAATACACAAATTAGCAAGTAACATGTAAAAGTATTCTTCATGAATTCTTGTCATATTCTCATAATCAACTTTCAGTAATCATCATCGTCATCAGTTATTTAGGTACAATCTTTAGTGAAGATGGTAAATTAAATATGGAAATAGACAACAGATTGAACAAAGCTGGTATGGTAGGAAGTCAACTGAAGAAATTTATATGGAATAAGAGAGAAATTAGTCAAAACACTAAGTTAGCTGTATACAACACAGTGTTCAAACTAACTTTAACTTGATCTGAGATCTTAGCGCTGGATCAGAAGTAAAAGACTTGACCAAAGATCGCAGATGTGATACTCCTGAGAAAGATTAGGGGCATAAACAGATGGCATGAATGGGAATATCATATACAAACGAGATATTAGGAAAGAATTTGACATTGTCAGCATCCAGGAATGCGTTAGCAGAGCTAATCTCAGGTGGTCACATAAACAGAATGGGAGAGGAAAGATTAGCAAAATAAGTGTTCTCTGCCAGGTTGGCAGGAAAAGAATCCAGAGGAAGACTAAGATATAAGATTGATGCTTTAAAAAGTGCCTTAGAAGACAGAAATATAAGATCTCATAATGTGGGAGTCTTTAGAGGTTGATTTGGAGGAAAACTGTTGATAGAAAGTTAGTAATGATGTAAATTTTTCATGTAGTACTATCATATCCTGTATCTCCATTGAGGATGCATGTCAGGAATTTGATGATGATGATGAACTTTCAGTAAACACCACAAGAAAATAATGTGCCCAATATAGACTGCAACGTTTGCTGGCCAATCAATCATCCACTTCCATATGTTGAAACTGCTAAACAGTAATCAATCGTTTAACAGAGAGGAGAATGTACTCGTAGCTTAGCAGAACACACTTAATTTAATTTTATCAAGACCAAAATAAAACACTGTTCATACCTGCCAGGTTCCTATTCCAATTATGGGCATTTGCACTCCTGTGTTAAGCTGAATAGATGTAGCCATGTCGAACTTGAACTTTGTGTGTATCGTAGATATCTGGCAAACGAACAGGAAGCTTTAAAGAATACAAACAGCAGAGTTATCTTTTCTAGGTAGCCTTGAAGCGCGAGTTCGCAGTTATCTAAACGACTGCCCTTTCTGCCTAGTTTACCCACTTGTCTATCGCTATCATATCAAATTTTCCCCACTCGTTAGTTTTCTATTCTTCTTTAATAATACCGATAGAATGTAAGAAAATTGACATAAACTGGGTTTTATATTTATCGAAGGATTTTAATTGATACTAGATAAGAAATACAACATGTAGCTGTTTGGTTTCTTCATACAAAACAACTTAAACACTTAAACTGTCCATTAAGTAATGAACCGAATACAATTGTATTTTTTACAATACAGAAGAACGCATACATCAAACACATGGAGCGTGTATGATGTCAACTGTTGTTATGTAAGAACGTTCTGTAATTAGCAGCAAAATTTAACACTGGCCTGCTTAATGATGTTATGAGGGCCTTCCAAATATCAGCTAGAATTAATCCTTGGTTTCTATTGAGGTTGTGTTTAGAACGGATGACTTCTTTATGATGAATCGGGAGCGGAAATCTTCCTCTAAATAGAGCATGGAGCTTTTGTCCCATTCGATGGTATGGTTTGTCCTCGAGAAATGAAGGAAATTGATCATCTGCAATCCAATCTATCCAGATAGTGAGGTCAACTTCCTAGGCGACTTCAAACTATACAATTCCAACTGCCACGCCTTTTCCACCATTTTGTATGAGCATAATTTTTTTTAGTGCAGGAAAATAATCACGATTGAAAATGATTATATTTGTGCAGGAAAAGATCAAACTTGCCAAGATATAACTTTTCTTCCTTCGTAAGGTGTTGCACCAGAATCTAAGTGGAAATTAGAATAGATTTTATTATTTATATTAGTTATTTAAAACTTACGACTTTTTATTTTAATTAATTATTTATTTACTTTTGCTTTGGTTATTTTTTTTCAGAAGCGATACTTCTTTGTTTCTTTCTTGTTTTTCTGCCTATTTCGGGTAATTAGGATATTACAGACTGGAGAAGTCCTTACTTCGTTTATTACATAACACACTGTTTTCAAGGATGATAACTAACTGCATTTTAAGTGCAGTTATAGTACGCCCACAGATTCGAAACCCTTCGATACTTCTGCGCATGTCACAAATGGAGAATCCATTCCGTCTTCTGGGATAAGTTTTTTATTATTACACGTCGGAAAATTAACTTCTCTTTTATGATCATTGTAGTTTTTAAAGTGGTAACTATTTTGTTTGTATAACAGTTGGGAAATTTTATCTATAAAGCAAACCAAAAATAATTGGTTTTGCATGTTAGCAACCAATTCGTACGTCCTCCTTCATTTCTTTCTACCCTTCAGCATGAATCGACTATCCTTGGCACCAAGCCAAGCGCAGCTCTACAAACTGTGGGCGAACTATAGTCCAAAATTTCACTTTGCTTCATTTTCTTTACATTCGTGAAGAAACAATACTTCTCTGTATTGTTTTGGTTGCAGATCAATTAATGTTAGTGAAATGCCAAGAATGCTAATACAGACTCGATTACTATGAAAATCTCAGAACTTCGATCATCTCCATTTGTTTTCTTTTCACCAGTGGTAGCTACAAAACAGTATATGATATTTATTGTAAACCCATATCGAAACAATCACAAAAAAATTAACGAATAATCTTTCTCTTAAACTAGAATAATTCAGTAGGTACCTATGATTTCTTCACAATAGTTTGCACTTTTAGTATGTAACAAATTATACTTTTCATTGTCGCAAAGCTCGTTAACAATATTTAGTACTGCTGTTGGATTACATCCTGACTTTGAACCCGCCATTTTGTTGGAACGTTATTCTTATTTAAATTATCCGGTTTTTTTATTTATTTAATTGTTGGTTGATTACTGATCCAAATATAGAGAAATTTTATTATACTGCGCCACCCTATATTCAGATTAGTCTAAGTAAAATAGAGGAATCAACCTTCAACTGCATATATATTATCTTCTTTTACAGGCCGAGGTTACTAATATCATATAAGGTTTCTGCAAGGTTAGAATAAATTTTATGAGCAGTGCAATGAAGAAAAATCAGGCAAACAACAAATTGAATTCAATAAAATAAACATTTAATGCAGGGTTATAAAACATGTACATTTAAGTATAATTTTCTAAGCAAGATAATCTAATCGAACAATATTCCAAATATCTCTGAGACACTGGTAGCCACTCGGTTTGGTTTAAAGTTAAAATTTACAGATCTTATTCTTCTACGGTTAAATACTATTATCACAACTTGACTCTATTCAATGAGGTAATTCAATTCTTTTATACATCAGCTTAGTTCAAATACTCATAACAAACATAATGCATTAGGCATCAAACATTCAGCTGTCAATTTTATATTCTTCCGAATAATTGAAAATGGTTCACACAGTTCGATGTTCCAGAATAGAATTTTACAGTAATTATTCTTAAAGTAGAATTCTCTAATTCACTCATAATTAAATTAAGTGTCAACAAACACTTAATTTTATTATGAGACAGTTATTATTTCAAAGGGGAAACACTTTAAAGCTCCGTACTTCGGCTATTTTTAGTAGAACACCACAGTTAATGTTAAGATATATCAGGCGGAGCTAACTTTTATTTCTTCACGCTGAAATATAAAAAGGATTGCTCTTACCAGGTTACACCTTTTACACATTGGATTCACTATAGGCACTTAAAACTGTAGTTAACTATTACTTTGAAGTAACACTATTCAAAAGAAATCTTCGCTATAATAACTGAATTTTTAGACACAGAGTTATACAATTCTTGACACACTCGTTTCGAGTAATCTACTAATTCTTTACTTTCTTCTATGCATTAAATTCAGCTTTGCACTATTCTTCCTCAAAACATTTGGAATTCGTCGTAATATTAGAATTCGGTAGAAATATTCCGAATTGCCTATTAATTCTCGGCCCTTTCTTAATCGATTTACGGCATTTCCAAATCCCCTTACTGCCATCAGTTACTTAACTCCTTGCTATTCCTGAACGCTTCTTCCCTTTACTCTCGTTTTCCAATCAAATATGCTTATACTTTCCCGCCAAAAATCCGGTTCTAACCAGTTCAGCTGACATCCTACTGGCCATCCTACATCCTACTCTATACACATAGCCGTTCACGTTCTAAGCACGCGCTAACTAAAAACAACTCAGTTCTCCGACTGTAACCAATCAAAAGATCAGCAGAATTCCACACGTTTACATTCTCTTTGAAATAACAAATAAAAAATAATAATCCGTAGTTCACATAAAATACATTTAAATATGATAAATCAAATTCTTATAATATATATGCACAGCTTCTTATAAATTAACACAGGAATAAATAAAATAAATTGAATGACATTTTAACACAGAGTCCTTTCATTACTAATACATATTCCAAAATTATATAATTAAACAATAATAAACAAACTCAAAGTAATTATATGAATAATAATTTATAAGCAAGAGACTAACAACAAATGCTATTTACAAGTCTTGCTTAAGTTATGGCAGATTATGTTAAATGTGAATGAAGTATTACTATTCCCAAATATCTTCATTCACAATTTAACACTGGGAAGAATGTGAATCAACTGATAGTTCAAAAATAAAGCGAAATTCATAGATCTCATGTATGAAAAATACTGAATTTTCATGTGATGTGAAATATTTTATGTGAATTATTGCGATCTGCATTTTGCATTATACTTTGATTTTTCGTTACTTTCCTAATAATCATTTTATGGATAGCTAGATTTATTAATACTGTACTGTTTAACGTATAAAATGAATAGGAAAACAAAGTACAATATATGTATTTTACATCTTCTTACATAGATAAAATACTATTTTCTTCGATTATACAATTATGGTATCCATTGCTAAGTAGTTCAATTTATAAATTATTTGCAAATATTCTATATTAAATATATTTCTAAATTAAAACCAAAAGAGATCTATAGGACTCTTAACAGATGTTATTTTATTTTATTTTATTAATTTTTATTTTCATGGTATACATAAGAATGAAATACAGAAATTTCTACAGAACTTATATAAGTCAACTACTGCTATTATATTCTTACTTTTTTCTTCATATTCTTAATTTTTTCGAAAGGTGATGGATATTGTCTCGGTTCAATGTGAATGTGTATTTTGCCTATTTGAATCATAGAGCGAATCATCTTCACGTGATTTTGCATCTAAACTGCACAACCTGTATCCTGATAGCGTCTCTCACCCAACATAATAAAGCAGTTAATCTGAAGATGGTGCTTCGGAGCTCAAGGTCTTTTTAATGTATAGTTATATATACGCAGTAATGTATATACTTAAATGCCTTCCGGCTGCATCTGTAATTGCTATTTCGAACAGAGAGTACGTGCAGTTGCGAAGAACTGAAGTTTATTTCAGGTTCTCATTCAGGAAACGTCTTACTATTCCTGAAATCGCACTGCTAGTAGTTGTGTGTTTGTTTTTAAAGTCGTAAAATTCTATTTACACAAAACGCTTAACACTTTTAAAGTTCTTTAGATCAGAAGATATCATTACCTAGAAAATTTATGTTTTTCCATAGAATTTTGTATTAAAAAATGTCAATATTATTATTAGAACATTTTTTAAAACATAATATGGCAGATAATGAGCTACCTCACTGAATTCGTTTGGAACATTGATATTTTTTTAAACGAATTCAAGAAATGAAATTACAAGTATAGTCAAACTCGAGATCCTAATATTCGATTTTTTGTTCCTGAATCACTTTTGTCTACCTCGGTATTTAGTCTTACTAGTAGATTTTTTTTTTTTTTTTTTTTTTTTTTCGCATACTTGGACGCGCGCGTGTATGTGCTTGTGTGCTCTAAATTAGAAATGAAAAATAAATAGTAATGGTTACAAACACTTTTTTCGATTTACGGAAGGAAACTTCTATTAAATTGCAGGAGTTTTAGTAACTTGCATAACCGTAGGGTTGGCTGTCTCAAGCGATGCAAGACTAAAAGAATCAAACTAAAAGAACTGCTACTCCAAAGATAGTGCAAAGTCGATAGCTAGATGCATCAGTTATTGCACCATTCTTGTGCAATGGAATTACCATACATTCTTTGCACTGCTGTGAAATCTTCCTGTGCTGAGACTAAGGTGTCTGAGGGACAAGTTTGATAAGTAGATAAGAAATCACGTTCAGAATTCGGCTAACAGAGAATATATACTTTGCAATCACCAGTACGAGTTTTATAAGGGAAAGTCATGTTTGGGTACGTGTTCATATTTTATAATAATGTGATGGTTGGCACACTATGACACTTTTGAACTTTGCTAAAGTTTTTGAGAGAATTCAGCAAGGAAGTGTGTGCATAAGTTGGAGAATACGTCATTGGATTATGAAATACTAGATGGCTGATTGACTGATATCAAAAAGTAGACTCTCTTGTAATAATAATAATAAATTTTTTAATAATGATTTTTAATAATTATTAATTTTTAATAATTATTAATTTTTAATAATTATTAATTTTTTATAATTATTAATTTTTAATAATTATTAAATAATAATATTTAATAATTAATAATAATAATATTTTTAATTTTGGTTTAATTTTAATACAAAATGGGTACAGTAATAATAATAATAATAATTGCAAAGAGACTCAATTGAAGAGTGGATGACAACATGAAGGACAGTTCTAATTTTGAAAAACAAAGAAAAGGTAGCTGTTCCAATTAATTACTGCTCAGTGATTTTCCTACTAGTAGCATTACTGAATTGGGCACCTAGCTACTTCGATTAGTCAATATTTATCACGGCACCAACTTCTTCCTATTAAACAAAAGGGGTGTTGTTTGTTACAGAAAATCGAGAGGAACAAAAAACCAGTTAACTGACAAACTGATTTCGAAAAATTCGAAATGACGAATAGCTAACTTTTGTATGGCATCAATTGATTACCAGAAAGCATTCGACTGTTTGCCCATAGCTGGGTTATAAAATGTTTAGAAATTTTTACAGTGAGTAAAAACATCAAAAAATTCCTAACAGCTATCATGCCCACTTGGAAAACTCAGTTAATAATCAACGGAGAGATAATCTGGGTATAGTATATCAAGACAGGAATTTTTCAAGGTGACTCACTACCACCTCTATTGTTCAACCTTTCACTAATTGATCTAAGATTAATTATAAAGAAAACTAACTTTGGATGTCAAACATCAAAGCAAGCAGGGTAAAAGATCTCATTTGTTATACATGGATAACCTCAAGCTATACAGAAAATCATCCTGAAAAATTGAGTCATTGCTCAATACAGTCCGAATTCTCAGTGAAGACATTTGTATGGACTTTGGACTTGAGAAATGTGAGTACAACACTCTCAATAATTTCAGGGAAAATAACAGTCAACAAATGAATCACATTTGCATATGTAAGGAAAATTAGAAACTTGCCACAGCACGAATCCTCTACATATCTAGGAATTCTTGAGGCACACGACATTTTAAGTTCAGAAGTCAAAAAGAAAACGATGTGTCAATATCCGAAAATAGTTACAGAAGTTCTAAAGTCCAAGCTGATTGGAGGCAGTAATAAGATACACAGCAATGATAATTGACTGGACTCAAGTCGATTTAGATGAACTTGATCGTAACAGAGAAATTAATGACAGTGAGTCATCCCTTGCACCCCCACGTAGTGATGTGGATCGCTTATACATAGCCAGGAAAAGTGGAGAAGGACGAGGTATTTTGCAAGTGAAGCAAACCGTAGAAGAAGAAGAAGAATAGCGAGTATTGAATGATTACATCTGCGAAGGCACAGAAAAGATATTAATTGAAGCTTGCAAAGCAATATTGTGAATGTAGTAGTTCAAAAAAGCAGGACAAGGAGAAAGAAATAGCAAAAAGATCAGGAGGTTGGGAAAATAAAGCACTCCATGGTAATTACTTGAAAGACATTGAAGGGAAATTCAACAGTCACTTAACTTGGCAATGACCTCATCAGAGCAGCATCAAGAAACAGAGAGAAAGTCTGATACCTAGTGCTCAAGAACCAGCGCTACTAACGAATGCAATAAAGGCGAAGTTTGAAAGGATCTGTAAGGATAGCAAATACCGACTGTCCATAGATAAAGAAGGGACAGTTGATCATCTAATTAGTCTTGCAGCAAGATTGCCATTACAGAAAATATACAAATGCATGATCGGGTACAAAAGCTGTATACTGGAGATTGATATACAGGAAATATGATTTCACAATTTCCAGAATCCTTTGGAAACACAGTTGAAAAAGGTATTGAAAATGAAAAGTGCTAAGATACTTCATTAAAATTCATCGAAAGACAGTTTACCGAATGACAATTCATCTCAAAATCAATTCATTGAATAAACAATTAATCGAACAACTATTTAACGAATGGCAATTCATCGAAAAAGCAACTTATCAAATAAACAATTCGTCGAACCACAGTTGATCGCACGACAAATCGTCTCAAATGCAATTGATCGAGAAAACAATTCACCCATAATTTTTCGATGAAGAAATTCATTAATTCTTACCGAACACTTTAAGTTCGGTAAGAATACCTAGTTGCTTACATATTGGGTGATGTAAGCAATGTATGTAGGTAGTCATTGAGACTTTATAATTATGTTGTTTTTTACAACATTATTCTTTAAGCGTACCTGCTAATTCATTGTGTAGATAGCGATTCATCTCTAGACCAAGTTCGTTTTACACGATTTTTTCACAACAATCATCAGATTGAAATCTAATACATATCTTATCTATAAACTTTCATTAAATTTCTTCCAGCTAGAGCGAAATGATTAATATCCTTTCCAAACTTCTTTACCAAATTTCAGATTTGGAATCGGAGTAAAATTCATTCCATATAACTGGTAAGTGTGCGGACGTCACATACTAATACTACTATTACTACTAATAATAATGGAGTCTCCGTAGTTCAGTCAGTATAGATTAGCCCTTTAGTTAGAAAGATCTGAACTCGAACCTCGTGCATAACGCGAAGAATTTTTATGATTACTCTTCAACTGAAGGTAAGTTTTCGGATCTCTATGGAGATGTCTTTTATAATATCATAAAAGATAAGGATGACATCAAATAAAATGAAGATAATAATGTCAGAAAATAAAATTGGAGAAATAGATATCCACAAATATGAAGGACATGTAAAAGATATCTGAACAATTCTGCATTCGAAGGAAAAGTGTAACAAAGTAGAACACTCTTTGACTTCGAATTCCAAAATAAATTATTAAAATAAAAATAGCAGTAAAATGCTTAATGTAGCATTGCAGCATCGTTATATCATTAATTCTACTCGGTTTTGCTATATGTTTGGTGACAGCGATAACACTATCCTCCATTAGATTCAGCTACCGTAGTATGAAACCGTATATCTTGTATTTAGAAAAAAATAAGTGAAAATAATTATCATTGATGGAATTCGAACCCAATTCATTTCAATCACATTAAAAATTGTTGAGTTACCCTTGCAACTGCGTTGTGAAGAAAAAAAAAAGATAAAAACATGTACATGTAGAAGAGAAACTCACATGACTCTTTTTAATGGATCTATCGTAAGGCTGAATATTTCAATGCTGATTATTTTATATTGACCTATAAATTCCATATATGTGAGTGTGTAAAATGTGCACTTTATGACTGAAGATAGTGTCGTAAAAATGTTGCAAAAGAGCAAAGAAATACACACACACACACACACACACACACACACACACACACACACACACACACACACACACACACACACACACACACACACACACACACACACACACACACACACACACACACACACACACACACACACGCAAGAATAAATCACTTAGGTTACTTACCTGCTCACCAAGAAAGGACTGTGAACTAAATAAAAGCGAACGTAAACAAACTGTAAATTCCTAAATATTTCTGTAAGAAATATTTCACTAAATGTCTACGATGTTCATGCACAGAAAGTTGTTGTCAAGAAGGAAGAATATTATATCAGCATCTGTTCTCTTTTAGTGGAATAGTTTCAGTACCTTTTTTAATATGAAAGTGCATCAATACCCGAAGTGAAGTACAAAATTTAGGCAATGTTGCCAAAATGAAAAATACGAAATTAAAGTCATATTGCGAAAATTATCTAAAAATCAATTAAAATCCACGTCTTCAATGAAAGACCCTAATACATATATATATGAAAAAGCTTCAATGACTGATACCGAGAGAAAAAAAAAGATGATATGGTATATTTGAAAAGATACTACTAGTTTATGTTTCGTTGAATTGATCAACATCTTCAGGTATCACAATCAAAGAAATATATAAAGAATTACAGAGACTTAAAATTGTAATAACAGAACAAGTACAAAAAGACAGTAACGTGTTTGAAAACAAAATGCGAGCTTGGGTTCCAAACAAACGTGTGCTACGCGCTGTCGCGAGTGCGCCGATACTGAACAGAGGCAACGTGTGAGTCAGAGAGATTGAAACTTAGGCTATTATTAATATGAGAAGAATCTAGAGAAATTTCTCTAGATTCGACAATCTTTCTCTCGAGTTCATCATAGCACACCTGGATGTTAGAAGTTTGAGTCCAGTTCACAATGTGTTGGCGGCCTTCGTCTGAGTTAAATGAAAAGAGAACGTGGCTAGAGAGAGCACTGGCTCTAGTCCTGTTATAGGAGACATCTCTACGGTGTTCTTCCCAATGTATAAGGATGGATTTAGCAGTCTGGCCTTAGTATGGATTTCCACAATCACATAAAATCTTGTACACTCCTGGAAACTGATTAGTTACTTAAATATAAAGAGCCAACAGGCTTCATTTCAGCGATATAACCATTATTTAAATTAAGGGGATATTAAATCCCACATTGTTTTAAAACAGAATAAGAAACGCAAAGATTGGAATCAGAGAGTTTCATGCCGAATATAGTAAACTATAAAAGTATCAGCGATTACTAGCGTGAGCTAATAATGCAATTAGCATTATTAGCTCATGCAAGTAGTCCTAATGCAAGTAGTCCTAGTACGTAGTACAATACCGGGAAACTCGCAGCAAAGGTGGTAAAGTTCTGATCGCTATTCTTGGTATTTTCCATAATGTAAAAACACATTTCCTAGGAAATGTATGTGTTATTACATTATGGTGGGAGGTCCCTACCCAGACTGGTTTCAGCCTTTTTTGAGGCTTCATCAGTGAGCAGCTAGATCAAATTAATACCAAAGGGTATAGCGAAAAGAACTTATATACTCTGCTATACGAGTTGTCAAAAAGGTGCACCCATTAAGTTATTTAAATATAAAGAGCCAATAGGCTTCATTTCGGCGATATAAGCATTATTTAAATTAAGGGGATATTAAATCCCACATTGTTTTAAAACCGAATAAGAAACTCAAAGTTTGAAATCAGAGAATTTCATGCCGAATATAGTATACTATAAAAGTATCGGCGATTACTAGCGCGAGCTAATGCAAGTTACAGTTTACTATATTCGGCATGAAACTCTCTGATTCCAATCTTTGAGTTTCTTATTCGGTTTTAAAACAATGTGGGATTTAATATCCCCCTTAATTTAAATAATGTTTCTGTTTAGGTTTACTAAGTATTGAACGAAGTTTTGAGAGCGTAGTGAAGCAAGTTCTAAAGTAAACTTCGTGAGAATTTTTGCCAGTTTTGGTGAAAGAGAACTGATGTAAGGCAAAGAGATGAAGGCTCTGGGGGAAGAGGGATCTTCAGAAGTAGTTGAGCGACTGGGAAAAGAAATTTGTCAATTTTCTTAGGAGAGAAACCATTATTAATAAAAGTTTTTTTAAGAAAAAGGAGTTCATTTTCAATTTCTGTTTCTTCTGTAAGTAAAGATTTTGCTCGGTGAGCTAAGATGGAAACAATACCAACTTTTTGTGTGGGGGGGGGGATAGAGATGGGAGGAAGTATGAAGGTATCTATCAGTATGGGTAAGCTTTCTAAAAATTGAGATGTTAATATTCTCAGCACATCTGGTAAGTTTCAGGTCTAAAAAGGGGAGGCAGTCATCGGATTCCAGTTCGAAGGTAAAAGAGATTTTTTCATGACACTTGTTTAGGTGGTCTAAAAATAAATTGAGGTAGTTGACACCATCTCCCCAGATGAGGAAAATATCATCAATATATAGCGATACCAGAATTTTGGTTTAAGGTGGAAGGAGTTAATAGCTTTTTCTTCAAAATCGTTGAGAAATATATCCGTGAGAATCGGAGAGAGTGGGCTGCCCATGGCCAGACCTGAGTTTTGAAAGTAGAGCTTATTGTCATATTTGAAGTATCCTGACTTTATGCAATGGGAGAATAGAGCAAAGAGGTTTTTTTTTTTTTTTTGATAATTTGTTCTTGAGAAGATCGAGGACTTCTTGAGCAGGTACATTTGTAAAGAGAGAAACAATATCGAAACTGGCCATTAAATCTGTTTTTTAAGTTTGATATCCTTGATTTTAGAAACAAAATCTGCAGAGTTTTTAATATGTGAAGAGGAAATTCAAGAAAGATTTCTTAGAAACCTCGCGAGATATTTGGAGATAGGCAGGAGAGTGTATGCCCTCAACTATAGGTCTGAGTGGGCAGTTTGTTTTGTGAATCTTGGGGAGACTATACAGTCGAGAGATCAAGGGATGGAGCGACCTAAGAGAAAGACGAATGTTTCTTTGTAACACAAAGGTGAGTTTTAATAAATTATTAATTCTATTGTGTAGTTCAATCGCAGGGTCACTATTAATTTCTGAGTAAGTATCACTTTAAAAGTTCCACGATTTTATTATGGTAATCAGACTTGTCTAAGATGAGAGTTGCATTCCCTTTGTCAGCCGGAAGAATAACGATGTTATTATTATCTTTTAAAGACTTAATAGCTGCTCTTTCAGAGTACGAAATGCTTACTGGTGGAGGTCTAGCTTTATTTATGGAGAAAATGGCTTCCATACGGAGGAGGTTAGCTTCTTTGTTAGGTAATAAAGAAGCTGCCTTTTCTATCTTTGTTAAGAGATGTTCTTTGGGAATGGATGTAGGAGCAATGACAAAGTTGAGACCTTTAGCAAGCATGCTTTCTGCTGCCAAAGATAGTTGATGGGAAGACTTATTGATAACAATTTTTTTTAAATAGGTAGAGTCAAAATGAGAAGTTTTACTATCCTGTATATATTTAAGAGAATAATATTTTCTAATGCGGTTGATCTTATTTAAATTCTGTATTTTAGAAGCTTTAAGAGTGCTAATTTCTTTTAAATAGTTCCGAGGTGAACTGTCTAGAGAATGAGATAAACGTGTTTCATGATAGGTCTACTTAGAGAAATAAGAGGAAAGACAACGTTTGGTATCACAAATACGTTCCGATAAAAGATCCAGTTGTGCTCTCCTGTAAATCCTTTCAGCTCTAGCAGTTTTTATCGATTCTTTAAAATTAAGGAAGCGTGGAATAATAGAATTGCACTTACATCTCTTGAGAAATACAAGTCTGTTTATGTAAAATCCAATCTCTCTGAGATTCTTCTGATATTCTTTAACCAGTGAATTAATTCCATTTAATTCCGTTTTGATTTCAAACACGCTGTCGTTTTGTACTTGTTCTGTTATTACAATTTTAAGTCTCTGTAATTCTTTATATACTTCTTTGATTGTGATACCTGAAGATGTTGCTCTATTCAAGGAAACTAGTAAACTAGTAGTATCTTTTCAACTTTTTTTCTCTCGGTATCAGTCATTAAAGCTTTTTCATAATATTCCAACCGAGTAAAAATGAATTCTGAAAAAAAAAAAAAAAAAAAAAATATATATATATATATACAGGGTGTTCGGGATAAATTTGACATATTTATAATTAATTATATTTTTCCGTAAGTTACATGTATTAACACACACTTCTCTTCATTTAAAAGTTTGGACCCTTCTTCATTCATATACAAGATGTCAGAAAGGATGGATAGCTGGAACCCACCTGAATCATGGAAGAGAATAACTTGTATCATGATGATTCGTGCCCGCCATCAAAATAAGGATATTACGACTGCTGCCCAATGCTCCCTGAATACAGTAAAAACAATCAGGCATGAACTAGAGACTTGCAATGGTGACTACGAGGATGTAGCAAGAAGAAAGATCCCTAGCAGACGATCTGATTGCGTTCGTACAGCAGAATTCCTCGCAAATCTGCAGGAACAGGTGTTGAAGAACCCTGACATTGGAATTCGGGCTTTGTTCGTGGAGTTGCTAACTGTAGTCAAGCCCTGGATAACAAGGGTAGCCAATGGTAGGCCGTATGTATGGCAGCAGGATTTGGCCCCTTGCCACACCTCCGGGAAAAGTCAAAAATGGTTGTCTGAAAATTTCTACGACTTCACCAGTCCAAATGTTTGGCCTCCAAACTCCCCAGACCTTAACCCCATGGATTATTTTGTATGGGGCGCAGTTGAAAAAGACACCAATCGCACTTCCAGTAATACAAAAGCCCAGTTAATGGATAAAATTAAAACAGTTTTTGCGGCCCTTCCCAGGGAGACTGTAGCATCAGCTTGTTCGAGGTTCCGAAGCAGAATTGAAGCTGTGATCGATGCTAATGGTGGTTATTTTGAGTAAATCTTGTTGATAGTATTGTAATTAACTCTGCCTGTAATGTTTTTTTGTCAATTCATTAAATTTAATAGACAAAAAACAAAGAAGATTTTCTTTTTCCTTACGAAACTGTCAAATTTATCCCGAACACCCTGTATATATATATATATATATATATATATATATATATATATATATATATATATATATATATATATATATATATATATATATGTATATATGTATATATGTATATATGAAATGACATCCTTTTATTTACATGTCAAAATTCGTTTCAGCATTATAAATATCCTCTTAGTTGTATTTCAGTATTCATTTTCTTTTGGCAGTCTTTTTTCTTCTAGCATAATCTCACAACTATAATATGACATTGGATATCTAATCTCACCAAAGTATATGGTTTTACAATTACTATCACTGAATTGATGGCCATTTTCCCAGGTCCGCAATTCTAGCCTACTCAAATCATTCTGCAAGTATTGTCTTGCAGAATGATTTGCTTTATCTGAACCGCATTCCTGTTTACCCTGCCTCTCTTTGCGTCATCGGCAAATAGATGTATGTCGTCTGTCAAATCTTCCCAATATAATTAATGTATAGGTTGAATAACAATGGACCAACTGATCTTTGGGGTACACCGGTGGTCAGTTAAATTCTTTCAGACTCACCCCCTCCCATATACCACTTTTTGATATCTGTCAGTCAGCCATCCTCTTATCTACGCTAATATTATATGCAACAGTCTTCCTTGATGTATTTTGACAAAAGCCTCAGCAAAATCCAAAATAACCATGGTGTATCCATGATACTTTTGCAAATAAGTTGCTCTTACATTACCTTATCTTAGTAAACCGATGCTGTTCATTGCAAAGTAAATATTTCCCCCCCCCTCCGTTTTCTGAATGAGTAACTTAGCCAACTTTTCCAAAATCTTCCCCACCACGCCAAAGATACTAGTAGGTATATAGTTGGATATATCAGTTTTTTACCATCCTTGTGCAATGGGATTATTATGCATTCTTTCTACTCCTGTAGAATCTTCCCTGTTCTGAGACTCAAATTACATAGCTTATTCAAAGGAATAGCCAGTTAAGCTGACCACTCTTTTAGCAGATTTCAGAATTTTTAGGAATTCATAATTCGGATCCTATTATTGAATTCCCATTCAGTTTGTGCAGTTTTAATACCTCCTCCTCCTCATACACCTCAGTTTCTTCATTGCAGTGAACGCAGTGTTGCATAAATCACTTTGATAACTTTTATCAAAATGCTCATTCATGTCTTGAAGAGCCTCTTCTGCATCTGTCACCCTCGCACCATCTGTATTTAGTAGATTTATTCTCTCATATTCATTTTTTCTTTGACTTGCAGCATAAAGATAGATTTCTTTGAGGTTGCCTTTATTTAACTTGCATAGCCAATTTCTTTTCGTATTCATCTTCTCATTGAATGACTTGCTGAATTACTCTTCTGCATGTTGCTTATAATTTTCATAACGGACATTATCCTTATGCGCTTGCTATTCCTTCCACGTCATCTTTTTCTTATAATCTCTTATCAAGTAAAAAATTACGCGTCCATTTCACTCAAACTCTATTTGTTCTTTGAACTCTAGGGATACATTCTGATATTGCCTCATTTAAGTATTTTTAAACATTGCCCAATGCACCCATCCAACAACTGACACCTTGGAAAAGAATCCAGCATAGTCTTCAGTTGGTGATAACCTTCTGCTTTGTAGTTCATGTAATCTTTCCTAAGTGGAACATTCATAAACTCAGCTATTTCCCAAGTGAGTACCGCATGGTCACTGTCACCACAAGTGGCAGAATAGTCACGTCTTTAACTGAAATCCCCTCTTACACTATAATCAAATCGAACACTCTTTGACGTCGAATTCCTTCTGTAACATGCTGCTTGAAGAGGTTGATTCGCAACAGCTCAATAAATTCAGTTTCATTCTTCTCATGTGATTCTACTGTCTTTGCTACCCAATCAATATTTGGCTAATTAAACTCTCCCATTATGATTACTCTTTTTGCATCTATAGTCTTCATTTGGTAATGCATTTCTTCGTTACTAGCAACCGATCCACTATATCTATAATAACACCACACTTTGTATTTGAACTTTATAACCTTCACCTCACACCAGATAGCTTCAAATTCAATGAATGCATAACTCAATAGTCACGTCTTCATAGGTCTCGACACCAACTCAATTTAAGTCATCTAGTATCATTACCAGCACGACTGCTGCTATTAAATACCGTCAATCCTTCCTAAAAACTTACTGTACTCTTTACACTCTATACCAGTCAAAATCTCTGCTTTTGATAATCAAGTCTTAGTAATGTCTACGATCTGATGTACCAACGTATTGACTAAGGCAAACTCTACCCCTTTGTTTATGATACCCCTAGAATTTGTGTACAGACAATAAGCTACCTGAATGTTCTTTTGTGTACTCTTGTGTGTACCTACCTGGCAAATGTGTCACGCAGGTACACACAAGATCTAATTATCTAGTTGTTTTGTTTACGCAGACATACTTGCTTATGCTTAATGGGTCCAAACCGGACGAAGACAAAATCGAAATCATTTTCTTCTCATAGTCATTTCCATTATAATGTCCATTCTAATTATTATCATTGTTAGATAACATGGTCGCTCTTATCCAGATTTTCACCATTCCTCCTATTATAATTTAGTTTCCCTAACTCTGTGTTAGGTCTCATACCAATTATTAGTTTTTCAACACTTTGACGCCAACTGCATCCAAGCGTAGGCCATCCCTCTTATACAAATCTAATCTTCCCTCAAACTCACTCCACACATTCTAAAACTCGCATCTATTCCGTCTACACAGCCTACGCATCGAATCGTTTGCATTATGGTTAATTTTCTCAATTTATTTGCATCATATCATATCTAGGTAGCATACTTGAGCCTCCGTAACTCAGTCGGTATGGACTTTGGTCGTAAAGTCCTTTGGGCAGGAAAGTCCTGGGTTCGATTCGCTTTATCTGGTCTCTTTCTACTAAAGGTGAGTTAGCCGGTCTCTCATAAGGAGGTAGGGGGATTTTTAAACCCGAAAACTGGCTTTTCGTCTTCAGAACATGCAAACTGGCTGCGTTAACACACGCACCTAGACATAGGACAAACCGGGAGGCATAGGGCTAACCATCTTGTCCTCGAAGTGGTCGCGGTTTCAAATCGTAATAGATCATGCCTAATACGAACGTAAGGGGCCACTAAGCCTACGTGAAAGGAGGAGGACGTAGTATACTCACGATTTTCACTTTCTCACTCTTCGCTCTCGCTTCTTCCTACGATCATTTCATATCTTCTCTTATACTGAACACTTACATGTGCTATGTATTTAACTTTTGCTACCGGAAAACTTTAAGTTATAACTAGCCCATCAGTAGTATGTTTTATGGTAGAGTCAACATACCAAATCATATCCTTCTTTTTATAATTCGCCGTATTTACTAACTTACCTAAATTTGTGTTTTGTAGCTTCTTATTTTTCAGCTTAATTTTGTTATCCTGGATATGTTCATTTAAACGCCGCTCGAATTTCTGCAATTCCCGCGTCGTCATTTTAAACTGTATTTATTATTGCAATATCTTAATAAAAATTTCATAAAAGATGGAATACTCTTTAAACCGAAAATTTACACTAATATAGTATAAAGCGCTAATTTTCTGACGAAAAACAAAATACATAAAAATCACCAATTTTAAAAAAGCTCTAAATACACCTACCACTCGAAATGTAGCCTCGAACGGGACTTTCTAGGAGTTTCTCTTGCGAGAAACTGCAAAAGCCTGTAAAGCAGCAAATTCTATACAAGCGTATATCCCTCCCCTTCTCCGTTACATGCATGTATGAAATCTATTTTGTGCATCCACCCACCATACAAGCGTTATAATTCGTCCTTTGTTTACTCTGTCTCAATACACGCAGTGGCGTCCTATATTTTGACAAAAGATTCTTTTCTCCAGAATAATAAAGAGAAGGAACGAATTGTTTAAAATTTAAAAGTTTAAATATCATAAGAAAAATTTTAATTCAACGAACCATCTTTATCTTTTCATCACACAGTGATTTTGTTGTTTGCATTTAATACCATTAGAACAGAAATTATCAGACTAACTATGCACTGAATGTTTATTTTCTCACATTAACTTTCAAATTACAGAATATCCCAATAGTTTGATGACCACTGATACACAAAAGAACACATAATCTCTATTACACATATCAAAATGTTAAATTATCTTCACTTAAGAATACTTTTATAGAATAAATTTAACATTAGAAGAAAGCTCGTGGCATTTAGTTATACAAATGATTTAAAATATCTCACAAGTACAAAGATGTCATTAGTGTAACCGAATGAGCAGTGCTATAATTCATTGAATAAATAATGCAGAATTTAACTTACTCCTCTAGACATATTCCAAAATCATTACGATAACTTTTGAAAAAGTGTATATACAAATTTCTTTTATACAAAAATTGTCTGATATTACTCATCTGAAAGTACAAGATCGATTTATTGAAGCAAGCGCGATAAAAACTACATATAATTCATGAGCGAATATGCAAATTTCTCATCCTCAGTGAATGAAGATTATGCTTCAGATTGCGCGAACTCGTAGAAGAATGGCAGCTGGTGTATTAAGTGTTAAAACTTAATATGGGATGTTGAAAGGGTATTCATGATGTCCTTCGATTCTGGAAAAAAAATGCAGATTAACAACTATTCCTTTTACGTATATTGCGTGCATGCCTGATCGTGCAAATATTCTGCTATCAAAGATCATTATATCTACTTGAACGGATTCGTTTAAACATATCTAATATGGGAATAACTTTTAATAGATATACACTCTTTAACAGTCATATCAAGACTACTTTATAAGCTACATGAGAACGAATATTAGACGCGGCTGTGTGCTAATTTGGAATTCTCCTCACCCATAACTAGAGAAGTCAAATATCTTATTCATTTATATTAAAAGCGGTGCTTTTTAAGTTTTTTTTTTGAAAAGTATCAGGCCATAATCACAGATTAATTATTGGTTATCACCATCATATATATCCGTAATTAGAGAAAACTTATTTGAGTTTGAAATACGTACTTGTATTCATCATCATAAGTTCATCATAGGTTTCTCCAACTATTACTAATATGATAATTATGACCTATGAACTTATAAAAATACCCGGTCTTTAAATAAAAAAGAGAACTTACATCATGAAAGTGTTCTCTAATTATTTCTATGAATGACCAAATGACCACAGAGCAACATGTAACATCTGTTTTCACATACTTTATAAAGAAGATGAAATGATTATGGTTAGTAGGCCACAAAAGCTGTAAATTAAATATGAATATAACATTCGCACATAAATGTGACCAATATTAATTATATTATATAACTAGTCTTGGTTATATGCAATTGTGAGTTTTTCATCACTCTTGAGAAAATAGCTTTCAGCATGATCTTACAACTTCAACAAGTAGAGAACTTGACAATGAAAAATATTTTCTTATATATTTAAATCGTTGATTGAAGCCATGTGTAAAAAATGTAATACGCATTTCTCAGAAATGGTCACATTCATCGTCATAGGCTAAACTCTAACAGACATTTTTACTCAGCAGATATAGAGGGGATCTGAAATTTTCTGATCGAATTAATTAATTTTTGTTCTTCGTGTTTATAACTTTTTACATATCCTAAAAGAAAAGATATTTTCTGAGAAAGCATTTTATATGAAAACAAAATATATAGTAAAAACATTTTTCTTCTAGGTGTTTATCAGAACTTTCCAGATCACTCTCGTTCAGTTAAATTTATCTGTTCGCTGCATTCTGAGAATGCTCAATATAATCTTTCATTTCGAAACCCTAAATAACAGGCTAGACAGATAAGGTTCATTCTATTAATCATCTAAAGTATTATGTTGTATGCTTTGTAGTGTGAATGGAATTAATGGAATAATATAACACCATACGCACACACTCATACATATTTCTTTTAAACATTTCAGGATATTTAAATATAATTCTTACCCTTTAAAAAATTTCATATCAATAAAACGTAAATCAGTGTCTAAATTGATGATGGTGCTCATTTCGCTGTCAGTCAATGTAAAATCGAAAACCTGTAAAAATAAACAAACATTTTTTTAGAATTACTCCTAAAATATAATATTGCGATCATCCTACTATGATATAACTACCAAAGTAGTTATATCATAGTAGGATTCTGAAGTTATATAATCCATACCTATCCCAGAACCAAATTTCTAACAGAATAAAAGCCTATTGTACATTTGGAGCCGTGGATGGCAGCATTGTAGATGAGTATCAAAAGGTTATTTTTGTCACACAAATATCAGAAAATGTAAATATTTTGCCATGCTGCGTAGAATTAAAATTTTCCACATAAAGTGTTAGATGTGCAAATTTTAGAAAGTGTATTTCTATAAATTTATAGCAAACTTCAACGAAACAACAATAGACAATTTCGATTGATTCAATTACTTATTGATTGATAGAGAGAGAGAGAGAGAGAGAGAGAGAGAGAAAATTTAAAATAATTTTTAATTATTAAAGAGAAAAAGAGGGACAGATCCGTACCTGGAAATTGGCCTTTATCCTTCCTGGATTGGTACTTTTAGGGATAGCAATTATTCCTCTCTGGATGAACCATCTTAGAATAATTTAGAATTAAAAACATGTGGCGATGTTTCTTATATAAGTGGTATAATGATTTAATAAATGTTTATTTATTTTTAATTTTATGTTGACACAATATTCTGTTCTATAAATCTTCACCCTCATATGTATTTATTGAAAAACAAAATGTATGAAATAACTACAATAGTATATTTCACTTTCTAAAGATATAAAAATATACGAACAGTAATCAGATATATACTATAGTGAGAAAAGTACTAAACGTAGGCAGATAATGTATACTTTAATATACCCTATCTAGAATATAACAAAAATTAAAAACAGTCATTTTCCAATGGTTGCTGCTTCTCTGCAAATGCGATGGGAGATACTCGACTTATACAATACTCGTATATTTAAGAATATCTTCAAAATCTTTTATTACTTCCTCAGACCTAATGATTTTCTGCTTAAAGAACATTAATTCCTTGGGTTCAATGTTCTTTACGAAGATAAAATTGAGGTTTGACACAAATTACAGTCACGTATTGATATATAAAATGAAAGTTGAGCATTTTAAATCAAAGTTTTCTGTTTTCTTATAAATTTTTATCATTCAAAACGATAGATCATTAAATGAATGTTCAATTTCAGTTCTTTTTGAATTTAAAAGATTGAAATTATTAATTTTCATATAATTTAAAATACTTACTTGTGCTGGAGATTTGTTATATTTCTTACACATGGGTTGTAAAGCTGGTTCTTATAAAGGATTACTTTTGTCTCTGAAAAACAGTAAATTCTTCATGTTTACTCCAATATTTTCCAGAAATTAAAGAAATGATATTCGGATTCACATCTACAATTATCGGATATGGTTGAAATGAATCTTCATAATTTTACAAAACAGATGGTTAACGTGTAGTTTTGTTAAGCGAATAAGGACATTTTAATAAACAGTCGCACCTAATTATGTTTATTAAATATCGTCCATTACTTTTCCTCAGAATACATATTAGGGGGTAAAGCATCTCTATTAGCGGTGGGTCATTTAGTAGTTGAACATTAATAAATGTTGAAATTATTATTTTTTTTTTAATTTTAAAATTTATATTTATTTTCTTTCAGTAAGTATTGTTAAATAATTACAAAAAATGCCTACGTTGTCTCGTGATTATAATGATTTTCAACATGACAGGTATGAAGAAAATCGAATCTATAAAGGATGGGTGTCCCTTATAGATTTGATTCTAGTTCATGACTGGATATTTTCTAATCCTCAGTTTTCAGTTCATCATTAAGGCAGTCACATGTTTTACTCTGGGAAGAAACTGGGAAATTTTAATCCCGTTACTAAACAAAACCATAGAAAACGAATCCACACCACAAATACCAGGTATATGAGAGACAAATGTGCCCATTCCTAACTTGTTCAGCGATTAAAATATGCTACTACAACTACTACTGCAAATTAAGCACAACGACCGTAGTTTACTTATCAGCATGCACAAATTATCCTCATAGTTACAGTCCTAATACTGAGCTATGAAAACGAGAACTTTCCTATCCCTAGCAAATATGCGCTTACTGGAGGAATGAATTATGACTGCTTCAAGTAATGAGGTAAAATGAAAAGCAAGCTCACTGCTAGAATGCTGTTCGTATTCAACTTTTAACTCTCTACAAAAATATCATTAAATATTGTAAAATGATATTATTATCATTGACAGTAGTGCAAACAATGACTAATATCTACTAGACGTACTTGATAATTGGACTTCCTGGAGAACCAAAAAGAGAATATGCAGTGAAAGTTATTCCAAGTTTCTTGCAGAAATCGAACAGTTTGCCTTGTTGGAAATATATGTGACATTCAACCTAGAAAACAAAAGTGAAGGTAAATCAGATTTTTTCCGCTGATAATACTGATTTGTTCTCTGTAAATATGATCTTAATTATACAGATTTGTACCGAAATTGCTGAATTCATTAGTTGGCAAATAGTATTACTGTACTAATAGTGTATAAAGTATATGCAGAATAAATTGAGTTGGAATAACGTTTGCTGTCCAAAGGTACTTAAAATGAAGTCGTGTAATAATACCTCAAAATTTAAAAATGTATATATAATGTTTTTCAAATATTAGAATAATAAAAATTTTAAGTTTTTATTTTTTTTTAATCTTGATTATGCTTTTGATCACACTCTGACATCTTAGCGATTAAGGTGTCATAGGAAGAAAAAAATAATATCAGTTTCTCATTAAGTTCTCAAATTGATATTTGTCTTCCTGAGGAAAACTAAGAAATTTTAGAAGTGTTCGTAGTTTTTAAATCATCGGATTCGAATGAATTTTAAGTGGTGCAAAACTAAAGCGACGTTTACGTTACGAAACTGATATTTTATTATAATGTTTAATTTATGTTCTTTTTCAATTACATTTTTTTAAAACGAATTCAACATATATTTACCTGTATGTTAGCTGGCTTGATTCTAGCATTATCATAAACTCTCTGAATCTGCTTATAGTTAAAATTAGAAATTCCAATTGCCATTGCCTTAGCCTTTCCTGCATCTACCATGTCTTCCATACCCTGAAAATTAAAATATAATATAAATAAAAAAAGAATCTAGCGCTACCAGAAAACAGCTGGTTTCTTTGTTCTAAAACTAGTGATCATTTTCTAAATGTTTTGAAGGTTTATGTATATTTATATAAAAATATGAACCAGAAAATAATAAAAATCTTTCTGAAGTAGATACAACATTTAACTAAATGTTGTATCTACTTCAGAAAGTAGATACAACATTTTACTTTAGATTATGATCGCTTTTAATATAAAAGAAAAGATTTTTTTGTGGTTATCCTTAACACTCAACAAAACTCCTGACCCGCTCACACAATTCATGAGCGGATCAAGCGCTATCTATACCTGAAAGTATAATAATGGATAGAATATATTAACATAAAAAGTGCAGCCGTTGCTGAAAGTAAACTCACCTTCCATACGTCCAATAGGTCAGATATCGTATTTTACCTGCCCAGTATTGACTATTTGTAAGAATTCACTATCCTTCATATGCTAGTGGGGAGAAATTATTAACACCGTCAGCTCTTATTCATATTTTATCCTTGAATTATTTAATAATTGAAATATTTTTCTATTTTTTCATCACTTTTATGGTATCAAAATTTTTGTAGGATATCGAAATCGAAACATTGGTCATCACAATATAAAAAATTCAGAAGAATAACAATTAATAGACAACGATCAGTAATGAAACGCTACATCACACACACACACACACACACACACACACACACACACACACACACACACACTACGAATATCGTTTTTTTAAGAAGGACCTGTTGCAATTTGGTATGAAAGTAGCATTAAAATGTAAAAAAACGCAATTACTGCGTTAAAGAAGTGAGGGAAAAAAGAGAGAGAGAAGGTGTAGATTTTTTTATTTAAAGAGACTGTCGAGTACATTATTATCAGGGCTGTGCGTAAGTGTTGTCCTGTATGCTTTAATAATTCAGTTTGGTTTGATCGAATTTGAATGCATGCATTATATTGCATGTATTAAAATTTCACCGCAAGTTATGTTAAAATAAGTTTAGCTTTTATATTTAATATAAACTATTATTATTATTTTGCTTTAATGTTGAGATTTTTAAGCCATAAAGCTTATTATTATTATTATTACACCGTAAGGTACGATAAATCTATATAAACAGTTATCTCTTATCTTAAAGCCGTTACGAAACTATTTTAAAGAAAGAAAGAAAGAAAGAAAGATAGAGGAAAAGAGGAGAAAAGAAGTTCGGTGAATATTCTGATAGACACATAAGGATGAATATTTTCGATGATCGTGATTTTAAATTGACATATAAATTCGTTTCGTGTGTTTATAAAATGTGCAGTTTATATCTGTAGATGGCGTCCTATTCGAGCAACAATAGCATTCTGCATAACATAACAGAAATATAAATAAAATACGAGCCTAAATCCTTTCCGTATGACGTACCTGCATTGCGAACGGAGTGTGAACTAAATAAAGGTCAACGTAATCAAGCTGTAAATTCGCTAAAGACTTCTCCAGAAAATGTTTCACCAAATGTCGGCGATGTCCATGTAATGGAAGCTGTGGGAAAGAAAAACACTGTTTTTATATCAATGTCAATTCTTTTTTAGCAAGATACTGTTATCTCCTTTTTAATAAGAGTGCATGGAAGGAGCAATGAGATATATAATTCAGTATTCTTGCTAAAACTATAAATACGGAAATATTTGAAAATTCTTTTGTAAAAATCAGTTTAAGCAAACCAGTTAAATATGTTATTTCTCGAAGTAAGCACCCAAAAAAAACAACTAAATTCGTATATTTATTTCCCTTGAGGTCCCTTTCAGAGAAAACAGTCACCTTATAATACTTACTGCACTGCGAGAAAAACATTCGTTTACTCATGAAAATTGTGAAGACTTACCTTGGTCACAATGAAAAGGTCTTCACGCTTGACTTTCCCCTGATCGAAAGCTTTCTTTAGAGCTTTTCCAATGTCGGGTTCATTCTGATACATATAAGCTGTGTCAATGTGTCTATAACCTGCTTCCAAAGCTGCCTCAATGGTTTCATCTATTTCTTGGGGAGTTGACTAAATTAAGGAATAAAGTTACTAAATGCGATGATAATATTAATAATAATAATAATGCAAATATATCAAAATAGATTAAAGATATCTCAAACAAATATCTAGAGTTATAGTAATAGCGTAGTAATGAAGTCACTCTATATAAGATAATTGTTTAAATGCTTTAAAAAAAAACTCTTAAAAGATAAAACATACTTTTCGATATATAAACTTCCGCTTCATCATTGGTCACTGTCCATACTCATTAAATTAGCATTTCAGTGAAATTGAGAAGTGAGTTAAAGTTACAGTCACTATGAGAAATATATTATCTAATAAAAAAAATATGCTGCACCTGAGCATCCTTACTTTTACTCTAATATGGAGTTGGTCCATCCCTTTGCTGCTATAACAGCCTTAATTTTCTGAGAAAGCTTTCCACTAGGTTTTAGTACGTTGTTCAGGTAATTCCCTTTTCATTCTTCCAGAATAGCATTAAGAAGGTGGTAGGGACGAGCTCATAATCACCGTTCGAATTCATCTAACAGGTATTCGATCAGAGCTATGTGTAGCCAGTCAAGTTCTTCAACACAGATCTCATCAAACCATTCCTGCATAGACCTCGATTTGTGGAGGTGCGAATTATCGTTGTCATACAGGAAAGGGCTTTCACCGAAATGTTACCATAAAGCTGAAAGCAGGAGTCTAGGATGTCATTGCAGCGGCAGCGTTAAGATTCCCTGTCACTGGAACAAAGGGACCCAGCTCAAACCACTTCAAAAACTGTATATTTGACACACTAAATTCGAGCAGGCAGCATTATGCCAAATGGTGAAAGACTGATTTCACTCCAGACAACGCATTTCCACTGCACTAGATTCCAATGGCGACGAATTTTAAAGCAGTCCGCGCGACGCTTGGCGTTGCTTTTGCTCATTTTAGGTTCGACCATGGAAACTCATGTACTTTAACTCCCGACGAACAGTTGTTGTTTCTGCATTGGTTGCAGAGGCACTTCGGAACTCAGTCGCGAGTGTTTCAACAGAGGTCAATTTTTTCTTGCTACGTGCTTCTGCACTCGGCGTTTCCGCTCCGTGATTTTACATGGTCAACCAGACCGTGATGGTGTTGCTCTTAGACGTTCCTACTTCATAATAATACCACTTACATGTGATCGGGACAGCTGTAGTAGGCAGAAATATTCCGAACGAGTTGTTGTAAAGGTGGCGTTCTGTGATAGTGACACGTTGAGTCACTAAGCTCTTCATTTCGGTCCATTTTGCTATTAATATTTGTCTATCAAAATCATGGAAGATTACAACATAGTATGCTTCCTTTAAGACCTGTATCAACCACGGTTTTGATGTATATCGTCATATCCTTTATATTTTAGTGCTTGTAAAAATGGAGGAGAAACGGTTTTCGACCTTTAAATGCATATATAAACATAAACCTGCATTTAAGCATCTGCAGGTGCATATAGATAACTACATAGATGCAGCTTGTGAATGAAAGTTTTGTTTTGTATTTTTATATTTAATATTTCAAACCGGTCCGCGCGGTTAGCCTAGTGGCTGTGCGCTTCGCAACCATATGCCTGGGGAAAGAGTGTCCCAGGTTCGATTTCCGTCGGAGACGTGAAGAGCTGAAGAATCTTCCTCAGCCATAGTCAAGTTAGCTGCTCTTGGGCGTGGCCAGTAAGGTTTTTCTCCGCAGTTTATGTGGGGTTTTTCATCCCGCAAAGCAAGCAAACCAGCCTTGAGAACTCAACACCACTGCGGACATAGGATATACCGAGGTGTAGACTGATCACCTTATCCTGTGAACTGTTTAGGTCCGATGATTAATAAACCCTCGACACCGCAAGGCAAAAGAGGGGGAAAGGAAAATTTTTAATTTTACAAATAGAGTATATATTTACATTTAAAATTGAATTTATTATAAAGGCGACCTTGAGACAGTCAAATAATTTATTACACAGTTCAGGAATGAAGAATGGGATTGTATGGATGTGAATTATGTAGATGACAACGTCATCTTTTGTTTAAAACAGCGCCATTAATATATAACTATAATCCCCAAGTGATACGCTAAAACCATGACTTGCTAAATATTCCAAGTCCATGTGGCGGAACGTTAACAACAGATCACCTTGTGCTTCGAGTTAAGTTTTAGTTGCAAACTAAATATTTATTCATATACAGAATAATCACTTTCAGAGAAACGAACTTTCTGTGTAAATTTTTATTTGCATTTGCTTGCATGAAAAATAAGGATCTTTATACCAACTTTGGAGATCATTTGCTGAACTAAAAAATATGGAAAGATTCATGAAAAGGTGCATCTTGCATCTGTTCACCGATTTCAATAAAATTCATCATTACAAGAATTGAATCTATAACACAAAGACGTCAAAAAGCTATTTTTGAATATCAAATTTAATTCAATTCAATGCACTCAAAGCAGTTTTGCTATGATTTTTTCCAAATTAATTTTTCTAATAAAAATTTTAAACTAAAAAATATGCGATAGAATAGGAAACAGGTAAACAACATAGGGCTAAATTATATAATACTTTAAATTAAAAATAAAGGTTCCAGATGACAACTTATCCAGTTATCAAATGACAACTTATCCAATGATAAGTTGTCATTTGATAGCAGAAAATACAAATAAAATGATGATAAAGCGTTTCTGTTCAGTTAACCTTGGTTGAGCAAATTTTGGTTTTGCGGTTTAGTGGAACTGAAGTATCTTGATGCTAAATTAACCATTAAACCTATACGATATGGGCAAAACTTATTTTCAAGTATTATGCTAGGCATAAATAAACAATTTTTGTCTTTATACGTTTTTATTTTGATAGAATAATTATAACATATTTTAATAAGATAAAAAATTCTATCTTCGATTTATTAGAATTAAATATGAAAATACCATTTCCTTATGAATTTTATTATAATTAAACAATGTTTTCATCGATATAAAAAAACAGCGAATGTTTTCTTTTGGCAGTGTAGTCGTAAAACAAGTTTCTGAGTAAAGAAAGCAAAAAATAAAAAGAAAATGATGACGATAAAGCGTTTCTGTTCAATTAACCTTGTTAATTTACTTTTGAATAACCACAAACAATCTATGAGTTAACATAATACTTCCTGTTTGAGCATGCGAGTGAAGACGATAGCACAGTTCGCCAATAACAGCGGCTTGCATTGCTGATTTTAGTTTCAATAAGGAAATTTCCCTCCCGTCTTCTACCCTCCATCAGCATTCAAAAGGTTTTATAATTTTTTACCTTTATAATTTTATACTTTATAGCGCGCGTTTAGGATCTATCCAGTATATAAGTCCCATCGAGAACATGCTCCAACAATGCAAAACATGCGTCTTTCAGTCTAGATAATAATTAGAGCAAATCTTTGCACCCAGACGAGTCATGTTTTCATAGTAATATATTGACTTCGTGAGCAGAAACTACATTTATGAGTAATGGAAAAGCAGCCCCTCCTTGTAATACATGTACTCATGAAATAATGAGTGTGTGTGTGTGTGTGTGTGTGTGTGTGTGTGTGTGTGTGTGTGTGTGTGTGTGTGTGTGTGTGTGTGTCTACGTGTTAATGTAGAACAGGGATGGGATGATATGCAGACACACACACACACACTCATTATTTCATGAGTACATGTATTACAAGGGGGAGGGTGCTAAAAGGTCATGGTGAATTTATTGTTAAAAAATGTTGCAGTTGATGTAATGATAATAACATTTTCTTGTTTGCTTTCGTCAGAAATTGAAGTAACATCTTTAAAGTGGTTTAAAATAGTTTCCACGCGCGATATAAGAAAGTTACAAAATAATTTTTAAATGAGAGGTGTCTATAAATTGCCTATCACTATCTTTCGTTAATACAATCCCAGCACTTCCTCCATTACTTTTCATAAAACTGTCCACTAGCCGGAACGGGTTTGTTATTTTACAAATGAATTGCGAATAAGTTATAAAACACACAGATTGAAAGTAATATGTAAAAACATCTTTCATAAATTCTTGTCATTTTATCACAGTCAACTTTCACTAAACAACCACATGAAAATGATGTGCAAAATGTAGAACGCAACATTTGATCGCGAATCCACTATATCAAGACCAAAAGAAAACATTGTTCATACCTGCCAGGTTCCTATTCCAATTATGGGCATTTGCGCTCCATTGTTAAGTTGAACAGATGTAGCCATGTCGAACTAGAACTGTGTGTATCGTAGCTATCTGGCAAACGAACAGGAAGCTTTAGCAGAATGCCAACAGTAGAGTTGGCTTTTCTAGGTGGCCTTGAAGCGGGAGTTCGCAGTTATCTCTACTACGACCTTTCTGTCAAGTTTTGCAATTGTCTATCGCTATGATCTCGAATCCGCCTCCCCTGACTTTTCTTTTCTTCTTTAATAATACCGATAGAATGTTTTTCAATTCTTCTGTGATAGTTGAACTAATTGAAACAAGAACCAGTTTAATACATGTTAACGATCCCTGAAATGAATTCTTGTTCTATAAAATATGGAAACTGTATTTTAAATCGTTATTGATATGGTTGCCAGAATTTTAGCTATCTAATTTCTGTTTAATTAATATGGACAGAAAATATTCTTGATCATATTCATGAGTATATTGTTACTTGTCTTTAATTGAAGGAATTCGCGAGTATATTACATAATGCTGTTCGTCGAATTTTTGTATACTTTCGGCTGTTTATATTGTATAAACTATGGAAATATAATTCACATAATAGGTTCCAAATTATTACCAAAAAAGTCTCTTTTTGTTCTTGTTTAACAACATTGCGTAATATACAATTAAAGCCCAAGATGTTTATTATTATTATTATTATTATTATTATTATTATTATTATTACTATTATTTTAATAAGGGATGTTCCCACAGTCAAGTGTTGCTACTATGGGCGCTTCCTTCTTCGAGCTTAGGCTATTAAAAATAATAATTTAAAAAAGGACCAATTTCGTCCTCCCCGTTCCCAAATCAGAACCGAAGCCTATTAATCCGGTTCTTGTCCAACAGTTTAACTCTGAACTTAGGGAAACTGTTAATTGATTGAGTAGTGAGCAAGCAAGGCATGAAACAATCAAACTTACGAATGATTATTATTTCTTAAATCATAACAAGACATTAGATAAGAACAAACACACTTTATATATTTGCACAATTACTTCCTTGGCAGGCACTTTGTACTTTAAAACATCATTCAAAGCAAAGAAACAGTCGGCATGCATTCGACAAAATGAAACGTGACGAAACTTCGTTAGAATTTTTTGTGACAGTTCGTTTTATTTCAGTGAATTTAATGAGGAACTTCTGGTGCAGAATTAGGAAAGGAACTGAAACGAAGTGACTCAGGAATCTGATGAGAACAATGTGGAATGCGCATCAGGAGCAGAAATTCAGAAAGGTTCATAACAGTTTGCAACAACACGATAGATTCCGTTTGCCCCCCCCCCACCTCCTCCACACACAGAGTACATGAGTACCATCGCTACATGTACATCATACTTCAAGTATGTTGTACGTGTTTCATCACCATGGGAACAGCACTGGATGGGTACAATTTTTCAAACTAGTGGAACGCGTAAAAGAGATATAAAGTGATCAGATTAGATCAAAAGTGACCAATTTTGTACTCAATCTTTATTCTCTTAAATTTAATTAGAAAATACAGAATATCAGAACAATTTGGAGACCTGTGTTATATAAATAAAAACAAATCTCAGTTTTAATCCTCAGCTAAAGAATAGTTTTATAGAATAGATTTCATATTACACGACATGTAATGACAACGATTTATACAATTGATTCAAAATATCGCATAAAGACAAATATATTATCAACAGTATGATTGAAAGGGAAAATTATTAATTAAGTACATGGCAATAATGTACTGTATATTATAATAAGCTTTGAATAACAATTCATTATAATACACACGTTATTTAAATGTCATTTGAAATGACTGATCTGAAACTTCAATATCAATCCATTAAAACAAAAGCGATGAAAACGGCAAATAATTTAAGTGCAGATGCGCAAATTTGTTCATATGAATGAAGATAATTAGGCTTCAAACGTGTTGTGCAGATTCGTTGAAAAATGACTTCAAATATAGATTAACAACCCTTAATACGGTTTGTAGAAAGGATAGTCATGATGTGCTTTGACTCTAAAGAAATATAAGAAATCCTAATTAATAACAATAGTTTGAGACGCAGACAAAAATAATTAACGTAATAGTTTACATTTTTACATCAAGCAGAAAAAAAAAGTTATGCAGTTTGCATCTCCCTGGTAAATTAGGCTGGCTTTTGTGTCACTCTGTGTGTGTGTGTGTGTGTGTGTGTGTGTGTGTGTGTGTGTGTGTGTGTGTGTGTGTGTGTGTGTGTGTGTGTGTGTGTGTGTGTGTGTGCACAATTTCAGCTTCTAACAGTCGCTAAATCTAGATATGAACAGACTTGTATGTCTAAACCAAGTATTCAAATAGTTTTAACCGCTACAGACGATTATTTAATAGTCGTATAAAAGCTGATTTATAATGTATGCGAGAAGGGACATTAGAATCTGCCTGTATTCTTATTTTAAATCTCCTTAGCAATAGTTGGAGAAACCGATGATGATGATAAACCCGGTCTCTTTTTTTAAGAAAAAAAAGACAGGATTATCATCTTTATAATCATCATCACAGATTCTTCGTAGGTCATTGTCATGAGTTCGTAATAGGTTATCATTATAGGTTTTTCCAATTATTGCTGAGGAGAATTCCAAATGAGCACACAGCCATCTTAATCGTTCTCACATACCTCATAAAGCAGTCGTGATATAACTGATAGCCAATATAGGTATCGTTATGGTACTCAAATGTACATTTCGGTACTAGAAGGATATGCATGATACGTAAACCAACTTAGTAATACAACTTAATTTTAACTAAATTAGCTGGCATTGCAAAATATGATTATTGGTTTATCCATATAAAAATATATTTAAACAATAGAGAGCAGCCATAGTAACAAGTAGTGTCATATTAGCCATCACATTGTAAGAGATATTTTTATGCTCCACATAAACCCAATCTGATCTATTCGTTGCATACCGAGAATGCCAAGTGAAACACTCTTTATGAAATCTCGAAACAGAGGTCAGATGGCTAATAACTATTCTGTGTAATTATGTAAATTATTCCGCTTTACGTTTGTACTCCGAATGGAATTAGTGGAACAGTAGAACACCACACACACACACACACACACAGCAGGGGCGAATTCTCCATGCTTGCTATGCTTGCTTTGCCAGCTCATTAATTGAGAAAGAAGTAATATGTAATAAATGCGTGCATTTATAAGCATTCCATTTAGACTTTTATTTTTGTAGACAGAAGACGTCTTAAGCTTGCGAGGTAATAATTGAGCTTTGCGTTGTGTATCGAAGGCCGATGCCTGCTCGCCTAGTCAAAGCTACCTTGGCTTGCTCTGGTGTTGGAACTTCCAAGTCCTCGCAGCAGTACTGTGATTTCATGCGCGCTCATAGCCATTTCACGTCGTCTCACTCTGTTGCTTAAACACAGGCCATACGCAGTCAATGTAGCTCTAGCCAATGAGCTTCAGCCAGCCTTTACAAGTGTGCGTGTTGCTTGGGAAAATTAAGTTACTTTTTATGACGATGTTATTGACCAGTTCATAAAGAAGAACCGAAGGGTTCTTCTTTATGAACTGGTCAATAACATCAGTGGTCAATAATGATCAGTAATTCATTATTCCGCTAATCAGACTTAAATCACACATTCCCTGAATGATAACAAGAGCAAGCGTGCATTTCATGACCAGCATTCGCCCCTGCTGGTTTCTCAAAAGGGTTAATCAGTGGAAAAATAACCCACTTTGCTTGCCTAACTGTGGTCCTAAGACAGTCTTCAAGAGCGAGAATGCCGGCTTCTGAATACTCTTGTACGGACTAACAGAATTTTCTGCGCGCAGCACTTGACCGAAGTATTTAAAGAAGGCTGTTCTTCCCGACCCATATCTCACCAAACTATGCGCAGGGAATTGAAGAGGATCAGTATTGAAGGTCCAACAGAATAGATTTCCCTTACTTAAATTTAGCATACTCATTCAGGCACAGAACTAATCAATTTAACCACTAAAAATATAATTTTACACTGAGTTGGGTTTAAAAAAAGAATTAAAATTAATTTTTTTCTGGAACACGCACGTTATTTTTATGAACGTATCTTGAAATTCGTCAAGGTGAAGTTTAACCCTGAAACAGCGGTGTTTTATGAGATGAAAGGTGAGGTCAGAAAGAAAAAAAAAAAACTGACCCTACCTTTCAACCGGTTGTTCTCGTCTAGGACGCGATCAACTTTTATCCGGGCTCTTCATTTGAAAGCGAGCATCATGAGAAGTGGAAGGATTTTTCATCATGCAAATAGACAAACCAGCCTCGTGAACACATAGACATATATCTATAGACATAATTATTTACTATTGCAAGAAAGACCTGGAAAACATCTCGTTCCATAATTATTATTCGTTTTACAGTAATATGTTTGCAATACCTCTTACAGTAATAGGTATTGGAGGGCAGTTAATAGGTGACGAAAAAGTTCGGTGTTATGAAAACTGCACTGTTTAAAACATTATTATAAAATATTATATTATATATTTTATTATAATATATTATAATATATTAGTGTGACACTTTCTGTGCAATTACAGTATTGGTGATGGGAGAGGATAATAATTACGCATCATTTGTTTACTGCAAGCTCATTAGAAATATTAATTAACGTGCACAGAAAATTTAAAAAGGGTTAAAATGAAACGATGAAATAGCAAAGATTTTTTTATTGTCAGCTGAACACGAGCTTTTATTTGCTCGTGTCAAAAAGCTCATTTAATGAGAATTCTTTTGTGGGCGCTTCAGCGAAAGCTTGGTCTAATTTATCTTCACCTACTTCATATTTAGTTCTAGTGTCAGCCATTTACGTTTGTTAGTTCCAATTCCTCTTCCCTCATAAGTGCGTCAAGAAGGTTACTCGTATGGAATAAAAAATAAATATTTCTTCGAGCGACCGCAATTTTGCTGCACCAAAGCTGAAATAATACTAAGGGCGTTACTGCGATATGTTAAATCACTTTATTTATTCGTATGGAGTTTCCTCCCTTTTTCTTCCCCGTCCCTAATAGGGCGCGTTGAGCCCCCCCTCATGAGGGGCTAAATATTTATGGCTGTAGATCCGTGTGTGTTCACAGGGCCGGTTTGCCTGCTTGCGGGATGAAAAACGCCAGATACACTGGTGGAAAAAACCCTACTGCACTCTCCCAAAACCGGTAACTTGGCTATGGCTGAGGAAGATCCTCAAATTCCTCACGTCTTCGACGGGAATCGAACCTGTGACACTCCTTCCAAAGTCATATGGTTGTGAAGTGCACAGCCACTAGGCTAACTGTGCGGTGTTAAATCACTACGGTGTTGTGTTCGTGGAGTCGGAATGTTAATTCAGTACAGTACCGAACGACTCTCCAAATTTTTTAATTAAAAAAAATCAAAATCAATTTTCAAATGGTTAAAAGTTATAAATCGTGCTATAGCGAAACCTGCGTTGTTCAAAACCACGATGCAAGGTATTGCTACTTTGAGCTGCGTACTACTACTCTGTAGTAGTACGCAGCTCAAAGTAGATACCTGCACATAGACACACGCACGAACAGCCTTCTGATGTGAAAATTGAGGAAAATGAAGGAAACACTTCGGTAGGATATCACCGAACTTGAATGGCAGGTGAATTCGGCGGATATCAACCGATTCGCTGCCGTGGGATGTCCTTCAATGTGCGGTGAGATGCTGAGACACACACACACACACACACACAAAACGATGGACAATGGATACAAGCCAAACGGAAATAGGATTTAAAATTCAGTGTTATATAGATATAATTAATTATATTTTATTTCGTTAAAATATGACTGAAACTTCATGAACAAATTCAAATCAAAATCTCTATTTTTTTTTCCATAAATAAAAAGCAACATCAAAATATCATTAGATTGCTATCAGGTCCATATTAATTTCTGTATACTTTTCAGATAAAAACACATATTTCTGAATTTATTCTAACAAAGATATTCAAACAGATTTCGAATCCAGTGGGGCAACAATAGAATGAATGAATGGTTGCGATGTTTGTTTAAACAAATGTTTATTGTCAGTCTGTAGTTTACTTTATCATTTGTAACAATGCCACAGTGTCATTTCCTTGACTACTTCTATGCGCAACAGAAGTGTTTTTTTCAGCTATACTGAAGCGTACGATTTTCAAGAGATTAATTTGAAGATTTTATATAAAGACAGTGCCATTTGCTCCCAGAATCATGTAATATGGGGGCCGTGTTGACATTTTTAAGACGTAAGTATTTGACAGACTACTTGATGGTTTTTAAGTGCTGTATTTAGTAACGAAATATTTATTTTTTTCTCATGTGCAATCTTAGCCATGAAACATGGTTCAAGAGTATTGTGTGAATTTATTTAACCAACGCCTGAAAATTATTCTTTATTGATCTACCCTAACAAACCTTTAAACTTAACAAATCAAGGCTAAACTTTGATTTGTTTTACCTCTGAGAGAACCAACTAAAGTTAACTGTTTGATTAATATAAATGCGTTATCGGCTATGCAAATGAGCAGTTCCGCATTGCTTCCTCCACCGGATTATATCAATATATGAAAAGTTGACTGTGCCATTGGATAATTGCAAATCACCCTCGCCCCTCATCACACACACACACACACACACACACACACAAACTGGAAAGTAAAGGTCACATTATACGATATTTAAAATTTACAATATGATGCACACTAAAATGGCTCTCATTTTGCATTCCTCGCAGGACTTTTTCTTACAATGACTCACATTCGTCATTTCCACATAAAAACTTCTCCTTTCTGTTTAATCGTTTACATATTGCAGACAAATTACCATCTCCGGATTTCTCCATCATTTCATATCAAGTTTCAAAATACACGCAGCATCTATTAATCACTTTCTACTCTTTAGCTCAGTGTAATAGTCTCTCATTCTGAAAAAATTACTTGTAAAAAATGCGACTGATGTTATTACACGGAGATAATATAAAGGCTTTTCATTTTTCATGCAGGCATTTGCTCAAGATGTGAGTCACCATCAGAAATTGAAAACTCGGACGAAAGTACAAAGGAACATTCTTCTCACACCTTGAAAGTACAAAATGGGGACCCCTTTAAAGACGAATTGAAAGTGCAGGATTTCATGGAATCGACTAAACTCGAGTCAGGTGACAAGGATTCATGTGAAGAAGAAGAAGAAGACAATTTGGGACACTTTCCTTATGCTCTTTTGATAGAAAGCAAAGGTCAAGGCGGCGATGAGATGGAATCGACTACTGTCGACTCACGTCGCAAGGAGTCATATGAAGAGGACAATTTGGGACATTTTCCTGATGCTCTTTTGTTAGTAAGCAAAGGTCAAGGCGGCGATGAGATGGAATCGACTACTGGCGACTCACGTCGCAAGGAGTCATATGAAGTAGACAAATTGCAAGAGTTTCCTGATGCTCCTTTGGTAGCAAGCAAAGGTCAAGGCGGCGATGAGATGGAATCGACTACTGGCGACTCACGTCGCAAGGAGTCATATGAAGTAGACAAATTGGAAGATTTTCCTGATGCTTCTTTGCTAGCAAGCAAAGGTCAAGGCGGCGATGAGATGGAATCGACTACTGGCGACTCACGTCGCAAGGAGTCATATGAAGTAGACAAATTGCAAGAGTTTCCTGATGCTCCTTTGGTAGCAAGCAAAGGTCAAGGCGGCGATCAGATGGAATCGACTACTGGCGACTCACGTCGCAAGGAGTCATATGAAGAGGACAAATTGGAAGATTTTCCTGATGCTACTTTGCTAGCAAGCAAAGGTCAAGGCGGCGATGAGATGGAATCGACTACTGGCGACTCACGTCGCAAGGAGTCATATGAAGTAGACAAATTGGAAGATTTTCCTGATGCTACTTTGCTAGCAAGCAAAGGTCAAGGCGGCGATGAGATGGAATCGACTACTGGCGACTCACGTCGCAAGGAGTCATATGAAGTAGACAAATTGGAAGATTTTCCTGATGCTACTTTGCTAGCAAGCAAAGGTCAAGGCGGCGATGAGATGGAATCGACTACTGGCGACTCACGTCGCAAGGAGTCATATGAAGTAGACAAATTGGAATATTTTCCTGATGCTTCTTTGCTAGCAAGCAAAGGTCAAGGCGGCGATGAGATGGAATCGACTACTGGCGACTCACGTCGCAAGGAGTCATATGAAGTAGACAAATTGGAAGAGTTTCCTGATGCTCCTTTGGTAGCAAGCAAAGGTCAAGGCGGCGATGAGATGGAATCGACTACTGGCGACTCACGTCGCAAGGAGTCATATGAAGAGGACAAATTGGAAGATTTTCCTGATGCTCCTTTGCTAGTAAGCAAAGGTCAAGGCGGCGATGAGATGGAATCGACTACTGGCGACTCGCGTCGCAAGGAGTCATATGAAGTAGACAAATTGGAAGATTTTCCTGATGCTTCTTTGCTAGCAAGCAAAGTTCAAGGCGGCGATGAGATGGAATCGACTACTGGCGACTCACGTCGCAAGGAGTCATATGAAGTAGACAAATTGGAAGATTTTCCTGATGCTTCTTTGCTAGCAAGCAAAGGTCAAGGCGGCGATGAGATGGAATCGACTACTGGCGACTCACGTCGCAAGGAGTCATATGAAGAGGACAAATTGGAAGATTTTCCTGATGCTCCTTTGCTAGTAAGCAAAGGTCAAGGCGGCGATGAGATGGAATCGACTACTGGCGACTCACGTCGCAAGGAGTCATATGAAGTAGACAAATTGGAAGAGTTTCCTGATGCTTCTTTGCTAGCAAGCAAAGGTCAAGGCGGCGATGAGATGGAATCGACTACTGGCGACTCACGTCGCAAGGAGTCATATGAAGTAGACAAATTGGAAGATTTTTCTGATGCTACTTTGCTAGCAAGCAAAGGTCAAGGCGGCGATGAGATGGAATCGACTACTGGCGACTCACGTCGCAAGGAACCATATGAAGAGGACAAATTGGAAGATTTTCCTGATGCTCCTTTGCTAGTAAGCAAAGGTCAAGGCGGCGATGAGATGGAATCGACTACTGGCGACTCACGTCGCAAGGAGTCATATGAAGAGGACAAATTGGAAGAGTTTCCTGATGCTACTTTGCTAGCAAGCAAAGGTCAAGGCGGCGATGAGATGGAATCGACTACTGGCGACTCACGTCGCAAGGAGTCATATGAAGATGACAAATTGGAATATTTTCCTGATGCTCCTTTGGTAGCAAGCAAAGGTCAAGGCGGCGATGAGATGGAATCGACTACTGGCGACTCACGTCGCAAGGAGTCATATGAAGATGACAAATTGGAATATTTTCCTGATGCTACTTTGCTAGCAAGCAAAGGTCAAGGCGGCGATGAGATGGAATCGACTACTGGCGACTCACGTCGCAAGGAGTCATATGAAGTAGACAAATTGGAATATTTTCCTGATGCTCCTTTGGTAGCAAGCAAAGGTCAAGGCGGCGATGAGATGGAATCGACTACTGGCGACTCACGTCGCAAGGAGTCATATGAAGTAGACAAATTGGAAGATTTTCCTGATGCTCCTTTGTTAGTAAGCAAAGGTCAAGGCGGCGATGAGATGGAATCGACTACTGGCGACTCACGTCGCAAGGAGTCATATGAAGTAGACAAATTGGAAGAGTTTCCTGATGCTCTTTTGTTAGTAAGCAAAGGTCAAGGCGGCGATGAGATGGAATCGACTACTGGCGACTCACGTCGCAAGGAGTCATATGAAGTAGACAAATTGGAAGAGTTTCCTGATGCTCTTTTGTTAGTAAGCAAAGGTCAAGGCGGCGATGAGATGGAATCGACTACTGGCGACTCACGTCGCAAGGAGTCATATGAAGTAGACAAATTGGAAGATTTTCCTGATGCTTCTTTGCTAGCAAGCAAAGGTCAAGGCGGCGATGAGATGGAATCGACTACTGGCGACTCACGTCGCAAGGAAGTCATATGAAGTAGACAAATTGGAAGAGTTTCCTGATGCTCCTTTGGTAGCAAGCAAAGGTCAAGGCGGCTATGAGATGGAATCGACTACTGGCGACTCACGTCGCAAGGAGTCATATGAAGAGGACAAATTGGAAGATTTTCCTGATGCTCCTTTGCTAGTAAGCAAAGGTCAAGGCGGCGATGAGATGGAATCGACTACTGGCGACTCACGTTGCAAGGATTCATATGAAGAAGACAATTTGGGACATTTTCCTGATGCTCTTTTGCTAGGAAGCAAAGGTCAAGTCGGCGATGAGACAGAATCAACTACTGGCGACTCATATCGCAAGGAGTCATGTGAAGAAGACAATTTGGGACTTTCTATTGATGCTTTTTTACCAGAAATAGAATGTATTGACAGCGATTTGCTGGAATTGAGTGATATTAATATCCCTAGCGTAGAACTTCCTGATGAGGATGGAAAAGAAGTTGATCTTGATGATCGGAAAACAATGAATGGTAAACTGCCTATGGATGGTTCAAATATAGAACTTTTTATGGAACCTATCCTTCTCCTGATTTCTATATTAATCATATTGATATTCCTGTATTTCCTTTTCTCCTTCATTTTTTGCTTTCTTTATTATGTTTTACCTTTTGAAAATTTTTTGGTTCTTCTTATTTTTATCGCATTGATTTAATTCGTCTATTGGGTAATTTTTTTTTTCTAAATTAATGTTACATATAAGATATTTTAGCGCTATTAATTTTATTTATTATTATTATTATTTAATTTTTATTTTTCAGTTTTTGTTGTTATTATTATCATTTATTTATTTTTATTTGTTCATTGCTATTATTATGAGTATTCTTTTGTAATCATTATCATTATTATTATTATTCAAAATTCTATTTGTAAACAATTCGGACTCTAATAAAAAAAAGAAAAAAAGTATTGTTATTATTATTATATATCGCGCACAGGGGCTGGCAAAGATTAGAGGGAACATTACTGATATCATCATGTTAATATTATAACTTGAAAATGTTTAACAGAATGTTCCTTTCTTTCTTTCTTTCTTCTTCTTTTTGATTACAGCAATTAAAGTTCTCAATATTATATTGCGTGATTTCTTAAAGAATAGTATTATTGTCCTCCCTTCAGATCTGCTCCTGTCTTCTCCATCACTGTTGTGCTTCACCAAATATTAATTCTTTCTCATTAATTGAGAAAGAAGTAATATTTATTTGTTAATAAATGCATGCATCCATAAGCATTCCATTTAGGCTTTAATTTTTGTAGAGAGAAGACGTCTTAAGCTTACGCGGCAATAATTGAGCTTTGCGTTGTGTATCGAAGGCGATGCTTGCTCGTCTAATCAAAGCTACCTTGGCTTGCTCGGTTGTAAGAGTTTCCAGGTCCTCACATCAGCACTGTGATTTCATGCGCGCGCATAGCCATTTCGTGTTCCCTTCACGTCGTCTTAAACACAGGCCATACGCAGTCAAAGTAGCTGTAGCCAGTGAGTTTAGCAACCCTTACAAGTGTGCGTGTTGCTTGGGAAATTTAAGTTGCAACTAACTTTTTATGACGCTGTTATTGACCAGTTCATAAAGAAGAACCGAAGGGTAGAATTTGTATTCAAGAAGCTAAATTGAAAAAGATAGAATATCATTTGTAAAATAAATGTTGTATTTATTTTACAAATATGATTAAATGTACATAAATTTCTAACTATATAGTTTTAAATGGTCAGTAATTCATTATTCCGCTAATCAGACTTAAATCACTCACTCACTCCCTGAATGATAACAAGAGCAAGCGTGCATTTCATGACCAGCATTCGGTGGTCATGAAATGCACGTGGTTTATCAAAAGGGTTAATCAGTGGAAAAATAACCCACTTTGATTGCCTAACTGTGGTCCTAAGACAGTCTTCAAGAGCGAGAATGCCGGCTTCTGGATACTCTTGTACGGACTAACAGAATTTTCTGCGGGCAGCACTTGACCGAAGTATTTAAAGAAGGCTGTTCCCGACCCATATCTCGCCAAACTATGCGCAGGAAATTGAAGAGGATCAGTATTGAAGGTCCGACAGAATAAATTTCCCTTACTTAAATTTAGCATACTCATTCAGGCACAGAACTAATCAATTTAACCACTAAAAATATAAATTTACACAGAGTTGGGTTTAAAAAAAGAATTAAAATGAATTTGTTTCTAGAACACGCACGTCATTTTTATGAACGTACCTTGAACTTCCTCAAGGTATAGTTTAACCCTGAAACGGTAGTATTTTATGAGATGAAAGGTGAGGTCAGAAAAAAAAAAAAACTGACCCTACCTTTCAACCGGTTGTTCTCGTCTAGGACGCGATCAAGTTTTATCCGGGCTCTTCATTTGAAAGTGAGTATCATGAGAAGTGGAAGGGTTTTTCATCATGCAAATAGACAAACCAGCCTCGTGAACACACAGACATATGTCTATAGACGTAATTGTTTACTATGTTGCAAGAAAGACCTGGAAAACATCTCGTTCCATAATTATTATTCGTATTACAGTAATATGTTCGCAATACCTCTTACAGTAATAGGTATTGGAGGGCGGTTAATAGGCGACGAAAAAGTTCGGTGTTATGAAAACTCATCATCATCATCATCATGCATATCAAGGATTTAGGCCTAGTGTGGCCTGTTCCTGCTTTAGAAGTCATCGTTGAATCGTTGAAGAGGACGTCCTGGTTTTCTTTTCCCTAATGGCTTGTACTTTAAGGCTTGTTTTGGTAAGCTTTCTGATTTCATTCTTTGAACGTGTTCCTTCCATTTATGTTTATAGTTTTTAATTTTTTTTATTACTGGTTCTTGGTTTAATTCTTTCATAATTTCTTCGTTTCTTTTGTGATCAAATAGGGTATATCTTGCAGTTTTCCTCATAAACTTCATTTCTGCTGTCGTTACCTTTGTTTGTCTTTTTGTTTTATTGTCCAGATTTCGCTTCCATACATTAAGACTGGTAGGGCTAATGTATTGTATACGTTTAGCCTGGTTTGTTTTTGAACTAAGTTTGGTTTAAATATAGATAATTACACCTGTTATTTTTAAATATTTTGCAATTTTTACGTTTATATCTTTTTCATTTTCATATGTAATCATACATCCTAGGTAATTAAATGAATTCACCTGTTCTAAGATCTTGTTATCTATTAATATTTTAGTTCTTGCTGGATCTTGTCCTTTAAAGGCCATAGTTTTTGATTTTTATGTTGATATTATCATACCAGTTATGAAAAATGCAGTTATGAAAACTGCACTGTTTAAAACATTATTATAATATATTATAATATATTCGTGTTTTAAAAACGAAAATATAGAACTGTTATTAAATATAAAACCTAAATTTATTTTTAAAGAGTTTGCAGAAAAGGAGCCTGTTATCATCGATGCTTTCTATCTGTATGGGATGAGACAGCAATATATATATATATATATATATATATATGAGTATAAAATTAGTAATATTTTCTACCGAGTAAAAATGAACAATCACAATATATATATATATATATATTTTATATTTTTATACTTAGACTTAATATTATACTTAATATTTACCCATAATGCAAAGCGCATCTCCTGGAGGAGATGTATGATGCTTTGTATTAAAAGCAAGGGGCCACTACCCAGACCGGTTTCGATCTTTATTGAGGTCTCATCAGTGTGAGCCAGGCTAGAAATATCAAGATTTTAGTAATACAGAGCTTATAAATATTTTGCCAGAACAGACTTGCAACACTTGTAGGCGCAAACTTGACTTGTTTGTCTGTTTGCTTACTTGGGAAATGGATTAAAACCAGGTTTAAAATAGCTTGGTATCTTTAACATTTATTATACCCAAGGTAAAATACTTTCTACATTTATATCTTCTCCTGAGATTTTTATTTAATAAGGTTAAAACACCTTATGGTAACTTGTTCTGGTAAAATACTTATAAGCTCTGTATTACGAAAATCTTGGTATTTCTAGCCTGACTCCAGATTTAGAGAAAGATGTTGAAAGTTTATTTTTCACTTGGTTAGACCCAAGGTAAAATACTTTCTACATTTATATCTTCTCCTGAGATTTTTATTTAATAAGGTTAAAACACCTTATGGTAACTTGTTCTGGTAAAATACTTATAAGCTCTGTATTACGAAAATCTTGGTATTTCTAGCCTGACTCCAGATTTAGAGAAAGATGTTGAAAGTTTATTTTTCACTTGGTTAGACTATAATAAATTTAGTTTAATCCTTTAAACTGGATAAAGGATTAAACTAAATTTATTAACGTTATCTAATTTTCCTGATTCCGTGCTTTGTTTCTTCTTATTTTGCAGCTTAATTTTGTTATCTTGCCTATGTTCGTTTAAACGCCTCTCGACTTTTTGTAATTCCCGCATGCTCTGACGAATAATCCGCTTTAACTTCTCAATTTTTGAGGAGTTAAACCATTTTTAATATCTTTCTCAATATATTCAGTAACCTCTATAACTCGAGTTCGCTGGGTTTTTTTAGTTACGTTTCTTGTACCTTTTGTAGCTATTTAAACTATACACTATCTACCAATAATTGTCTGGACACTTTAGAAATTCACAGTTGATACCAGCAGGCGAACCCTAATATCAGGTATATCAATCTTGGCTTTGATCACTTTCTGTATCCTTTGAGGGAGGCTTTTCTCCAATATGCGGCTAACATGAGGTGGAATTTATCTCCATTCCTCCTTCAAATTTTATCCCGAGCCTGGATAAAATTGGAGGGGGGGGGGATCAATGGTGAATTACTCTGTAAAAAATTTCACAAAGAACACTTTGTGAGAAATGCCTACAAAGTCACCTAGAGTCGGAAACGACTGAAAGAGAAACCGATGCCAGCCATGCTATAAAACACTAATTTTCTAAGGGAAAAAACAAAAACAGACAAAAATCACCAATTTTAAAATTTTGAACCCTAATATCAGGTATGTCCACCTTTGGCTTCGATCACCTCCTGCACCCTTTGAGGGAGGCTTTTCGGCTTTATATATATATTTGTCGAAAACTATTTGTTTATTTGCTATATATATATATATATATATATATAGCAAATCAACAAATAGTTTCGGCAGTGTGAAGTCATATTCTGAATGCAATACATTGTCCTGTGACCAGGACTATCCGTTGAGAGTAACTGGAAAAGCCTGTAAAGTAGCAAATTCAATATAAGCGTATACTATTATATACGCTTATACATACCACCCCTCCTCCGTTACATGCATGTATAAAATATTTTTTGTGCATTTACCCTCGTTATGCAATGGTTAATTATCATCCATTCTTCGTTTATTCTGTCTCAATACCCGCAGCCACGTCCTATACTTTGATAGAAGATTCTTTTCTCCAGAAGAACAAAGAGAAGGAACGAATTGTTTGAAATTTCAAAGGTTAAATATTCATACAAAATTATTTAATTGTACAAACCATCTTAATCTGTAAATCATGCAGCGAGTTTGTTGTTTGCATTTAATCGATTTCTAAGATTAGTGGAAGATGTGAAAGGAACGCAAATTATGAGACCAATTAGGCACTGAATCTTTATTTTCTTCATCATTTACTTTCGAAATACAGAATATCACAATCGCCTGGTGACCATTGATATACATGATCCCTTTGATAAACATCAAAATGTTAAATTTTCATCACTAAAGAACAGTTTTATAGAATAAATTTAATATTAGAAGAAAGCTCATGGCATTTATTTATACAAATGATTTAAAATATCTCACAAGTATAAAGATATTGTCAATAGTGTAACTGAATAAGCAGTACTATAATTCATCGAATAAATAATGCAGAATTTGGCTTATTACTGTGACTTATTCCGAAATAATTATAACTTTTGAAAAACTGTCTACAAATTTCTTTTATATGAAAATTGTCTAAAATCACTAACATGAAACTGAAACATAATGTTGAAATTTTTTTTCACTTGGTTGTAATATAAATTAAAGATTCCAAGAAATCATATTCTTGGTTTTATCTGATCTGAAGTCAAATGACATCTTCATTTGACTTCAGTCGCAAACTTTGTATTCTTACACTTAGATAAAGGATGAAACGAAGAATATAATTTCTTGACATCTTTAATTTATATTATAAATAAGAGAAAAAAACCCTTTCAATATCTGACTCTAATCCAGAGAATTTTAGTAATAAGTTTTGACCTCTTTTAACTACTTGTTTATGGAAATATGACTTCTGAATTACTGCAACCTTGGAATCACTTCTGCGTCTGGTTCCCATCTCAGACTTGACTCCCTGAGGCCGGCCTCAATAAACGTCGAAACTGATCTGGGTAGTGACTCTTCACATAATGCATAGTATTGGGCATATCCATAAGGATATGTACGCTCAATTATGAGATACTAAGGCAATTGATGAGAAGTCATCAGCCTTTAATACGCGAGTAGTCCAGTTGTGAAATGACTTCGCGAAAACTTTGTTTGTTTACACTTGGATAAAGAATCAAACCAAGGATATAATTTCTTGACATCTTTAAAACATTAATCTATTGAAATAGTCGCGATAAAAACTTCACATAATTTAAGCGATAATTTGCAAGTTTTTTTTTATTCTCAACGTGAATGAAGATGGTGCTGATCCACTGAAGAAGGGCTGAAGGTGCATGTGAACGACACTTAATATGAGATGTTGAAAGGGTATTCATGATGTTTTTCGATTCTGAAAAATAAAAAAAATTCTGATTAAGGACTAATCTTTTATAGAGGTATGACAATATAATTAATGTTACAGTTTACAATTCGCATTAAGTAGAAGCAGGAAAGTAAATTATACATTTCACAAAAAATTAAATACACTGTGTGTGTGTGTGTGTGTGTGTGTGGACTGGTTTAAATAATCCTAATATGGAAATTGTTTTTTTGCCGATACAGACTCTTTAACAGTCATATCAGGACTGCTTTACCGGCTCTGTAAGAAAACGGATATTAGACGAGGATGTGTGCTCATGTGTGGAATTCACCTCAGCCATAACTAGAGACGTCTACTGTAGGATTCATTTATATTAAAAACGGTCCTTTTTTAAAAATAATTATTAGGTCAGGGGGCTTAAGGGTCAAAGCTGTAAAACTGAGGAGATCTCCACATAGCCTTTAAACGAATGCGGAAAACAGACCAGGGCTTCTAACCTACTGTCCAATCCTCACCTTGTCGTGGTGCACACGAGGTGTGGGTATCTACCTGCATACTGAACGAACGAGGATGGGCTGGCAATTTGGGATTAACTGACCAAATTGTATTCTTATTGGCTTAAACAAAAATATAGAATGATGGTACAACATGACAGAATTTCATGCCGGCTGGGGGATCGCCCGATTAAACAAGGCCTCCGTTTTTTTGTTTTCGCCAGGGAATCAGGACAAACAGCGAAAAGTCAGCTACTGGAACAAATCCTAAAACACACCCCAGTTCAACATCACCAGAGTTCAAGATCGGTACATCAACATAAAAGCCTGAATGGCAAAGAAATGGAGCTAGCTGAGGAATTGGATAAGTACCAGATCGACATAATAGGGGTGATTGTAAAAAAAAAGGCAAAAACTGGTGAGATCATTCTGTGCAATAAATACAAAATGTTAAATTCAGGCAATGACAATCAAGGAAAAGAAGGAGTAGCCATAGTATTCAACACTAAATACGAGACTACAGAAGTCTCGTATTTAGTGTTGAAATAAATCCCACAGAAGGTTCTACTAAGGTAGAAGTGGAGGAATTGTTTGAGGATTTAGAGAAAGTAACTGACACAATGAAAAAGGAAACGTTGGTCCTTGTATAGCAGAGTAGGAAATGATTGTCAGACATACAAAAATATTTTGGGAAATTTGAAGAAAGAGCAGAGCTAATAATAATGCCAAATACCTGTTGGATTTCTGCTCAGGACATGGACTATTTACTACTAACACAATGTTCCAACATACAAATGTGCACAAATTCACATGTGGAGAAGAGGCAAGGTATTAGAAAAGTCTCGTTGACTATGTTATTGTTGATAGTGATGTTTCCTTCCTGGTTCAGGACACCAGAGTGTACAGAGGATTTGAAATCGGAACTGATCACAATTTAGTCTTGAGCAGGATAAATTTGAATATCATATTGAAAAGAAGAACATGTAAGAAAGTTTTAAAGCGAATAAAAGTTGAGCAGCTCTCATATGTGAACTGCAGACTAAATTATACAAAGATTATTGAAGAAAAAATGAAAGAATTTGAGAACAGGAACCAAACCTTGGAGATTCAGTGGCAAGCCTTCAAGAAAACCCTGACTGATTCAGCCAGAGAGGCATGTGGTGAGGATAGAAAAATCAGAACTCCATTGTGGACACAGGAAGTTAAAGAAGCAGTGAAAGAAAAGAAGAAAGCATATCAAAAGTTCCTGGCAATTAACTCAGCTTGTGGTCTTAGAGAATACAGAGACAGATGTAAGAAAGCTAAACACTGTGCAAAACTGGCTAAACAAAAGTGATGGAAATACTTTGATAATAACATAGAAAATAAATATCAAGAAGGTGTCAAGATATTCTGGAGGTTGTTGAAAAAAATCCAAAATGGAGGAAAGTGTGTTGTAAAAGGAATTAAAAATAATAAATGTGATATGAAAACAGGAGAAAAATATATCCTTGAAGTATGGAGTAATTACTTCCAAAAATTGCTAATGAAACAAGCAGTGATGATAGCACAGTGGTAAAAAAACACTCAACTGGCATGCAGTCAGGATACATATCCATACTTGAAGTAGAAAAAGCCATCAAAGGGTCGAAATGTGGAAAGGCAGCAGGAGTAGATGATATTCGATCAGAAATGCTCACATATGGAGGTATAAACGTCTTACAGGGATGCACTGCATAGTTCACGAGTCCTGGATAGAGGGACGAATTCCGGATGATTGGGGTATAGCTCTCATAGTACCCATATATAAAAAGGGAAATAAAAGTGAATGTGACAATTACAGAGGTATTTCTCTATTGAGTATTCCTGGTAAGATATATGCACGTATACTTGAGAAACGGTTCAGAAGGATTGTGGAAGAGAAGATTGATGAAGAACAAGCTGGATTCAGGCCAAATAGAGGCTGTCAGGATCTGATTTTCACTTTACGACAAATAATTGAGAAATATTAAGAATATAACAAAGATCGGTATATAATTTTTTTCGATCTGAAAAAAGACATATCACAAGGAGCCAAGAGAGAAGCTATTAAAAACGCTACCGTTATACATGGTCGCGTTATATCAAGCAATACGTAGTCTTTATTTAAGTTAAAGTAGAAGTTAGAACTGAAGGAAATACAAGAAGATGGTTTAATGTTACATCTGCGTCCGACTAGGATCTATATTGTCACTCTCTTATTCATTATCAAAATAGATGTTAATATCGGCACTTTGCTTTATGCAGATGATGTTATACTTCTAAATAAATCTGCTACAAGTCTGCAAGAAGCTCTGACTATATTGAATAACTGTTGTAATAGATATGGTATGATGGTCAGCAGTAAGAAGACAAAGGCAACGAAAATAGGCAGAAACTTTGAAAATATCATCTTCATTGTGAATGGAGAGCCTACAGAACAAGTAAAACATTTCAGCTGCTTAGGCACGATGTTTAGTGAAGATGGTAAATTAAATATGGAAATAGACAACAGAATCAATAAAGCTGGTATGGTAGGAAGTCAATCGAATAAATTCATATGGAACAAGAGAGAAATTAGTCAAAACACTAAATTAGCTCTGTACAAGTCAGTGTTCAAACCAATTTAACTTATGGATCTGAGAGCTGGGTCAGAAGTAAAACACTTGACCAAAGACTAGAGACTGCAGATATCAGAGTTCTGAGAAAGATTAGGGGCGTGAGCAGATGGCATCAATGGCAATATCATATTAAAAACGAGGATATTATGAAAGAACTTGACATTGTCAGCACCAGGAATGCGTTAGCAGAGCTAATCTCAGGTGGTATGGTCACTTAAACAGAATGGGTGAGGAAAGATCAGCAAAACAAATGTCCTCTGCCATGATGGCAGGAAAATGACCCAAGATATAGGTGGATTGATACACTAAAAAATGCATTAGAAGATAGAAATATAAGATCTGATAATATTGGAATCTTGACAGGTAACAGAATGATTTGGATGAAAATTGTAGATAGGAAGTTAGTAATCATGTAAATTTGTCATGTAGTACTATCATATCCTATATACTTCTTGAGGTAATATACAGGATATGTCAGGAATTTGATGATGATTATTATTATCAGGTCATAATCACGGATTTATCATCGGTCATCACCATCATCAGATATATCCGTAATTACAGAAAAATTATTTGAGTTTCAAATATTTGCATGTATTCATCATTTTAAGTTCATCGTAGGTTTCTCCAACTATTTCTAATATGATGATGATGGCTTATAAAAATAACCCGGTGTTTTTTTATAAGAAAACCCCCTCATGATCATCACATTGTTCTCTAATTATTTGTAAGAATGACCAAATGATCAGAGAGCAGCATCTAATACTGCTTTCAGATATTATATGCTATACTTTATAAAACAAAAGTAATGATTACGTTTTACTAGACCACAAAAACGGTAAATTACGAGTATATATATGAATATAATATTCATACATAAAGCTGACATTGAAATATATAATTTCAATGTCAGATTATTCCTATATTTAAATCGTGGATTGTAGCAATGATAAAAAGTAAAAAGTATTGCGCAGAAATACTCACATTCATCGTCATAGGCTGCACTCTAACAGTTAAACAGTTATGTTCGCTGCATACTGGGAATGCCCAGTGAAATTTTTCAATATGAAACCCTAAACTATAGGCTAGATGGATAAGAATCATTCTATGTAATTATCTAAAATATGATGCTTTCTAGTCTGAATGGGATTAGTGGAATAGTAGAACACCACACGCACACACTGATACATATTTCTTTCAAACATTTCAAGATATTTAAATATAATTCTTACCCATTCAAAAATTTGAAGTCAATAAAACGTACATTCCTGTCAAACTTGTTAATGGTGCACATTTCACAGTCACTCAATTTAAAATCGAAGACCTAAAAATAAACAAATACATTTGTTTAAGGATTACTCGTAAAATATAATTAGGCGATAAGTGACATATTGTATTTTATCATGTATTATGATATCATATTTATAAATCACAATGAAAGACAGAAAGATAACTAATGTATGCTATTCAAATTTGAAATATGTCCAGTCCTTGAAGCGTCTTTAATCGTGGACTATCTCTCTTTGTCTCTCTCTCTCTCTCTCTCTCTCTGTCTTCTGGCGCTCCAAACCATTGAACATTTCCAGATCATGTGGCTATCCGCTTTAAATAGTCACCATATTAGAAGAATTAAGGCCTGTCGATAAACAAAGACTTCATCCGACTGCAGCCACAAGTTTCAGTTCTAGAAGCTTACGTGTTCGCAATTTATGCATTTATTCAATGATTTGTGTTCTCTAGATTTTCACGCGAGAGCGAGAGACAGAAATAATTATTTTGGAGTATAAACCATGTCTTTTGGACTAACCAAAGTGGATGTCAGTCAATGTGTGCAGATTCGCAATGCAACTATCTTTCACATTTCTTTTTTATTCCAATTTAGCAATAAATTGTGGTGAATTTATCTAACAAATAAATATTAATACTTCTCATTGACTAAATCAACTTTTATGACAAAAAATATCTTCGTCTTCTCAAGAACATTGAGAACTAGATTATAACCATTATCAACAAATTACGAGTTATTCCATTTCAAATTAAGGTCGTTTCCCCTTAAGTTGAACAGGGTTTTTATCCATACAAATCAACTCAAGACATTTTCTTTTTTTATATTATAAAAACAACGTAACGTTCCAGTGATAGGAATTCTTACATCTTTTTTTTTAATCTAGCCGGCTTAGTCGAGTGACGGCTCTAATGTGAGTTCGAATCCGCTATGAAGTGGAATTTTGTGAAAAGCCTTTAGACAAGTTTTCCTGTCGAGGTGGTACACACAGTCTGCTTATAATAAAAGAATGACGTGGATGGTCAAGTATTGCCTTTGGTTTCTATTAGCACAGCAAAGTGCTAATAATCATTGTAGGAGTATGAGGTTATCTAATCCTCACCTGTCCAGTGAACCAAAGGCAATACTTTACAATCCACGTCATTTTTTTATTATAAGCAGACTGCGTGTACCACCTCGACAGATGAAAACCTGTTGTACATTTGGAGCCCTGGAATAACCTTTTGTAGGTGAGAGGATCATAAAAAAATTATTGTCATACAAATATTATCAAACGTAAAATATGTCGTTATGCTGCGTAGAGTTAAAATTTTCCACATTAAAGTGTTTGATAGCAAATTCTGGAAACAAGCGTATTTCTATAAGTTTATAGAAAATCTCGACGAAACGGCAATAGACAGTTTCGATTGATTTAATTATTGAGAGAGAGAGAGAGAGAGAGAGCAAATTTAAAATGGCTTTTAATGCTTTTAATGATTACTAAATAAAAGTGATAGATTGATTTATTACCTGGAAATTGGCCTTTCTTCTTTCTGGATTGGTACTTTTAGGAACAGCAATCATCCCCCTCTGGATGAACCATCTTAAAATAATCTAGAATTAAAAACATGTATAACAGGCGATGTTTTTTATCTTAGTATTATATTGATGTGCGAAATGTTTATTTGTTTATAATTTTATGTCCGATATATATTATGTTCTACAAACTTAACCCTCATATGTATTTAATGAAAAAACAAAAAAATTTTAAATAACTGCGCTAGTATATCACTTTCTAAAGTTATAAAAATATCCGAACAGTAATTTCCATGTTAAGCCTGGAATGTCCAGTGTCAGATATTATACTGCAGTGGGGTAAAGTACTGAACAGAGAATATATGCTATACCCCTAATTGGAATTTAACAAAAATTAAAACGATATCTATTTTCCGCTGGTCTACTTTTCTGCGAAATGGGATGGGGGATACTCAACTTATACAGCATAATTAAGAATAAATTCAAAACTTTTAGTATTCCCTAAGACCTAATAATTTTTTGCTGGAATCCTCGGGTATAGTGTTCTTCAAATACATAAAACTGTTGCGATTTGATGCCAATTACAGCAAAGTATATAAAATAAAAGTTGAGAATTTAAAATCAAAGTTTTCTGTTTTCTTATAAATTTTTATCATTCAAAACGATAGTTTATTAAACGAATGTTCCCATTCAGTTCTTTCTGATTTTAAAAGAAAGCGATTGAAATGATTCATTTTCATATAATTTAAAATACTTACTTGTGCTGGAGATTTTTTGTATTTCTTACACATGGGTTGTAAAGCTGGTTCTTCCAAAGGATTACTTTTGTCTCTGAAAAACAGTAAATTCCTCATGTTTATTCGAATATTCAGAGAAATTAAAAAAAAAAATATATATATATATATTCGGATTTTCACATCAACAATTATCGGATATGGTTGAAGTGAATCTTTAATAATTTCCTAGAAAGTTAAACGTAATCAGATGTTGGAATTAGACAATGTTTCAAAACAGAAGGTTAACGCGTAGCTTTTGTTAAATTAATAAGGACATTTTAAAAAACAGTCGCACCTAATCATGTTTATTTAATATCGTTCAATACTTTTCCTCAAAATACATATTAAGGGGATAAAAGCATGAATATTAATAAAAGTTTGAATTATTTTTTTATTTCATAATATATTTTATTTCCTTTCATTAATTATTGTTAAATAATTACAAGAAATGCCTACGTGGCCTCTGATAATAATGACTTTCACCATGCCAGGTGTGAAGAAAATCGAACTTATAAGGGATAGGTATCCCTTATAGGTGTGATTCTAGTTCATTGCCCCTCCTCCACTTTTCAGCTCATCAGTCACGTGTCTTACTCCAGGAAGATTTTAATCCTGTAACTAAGCAAAATGGGTCATAGAAACATAACGAATCCATAAAACAGATACCAGTTTGATAAGAGATCATGTGCTCAATCCTAACTCCTTTTAGAAGCCTTAAAGAGTACTGCATTCTTTCTTCCCTTTGGTAATGGAAACTACTTGAAATAATCGATTTCATTTGCTAATTGCAACATTTCAATTAGTCATTCGAATTAATGGAAACTGTCGTTTATTTTACAGTCCGTCTTCCAAAACTATGGAATGAATTTTTCTGGATCGTTTTAATAAATGTTAAGTAAGTAAAAGGGTGAATGTAAATATAAATGGACAGAGGCTTGAATTATCAGACGTGCTCAATGAATATAAAATGTGTTAACTGCAGTCATTTTGGTAATTCTTATTATAAAATAATAGATGGAATTTGATTATATTCGAATTGCAAATTAAGCACAAGGAGGTAAGTTGAAACTATAATCGATCTATTTACCAATCAGTATGTACAAAATATCCACGTAGGTTATCGTAAACGAGAATTTTCCCCCCTTTTAAAAAATGCAAATGAGCGCTTAAATGGAGGTATGACTGCATCAAGTTATGAATTAAAACCTTAATATAATAGAATGAAAAACAAGCTCATGATTCGAACATTAGACTGTTCGTATGCAACTTTAGAATCCCTACAAAAATATCATTAAATACTGTAAAATGATATGTGCTGTAATTATCATTAACAGTGGTGTAAGCGGTAAGTATTATTTACTAAACATACTTCATAATTGCGCTTCCTGGAGATCCAAAAGGAGAATATGCAGTGAAAGTTATTCCAAGTTTCTTGCAGAAATTGAATAGTTTGCCTTGCTGGAAATATATGTGACATTCCACCTAGGAAAGAAAAATGAAAATAAATTAGATTTTTTTCTCCGATAATACTGCGTTATTCCCTGTAAATATGTTGTTATTTATATAACTTTGTATCGGGATTTCTTCATGCATTAGTTGGCAAATGGTCCTACTTAAGTAACTTAAGTAGGACCATAACTTAAGTTGGAATAATTTCTGATTTCAAAATATACATAAAATGTAATCGCGCTACTCTCTTAAAAGTTAACAATTTATTACTAAAATAAAGAGCCAAAAGACTTCAGTCCGGCGATGTAAAATTACATAAGCAAAGTGGATATTAGATCCAGCATTATTTCAAAGCCGAATGTAGAACCTATGAAAGTTTTGTAAGGCAAAACTTTCATAGTTTCATATGAATGCTGGAGAGCGTATTCCCGTAAGCTTTGAAATAATACTGGATCTAATATCCACTTTGCTTATGTAATTAACAATTAATATAAAGTTTTGTAAATTGTCAAATAAAAATTCAATCATTTTAAGTTTGTTTTATGGTTTTGATCACGCTCTGACAACTTAACGATTAAATTATTTTTAAAGGAAGAAAGCTAAAATATCAGTTTCTCATTAAGTTCACAAGCCGATGTTTGTCTTCCTGAGGAAAATTAAGAAATTTTTAGGAGTGTTCTTAGTTTCTCAATCATCAGATTGGATGAATGTTAAGTGGTTCAAAATTAAAGCGAGTGAAGCCGTAAGAGGTCAATCATTTTAGACACTTCTTACGGCATATATCAACTGGTTTTTACGTTAAGAAATTGATATTTTATTATCTTATTTAATACCCGTTATTTTTTTAAATTTACATCTTTTATTATGAAAACTAATTCAATATATATTTACCTGTAAATTCGCTGGCTTGATTCTAGCATTATTATAAACTCTCTTAATCTGCTCATGGTTAAAATTAGAAACACCGATTGCTTTAGTCATTCCTGCATCTACTACGTCTTCCATACCCTGCAAATTAAATAATAATTGTTATAAATAAAAAGGCGAATCTCTTTCTACTAGAAAACTAGTTTATTTGTTCTTAAACCAGATTATATTCTACATTTTTGGAAGATTTTATGTTAAAAATATGAACCAGAAAATAATAAAAATCTTTTTGACTTAGATACAACAATTAACTAAATTACGTCAAATAATGACTACTTTTAACATAAAGAAACGATTTTTGTGAGTATCCTTAATAGTATCTGTCTTTCATTTAACAAACAAATTTGTGAGCGGGTCAGGAGTTATCTATTCCTAAAAGTAAAATAATGGAGAGACCATTTTAACATAAAAAAGTGTAGCAGTTTCTGAAAGTTAACTCACCTTCCATACGTCCAGTAGGTCAGATTCCATGTCTATTAGCACAGTTCCAGTATTGACTATTTCTAGGAGTTCGCTATCCTCCATATACTATTGGAGAAAAATTAACACATTCATCTCTAGTATTTATAAAATAACGACATCCATTGAAATATTTCTAGTGTGTGTGGTGTGTGAATTGCGTAGTCGTTGAATATTTTTTCTATTTTTTTCATCATTTTTGTGGCATGATAATTTTTGTTGAATATTAAAATCGAAACACAGCTCATCAGTGTATATATATAGAGGAAAACCTCGCTTAATGCGAATTCGAGATGAGCGATAACCAGTTAGCACGAGTCAGTGAAATAATACTATTTCCCACTTTAAGCAAGTGATTAATCGGTTAACGCGATTTTTTTACGTTATGTGAAATTTGCCAATCTGCAGCGAGTGGCGGCACTTTTCAATGTAGCAGGCAGTGGGCAGCCAGTAGCAGTGCAGCGGGCGCACGAACAATCTCTGTTCTCTTGACCAATCACTTTTCTTTCATTTTGTTTCAATTTAGATACCTATAAGAGTTTATTATATTCAACCCCTGATATGGAAAAGAGAAAAACTAATAAAGAAAGTTGCCGTAATAAAGGAACCGTGTGACAGAAAGTCTTACCTCACTGTGCCAATGATTTCATTGGTTTTAATAACCCAACTGATAACATTATAAAAGAAATCAACACAATTGGAAAAGAACTGGATAATGAGAAACTTGCTCGATTCTCATTCTGAACAATTAAACGAGAATGATCTTCTTCTTCAACTAGAAGACTAGCGTGCATATGAGGAAGAAGAAGATAAGGAGTGCGAACAAGAAGAGAATGTTACGACTAAGACTTATTACGACTGCAATAGAATTTGAGCTAGTTTTCAATCACATTGAGCATGATAAGAAAATTTTGTTTGACGCTGATTCTAATTTGGAACGAAGCTTCGAAGTCTGCCAAAATCTTGAGAAAGCGGTCGCCAGCTATCGCAAATTGCATGACAAGATGAAAACGTCGAGCACGATTAAAACATCTTTACTTAATGTTTTTGTAAAAAAAGTAGCCAAATCAAATGTTTAGACATTAAATAAAAATTTAAGTAATTGATTTTTATTAACTTTGATGATTTTACCTCTAATATAGATTATGTTTTGTTTTTCAAATTTACGCTAACTGATGGATGAATTATAATTATTCCTATTGTTCATTGTATTCGCTTAACGCCATTTCGCTTGGCACGCATTAATGGATGAATTAATTAATCGCCGTTATGAAGCGTTTTCCTGTATACAAAATTCAGACAAACAACAATTAATAGATAACCATTAGTATTTAAACGTTAATGAAGGACCTATTGCAATTTGTTGTAAAAAAGGAATGTAAATAAACGAAAGCACATTTAATGAAATGAGCAGAGAGAGAGAGAGAGAGAACTACGTTATTATTTTTTTAATTTAAATATTGCAGTATTCTTGTGCATATGCCTGATAGTTTGCTATGTATCTTCAACGTATAAACATTATCATGAACTTTTGAAACTTTGCACATCTTTTCCAACATATTCGTTCGACCAGTTGATTTTTTTAAATTTTTGTTTTATTTGAAAAAAAAAAAAACGGAGAAACTCACATACACCTCACCCTTGAGAGAGAAAATCGATTTCTTCAGTCAATTCACTTTGCTAATTTTCATCGCATCGTAGACTGGATTCGAATTCGGCCATTTTCTATCCAATTAATAATTGTTATGTCAACCTTCGGAATGTTTTTTTTAAGAAACATAGAAAGAGGAGGAAGGAAACTCGGTTGCTTTCTAATAGATCTAAGAATGAACAGTTTCGATGATGATGATTTCATATTGACATATAAATTCGTTTCCTGTGTCTATAAAATGTGCAGTTTATATCCCAGGATAGTGTTTTATACGATTATCAATAACATTCTATAACATAACAGAAATAGAAGATTAATCCTTTGAGGATTAACGTACCTGTAATGCACATGGATTGTGAACTAAATAAAGATCAACGTAATCAAGCTGTAAATTCTCTAAAGACTTCTGCATGAAATGTTTCACCAAATCTCGACGATGTCCATGTAATGGAAGCTGTTGGAAAGAAAGAAAAAACTGCTTTTATATCAACGTCAGTTCTTTTTTAGCAGAATACTGTTATCTCCATTTTAATAAAAGTACATCAAAGGACTAGGGGCATGGGCCCCATGCTACCAAGCGCGTCCCCAGGTTGCGGATAGGGGAATGGCCTCTGGATACAGAGGTTAGCTGCGAATAAACAGGGAAACCTGTGAATAAGCAGTCGTGGATAATGGGACGGCATCTATCAAGAGGAAGTGGTGAGATAGACGGTGGCATGGTTATCTTTATAAAAAGCCACACATTTCCACTGACGGGAATGCGACATGGCGAGATGTAACCGCCATTAAATAAGTTACAGCCCGCTGGAAGTTGGGGCAGCAACAACTTTCATCCTGAGCGGAAGATGACCATAAGTGACAACGGTGTAAAGGATACTGTGGTAGGCGGATAATCATGAAGAATGAGAAACGGCTAGCACACACTGAGCCTCTCTAGAAGGCTACTGCTGGACAAGGAACGCAAGGGGATACCAAATTGTTCTCTTTTTCCCTAGTAAGATAGCAGTATGGTTGGACATTCTAAAAGATAGTAAAGCGCACAATGGCTCAATACTTGTGCACGGCAGGGGAAGAAGCAAGACTTTCCAGGGCGTAAACCAGCGTCGCAAATCCTTGTACATTCATTGGGACGTGGAATGTGAGAACCCTCCTACAAATTGAAAAATTGGAAAATTTGAAGAAAGAAATAGATAGATTAAAAATAGCCATATTGGGAATTAGTGAAATGAGATGGAATGGAACTGGAGACTTTTGGAGTGGTGATTACAGAATCATTTATTCGGGTGATGAGACAGCAAAAAATGGAGTCGCGGTGGTTCTCAATAAGGAACGGGGAAGAAGAGTAATCAACTCAGTAAAATGTAGTAGTAGATTGATAATGGTAAGATTAGAAGCAAAACCAACAAATATTATAATAATACAAGCTTACATGCCTACTAGCGACCACAGTGATGATGAAGTTGAGAGAGTATATGTAGATATTGAGAATCTAATTAAACTGACCAAGAAGGAAGATAATCGTATTGTCATGGGGGATTGGAATGCAGTCATTGGTGAAGGCAAAGATGGTAGAGAGGTGGGAAAGTATGGACTTGGATGCCGAAATGAAAGAGGAGAAAGAGGTTTGGAATTCTGCCACCAATTCAATCTGATCATTACTAATACCTGGTATGAGGTACCAAAAAGAAGACGGTATACTCGGAAAATGCCAGGGGATATAGGAAGGTACTAAATAGATTATATTATGACACGAAATAGATTTAAAAATCAAGTATAATCATGCAAAAGTTACCCGGGAGCTGGTGTTGACAGTGACCACAATTTGGTTTTATTGAAATGTAATCTGAAATTTAAAAAGCTGTCACAACCAAGGAAAAGGTCCAAATGAAACATAAGTAACCTGAAAATAGAGGAAAACCATAGAAACTGTAAACAGCAAACTTATGAAAGCATTAAAACAGGAGAGAGGGAAAAGGAAAACATAAAGGAAAAATGGACTCATTTAAAGGAAACAATCATCAAGGCTGCCAAGGACGGCATAGGATTAAGAAAGAAGCAAATAAAAAAACCATGGATCACCCAGGACATTCTAGATCTAATAGATGAAAGAAGAAAATACAAAAATTCCCTAAAGGAAGAAAGCAAAGACAAATATAAATATATAAAAATATGATAAATAGAAAGTGAAAAGAAGCAAAAAAACGCAATGGTACACAGATAAATGTAAAGAAATAGAAGAGCTAATAAAGACTGGAAGAATCGATAAAGCTTATAACATTATAAAAGGAATAAGTCAGCAAAACAAGACAAGAAGTACAATTATCAAAAATAAACAGGGGAATATATTTATAGATAAAAAAGAAATTTCAGAAAGATGGAAGGAATACTTAGAAGACCTATATAGTGGAAAAGATCTAGATGCCAAGGCTATAGAAGATGAAAACAAGACTTGATGTGGAAGAAATTGGTCCAACTATATTAAAAGATGCATTTGAATGGGCATTGAATGAATTGTCAACCAACAAGGAACCAGGCACTGATAACATCCCTTCAGAATTAATAAAATACTCAGGAAACATAACTAAGTCATACCTTTTCAAGATCATAAGGGATATTTATGAAACAGGGATCATCCCCGAAGATTTTACACAATGCTCTTATCATACCCATTCCTAAAGTAAATAATGCAAACAAGTGTGAAAATCATCGAACAATAAGCTTATTATCACATGCTTCAAAAATACTACTCAAAATTATACAAACAAAACTAACAAAGAAGGTGGAGGAATATGTTGGCAATGACCAGTTTGGATTTAGGAAACAGCAGGGGACAAGATAAGCAATCCTAGCTCTAAGAACAGTTATTGAAAGAAGATTGGAGAAGAATCAAAATACTCTGATAGTCTTTCTTGACTTCGAGAAAGCCTTCGATAGTATTGACTGGAATCAAATGTTGCACCTCCTAAAAACAATAAAGGTATATTGTAGAGATAGAAGGCTCATATTTAATCTTTACAAGCATCAAGAAGCCCTAATAGAAGCAGCCAGCAATACAACAAAAACCGCAATAGCAAAAATACGTAGTGATGTAAGACAGGAGTGCTCTCTTTCACCCATACTGTACATTGAAGATGCAATAAATAAACTGAAAGAACTAATAGTAACAGGAATTAAGATAAATGGAATTAATATTAATGGATACGGTTTGCGGATGATATAGTAGTTATAGCTGATAACGAAAACAAACCGAAAGCCACCCTAACAAAGATGGAAGAAATCTTCACACAGTAGCCTAAAAATTAATTATAAGAAAACAAAATTATTAATTAAAAGTAAAGCAAATCTAATGAAAATAAACCTGAAAATAAATAATAACCTAATACAACAGGTATCATCTTTTAAATATCTTGGAAGTCTTATCACATAAGATGGAAGAAACCAATCAGATATTAAAGCACGAATAATCCTAGCCAAAAAAAGCATTCTACAAGAGAAGAAACATTTTTACCAGTAAAGGGCTTTGCACCCAGCTCAAAAAAGACTAGTGAAAACATAATATGGAGCATTGCATTATATGGTTGTGAGGCCTGGACTCTAACAAAACAAGACATGAAAAAGTTGGAGGCATTTGAACTTTGGTGCTGGAGAAAAATGATGAAAATCAGTTGGACAGAAAGGAAAAGTAATGAAGCAGTTCTAAATATAGTTCATGAAGAGCGCTCATTAATGAAGCACATCAATAAGAGAAGAAAAAGCCGAATTGGACACCATTTGAGGCATGGGGGACTGATTACTGAAATAATGGAGGGGACTGTAGAAAGAAAGAGGCCATGAGGCAGACCAAGAATTTCATATATAAATAACATAATGATGCTAACTGGCGCTAAGAGTTATGAAGAGATAAAAAGAAGGTCATAAGACAGGATGTTGTGATGTGCTGCTATGTTTACCAATCTCCGGATTGATGCACCAAAGAAGAGACATCAAAGAAACAGTGAGATACAGAATTCAGTATTCTTGCTGAAATGATAAATACGGAAATAGTTGGAAATTCTATTGTAACAGTAAGTTTAAGAAAACCAATTAAACTAGTTATTTCTCCAAGAAAGTACCTAAAATCTGTGAATATACCCATCATTATATTTATTTATTTATTAAAATAAATAAAGTTTACTTTAGAACGTTTTCCTTGAGTCAGCTTTCAGAAAAAATAATTACCGTAGTTACATTACTTTTTGCTGCAAGAAAACATTCATTTACTCGTGAAAATTGTGAAGACTTACCTTGGTCACAATGAAAAGATCTTCACGCCTGACTTTCCCCTGATCGAAAGCTTTCTTCAGAGCTTTTCCAATGTCCGCTTCATTCTGATACATATACGCTGTGTCAATGTGTCTATAACCTGCGTCCAAAGCTGCCTCAATGGTTTCATCTATTTCTTGGGGAGTTGACTAAATTAAGGAATAAAGTTACTAAATGCGATAATATGAATAATGATAATCATACAAAAATGGAAAAATATATCAAAGATTTCTTTAAAAAAAAAGAATAACGTGGTAATGAAGTTATGCTCTGTAGATCAGTTGCTTAAATGCTTAGAGATAGAACATTGCTTTCAATATATAAACTGCTGCTTAATCACTGGCCACTGACCATACTAAACAAATTACGGATTTCATTCAGAATTGCAGTGACTTGAAGATATAGTCATTTTGTGAAATACGCTAACTGATAAATAATATGCTGACACCTGCTCCTGCCAATTCTCAATCTAATATTAAAGGCATTAATATGGAGTTGGTTCATTCTTTGCTGCTTTACGCATTGGCAGATGCATTGCACTACATGGATGCAGCTTGTGAATGAAATCTTTGTTTTGTAGTTTTACTTTTAACATTTTAAATTGAAGAAAAAAATGGCTACCGGGTTAGTCGGAAGCTCTATAATTTGTTTATCACACAGAAATACGTGTAAGATCCTGAAATTATATTTTCCTACATTTGCCACTGTGGGGTACTTCTTTTCTCGAGATTAGGCTATTTAAATAAAAGAAACGGCGGACCGATCTCTCCCTAGCCCTTCCCAAATTACAACCAAAGACTATTAATCCGTTCTTGTCCAACAGTTTAACTCTGAACTTAGGGAAACTGTTAAATTGAATGAGTAGTGGGGAAACAAAGAATGAAACAATCAAACTTAAGAATGAATATTATTTTTAAATCATAACAAGACATTGGATAAGAACAAACACACTTTATATATTTGCACAATTACTTCCTTGGCAGGTACTTTAAAACATCATTCAAAGCAAAAAAATATTTAGCTGCATTACCGGAAATGGATCAAAACGAAACGCGATGAAACTTCGTTAGATTTTTGTTGTTGCAGTTGGTTTTGTTTCAGTGAATAGTTTAATGATGAAGTTCTGGTGCAGAACTAGGAAAGGAATTGAAATTGAGCGACTCGGGAATCTGATAAGAACAGGTGGAATACGCCTCAAGATCAGAAATACAGAATGGTTCATAACAGCCTGCAACAGTACAGTCGATTCTGTTTGTTTTCCCTTTACATATATACGCACACACACAGAGTACATAAGTACGATCGCTACACGTACATCATACCGCAAGTATGTTGTGCGCGTTTCATCACCAATGGGAACAGGCTGATTGTAGGTTTCTCAAAATAGTAAAAGGCGTGAAAGAAGTGATCAGACCAACTTTGCAGCGATTCTTTTTTCTCTTAAATTTAATCAGAAAATAGAGACTAATACATCGATTTAGTGACCCTGTTATATAAAGACAACAAATCTCAGTTTTAATCATCCGCTAAAGAATAATTTTATAGAATAGATTTCATATTACACGACATGTAATGACAACCATTTACACAATTGATTCAAAATATCTCATAAAGACAAATATATTATCACCAGTATGATTAAAAGGGCAAGTTATTAATTTCATGGAAAATAATGCAGAGTATTGCCATGTACTATATATTATGATAAGCTTTGAATAACAGTACATTATAGAACAAACGATATTTAAATATTATTTGAAATTACTAATCTGAAACTACAAGATTAATCTATTAAAATAAAAACGATAAAAATGATTTAAGTGCAAATTTGTTGATGTTAATGAAAATTTGGCTTTAGTGGTGTTCTGCACAACACCACCGTTGAAACGTGTGGTGTTGTGCAGAACAAACGAAGTGTGGATTAATAACCTCTAATGCGGTTTGAAGAAAGAATAGTCATGATGTTCTTCGACTCTAAAAAACTTTTAAAGTCAAAGAACCCACTCCACGTGCACACGTGAAATAATGCGTGTGCATTAACTCTCGTCGTGCAGGTAATCATCCCATCCCTGTTCTCCGTTAACATGGAATTATTTCTGTGATTCTCGGAATAGGTTTCACATACTCTTTAAGTCAACAATGTTAAAGACAATTGTAGTGATAATTACAATGTTTATTCTTTTCTTATTCTCCTTTTTCGGAGTTTCCAATCGCAATTTTATAGGGTTTAGAATAGTTTCAATATACAGGTCACATAATATGTCAAAGAAAAAAATGTTTTAATTTACAGTCATCCATAAGTTACCTATCGCTATTTTTAGTTAATAGGCTTTCTGTTCTTCCTCAATTATTTGCCGCATGCAGTCATTTTATAAATTCTAGTTTTTCTCTCATCATCAGCCTTTTTTCTCTCTCATCTTCAGCCACATACACAAGTTTAAAATGTACCTAGTAGAGGGCGCAACGCTTGTTCGCTGATCTACCTTCCACTTGTATATGTTGAAGTGCCAAACAGTTAGCAATCGTTTTAAGGAAGAAAAAAAAATCTTGTTTAGCAAAATACATTTAATTAAATTATATCAAGACTGAAAGCAAACATTGTACATGCCTGCCACGTTCATATTCCAATTACGGGCATTTGCGCTCCACTATTAAGTTGAACAGATGTAGCCATGTCGAACCAAACCTATGTGTGTCGTAGCTATGTAACAAACGAACAGGAAGCTTTAGTTGAACACAGACATACCTGTAGCTTTCCTAAGTGACCTTCAAGCACGAGTTGGTGATTGTCTCTGGTACTCTCCTTTCTGTCAAAGTAATGCCACTCATCTGCAACTGTGATATAAAATCGTGTTGTTGTTGTCCCACTTCCACCCCTTTTCTCCTTCCTGGCATAGATTTTTTTCTTATGTTGAGCCAATACACGAGAGGTTGGTTAATCGACCTATAGTACATTAGTACCGTGTATGATTAGCAAACTGTATTATATCGATGCGACTCTATTTCAATGCTTCTGTGACAGTTGAACTTATTTAATCAAGTGCCAGTTTAATGCAAGTTAACGATCCCTGAAATAATTTCTTGTCCTTGGCTCTCACTAAGATTAGTAGCCTGTCTCCTGGGGAGTACAAGGTTCTGCTCGGGGGGGATGGTTATTTTCTGTCACTGGGTGGAACCACCACTAATTTCCTGTCCTGGAGTGATGAGTTTAGTAGTGATCCTGTAGGGTCACTCAATGAGATTTAAAGTGATCATGTGGATCACTCAGGGTTTTTGGAGAGGTATCCTCGCACTTTAATACACCTCACCAGCAATCCACCTCAGCACGGCCATTATGTTTACGTGCTGAAGCGGGCTTCTGTTTAGTGTCAGTAAATTCCACATAAGAGAGGTTGCTATTAATCCAAAAATTCTGTTCTCCAAAGAGAACTTTCAATCCAGCATGCAGTAAGCTGATTTGTAGACTCACAACGTTATTCATCAGTATATTGTTACCTTCTTTAATTGAAGAAATTCGCGAGTATATTACACAATTCTGTTTCTTGCATTTTTATACACTTTCCGCTGTTCATAATGTAAAACTGCGGAAATGTTTTCACATAACAGGTTCCAAATTACTCAAAAAAGTCTCTTTATTTCTTGTTTGAAAACATTACGTGATATACAATTAAAGTCAAAAATGTCTTTTTTCTTTTTATAAACAGTGAATTTTCCCACAATTGCACTGAAAGTGCCTCTTTCTTTGGTATTACTCTATTTAAATAAAATAAAATAAAATAAGATAAAAACGGTTCTTGCAGGCGTTACATCCTTTTCCTCTCCCATGCTTACACGGGATTATTTCTGCGATACTCGGAAGAGTTTTCCCCATACTCTTTGAGTGAAGCAGCAAAAAAAAAAAAAAAAAAAAAAAACTTCTTGGACATATATTGTTACATATTATTGCAATGATAATTACAATGCTTATTCTATTCTGATTCTCCTTTTTCAGCGTTTTTCCAGTCGCAACTTTACAGTGGTTTAGAATAATTTCAGTGTTATCTCGTACAGAAGGTCACAAAATACGTAAAAGAAAGAATAGTTTGAAAATACAGTCATCCATAAGTTGCCTGTTGTTATTTTTCGTTAATAGGTGTCCAGTTCTTCCTCAGTCATTTTCCGTATGCATTCATCTCCAAAATGACCAGTGGACAGAAATTTGTTATTGTATAAATAAATTACAAAATACACCAGTACAAAAAACATCAAAAAGCGCTGTTCGAACATTCTAGTTTTTCTCTCATTATCAACTTTTAATCTACAGCTACACGCGCACACACAGAGACGCACACACAAGTTGAAAATAATGTGTCCAGGAGAGGGCACAACAACGCTTGTTCGCCGATCTACCATTCACTTCTATATGTCGAAGTGTCAAACAGTTATCAGTCCTTTAAGGAAGAATAAAAATGTAGTTTAGCAAAATACATTTAATTATATTATGTCAAGACCTAAAGAAAACCATGCACATACCTGCCACGTTCCTATCCCAATTACGGGCATTTGAGCTCCAGTGTTAAGTTTAACACACGTAGCCATGTCGAAGCAGATCTCTCTGTGTGTGTGTGTGGCTTGGCTCTCTCTCTCTCTCTCAGATGAACAGAAACACGGCAGGATGCCAACAGTACCTGTAGCTTTTCTCGGTGACCTTCAAGAACGAGTTAATAGTTGTCTCTGGTACCTCCTTTTCTGTCAAAGTAATGGCACACATCGGTCATGGTATTGTCGACATCGTGTTGTTGCTCCACCACTCTCCCTCCTTTTCTTCCTTCCTAATATCGATTTTTTTTATGTTTAACTCATAAACGAGCGGTTGGTTAATCAACCTATAGTACGCTGTAGTACACGTGTACTGTGTAGTGGTAGCAAACTGTACTTCAATGCTTCTGCGACAGTTGAACTAATTAAAGAAGTCGCAGTTTAATGCAAGTTAACGATCCCTGAAATTCATTTTTGTTCTATAAAACATTGAAATTATAATTTAAATAATTGTTAATACATTTGACAGAATTTTAGCTATTTATTTTCTGTTTTTAATTCATATCAGAAAATTTTCTTTCACTTTTCGCATCTTTCTGTGTATATTGTTACTTGTCCTTAAGTCACATTATTACATTAATGAACACTGTAATATGACATTAATTACAATAGCACATTACAGAAATCTGTTTACTGTATTTTTCGATACTTTCCATTGTCTCTAAGTGTTTCATATAATGGGTTCCCAACTTCAAAAAAGCTTGTCTCTCCGTTCTTAATAATTTTTAATAGATAATTAAAAATTATCTATTAAAAAAAAAAAGAAGATCGATTTGAAGTCTCTTGAGAAATTAGAATCAAAGACTAATATATCCTAATCTTGTCCATAGGCAGTTAATGATCATTCAGTGTAATTATTCAAAACTATTCTCCAGTACATTTTTATAGTCCGAATGTCATTAGTGGAATAATACAACATCACACGTCTTTTAAATATTTCAGTACTTTAAATATAATAAAATTCCTATCAGAAAACGACTTTATGTGAACGAAACATGAATTTATGTTTAAACTCTTGATAGTAATCAATCAGAACTACGTGAAATCGATCTGTAAAATAAATATTATTTTTTTAGGATTAGTCCTGAATCATACACTGTCATTTTTAATTTGTATTATGGATTAGTTATTAAGGAAGATAGAAGGTAATTAATATACGCTTATGTTTCGAATTTGAAATTTTGAATAATAAGAATAATATAAGAATAATTTTTTTGTATATTGATAATTTCGAATACTATTGCTATTGTCAATTAGTTCTTAAAAAGTAACCAGTTCCCAATGTACTATAACAAATTTTCAACGAAAAATCAGTTTAGTCAGTTAATAGCACAAACTTTCGGTAAACAAATTTAATCTTAATAAAATTTCCGAGGTGCCACCTGATCTGCTTAGAGCGTAAGGAAGAAAAGCAGTAATTTTAATGCGTGGCAGTTCTATATCTATCTATGTATATTATGTTCTTCCACATACATGTCGGATTTTATGTTATTAGACAGTATCATGTCAAAATAACTGTTATTAAAAGGGAAAAAATGTAATTCACCTTATAACTGATATTTCGATGTAACATACCTCAGCAAGAGTATGAGCATGTAACCTCTCTGCCTGACTGCAGAGAACCAAAAACCTGTTAATCCTGTACATAAGATTGTTATGTTTATAAAAAAAAATCTATCTATTTAAATATATATATATAAACCGAGAGGAAGTAAATGTGCAATTTCTACGACTACATGTAGAATGAATTTTTCAAAACTTCATCGCGAAAAGAGAGCCACGTTACCATAAATAAATTATTAAATGTGTTAGTATGCAATGATGGAATGTACTAATATAAATCATATGATAATTTATTGTCTATCAATTAATAATTGATGGAAAATGTTGTTCATTGTAGACTTTTTGGGCACACAAAGTTTAATGGAGTATGGAGATAAGTTATTTGAGATGCATGAAACGGCCAGAGGAAGTCTATCTCTTCCAGTGGTCATCCATTTCGCTGATTTTCTTCGTTCCTTCCACCCCATTTTTTTAATGAAGTCTTTTGAAATGCCGAATAATTACAGAAAACTATTTCTCGAAAGTATGTACGAATACAGAAGACTAAGATTCCTCAAGTCAAATATGAATGTCGGTGATTGCAGTTCGACATTGATTGTAATCGTCAATTCATTAAAAAGGTTAACGGATTTAATTTAGTAAGATATGAGAACTTACCCTGTTGCCTTTAGGCTATAAAAATAACTGAGATTCAATCAAATAAATAAATACATAAACAAAATAAATAAATAGAATAATTATAATTATAATTTAAATAATTGTTAATACCTTTGACAGAATTTTAGCTATTTATTTTCTGTTTTTAATTCAGATCAAAAATTTTTCTTTCACTTTTCTCATCTTTCTGTGTCTACTGTTACTTGTCCTTAAGTTACATTATTACATTAATGTACACTGTAATGTGACATTAATTGCAATAGATTACAATTACAACTCAAATATGAAAACTAAATTCATGTATCACAGAGTTGTCGATGAAATTGTAATCCATTCCTGGAAATACCATCAAATTGATATGAATTTTAAAGCTCACAGGCCTGAAAAGGAGCCTATTATCATTATTATCGGTGCTTTCTATCTGTACGGAATGAGACAGTAATAATGGCAAATACCAAAAAAACATGATAAACACCTTCAATATATCTAATAAACAGAGTTGATAAAATGTCTGTAATAATGCCATAAAACGGTTATGGTATTTTTAAATATACCATAAAATATTTATAGTCAATAACGAGAGAATACATGTGAAGAACATATTGAATAAATTTGACATCGGCTTGTTGAGAAATCATTAGAGTGAGACGAAATGCAAAGAGTCAAGGAAACTAGATTATAATGGCAGAGACGATGAGAATGGGTGTGCGTAAGATCGACTATGCGCAAACGTGTGTTCAGTTATATGTACGTCACTAAGCATGGTTATAAATCTGGTGAAGGGGCGGAAATGCGCGTTTTGGTTTCAGACTTTTTTGAGTGGCAGGGAAGACAGAAAGTGAAAGTTGTCAAACTGGACAAAGCACATTGTACACATAAATATAGGAAAAACCAATATGTAACTTGAAATGTCTATAAATAAATGCCAGGAGCATCGAGTTCACTGAATTTGGCGAATATATTTTGACCTAGGATCATTGGCATTACTGAAACCTGGCTCTCCGGTTCTAATGTAGTAATTGGAATCGAGTGTTAAGCGTTTAATATTTTCAGGAATTACAGAAGAGATGGTCGAGGAGGAGGGGTACTACTAATGATATCTGATGATTTGAGTCCATTTAGATTGAAAACTCATGAAAACAATAATAGTGGTAATATTACATGTAGACGTGAGTTTGAGGTTATGTTGTGTGAAGTGGAAGCTAATATGATGAAATATATGGTGAGATGTGACTATCGACCAAGCGGTTAGGCTGCTGGGGACGATGAAATTCATCCCCGATTAGCCTGACGGATACTATACGACTATAGGTGACTAAAATTATCCGAATATTCATTGGGGTAGCAAAGAAGTCATATAATAATAAATGACAATTTATTGAGCTGTTGCGAGTCAATTTTCTCAAGCAGAATGTGAAAAAGGGAACTCGAGGTCAAGCAGCGTTAGTTTTAATCCTAGAGTCAAAAACGGTCTCAGTTACGTATGTGGCTATTTTGCCACCAGAAGGCTAAAGTGATCGTGCAGTACCGTCTTCGGAAGTAGCTAACTATATGGATGTTCCGGTTACGTCACATTATATGTTGAACTCTAAATCTGGAAATTATGACAAACTCAGGAGAGTATTCTCAGAATACTATCTTTGGTTTCTTGGTGTCAGTTACCGAATGGGAAGGCTATTAGCAGAGCATGGGAAGTTTGAAAAGACTCCGAGCACTATCTACATTTGTCACTAGAAAAAAGTTCAAAGAACAAATAGAGGTGGGAGTGGAATTTTTATGCAACATTATTAAGCATGAGATCCATACAAAGAAAATAATGCGGAAGAATATAATGAGAACAAGATAGGAGTTATGGAATATACAAAGCATAGAGCAGAAGAAAGGTTACGAGTATTGAACGGAAAGCTAAATTGGAGTATGAAGAAATGAGCAATGCAAACTAAAGGAAACTGAAAAAATTATCCTTATGCTACAAGTAAAAGAATAACTTTAGTGAATATAAGTGGCACACGTGTCAGAAACAGCTGACATTGTTCAGATAATGAGTGTTCGCTTTGCTGAGTGTATTATTATTATTATTGTTATTATTAATATTATTATTATTTGGCACCTCCAGGGAATCTGAAGACTCATCGAGGGAGGGCACCTGCTCTAAACTCCGTCTCCACCATTCAATCATCAACTGACCGCAACTACACCAACGCCATCTACCGCCGACCACAACTGATATTTCCATAGACAATCACAAACATCCAACCAGGTCTTGTAGCACGATGCACAGTGTGCTACTAATACATTGGATGAAGAGATACATGGGGAGGATAATCAAGATCTTTTGCATAATCTGGATGAGAACGCGGCAATAGGGACAGATGGGATAACAGCACGTATGCTAAAGAAATGGCTGACCGAACTGGTTAGGCATTTTGACATGTTTGTATAACTTGAATCTAAGTTTAGAAATGATCCCACAGGATCATTTCTACTAACCGGTCTGTAGTTAGACACATCGATTTTTGTATCACTCTTGTGCAACGGAAAGAATGTATGATAATTCCGTTGCACAAGAGTGATACAAAAATCGATGTGTCTAACTACAGACCGGTTAGTATGACTGGAGTGTGGGTAAATCAAGCGCAATTGGAAAAACAACGGTACGTTGCGCCCTTCGATTGGAAAAGGCCAAAGTTCCATTCTCGTCATGACAGGAGGATCTTTATATGAACGTTTTCAATCGAAGGTGAGTTAGTCGATCTTATACGGAGGTAGCAGGGTTTTTTCCGCCGGAAACTAGGGTGTTTTCATCCCGCATACAGACAAATCGGCCCTTCAGAACACACGCAATTTACAGACAAAAAATACTAGTTGTGGTGGTGATAGTGACTAGTAGATGGCGCTGATGTTGATTATTGGTAGTTGAGGTTCGGTGTGCTGGTGGAGACGGAGAGTGTGTACAATAGGTGTCCTCCCGCGATGAGTCTTCGGACTCCTTGGAGGTGTCACGAATATGGTATTTTGTGTTTCTTGTTCATAGTATGACCTTAGAGCTGTTTTCAGGCTATTGTAGTTAATATTTCTGTACTCAAAAGCTAATTTGTTTATCATGTCTGGGATGTAGAACTTTCGCGTGGCCTTTCCGTAGTGATTATTGTATTTACATGTGATATAATTAGTTGTCTGAGGTCTTGTAATGCGATATGTATTTCTAACTGTCCTGTAGTTGGTATCGAAATAATGTTTTAGCAAAGCTGCATAGCGACCAGGTCCGGCGTAAGGGAGGGGCGGAATGGGCGAATGCCGCAGGCGTAAAAAGTAAAAGGGCAGAAAACTTAGAGTTTATGTTACAATTGTACTGGAGGCAGAAAAAATTTTAAGAAAATATTAAATTTATATATACATATTTATAAAGATAATTATATTTTATTCTAATTATATAAGCTCCAAATAATTATTTTTGTTTTGATAATCCCTAGGACCAGTACCGTAGACAGGGTTTAGTGGAGAGGAAGCCTGCCTAATGGCTCTGCTCAACACTTGGGCGCTCTCATCTGAACTGACAGATACATGCTAATTGTTCACATGAATATTCTTTACCCTATCTATTGTCTAGGTTGAAGGTCACGAGTAGCTGCGCGTGAGTATATTACGAGTGCTATTTTGCACTTTTGATGCTGTCAGCTTAGGTTAACACGTGTTATGCAAAGATTTCTGATATTTGATATCTGTCTGATATCTGTCCCGGCAGATCTGACAGATACTTGCTAATTGACATAGATATTTTATTGTATAGGTTGGAGGTCATGACTAGCTGCGCGTGCGTATGTTACGAGTGATATTCCGCACTTTTTTCTTTTCTTTTTTTTTGCTATCAGTTTGGTTGAACACGTTTTTTTATTTTGTAAAGATTTGTGATATTTGATAGTAAATTGTATCTGAGAGATACCGCGAGCTCCGATGTCAGTATAGCTCATAAATATAAATATAAATGGTCAGATTATTCATATGCTGAACAACAATGTGAAAATACGGCGAAGAATATTTATTAGAAATCTCGTAATGCAGTTAGTGTACGAACAAATAAAAAGGCGTTCAGAAATCTCTACAGGTGTGAATAGGCCTTTACACCTGAAACTTCATAAATTTCAGACACAATTTGAAGGAAATTCTAATGACAACATAGATACGACTCCCTCGACAAACAGAAAAAGAAAAAGATGTTTTATGTGTTATGCATCCAAAACGAGTCGCTTATCAAAATATTTTTGCAAGCCTTGTAAAAAGCATTATACTTTCAGCATAGCAATATTGTTTGCAATGACTGTTATGACAGTTTTGTAAATCCAACTATTGAAGATTCTGATTAATTGATGTTAAATGCATTTGTTTAATTTTATTTTCTTTCATTATCGATGTTTGCGTTATTTTGCAACAAAAATTTTTATTCTTTATATTTCATTGTTTCAATAATTTCTAGATTGTAACTGAAAATAAATAAACCTTCATGTATTACTGAAATAGAGAACCAAAGGCTTATTTATCATACATGTCCTCTAGAACAGCGCTTCCCAAACTGTGGGTTGCGGTCTCCTTGGGGGCCGCAAGTTTTGTTGTGGAATCTGTGAAATAATGAAAACAAATTTTAAATGTTTTAAGACTAAGTAGTTCTTTTTTTTTAATATTAAAAGAAACGCATTTAATTTTTATTATTTATTATTTCTTCTATGTTATTTTTTATATTTTAATGGAAAAAAATCACACATTGGTGTTCGTTCACAAATTTTGCTTTTTGCGTATTTCGACGATTAATGAATATTAGTAAATATGTGCTTATTCATATACGTTTCATTTCATAGGTATTGATAAGAAGCACAAAAAAAACCTTACAAACGCAAAATCTTGAATATGAACTCTATTGAATATAAATACAATAAATATTATAATAATATATGCCTGTATTATGATTTTTTTTTCGATTAAGGGGGCATGAAATATTTGAATTTTTCCATAGGGGCCTTTATATCCATAAGTTTGGGAAACACTGCTCTAGAAGATGTGCTTTACATTTATGGAAAATACTAAGGAAAGTGGTCTGGTGCTTGCTCCACCTTTACTACGAGTTGCCTATGAGGCACTACTTATGCGTGCATCCGCCGAAAAGTTTAGTTTCTATATATTCGGCACGAAACTCTTGTAGTTTCTATATTCGGCTATGAAATAATGTTGGATTCAATATTCACTTAATTTGTACCATAATGCATTATATTTGCAGTGTTTTTTCTTTATGTTTTTTGCATTCTAGCACATACTAGTAATGAATGTATTTCTCAGATATACCGCGTCGTACGCTGCAAAATTACCGCTGCGAGCTCCTGAGTGTTAATAAGAGCACTCGTTCAGCCGTATTACCGCAACAATATTTTACAAAAATACAGCATTAGTTTACTAAATAAAAAAAGGCGCCATTTCTCATTGACAGTAAAATATGTGCTTATTATATTTTATTAATAAAAAAATTATAGTCATACATACTAAAACTAAACATTTTAGAACCCACTTATTAGATACTGAAGGAAACAACCCATAAAGTATCATACGATGTGAATCTCATAAACTTTTATAGTCTCTTTCTATATATAATAAATTATATTATGCATGAATTCTCCTCGCTCCCTGCAGTAAATAATATGCCCTCTACAACAGCAACTATATTGTAGAAACATGAAAAACAATTACTTTTATTATGTCACTGAATAAGGTTCACAGACATCTGCAGACTGTGTAATGTATTTCTCAACAAATAGTGCAATTACAGACAACTGGGAATATAAACACTAACTAATGAATTACATCTCCCCTCCAAAAGAAACTGCTATATAGACCCAAGCAAAACCACATGTTGCCGATCAACATAAGGTTTTTGCTTGACACTATCCCGACATGAACGTGCTAAAACTAAGAAATATATAGTGAATATATTTCAGATATTATGGAAATCGGTTTAAGAGAATTAGCATTTCAATTCAATTGTCAGCTTGTTTTGTTTGGGTAGCTCCATCTTTTGTTAATACCGCACCAATCATATGCACTTCTTAATAGCTGCTTTTTCTATATTAGCCTACAATCGCGCATATCTTTCACTTCTCATTAGTAATTTGTCAAGGATTGTTCATTACGTATCTCAAGTCTTAAATTACTGGTAATTTTTGTTCATATAATGGGAAAGAAGATGTCTCTATTTGGGTAGATAATTTTGACGTTACACATTTGAGTAGATAATTTTGACATTGCGCACAAGGAACTGCTCTCGAGGATAGAAGAAGTGATGGAGAATAGAAGCTTTTTGGTAAGGTATACCCATTTTCAGTTTTTTTTTTGTTTTCTGAAAACTTTAGTTTCCGAAAATCCCCGCATATATCTCGCAGCACGATTTTTTAGCTTTCAAATTCTTAAGTATGCATCATTCGTTAAATACTGGATTTTTTCTCTTCTTTTCCCCCTTTACGTCCATAAACTGTTCTGACATCTGTCCTTCGTAAGTCATATCACAAGTATAAGCGATCTTTGTAAACACCAGGTTCCTTAAATGAAGAACGGGGAGGTTTTGGAGGACTAAGTAGACTAAAAATCCTGTCGAGCGGAAAAAAGACAACTTTAATCCCCTGTTGAAGTCAACACATTTTAACAGGGATTAAAGTTATGAAATTTTGACAGACTAAATGTATGAGAGAATTACTTCTCTGTAATACTTTCTTCCTTGTTCATATGCTTACATGGTGGAATAGGGGGGAGGGGTTGTCGTGAGATTTTATTAACCTATGTTTTGTTTTCGCCCGTATTTAGTAAGAGAGATCTCAGGTAATCTAGCCACTGATGTCTTTTTTCTATGCTAAGGTTCGCATAATGCATTTTTTTAATGTCTGGCAAGTCGAGAAATAAAAGGAAAACACAGAATGGAACAAACTTAAGGACTGATGAACTGTTAGTGGCATCAGAGGACTGTTCTCGCTGAAGTAAATCTTTGCCTGCTGTTTGGCTTGCTAGTGTTTTCCGGTGCGAGTCATCTTCCTATAAACTGAATAGCTGACTTTCTTTTCCTCGAATGCTCTACGAGCGTGTCTAAAAATCGTAATAATCTGCTGCTGCTTTTTAATTCAAAAGTAAATTTGATTCGAGTATAAATGATGCTTTTTCCAGAATGGATTGTCCTTCCGCGCTGTGCAATCCTAAGACAGGTTTCTGAGAAATCAAAGCAAAGAGAAAGAGATAGAGGAAATAATGATGATAGATCATTTCCCACTAACTAACCTTGGTAATTTACTTCTGAATAAACATACACGCACACGCACGCGCGAGGATGTAATACAATATAATTATACTTCTTGTGTTGAATTTTTTATTGACAATTATTCATAAGACTATTACACCTTTTTTATAATCTTTGTCAAGTAGCTTTATTTTATCCTCCTACATGTTTCGACAATCTTTTTCTATTGGCATCCTCAGGGAATACAAACTGGTAAGCTAAAATGAAGGTTACAGACTAGGTTATAACTGATAATTCTAATTCATACAAAAAATTGGTATTGTGCGTGACAATGTGTGTGTCTCGTTAACGTGATTTATTCGTTATGGTTCATTACGTAATTGTTATGAAAGTTCATTTCTTTGATGTTTAATGATCTGATAAAAGTTTTCCAAATTTCTGGTAAAATTAGACCTTGATTCTTGTTTAGGTTTTCAGTTTTACGGGCGACTGTAGCTGCTTCTGTAAAGGTTCTTGAATGGTAGTTATCTTCTATGTATGGCATAAGGCTCTTATCACACTCAATATGATGGTTAGTAGAGGCAAAGTGGCATGAAAGGCCTGAAATGTCTTGTCTGTTATTTCTGACATATCCTATGTGTTCTTTCTTTCTCGTTTCAAAGCTTCTTGAGGTCTGACCTACGTAACTAATACCACATGAGCAAGGTATATTATATACTCCAGAGTTCTTGTAGAATGGGTGAGGATCTTTCGGTGATCTTAAAAATTTCCGAATAGTGTTGATTGGTTTTAATGCTACTCTGATCTTATGCGGTTTTAAAAGGTTAGCTAATTTTTTGGAAAGGTTGCTGACAATAGGAATCGTAATTGTACTGATGTATTGGACGTCATCACGTTGTTGATGTGGTATATCAGTAAAGAGAATCTTGTTATAGAGTCTTTTTGGGTAGCCATTTAAAGAAAGTTCTCTGGATATTGTGGTTAATTCCGTTAGTAGGTCATCCTTGTCTGTCGTATACTGTATAGCTCTTTTCTTGAGACTATGGATAACGCTAAGTTTCTGAGCTATGTGATGAGCTGAGTTGAAATGGAGGTAACGTCCAGTATTTGTAGGTTTTCGGTATACAGATAGGTTGATACTATTATTGGATTGTTTCTTTTTTAAAATGTCAAGGAATGGCAGTTTTTTATCTTTTTCCATTTCTAATGTGAATTTGATGGTATTGTGGAAACTATTGATTTGGTTGAGGTAATTCATTAGTTCTTTCGTATGATCCCAAATGATAAAGATGTCATCTACATATCTGTACCAAATTTTCGGTTTTGGAATGATCTGGGTTAAGATTTTTTTCTCTAGATCTTCCATGAATAAGTCAGCAGAAGCAGGTGATAGGGGGCTGCCCATAGCTAATCCAGTGAGTTGTTTGTAGATCGTTTTTTGCCAAATAAAATAGTTAGAAGTTAAACAGTGATTGAACAAAGTAGTGATGTTCACGTCTCTGATACTTATATTAAAAACTCAAAACATTTTATAGATAAAATAAAAAACATCCCCATTTTTGAAGAGGTTATACTAGCAATCTTGGACATTACTTCTCTGTTTACTAACATTCCAGTGTTTGAAGTCATCAACATCTTAGACAACTTATTCACAAAAAACATCACTACTTTATTCAATACATTGATATACATGATCCTTTTGATAAACATCAAAATGTTAAATTTTCATCACTAAAGAACAGTTTTATAGAATAAATTTAATATTAGAAGAAAGCTCATGACATTTATTTATACAAATGATTTAAAATATCTCACAAGTATAAAGATATTGTCAATAGTGTAACTGAATGAGCAGTACTATAATTCATCGAATAAATAATGCAGAATTTCGCTTATTGCTGTGACGTATTCCGAAATAATTATAACTTTTGAAAAACTGTCTACAAATTTCTTTTATATGAAAATTGTCTAAAATCACTAACATGAAACTGAAACATAATCTTGAAAATTTTTTTCACTTGATTGTAATATAAATTAAAGATTCCAAGAAATCATATTCTTGGTTTTATCTGATCTGAAGTCAAATGACATCTTCATTTGACTTCAGTCGCAAACTTTGTATTCTTACACTTAGATAAAGGATGAAACGAAGAATATAATTTCTTGACATCTTTAATTTATATTATAAATAAGTGAAAAAAACCCTTTCAATATCTGACTCTAATCCAGAGAATTTTAGTAATAAGTTTTGACCTCTTTTAACAACTTGTTTATGGAAATATGACTTCTGAATTACTGCAACCTTGGAATCACTTCTGCGTCTGGTTCCCATCTCAGACTTGACTCCATGAGGCGGGCCTCAATAAATGTTGAAACTGATCTGGGTGGTGACTCTTCACATAATGCATAGTATTGGACATATCCATAAGGATATGTACGCTGAATTATGAGATACTAAGGCAATTGAGGAAAAGTCATCAGCCTTTAATACACGAGTAGTCCAGTTGTGAATTGACTTCGCGAAAACTTTGTTTGTGTTACACTTGGATAAAGAATCAAACCAAGGATATAATTTCTTGACATCTTTAAAACATCAATCTATTGAAATAAGCGCGATATAAACTTCATATAATTTAAGCGATAATTTGAAAGTTTTTTTTTTATTCTTAATGTGAATGAAGATTGTGCTGATCCATTGAAGAAGGGCTGAAGGTGCAAGTGAATGGCACTTAATATGAGATGTTGAAAGGGTATTCATGATGTTTTTCGATTCTGAAAAATAAAAAAAATTCTGATTAAGAACTAATCTTTTATAGAGGTATGCCAAAATAATTACTGCTACAGTTTACAATTCGCATTAAGTAGAAAAAGTAAATAATTATACTTTTCACAAAAAATTAAATACACTGTGTGTGTGTGTGTGTGTGTGTGTGTGTGTGTGTGTGTGTGTGTGTGTGTGTGTGTGTGTGTGTGTGTGTGTGTGTGTGTGTGTGTGTGTGTGTGTGTGTGTGTGTGTGTGTGTGTGTGTGTGTGTGTGTGTGTGTGTGTGTGTGTGTGTGTGATCGCGCACAAATTCTGCTACCAACGATCATTATATCTAGTTGAACGGACTGGTTTAAATAATCCTAATATGGAAATTGTTTTTTTGCCGATACAGACTCTTTAACAGTCATATCAGGACTGCCTTTATAAGCTCTGTAAAAAAACGGATATTAGACGAGGATGTGTGCTCATGTGTGGAATTCTCCTCAGCCATAACTAGAGAAGTCTAATGTAGGATTCATTTATATTAAAAACGGTCCTTTTTTAAATTAATTATTAGGTCAGGGGGCTTAAGGGTCAAAGCTGTAAAACTGAGGAGATCTCCACATGGCCTTTAAACGAATGCGGAAAACAGACCAGGGCTTCTAACCTACTGTCCAATACTCACCTTTTCTTGGCGCACACGTGGTGTGCACCAAGAAACCTGGTGCAGAACAGCCTGGTGCAGGACGCCAGAGTGTACAGAGGATTTGAAATCAGAACTGATCGCAAGTTAGTCTTGAGCAGGATAAATTTGAATTTTATATTGAGAAGAATAACATGGAAGAAAGTTTTAAAGCGAATAAAAGTTGAGCAGCTCTCATATGTGAACGGCAGACTAAAATATACAAAGATTATTGAAGAAAAAAATGAAAGAATTTGAGAACAGTAACCAATCCTTGGAGATTCAGTGGCAATCCCCTTTAGGAAAACCCTGACTGATTCAGACAGAGAGGCATGTGGTGAGGTTGTCTGCAAGGATAGAAAAATCAGAACTCCATGGTGGACACAGGAAGTTAAAGAAGCAGTGAAAGAAAAGAAGAAAGCATATCAAACGTTCCTGGCAAATAACTCAGCTTGTGGTCTTAGAGAATACAGAGACAGATGTAAGAAAGCTAAACACTGTGCAAAACTGGCTAAACAAAAGTCATGGGAATACTTTGATAAGAACATAGAAAATAAACATCAAGAAGGTGGCAAGATATTCTGGAAGTTGTTGAAAAAACTCAGAGATGGAGGAAAGAGTGTTGTAAAAGGAATTAGAGATATTAAAGGTGACATGAAAACAGGAGAAAAAGATATCCTTGAAGTATGGAGTAATTACTTCCAAATATTGCTAAATGAAACAAGCAGTGATGACCGCACAGTGGTAAAAAAACACTCAACTGGCATGCAGTCAGGATACATATCCATATTGAAGTAGAAAAAGCCATCAAAGGCTTGAAATGTGGAAAGGCAGCAGGAGTAGATGATAATTCGATCAGAAATGCTCACGTATGGAGGTATAAACGCCTTACAGGGATGCACTGCATAGTTCAGGAGTCCTGAACAGAGGGACGAATTCCGGATGATTGGAGTACAGCTCTCATAGTACCCATATATAAAAAGGGAAATAAAAGTGAATGTGAAAATTACAGAGGTATTTCTCTATTGAGTATTCCTGGTAAGATATATGCACGTCTATTTGAGAAACGGTTGAGAAGGATTGTGGAAGAGAAGATTGGTGAAGAACAATCTGGATTCAGGCCAAATAGAGCTGTCAGAATCTGATTTTCACTTTACGACAAATAGTTGAGAAATAATGGGAATATAACAAAGATCTGTATTTAAGTTTTGTCGATCTGGAAAAGGCATATGACAAGGTGCCAAGAGAGAAGCTATTCAAAACGCTACAGTTATACATGGTCGCGTTATATCAACAATATGGGGCATTATATCAACAGAGCATTATATCAAGCAATAATACTTAGTTTTTATTTGAGTTAAAGCAGAAGTTAGAATTGAAGGAAGTACAAGAAGGTTGTTTAATGCTACATCTGGTGTCAGACTAGGATCTATATTGTCCCCTCTGTTTTATTATCAAAATAGATGTTAATATCTGCACACTTTGCTTTATGTAGATGATGTTATAATTCTAAATAAATCTGCTACGTCTGCAAGAAGCTCTGCTTATATTGAATAATTGTTGTAATAAATATGGTATGAAGGTCAGCAATAAGAAGACAAAGACAATGAAAATAGGCAGAAACTTTGCAAATATCATCTTCATTGTGAATGGAGAGCCTACAGAACAAGTAAAACATTTCAGCTACTTAGGCACGATATTTAGTGAAGATGATAAATTAAATATGGAAATAGACAACAGAATCAATGAAACTTGTATGGTAGGAAGTCAACTGAATACATTTATATGGAATAAGATAAAAATTAGTTAAAACACTAAATTAGCTGTGTACAAGACAGTGTTCAAACCAATTTTAACTTATGGATCTGAGAGCTGGGTCAGAAGTAAAACACTTGGCCAAAGAATAGAGACCGCAGATATGAGAGTCCTGAGAAAGATTAGGGCGTGATCAGATGGCATCAATGGCAATATCATATTAAAAATGAGGATATTAGGAAAAAACTTGACATTGTCAGCATCCAGGAATGCGTTAGAAGAGCTAATCTCAGGTGGTATGTGATGGTTACTTAAACAGAATGGGCAAGGAAAGATCAGCAAAACAAATGTCCTCTGCCATGATGGTAGGAAAATGAGCCAAGATATAGGTGCATTGATACACTAAAAAGTGCATTAGAAGATAGAAATATAAGATCTGATAATATTGGAGTCTTGACAGGTAACAGAATGATTTGGGGGAAAATTGTAGATAGGAAGTTAGTAATGATGTAAATTTGTCATGTAGTACTATCATATCTTATATACTTCTTGAGGCAGTATACAGGATATGTAAGGAATTTGATAATGATGATTACTATCAGGTCATAATCACGGATTTATCATCGGTCATCACCATCATCAGATATATCCGTAATTACAGAAAAATTATTTGAGTTTGAAATAGTTGCATGTATTCTTCATCTTAAGTTCATCGTAGGTTTCTCCAACTATTTTTAATATGATGATGGTGGCTTATAAAAATAATCCGCCTTTTTTTTACAAAAAACCTCCTCATGATCATCACATTGTTCTCTAATTATTTTTAAGAAGGACCAAATGATCAGAGAACAGCATCTAATACTGCTTTCAGATATTATATACTATACTTTATCGTAATCATTACAAAATTATGTAAGGTATACTTAACGCAATCATTACAAGAGTAATGATTACGCTTTACTAGGCTACAAAAACCGTAAATTACGAGTATATATATATGAATATAATATTCATACATAAAGCTGACATTGAAATATATAACCGTTAGATTACTCCTATATTTAAATCGTGGATTGTAGCAATGATAAAAGGTAAAAAGTATTGCGCTGAAATACTCACATTCATCGTCATAGGCTGCACTCTAACAGTTAAACAGTTAAATGCAGTCAAACTGATATGTTCGCTGCATACTGGGAATTCCCAGTGAAATTTTTCAGTAGGATTCCCTATATTCTTATCTTATCTTTCTATGCTTTCTTATCTAAATTATTATGTAATTATCTAAAATATTATGTTTTTATTCAATTATCTAAATTATTATGTAATTATCTAAAATATTATGTTTTCTACTCTGAATGGGATTAGTGGAATAGTATAACACAACACGTACAAACTGATACATATTTCTTTCAAACATTTCAAGATATTTAAATATCTTACCCATTCAAAAATTTGAAGTCAACAAAACGTACATTCTTGTCTAACTTGTTAATGGTGCACATTTCACAGTCACTCAATTTAAAATCGAAGACCTAAAAATACACAAATACATTTGTTTACGGATTACTCGTAAAATATAATTAGGCGATAAGTTACATATTGTATTTTATCATGTATTATGATATCATATTTATAAATTACAATGGAAGACAGAAAGGTAACTAATGTATGCTATTCAAATTTGAAATATATCGAGTCCTTCAAGTGTGTTTAATCATGGACTCTCTCTCTCTCTCTCTCTCTCTCTCTCTCTATATATATATATATATATATATATATATATATATATATATATATATATATATATATATATATATATATATATATATATATATATATATATATATATATATATATATATATGTGGCGATTAGTTTTTACTCGGTTGTTATACATTTCAAAAAATAGATTTAATGACTCCAAGACCGAGATAACATATAAAGATTTTAATGATAAATACTACTAGTTTCGGCATATAGCAGCCTTCTTCAGGTATTTATAAAGGAAAGGAATACTAATAAACATTGAATTATTTAAATAAACAAACTGGAAATTACAGGTACAAATTGCCTCACATAATCGATACATAAAAACGTTGTATTTTTTCAAAAATACAACGTTTTTATGTATCGATTATGTGAGGCAATTTGTACCTGTAATTTCCAGTTTGTTTATTTAAATAATTCAATGTTTATTAGTATTCCTTTCCTTTATAAATACCTGAAGAAGGCTGCTATATGCCGAAACTAGTAGTATTTATCATTAAAATCTTTATATGTTATCTCGGTCTTGGAGTCATTAAATCTATTTTTTGAAATATATATATATATATATATATATATATATATATATATATATATATATATATATATATATATATATATATATATATATATATATATATATATATATATATATATATATCTGACCAGGTACAAAAATATCATATAGACCTAATACTTCTGCAAGAAACAAACATCAACTCCTCAACCAATTTATCCAGAAGATGGGCAGAGTGGCCTTATGACTTACAGCACTCTGTAACCCAACAACATCATTGAGCAGAAGTTAGCTTAGGTGTATATCATAGATCTCCCTACAAACTAAAAGTGATTGCTGAGATACCAGGATATGCCTTGTATGCTCACATAATAGCACCCAACCATAATACCCTGCATGTGTTCAACATCTATATACCACAACAGGATGCTCTGGCATTACAAATCCTGGATTTCATTCAAAACCACCTTTCTAGTGTAGACCAAGAACATATCATAATAGCTGGAGACTTTAATTGCACTCTTGACCAAGAAAAAGACAGACTTCAGTGTGGTGAACATCGTAGCCAATTAATAAACAAACTTCAAACACTGGTAAACGATAATGAACTCATCGACGTCTTTCGGCATCAACATCCTGATAAGAAATCCTACACATGGAGGTCAGCAATCACAGCGACAAATAGGCCACTCTACCAAGCACGACAGGACAGATACTACATTTCCAAACACACCTTGCCTCTAGTTAGAAACATCTCACACATCCCTTCCTACATTTCAGATCATTGCTTCGTCAAGCTGCAACTTTCATTATCTTGGGAAGCATCCAAATCAAGAAGTGCCTATTGGATCTTCAACAATACTCTCCTGAAAGATCCAGCTTATATAACAAACACTCAAGCTTTAATAACCAACCTCACTCACTCGAACGTGGATACAGAACCAATGAAAACATGGTTGCCCCACTTAAAATCACGAATAAAATCCTTTACGCAGATCTACAGTCACCAGAAAAATCAACAGAGGAACATTAGAATCCGACAACTTGAAGAACAGCTGAAGTATCTCCCAGAAGAAAGCCCTGAACATCATTCTGCCTTCCAAGCCATGCAAAGACAGGCAGAATTATCGGAAAAAGGTGCCCTACTTAGATCGCGGCATACACAAATAAATCTTTCAGACTCCCCCACAAAATATTTTTTCTCTTTGGAAAAAAAATGCCAGGCAGTAAATTCCATCTCTGATATCAGACTTCAAGATGACAGCATCACAGAAGATCCTAGCAAAATCACCTCTGAAATCCGACAATACTACAAGAATGCATACAGTACATCATGCCATTCACGAAATACTGAAAGAAACAAACAAAATCTCTGCAACAGATCGGAACCACTTAGAAAAGAAAATCACGCTAGACGAACTGAAAACCGCATGCACATCTTTGCCAAAGAACAAATCTCCTGGCCTTGATGATCTCACGTCAGAGTTTTTCCAAGTCTTCTGGAATCAACTCGGACCACTTCTCCTCAAAACACTACAAGAAGCCTACATCAATGGCCTCCCACAATCCGTAACGACCTCAGTAGCACGATTGATACCAAAGAAGGGAGACCACACGGATATCCGGAACTGGCGTCCAATCTCCCTAATTAATACCGATTGCAAAATAATTTCCAAAGTTATAGCAAACCGAATAAAGCCAACACTGTCCGAAGTTATTGGCCAACATCAAACGTACTCTGTCCCAGGAAGATCAATACATGATAACCTCCATTTAATAAGAGTATCTCATCCACATCGCAAACAGCCAACATGAAGACCTAGCTCTCGTCAGCCTTGATCAGGAGAAGGCTTTCGACAGGGTAGAGCACGAGTACCTTTATGAAGTTCTAAAGGCATTTGGGTATGGTCCTCTCTCATCATTGAAACAGTGCAATTGCTTTACAGAGATGCACACTTCTGCTTAAAAATCAACAACAGGCTCACTCGCACTTTGTCATACTCTCGAGGGATCAAGCAAGGATGTCCCCTCTCCGGTCAATTATACACACTGGCCATAGAACCCTTCTTAAAAAGAGTACACGACACCATCATCTCCAAACGAACTAGAATAATAGAGCCACATCAAAAAATTACCTTATCAGCATATGCCGATGACGTCACTGTAATAGTACGAAATGAAGAAGAAATGACAGTAACCGAAGAAGCACACAGACTATATGCACAAGCCTCAAGGCCAAATTAAATTCTGTCAAAACCACGGGCTTGTGGTCAGGCAGATGGAAGTCTAGAAATGACTCTCCGATCGAATGTACCTGGTCAAGCGAAGGACAAAGATACTTAGGTGTACACCTTGGCAACACCAAAATATATAACACACTGAACTGGACACAGCTGCACAATCGTTTTAAACAGGTGCTAGGTAAATGGAACAGCGTTCGTTCCATGTCTTCACTTAGAGGAAGAGTACTGATAGTTAACCAGATGGCTGCGAGTATCTTATGGCATACCCTCAAAGTACTCACACCTCCTGAAGAATTTCTCCACCACATTCAAAAGGAAATCAAACGTTTCCTCTGGAACAAAATTCACTGGACAACATACCCTCAACTCTGCAAGCCACTCAGCAAGGGAGGTCAAGGCCTGATTTCCCTTGAAAACAAGATTAGATCTTTCAGGATAATCCTCCTCCTAAAAACACTTCAATGCAATCACACTTATGTGGCCACCTTCGATTACATCACGAAATCATCCACCAGAGGACTTACACTTTCCACAATCCTCCAATTGGCCAGTCCTGCACTATCTCCTCCTAAGCTACCTCTTTTTTACAAAGACGCTCTACAGCAATGGAAAAACACAGGACTTCATCACACACTCACAGGATCAACAGAATCAGCTGTACTTACAGAACCACTATTTGCGAACAGAAACATCACAAGTCTCACAACGGGCCAGCCTTTTCTTTTCCCTACATGGAACTGGGTAGGAATAAGAGTCATAGGAGACCTCCTAACCCACACCCTAAAGTGGAAAGCATTCATAAGCCTACCAATGAAGAACCCAAAAACTGAAAGCAATATCAACAGCTGCAAGCCTCCATTGTAAAAGCCTATCCAGATATCGCTACACCTCAGGAAATCCGTATTCCTTCTAGAAACTGCTCGGGGCCAATATTTCATCTTGTACAATCTGAAGCCTCACTTCCAATTCTTCCCTCCAACTACAAGATAATATACCACTTCCTCGTGTCAGTGTCCCGATCCTCGCCCTTCTTATACTCAGCCTTAACACTCTCATCTACAAGGCTGCATATACCACACAGTTTTCAGTGGGATCTGCCATATAAATCAAAATGTGCCAAACCAGATTCCGATATACAGTGGAGACTATGGCACAACATCTTGCCAACTCCTAAGCTCTACAAATTTCAGCTAAGAGAAACGGATCTGTGTCTATTCTGTGACGTTTCAGGTACCTTGGAACATACATATCTGACCTGTCCCGCAAACAAAATGATAATCACCTATGCCCTGAATACTGCCTCGAACACCTGTAACTACGCACACAGCCAAGAAGACTACTGGAATTTAGTCCACACAGAAGAAAACAGACACAGAACATGCAATTTCCTCTTCATCTGCGCTAAGGCCGTCATCTACAGCTTCTACCTAAAACAGACAAGAAGTAACCAGTACCCATCCATCACTGAAACTGCACAAACCCTCATGTATATCCTCCATCGGAAACTAAAAAGTAGGCTGATATTGGAACTTGAGCACTTCAAAGAAACAAGAACTGTCGCGAAATTCATAGAGGCGTGGAATCCGACTGGTACCCTCTTCTGGATTGACGACGACAATGTGCTTCATCTGAAAGATAACTCAGACTGAAACTGAACTGTAAATTTTTAATTCATTTGTTGCATTCTGTATTGTACACCCGAAAGGAAAATGTTTCTTTCTCTGAAATATATATACTTAAAAACTTATAATATATAATATGTAAATAGTCCTTGTTACCTATCGTGTAATATTTATTTTAACAAGTTAAATAAAAAAAATAAAAAAAATCTATCTATCTATCTATCTATCTAGCTCTGTCTTCTGGAACTCCAAAACCATTGAATATTTCCAAATCATGTGGCTATCCACTTTAAATAGTCACCGTATTAGAAGTTAGAAGAACAAAAGGCCTGCCGATAAACAAAGACTTAATCCGACTGCAGCCACAACTTTCAGTTCTAGAAGCTTACATGTGTTCGCAATTTATGCATTTATTCAATGATTTGTGTTCTCTAGATTTTAACGCGAGAGATAGACAGAAATATTTATTTTGGAGTATAAACCATGTCTTTTGGACTAACCAAAGTGGAAGTCAGTCATTGTGTGCACATTAGCAATGCAATTATCTTTCACATTTCTTTTTATTCCAATTTAGCAATAAATTGTGGCGAATTTATCTAACAAATAAATATTAATACTTCTTATTGATTAATCAACTTTTATGACAAAAAAAAATCTTCGTCTTCTCAAGAACATTGAGAACTAGTTTATAACCATTATCAACTAATTACGAGTTATTCCATTTCAAATTAAAGTCGTTTCCACTTAAGTTGAACAGGGTTTTTATCCATACAAATCAACTGAAGACATTTTCTTTTTTTATAATATAAAAACAACGTAACGTTCCAGTGATAGGAATTCTTAGATCTTTTTTTTTTAATCTAGCCGGCTTAGTCGAGAGACGGCTCTAATGTGAGTTCGAATCCGCTATGAAGTGGAATTTTGTGAAAAGTCTTTAGACAAGTTTTCCTGTCGAGGTGGTACACGCAGTCTGCTTATGATAAAAGAATGATGTGGATTGTAAAGTATTGCCTTTGGTTTCTATTAGCACTGAAAAGTGCTAATAATCACTGTAGGAGTATGAGGTTATCTAATCCTCACCTATCAAGTGAACCAAAGGCGATACTTTACAATCCACGTCATTCTTTTATTATAAGCAGACTGCGTGTACCACCTCAACAGATGAAAACCTGTTGTACATTTGGAGCCCTGGAATAACCTTTTGTAGGTGAGAGGATCATAAAAAAATTATTGTCATACAAATATCATCAAAATGTAAAATATGTCGTTATGCTGCGTAGAGTTAAAATTTTCCACATTAAAGTGTTTGATAGCAAATTCTGGAAACAAGCGTATTTCTATAAGTTTATAGAAAATCTCGACGAAACGGCAATAGACAGTTTCAATTGATTTAATTATTGAGAGAGAGAGAGAGAGAGAGAGAGAGAGAGAGAGAGAGAGAGAGAGAGAGAGAGAGAGAGAGAGAGAGAGAGAGCAAATTTAAAATGGCTTTTAATGCTTTTAATGGTTACTAAATAAGAGTGATAGATTGATTTATTACCTGGAAATTGGCCTTTATTCTTTCTGGATTGGAACTTTTAGGAACAGCAATCATCCCCCTCTGGATGAACCATCTTAAAATAATCTAGAATTAAAAACATGTATAACAGGCGATGTTTTTATCTTAGTATTATATTGATGTGCGAAATGTTTATTTGTTTATAATTTTATGTCCGATATATATCATGTTCTACAAACTTCATCCTCATATGTATTTAATGAAAAAACAAAACAATTTTAAATAACTGTGCTAGTATATCACTTTCTAAAGTTATAAAAATATCCGAACAGTAATTTCCATGTTAAGCCTGGAATGTCCAGTGTCAGATATTATACTGTAGTGAGGTAAAGTACTGAACGTAGGCAGAGAATAAATGTTACACCCCTAATTGGAATTTAACAAAAATTAAAACGATATCTATTTTTCGCTGGTCTACTTCTCTGCGAAATAGGATGGGGATACTGACTTGTACAGTATAATTAAGAATATCTTCAAAACTTTTAGTTTTCCCTAAGACCTAGTAATTTTCTGCTGGAATCCTCGGGTCTAGTGCTCTTTAAATACATAAAACTGTTGCGATTTGATACCAATTACAGCAAAGTATATAAAATAAAAGTTGAGAATTTAAAATCAAAGTTTTCTGTTTTCTTATAAATTTCAATCATTCAAAACGATAGTTTATTAAACGAATGTTCCAATTCAGTTCTTTCTGATTTTAAAAGAAAGCGATGGAAATGATTCCTTTTCATATAATTTAAAATACTTACTTGTGCTGGAGATTTTTTGTATTTCTTACACATGGGTTGTAAAGCTGGTTCTTCCAAAGGATTACTTTTGCCTCTGAAAAACAGTAAATTCCTCATGTTTATTCGAATATTCAGAGAAATTAAATATATATATATATATATATATATATTCGGATTTTCACATCAACAATTATCGGATAAGGTTGAAGTGAATCTTTAATAATTTCGCAGAAAGTTAAACGTAATCAGATGTAGGAATTAGACAATGTTTCAAAACAGAAGGTTAACGCGTAGCTTTTGATAAATTAATAAGGCCATTTTAAAAAACAGTCGCACCTAATCATGTTTATTTAATATCGTTCAATACTTTTCCTCAAAATACATATTAAGGGGATAAAAGCATGAATATTAATAAAAGTTCGAATTATTTTTTTATTTCATAATATATTTTATTTCCTTTCATTAATTATTGTTAAATAATTACAAGAAATGCCTACGTGGCCACTGATAATAATGACTTTCACCATGCCAGGTGTGAAGAAAATCGAACCTATAAGGGGCAGGTATCCCTTATAGGTTTGATTCTAGTTCATTGCTGGAACTCTTTTCTAACCCCTCCTCCACTTTTCAGTTCATCATTAAGGCAGTCACGTGTCTTACTCCAGGAAGATTTTAATCCTGTAACTAAGCAAAATGGGTCATAGAAACATAACGAATCCATACAACAGATACCAGTTTGATAAGAGATCATGTGCTCAATCCTAACTCCTTTTAGAAGCCTTAAAGAGTACTGCATTCTTTCTTCTCTTTGGTAACGAAAACTACTTCAAATAATCGATTTGGTTTGCTAATTGCAACATTTCAATTAGTCCTTCAAATTAATGGAAACTGTCGTTTATTTTACAGTCCGTCTTCCAAAACTATGGAATGAATTTTGTTCTGGATCGTTTTAATAAATGTGAAATAAGTAAAAGGGTGAATGTAAATATAAATGGACAGAGGCTTGAATTATCAGACGTGCTCAATGAATATAAATTGTGTTAACTGCAATCATTTTGGTAATTCTTATTATAAAATAATAGATGGAATTTGATTATATTCGAATTGCAAATTAAGCACAAGGAGGTAAGTTGAAACTATAATCGATCCATTTATCAATCAGTATGCACAAAATATCCACGTAGGTTATCGTAAACGAGAATTTTCCCGCCTCTAAGAATGCTAATGAGCGCTTAAATAGAAGTAAGACTGCATCAAGTTATGAATTAAAACCTTAATAGAATAAAATTAAAAGCAAGCTCATGATTCGAACATTAGACTGTTCGTATCCAACTTTAGAATCCCTACAAAAATATCATTAAATACTGTAAAATGATATGTGCTGTAATTATCATTAACAGTGGTGTAAGCGGTAAGTATTATTTGCTAAACATACTTCATAATTGCGCTTCCTGGAGATCCAAAAGGAGAATATGCAGTGAAAGTTATTCCAAGTTTCTTGCAGAAATTGAATAGTTTGCCTTGCTGGAAATATATGTGACATTCCACCTAGGAAAGAAAAATGAAAATAAATTAGTTTTTTCCTCCGATAATACTGCGTTATTCCCTGTAAATATGTTGTTATTTATATAACTTTGTATCGGGATTTCTTCATGCATTAGTTGGCAAATGGTCCTACTTAAGTAGGACCATAACTTAAGTTGGAATAATTTCTGATTTCAAAATATACATAAAATGTAATCGCGCTACTCTCTTAAAAGTTAACAATTTATTACTAAAATAAACAGCCAAAAGACTTCAGTCCGGCGATGCAAAATTACATAAGCAAAAGTGGATATTAGATCCAGCATTATTTCAAAGCCGAATGTAGAACCTATGAAAGTAGAACCTTGGTAAGGCAAAACTTTCATAGTTTCATATGAATGCTGGAGAGCGTATTCCCGTAAGCTTTGAAATAATACTGGATCTAATATCCACTTTGCTTATGTAATTAAAAATTAATATAAAGTTTTGCAAATTGTCAAATAAAAATTCAATCATTTTAAGTTTGTTTTATGGTTTTGATCACGCACTGACAACTTAACGATTAAATTATTTTAAAAGGAAGAAAGCTAAAATATCAGTTTCTCATTAAGTTCACAAGCCGATGTTTGTCTTCCTGAGGAAAATGAAGAAATTTTTAGGAGTATTCTTAGTTTCTCAATCATCAGATTGGATGAATGTTAAGTGGTTCAAAACTAAAGCGAGTGATGCCGTAAGGGGTCAATTATTTTAGACACTTCTTACGGCATATATCAACTGGTTTTTACGCTAAGAAATTGATATTTTATTATCTTATTTAATACCCGTTATTTTTTTAAATTTACATCTTTTATTATGAAAACTAATTCAATATATATTTACCTGTAAATTCGCTGGCTTGATTCTAGCATTATTATAAACTCTCTTAATCTGCTCATGATTAAAATTAGAAACACCGATTGCTTTAGTCATTCCTGCATCTACTACGTCTTCCATACCCTGCAAATTAAATAAAAATTGTTATAAATAAAAAGGCGAATTTCTTTCTACTAGAAAACTAATTTCTTTGTTCTTAAACCAGTGATCATGTTCTACATTTTTGGAAGATTTTATATTAAAAATATGAACCAGAAAATAATAAAAATATTTTTCCATTAGATACAAATAACTAAATTACGTCAAATAATGACTACTTTTAATATAAAGAAAAGATTTTTGTGAGTATCCTTAATAGTATTTGTCTTTCATTTAACAAACAAATTTGTGAGCGTGTCAGGAGTTATCTACTCCTAAAAGTAAAATAATGGAGAGACCATTTTAACATAAAAAATGTGTAGCAGTTTCTGAGAGTTAACTCACCTTCCATACGTCCAGTAGGTCAGATTCCATGTCTATTAGCACAGTTCCCGTTTTGACTATTTCTAGGAGTTCACTATCCTCCATATACTATTGGAGAAAAATTAACACATTCATCTCTAGTACTTTATAAAATAACGACATGCATTGAAATATTTCTAGTGTGTGTATGTGTGTGTGTGTGTGTGTGTGTGTGTGTGTGTGTGTGTGTGTGTGTGTGTGTGTGTGTGTGTGTGTGTGAATTGCGTAGTCGTTGAATATTTTTTCTATTTTTTCCCTCACTTTTGTGGCTTGATAATTTTTGTTGAATATTAAAATCGAAACTTGCTCATCAGTATACAGGAAAACCTCACTTAATGCGAATTCGATATTAGCGATAATCAGTTATCGCGAGTGAGTGAAATAATACTATTTCTCGCTTTAAGCAAGTGAGTTAACGCGATTTTTTTACATTATGAGAAATTTGCCAATCTGCAGCAAGTGGGGGCACTTTTCAATGTAGCAGCCAGTGAGCAGCCAGTAGCAGTGCAGCGGGCAGTCGCAAGCGCACGAACAATCTCTGTTCTCTTGATCAATCACTTTTCTTTCATTTTGTTTCAATTTAGATACCTATAAGGCTTTATTATATTCCACCCCTGATATGGAAAAGAGAAAAACTAATAAAGAAAGTTGCAGTAATAAATTAACCGTGTGACAGAAAGTCTTACCTCACTGTGCAAATGATTTCATTGGTTTTAATAACCCAACTGATAACATTATAAAAGAAATCAACACAATTGGAAAAGAACTTGGATTGAATGAACTGGATAACGTGAGAAACTTGCTCGAGTCTCATTCTGAACAATTAAACGAGAATGATCTTCTTCTTCAACTAGAAAACCAGCGTGCATATGAGGAAGAAGAAGATAAGGAGTGCGAACAAGAAGAGAATACGACTAAGAAGCTAACTGCAATAGAATTTGAGCTAGTTTTCAATCACATTGAGCATGATAAGGAAATTTTGTTTGACGCTGATTCTAATTTGGAACGAAGCTTCGAAGTCTGCCAAAATCTTGAGAAAGCTGTCGCCAGCTATCGCAAATGAAAACGTCGAGCACGATTAAAACATCTTTACTTAATGTTTTTGTAAAAAAAAGTAGCCCAATCAAATTTAGACATTAAGTAAAAATTTAAGCAATTGATTTTTATTAAGTTTGATGATTTTACCTGTAATATAGATTATGTTTTTTTTTTCAAATTTACGCTAACTGATGGATGAATTATAATTATTCCTATTGTTCACTGTATTCGCTTAACGCCATTTCGCTTGGCACCCATTAATGGATGAATTAATTAATCGCCGTTATGAAGCGTTTTCCTGTATACAAAATTCAGACAAACGACAATTAATAGATAACCATTAGTATTTAAACGTTAATGAAGGACCCATTGCAATTAGTTGTAAAAAAGGAATGTAAATAAACGAAAGCACATTTAATGAAATGAGGAGAGAGAGAGAGTGAGAGAGAACTACGTTATTTTTGTTTAATTTAAATATTGCAGTATTCTTGTGCATATGCATGATAGTTTGTTATGTATCGTCAACGTATAAACATTATCATGAACTTTTGAAACTTTGCACATCTTTTCCAACATATTCGTTCGACCAGTTGGTTTTTTTTAAATTTTTGTTTTATTTGGAAAAAAAAAACACGGAAAAACTCGCATACACCTCACTTTTTCCTTGAGAGAGGAAATCGATTTCTTCAGTCAATTCACTTTGCTAATTTTCATCGCATCGTAGACCGGATTCGAATTCGGCCATATTCTATCCAATTAATAATTGTTATGTCAACCTTCCGAATCTTTTTTTAAGAAATATAGAAAGAGGAGGAAGGAAACTCGGTTGCTTTCTAATAGACCTAAGAATGAACAATTTCGATGATAATGATTTCATATTGACATATAAATTCGTTTCCTGTGTCTATAAAATGCAGTTTATATCCCAGGATAGTGTTTTATACGAGTAACAATAACATTCTATAACATAAGAGAAATAGAAGATTAATCATTTGAGGATTAACGTACCTGTAATGCACATGGCTTGTGAACTAAATAAAGATCAACGTAATCAAGCTGTAAATTCTCTAAAGACTTCTGCATGAAATGTTTCACCAAATCTCGACGATGTCCATGTAATGGAAGCTGTTGGAAAGAAAGAAAAAACTGCTTTTATATCAACGTCAGTTCTTTTTTAGCGGAATACTGTTATCTCCATTTTAATAAGAGTACATCAAAGGACTAGGGGCATGGGTCCCATGCTACCAAGCGCGTTCCCAGGTTGCGGATAGGGGAATGACCTCTGGATACAGAGGTTAGCTGCGAATAAACAGGGAAACCTGTGAATAAGCAATCATGGACAATGGGACGGCATCTATCAAGAGGAAGTGGTGAGATAGACGGTGGCATGGTTATCTCTATAAAAAGCCACACATTTCCACTGACGGGGATGCGATCTGGAGAGATGTAACCGCCATTAAGTAAGTTACAGCCTGCTGGAAGTTGGGGCAGCAACAACTTTCATCCTGATCAGCGGAAGATGACCATAAGTGACAACGGTGTAAAGGATACTGTGGTAGGCGGATAATCATGAAGAATGAGAAACTGCTAGCACACTGAGCCTCTCTAGAAGGCTACTGCTGGACAAGAAACGCAAGGGGATATCATCTTGTTCTATTTTTCCCTAGTAAGATAGCAGTATGGATGGACATTCTAAAAGATAGTAAAGCGCACAATGGCTCAATACCTGTGAACTCCAGGGGAAGGAGCAAGGCTTTCTAGGTCGTAAACCAGCGAAATCCTTGTACATTCATTGGAACGTGGAATGTGAGAACCCTGCTATAAATTGGAAAATTGGAAAATTTTAAGAGAGAAATAGATAGATTAAAAATAGCCATATTGGGAATTAGTGAAATGAGATGGAATGGAACTGGAGACTTTTGGAGTGGTGATTACAGAATCATTTATTCAGTTGATGAGACAGCAAAAAATGGAGTCGCGGTGGTTCTCAATAAGGAACGGGGAAGAAGAGTAATCAACTCAGTAAAATGTAGTAGTAGATTGATAATGGTAAGACTAGAAGCAAAACCAACAAATATTATAATAATACAAGCTTACATGCCTACTAGCGACCACAGTGATGATGAAGTTGAGAGAGTATATGTAGATATTGAGAATCTAATTAAACTGACCAAGAAGGAAGATAATCGTATTGTCATGGGGGATTGGAATGCAGTCATTGGTGAAGGCAAAGATGGTAGAGAGGTAGGAGTGTATGGACTTGGATGCCGAAATGAAAGAGGAGAAAGACGTTTGGAATTCTGCCACCAATTCAATCTGATCATTACTAATACCTGGTATGAGGTACCAAAAAGAAGACGGTATACTCGGAAAATGCCAGGGGATATAGGAAGGTACTAAATAGATTATATTATGACACGAAATAGATTTAAAAATCAAGTATAATCATGCAAAAGTTACCCGGGAGCTGGTGTTGACAGTGACCGCAATTTGGTTTAATTGAAATGTAATCTGAAAATTAAAAAGCTGTCACAACCAAGGAAAAGGTACAAATGAAACATAAGTAACCTGAAAACAGAGGAAACCAATAGAAACTGTAAACAGCAAACTGATGAAAGCATTAAAACAGGAGAGAGGAAGAAGAAAAACAAAATGAAAAATGGACTCATTTAAAGGAAACAATCATCAAGGCTGCCAATGACTGCATAGGATTAAGTAAGAAGCAAATAAAAAAACCATGGATCACCCAGGACATTCTAGATCTAATAGATGAAAGACGAAAATACAGAAATTCCATAAAGGAAGAAAGCAAAGACAAATATAAATATATAAAAATATGATAAATAGAAAGTGTAAAGAAGGCAAAAGAACAATGGTACACAGATAAATATAAAGAAATAGAAGAGCTAACAAAGACTGGAAGAATCGACAAAGCTTATAACATTATAAAAGGAATGTCAGCAAAACAAGACAAGAAGTACAATTTTCAAAAATAAACAGGGGAATATATTTATAGATAAAAAGAAATTTCAGAAAGATGGAAGGAATACTTAGAAGACCTATATAATGGAAAAGATCTAGATTCCAAGGCTATAGAAGATGAAACAAGACTTGATGTCGAAGAAATTGGTACAACTATATTAAAAGATGAATTTGAATGGGCACTGAATGAATTGTTAACTAACAGGGCATCAGGCACTGATAACATCCCTTCAGAATTAATAAAATATTCAGGAAACATAACTAAGTCATACCTTTTCAAGATCATAAGGGATATTTATGAAACGGGGATCATCCCCGAAGATTTTACACAGTGCGTTATCATACCCATTCCTAAAGTAAATAATGCACACAAGTGTGAAAATCATCGAACAATAAGCTTATTATCACATGCTTCAAAAATACTACTCAAAATTATACAAACAAAACTAACAAAGAAGGTGGAGGAATATGTTGGCAATGACCAGTTTGGATTTAGGAAACAGCAGGGGACAAGATAAGCAATCCTATCTCTAAGAACAGTTATTGAAAGAAGATTGGAGAAGAATCAAAATACTCTGATAGTCTTTCTTGACTTGGATAAAGCCTTCATTAGTATTGACTGGAATCAAATGTTGCACCTCCTAAAAGCAATAAAGGTATATTGTAGAGATAGAAGGCTCATATTTAATCTTTACAAGCATCAAGAAGCCCTAATAGAAGCAGCCAGCAATACAACAAAAACCACAATAGTAAAAATACGTAGTGGTGTAAGACAGGAGTGCTCTCTTTCACCCATATTGTTTAATCTGTACATTGAAGATGCAATAAATAAACTGAAAGAACTAATAGAAACAGGAATTAAGATAAATGGAATTGATATTAACTGGCTACGGTTTGCGGATGATATAGCAGTTATAGCTGATAACGAAAACAAACCGAAGCCATCCTAACAAAGATGGAAGAAATCTTCACACAGTAGCCTAAAAATTAATTATAAGAAAACAAAATTATTAATTACAAGTAAAGCAAATCTAATGAAAATAAACCTGGAAATAAATAATAACCTAATACAACAGGTATCATCTTTTAAATATCTTGGAAGTCTTATCACAGAAGATGGAAGAAACCAATCAGATATTAAAGCACGAATAATCCTAGCCAAAAAAAGCATTCTACAAGAGAAGAAACATTTTTACCCGTAAAGGGCCTAGCATCCAGCTCAAAAAAAGACTAGTTAAAACATAATATGAAGCATTGCATTATATGGTTGTGAGGCCTGGACTCTAACAAAACAAGACATGAAAAATTTGGAGGCATTTGAACTTTGGTGCTGGAGAAAGATGATGAAAATCAGTTGGACAGAAAGGAAAAGTAATGAAGCAGTTCTAAATATAATTCATGAAGAGCGCTCATTAATGAAGCACACCAATAAGAGAAGAAAATGCCTAATTGGACACCATTTGAGGCATGGGAGACTAATTACTGAAATAATGGAGGGGACTGTAGAAGGAAAGAGGCCATGAGGCAGACCAAGAATTTCATATATAAATAACATAATGATGCTAACTGGCGCTAAGAGTTATGAAGAGATAAAAAGAAGGTCATAAGACAGGATGTTGTGACGTGCTGCTATGTTTACCAATATCCGGATTGATGCACCAAAGAAAAGACATCAAAGGAACAGTGAGATACAGAATTCAGTATTCTTGCTGAAATGATAAATACGGAAATAGTTGGAAATTCTATTGTAACAGTAAGTTTAAGAAAACCAATTAAACCAGTTATTTCTCCAAGAAAGTAACTAAAATTAGTGAATATACTCATCATTATATTTATTTATTTATTAAAATAAATAAAGTTTACTTTAGAACGTTTTCCTTGAGTCAGCTTTCAGAAAAAATAATTACCGTAGTTACATTACTTTTTGTTGCAAGAAAACATTCGTTTACTCGTGAAAATTGTGAAGACTTACCTTGGTCACAATGAAAAGATCTTCACGCCTGACTTTCCCCTGATCGAAAGCTTTCTTCAGAGCTTTTCCAATGTCCGCTTCATTCTGATACATATACGCTGTGTCAATGTGTCTATAACCTGCTTCCAAAGCTGCCTCAATGGTTTCATCTATTTTTTGGGGAGTTGACTAAATTGAGGAATAAAGTTACTAAATGCGATAATATGAATAACGATAATCATACAAAAATGGAAAAATATATCAAACATTTCTCAAAAAAAGAATAACGTGGTAATGAAGTTATGCTATGTAGGTCAGTTGCTTAAATGCTTAGAGATAGAACATTGGTTTCAATATATAAACTGCTGCTTAATCACTGGCCACTGACCATACTAAACAAATTACTGATTTTATTCAGAACTGCGGTGACTTGAAAATATAGTCATTTTGTGAAATACGCTAACTGATAAATAATATGCTGTTCACCTGCTCCTGCCAATTCTCAATCTAATATTAAAGGCATTAATATGGAGTTGGTTCATTCTTTGCTGCTTTACCCTTTACCTTTACCCATTGGCAGATGCATTGCACAACATGGATGCAGCTTGTGAATGAAATCTTTGTTTTGTAGTTTTACTTTTAACATTTTAAATTGAAGAAAAAAATGGTTACCGGGTTAGTGGGAAGCTCTATAATTTGTTTATGACACAGAAATACGTGTAAGATCCTGAAATTATATTTTCCTACATTTGCCACTGTGGGGTACTTCTTTTCTCGAGATTAGGCTATTTAAATAAAAGAAACGGGGGACCGATCTCTCCCTAGCCCTTCCCAAATTACAACCAAAAACTACTAATCCGTTCTTGTCCAACAGTTTAACTGTGAACTTAAGGAAACTGTTAAATTGAATGAGTAGTGGGGAAACAAAGAATGAAACAATTAAACTTAAGTATGAATATTATTTTTAAATCATAACAAGACATTAGATAAGAACAAACACACTTTATATATTTGCACAATTACTTCCTTGGCAGGTACTTTGTACTTTAAAACATCATTCAAAGCAAAGAAATATTTAGCTGCATTACCGGGTATGGATCAAAACGAAACGCGATGAAACTTCATTAGATTTTTTGTTGTTGCAGTTGGTTTTGTTTCAGTGAATAGTTTAATGATGACGTTAAGGTGCAGAACTAGGAAAGGAATTGAAATTGAGCAACTCGGGAATCTGATAAGAACAGGTGGAATACGCCTCAAGATCAGAAATATAAAATGGTTTATAATAGTCTGCAACAGTACAGTCGATTCTGTTTGTTTTCCCTCAACATACATACACACAGAGTACATAAGTACGATCGCAACACGTACATCATACCGCAAGTATGTTGTGCGCGTTTCATCACCATGGGAATAGCACTGGCTGATTGTCGATTTCTCAAAATAGTGAAAGGCGTGAAAGAAGTGATCAGACCAACTTTGCAGCGATTCTTTTTTCTCTTAAATTTAATCAGAAAATAGAGACTAATACATCGATTTAGTGACCCTTGTTATATAAAGACAACAAATCTCAGTTTTAATCATCCGCTAAAGAATAGTTTTATAGAATAGATTTCATATTACACGACATGTAATGACAACCATTTAAACAATTGATTCAAAATATCTCATAAAGACAAATATATTATCACCAGTATGATTGAAAGGGAAAGTTATTAATTTCATGGAAAATAATGCAGAGTATTGCCATGTACTATATATTGTGATAAGCTTTGAATAACAGTACATTATAGAACAAACGATATTTAAATATTATTTGAAATTACTGATCTGAATCTACAAGATTAATATATTAAAATAAAAACGATGAAAATGATGTCATCATCATGTCATCATCCTTATTCCCTCTTTTACCTTGCGGTGTCGAGGGTCCATTGATCATCGGACCTCACTCCGTTTACAGGATAAGGTTGTCAGCCTTATGCCACGGTGTATCCTATGGCCTGTAGTGTTGAGTTCTCAAGGGCAGTTTGCCTGCTTTGCAGGATGAAAACCCCCAGAATAAACTGAGGAAAAAACCCTGCTATCCACGCCCAAGACTGGCTAACTTGGTTATGCTGAGGAAAATCCTTCAGCTCCTCACGTCAGCGACGGGAATCGAACCTAGGACATTCCCCAGGCATATGGTGGAGAAGCGCATAGCCACTAGGCTAACCGCGCGGACCACGATAAAAATGATTTAAGTACAAATTTGTTGATGTTAATGAAAATTTGGCTTCAGTGGTGTTCTGCACAACACCACCGTTGAAACGTGTGGTGTTGTGCAGAACAAACGACGTGTGGATTAATAACCTCTAATGCGGTTTGAAGAAAGAATAGTCATGATGTTCTTCGACTCTAAAAAACTTTTAAAGTCGAAGAACCCACTCCACGTGCACACGTGAAATAATGCGTGTGCATTAACTCTCGTCGTGCAGGTAATCATCCCATCCCTGTTCTCCGTTAGCATGGAATTATTTCTGTGATTCTCGGAATAGGTTTCACATAAGAATAAAATTATAGTTAAGCAAAATACATTTAATTATATTATGTCAAGACCTAAAGAAAACATTGCACATACCTGCCACGTTCCTATCCCAATTATGGGCATTTGCGCTCCGGTGTTAAGTTTAACACACGTAGCCATGTCGAAGGAGATCTCTGTGTGTGGTTTAGCTCTCTCTCTCTCTCTCTCTCTCTCTCTCTCTCTCTCTCTCTCTCTCTCTCTCTCTCTCTATCTCTCTCTCACTCTCTCTCAGAAGAACAGAAACACGGCAGGATGCAAACAATACCTGTAGCTTTTCTCGGGGACCTTAAAGATCGAGTTGAGTTGATACTTGTCTTTGGGTACCTCCCTTTCGGTCAAAGTAATGCCACACATCGGTCATGGTATTGTTGACATCGTGTTGTTGCTCCACCACTCTCCCTCCTTTCCTTCCTTCCTAATATCGATTTTTTTTATGTTTAGCTCAAAAAAACGAGGTTAGTTAATCAACCTATAGTACACTGTAATACACGTGTACTGTGTAGTGGTAGCAACCTGTATTTCAATGCTTCTGCGACAGTTGAACTAATTAAAGAAGTCACAGTTTAATGCAAGTTAACGATCCGTGAAATTTTTGTTCTATAAAATATTGAAATTATAATTTAAATAATTATTAATACATTTGACAGAATTTTAGCTATTTATTTTCTGTTTTTAATTCAGATCAGAAAATTTTCATTCACTTTTCGCATCTTTCTGTGTATACTGTTACTTGTCCTTTAGTCACATTATTACATTAATGAACACTGTAATATGACATTAATTACAATAGCACATTACAGAAGTCTCTTTGCTGTATTTTTCGATACTTTCCATTGTCTCTAAGTGTTTAATATAATGGGTTCCCAACTTCAAAAAAGCTTGTCTCTCTCTCTCCGTTCTTAATTCGACAGCACCACGGTCCATCCCTTTCTTCGAGATTTATCTATTAAAAAAAAAGGAAAGAAAAAAAGAAGATCGATTTGAAGTTTCTTGAGAAATTAGAATCAAAGACTAACATATCCTAATCTTGTCCATAGACAGTTAATGATCATTCAGTGTAATTATTCAAAACTATTCTCCAGTACATTTTTATACTCCGAATGTCATTAGTGGAATAATACAACATCACACGTCTTTTAAACATTTCAGTACTTTAAATATAATAAAATTCCTATCAGAAAACGACTTTATGTGAACGAAACATGAATTTATGTTTAAACTCTTGATAGTTCTCAATCAGAACTACGTGAAATCGATCTGTAAAATAAATATTATTTTTTTAGGATTAATCCTGAAGCATACATTGTCATTTTTAATTTGTATTATGGATTAGTTATTAAGGAAGATAGAAGGTAATTAATATACGCTTATGTTTCGAATTTGAAATTTTGAATAATAAGAATAATATAAGTTTATTATTCTATTTTGTATATTTTTTATATTGATAATATATTGATAATTACGAATACTATTGCTATTATTATACTATAATAGCAATAGTACTATAACAAATTTTCAACGAAAAATCAGTTTAGGCAGTTAATAGCACAAAATGTCGGTAAACAAATTTAATCTTAACAAAATTTCCGAGGTGCCACCTGATCTGCTTAGAGCTTAAGAAAGAAAAGCAGTAATTTTAGTGCGTGGCAGTTCTATATCTATCTATGTATATTATGTTCTTCCACATACTTGTCGGATTTTATGTTATTAAGCAGTATAATGTCAAAATAACTGTTAATGGCTGTAATTTAAAAGGGAATAAAATGTAATTCACCATATAACTGATATTTCGATGTAACATACCTCAACAAGAGTATGAGCATGTAACCTCTCTGCCTGACTGCAGAGAACCAAAAACCTGTTAATCCTGTACATAAAATTGTTATGTTTATTAAAATATCTATCTATTTATCTATATATATATATATATATATATATATATAAACCAAGAGGAAGTAAAAGTGCAATTTCTACGACTACATGTAGAATGAATTTTGCAAAACGTTATCGCGAAAAGAGAGCCACGTTACCATAAATAAATTATTAAATGTGTTAGTATGCAATGATGAACTGTAGTAATATAAAATCATATGATAATTTATTGTCTATCAATTAATTATTGATGGAAAATGTTGTTCATTGTAGACTTTTTGGGCACACAAAGTTTAATGGAGTATGGAGATAAGTTATTTGAGATGCATGAAATGGCCAGAGGAAGTCTATCTCTTCCAGTGGTCATCCATTTCGCTGATTTTCTTTGTTCCTTCCACCCCCCTTTTTTTAATGAAGTCTTTTGAAATGCCGAATAATTAGAGAAAACTATTTTCTCGAAAGTATGTACGAATACAGAAGACTAAGATTCCTCAAGTCAAATATGAATGTCGGTGATTGGAGTTCGACATTGATTGTAATCGTCAATTCATTAAAAAGGTTAACGGATTTAATTTAGTAAGATATGAGAACTTACCCTGTTGTTGTTGCCTTTAGGCTATAAAAATAACTGCGATTCAACCAAATAAATAAATACATAAACAAAATAAATAAATAGAATAATTATAATTATAATTTAAATAATTGTTAATACGTTTGACAGAATTTTAGATATTTATTTTCTGTTTTTAATTCAGATCAGAAAATTTTCTTTCAAATTTCGCATCTCTCTGTGTATACTGTTACTTGTCCTTAAGTTACATTATTACATTAATGTACACTGTAATATGACATTAATTACAATAGATTACAGTTACAACTCAAATATGAAAACTAAATTCATATTTCACAGAGTTGTCAATGACATTGTAATACATTCCTGGAAATACTATCAAATTGAAATGAATTTTTAAAGATCACAGGCAAAAGGAGCCTATTATTATTATCATCGGTGCTTTCTATCTGTACGGAATGAGACAGTAATAATGGCAAATACCAAAAAAAATAATAAACAGCTTCAATATATCTAATAAACAGAGTTGATATAATGTCTGTAATAATGCCATAAAACGGTTACGGTATTTTTAAATATACCATAAAATATTTATAGTCAATAACGAGAGAACACATGTGAAGAACATATTGAATAAATTTGACATCGTCGTGTTGAGAAATCATTGGAGTGAGACGAAATGCAAAGAGTCAAGGAAACTAGATTATAATGGCAGAGACGATGAGAATGCGTGTGCGTAAGATCGACTATGCGCAAACGTGTGTTCAGTTATATGTACGTCACTAAGCATGGTTATAAATCTGGTGAAAAGGCCGAAATGCGAGCTTTGGTTTCAGACGTTTTGAGTGGGCAGGGAAGACAGAAAGAGAAAGTTGTCAAACTTGACAAAACACATTATACACATAAGTATAGAAATATCCAAGATGTAACTTGAAATGTCTATAAATAAATGCCAGGAGCATCGAGAATAAAGGGATCGAGTTCACTGAATTTGCCGAATATATTTTGACCTAGGATCATTGGCATTACTGAAACCTGGCTCTCCGGTTCTAATGTAGTAATTGGAATCGAGTGTAAAGCGTTTAATATTTTCCGGAATTACAGAAGAGATTGTCCAGGAGGAGGAGGGGTATTATTAATGATATCTGATGATGTGAGTCCATTTAGATTGAAAACTCATGAAAACAATAATAGTGGTAATGTTACATGGAGACGTGAGTTTGAGGTTGTGTTGTGTGAAGTGGAAGCTAATATGATGAAATATATGGTGGGATGTCACTATCGACCTAGCGGTTAGGCTGCTCGGGACGATGAAATGCATCCCCGATTAGCCGGACGGATACTATACGACTATGGGTGACTAAAATTATCCGAATATTCATTGGGGTAGCAAAGAAGTCATGATAATAATAAATGACAATTTATTGAGCTGTTGCGAGTCAATTTTCTCAACAGAATGTGAAAAAGGGAACTCGAGGTCAAGCAGCGTTAGTTTTAATCCTAGAATCAAAAATTGTCTCAGTTACGTATGTGGCTGTTTTGCCACCAGAAGGTTAAAGTGATGGTGCATGTGTTCTATATGGATATGGATGTTCCGATTAGGTCACATCATATGCTGAACTCCAAATCTGGAAATTATAACAAACTCAGGAGAGTATTCTCAGAATACTATCTTTGGTTTCTTGGTGTCAGTTACCGAATGGGAAGGCTATTAGCAGGGCATTGGAATTTTGAAAAGACTCCGAGCAGTATCTCCATTTGTCCCTAGAAAAGAGTTCAAAGAACAAATAGAGGTGGGAGTGGAATTGATATGCAACATTATTAAGCATGAGATCCATACAAAGAAGATGATGCGAAAGAATATAATGAGAACAAGATAGGAGTTATGGAATATACAAAGCACAGAGCAGAAGAAACGTTACGAGTATTGAACGGAAAGCTAAACTGGAGTATGAAGAGAAATGAGCAATGGAAACTAAAAGAAACTGGGAAAAATTATCCTTATGCTGCAAGTAAAAGAATAACTTTAATGAATATAAGTGGCACACGTGTCAGAAACAGCTGACATTGTTCAGATAATGAGTGTTCGCTTTGCTGAGTTTATTATTATTATTATTATTATTATTATTATTATTATTATTATTATTATTATTATTATTATTATTTGACACCTCCAGGGAATCTGAAGACTCACCGCGGGAGGGCACCTGCTCTAAACTCCGTCTCCACCATTCAATCACCAACTGACCGCAACTACACCAACGCCATCTACCGCCGACCACAACTGATATTTCCATAGACAATCACAAACATCCAACCAGGTCTTGTACCACGATGCACAGTGTGCTACTAATACATTGGATGAAGAGATACATGGGGAGGATAATCAAGATGTGTTGCATAATCTGGATGAGAATGCGGCAATAGGAACAGATGGGATAACAGCACGTATGCTAAAGAAATGGCTGACCGAACTGGTTAGGCATTTTGACATGTTTGTATAACTTGAATCTCAGTTCAGAAATGATCCCACAGAAATGGAAAGAATGTATGATAATTCCGTTGCACAAGAGTGATACAAAAATCGATGTGTCTAACTACAGACCGGTTAGTATGACTGGAGTGTGGGTAAATCAAGCGCAATTGGAAGAACAACGGTACGTTGCGCCCTTCGATTGGAAAAGGCCTAAGTTCCATTCTCGTCATGATCTTTATATGGACGTTTTCAATCAAAGGTGAGTTAGTCGATCTCATACGGAGGTAGCAGGGTTTTTTCCGCCGGAAACTCGGGTTTTTCATCCCGCATACAGACAAATCGGCCCTTCAGAACACACGCAATTTACAGACAAAAAATACTAGTTGTGGTGGTGATAGTGACTAGTAGATGGCGCTGATGTTGATTATTGGTAGTTGAGGTTCGGTGTGCTGGTGGAGACGGAGAGTGTGTACAATAGGTGTCCTCCCGCGATGAGTCTTCGGAGTCCTTGGAGGTGTCACGAATATGGTATTTTGTGTTTCTTGTTCATAGTACTTCTTTTGAGTACAGAAATATTACAAACAGCAGTTTGTAATATTTCTGTACTCAAAAGCTAATTTGTTTATCATGTCTGGGATGTAGAACTTTCGCGTGGCCTTTCCGTAGTGATTATTGTATTTATATATGATATAATTAGTTGTCTGAGGTCTTCTAATGCGATATGTATTTCTGACTGTCCTGTAGTTGGCATCGAAATAATGTTTTAGCAAGGCTGCATAGTGACCAGGCCGAGCGCAAGGCAGGGGCGGAATGGGCGAATGCCGCAGGCGGAAAAAGTAAAAGGGCAGAAAACTTAGAGTTTATGTTACAATTGTACTGGAGGCAGAAAAAATTTTAAAAAAATATTAAATTTATATATACATATTTATAAAGATAATTATATTTTATTCTAATTATATAAGCTCCAAATAATTATTTTTATTTTGATAATCCCTAGGACCAGTACCGTAGAGGGTGTAGTATAGAGGAAGCCTGCCTAATGGCTCTGCTCAACACTTGGGCGTTCGCATCTGAACTGACAGATACATGCTAATTGTTTACATGAATATTCGTTAACCTATCTATTGTATAGGTTGAAGGTCACAAGTAGCTGCGCGTGAGTATATTACGAGTGCTATTTTGCACTTTTGTTGTTGTCAGTTTGGTTTAACACGTGTTATGCAAATATTTGTGATATTTGACCCTGTCCCGGCAGATCTGACAGATACTTGCTAATTGACATAGATATTTTATTGTATAGGTTGAAGGTCATGACCAGCTGCGCGTGCGTATGTTACGAGTGATATTCCGCACTTTTTTTTTTTTTGCTATCAGTTTGGTTGAACACATTTTTGTGTTCAACCAAATTGATAGTAAATTGTATCTTAGAGATCTCGCAAGCTCCGATGTTAGCATAGCTCATAAATATAAATATAAATGGTCAGATTATTGATATGCTGAACAACAATGTGAAAATACGGCGAAGAATGTTTATTAGAAATCTCGTAATGCAGTTAGTGTCAGAACAAATAAAAAGGCGTTCAGAAATCTCTACAGGTGTGAATAAGCCTTTACACTTGAAACTTCATCAATTTCAGACACAATTTGAAGGAAATTCTAATGACAACATAGATACGGCTCCCTCGATAATCAGAAAAAGAAAAAGATGTTTTATGTGTTATGCATCCAAAACGAGTCGCTTATCAAAATATTTTTGCAAGCCTTGTAAAAAGCATTATGCTTTCAGCATAGCAATATTGTTTGCGATGACTGTTATGACAGTTTTGTAAATCCAACTATTAAAGATTCTGATTAATTGATGTTAAATGCATTGGTTTAGTTTTATTTTCTTTCATTATCGATGTTTGCGTTATTTTGCAACAAAAATTTTTATTCTTTATATTTCTTTGTTTCAATAATTTCTAGATTGTAACTGAAAATAAATAAACCATCATGTATTACTGAAATAGAGAGCCAAAGGCTTATTTATCATACATGTCCTCTAGAACAGTGCTTCCCAAACTGTGGGTCGATGTCTCATTGGGGGGCTACAAGCTTTGTTGAGGGATCCGTGAAATAATGAAAACAAATTTTAAATGTTTTAAGACTAAGTAGTTCTTTTTTTTTAATCTTAAAAGAAACGCATTTAATTTTTATTATTTATTATTTCTTTTATGTTATTTTTTATATTTTAATGGAAAAATCACACATTGGTGTTCGTTCACAAATTTTGCTTTTTGCGTATTTCTGCGATTAATGAATATTAGTAAATATATGCTTATTCATATAAGTTTCATTTCAAAGGCCACAAAAAAGCTTACAAACGCAAAATCTTGAATATAAATTGTATTGAATATAAATACAATAAATATTATAATAATATATGTCTGTATTACGATTTTGTTTCGATGGGGGGCATGAAATATTTTAATTTTTCCATAGGGGGCTTTACTTCCATACGTTTGGGAAGCACTGCTCTAGAAGATGTGCTTTACATTTACGGAAAATACTAAGGAAAGTGGTGTGGGGCTTGCTCCACCTTTACTACGAATTGCCCATGAGGCACTACTTATGCTTGCATCCGCCGAAACTTTTAGTTTCTATATATTCGGCACGAAACTCTTGTAGTTTCTATATTTGGCTATGAAATAATGTTGGATTCAATATTCACTTAATTTGTACCATCGTATATTATATTTGCAGTGTTTTTTCTTTATGTTTTTTGCATTCTAGCACATACTAGTAATGAATGTATCTCTCAGATATACCGCGTCGTAAGCTGCAAAATTACCGCTGCGAGCTCCTGAGTGTTAATAAGAGCACTCGTTCAGCCGTATTACCGTAACAATATTTTACAAAAATACAGCATTAGTTTACTAAATAAAAAAGGCGCATTTCTCATTGACAGTTAAATATGTGCTTATTATATTTTATTAATAAAAAAATTACAGTCATACATACTAAAACTAAACATTTTAGAACCCACTTATTAGATACTGAAGGAAACAACCCATAAAGTATCATACAATGTGAATATATATATATATATATATTAAATTATATTATGCATGAATTCTCTTCGCTCCCTGCAGTAAATAATATGCCCTCCACAACAGCAACTATATTGTAGAAACATGAAAAACAATTACTTTTATTATGTCACTGAATAAGGTTCACAGACATCTGCAGGCTGTGTAATGTATTTCTCAACAAATAGTGCACTTACAGACAACTGGGAATATAAACACTAACTAATGAATTTCATCTCCCCTCCAAAAGAAACTACTATATAGACCCAAGCAAAATCACATGTTGCCAATGCAACATAAAGTTTTTGCTTGACACTACCCCGACATGAACGTGTTAAAACTAAGAAATATATAGCGAATATATTTCAGATATTATGGAAATCGGTTTAAGAGAATTAGCATTTCCATTCAATTGTTGCTTTTTGTTTGGGTCGCGCGATCTTTTGTTAATACCGCACCAATCATATGCACTTCTTAATAGCTGCTTTTTCTATATTAGCCTACAATCGCGCACATCTTTCACTTCTCATTAGTAATTTGTCACGGATTGTTCATTACCTATCTCATGTCTTAAATTACTGGTAATTTTTGCTTGATATAATGGGAAAGAAGATGATCCATTTGAGTAGATAATTTTGACATTGCGCACAAGGAACTGCTCTCGAGGACAGAAGAAGTGATGGAGAATAGAAGCCTTTTGGTAAGTCATATCCATTTGGAGTTTTTTTTTTTTTCTGAAAACTTTAGTTTCCGAAAATCCCCACATATATCTCGCACCAAGATTTTTTAGCTTTCAAATTCTTAAGTGTGGATCATTCGTTAAATACTGGATTTTTCTCTTCTTTCCCCCCTTTACGTCCATAAACTGTTCTGACATCTGTCCTTCGTAAGTCATACCACAAGTATAAGCGATCTTTGTAAACACCAGGTTCCTTAAATGAAGGACGGGGAGGTTTTGGAGGACTAAGTAGACTAAAAATCCTGTCGAGCGGAAAAAGACAACTTTAATCCCCTGTTGAAGTCAACACACTTTAACTGGGATTAAAGTTATGAAATCTTGACAGACTAAATGTATGAGAGAATTACCGCTTCTCTGTAATACTGTTCTTCCTTGTTCATATGATTACATGGTGGAAAAGGGGGGGAAGGGGGGCTGTCATGAGATTTTATTAACCTATGTTCTGTTTTGGCCCGTCTTTAGTAGGAGAGATCTGATGTCTTTTATCTATCCTAAGGTTCGCATAATGCATTTTTTTAATGCTCCGGACGGGTATGGAATTTGGCTTGCTAGTGTTTTCTGGTGCGAGTCATCTTCCTATAAACTGAATAGCTGACTTTCTTTTCCTCGAATGCTCTACGAGCGTGTCTAAAAATCGAAATAATCTGCTGCTGCTTTCTAATTCAAAGTAAATTTGATTCGAGTATAAATGATGTTTTTTCCAGAATGGATTGTTCCTTCCACGCTGTGCAATCCTCAGACAGGTTTCTGAAAAATCAAAGCAAAGAGAAAGAGATAGAGGAAATAATGATGACAGATCATTTCCCATTAACTAATCTTGGTAATTTACTTCTGAATAAACATACACGCACGCGCGACGATGTAATACAATATAATTATGCTTCTTGTTTGGGCAAGCGATTAATGGCAATAACAGGATTGGCCGAAAACAGAAGCTTACACTGCTGATGTTACACCCCCCCCCCATCCCTTCGCATTGGAAAAAAAAAATAATAATAATAAATATATATATATATATATACAAATGATATTTGCAATCAGAAGAATCATATTTTCAGAATAATACATTGTCCTGTACCCGGGACTTCATTTACAAAATGAAAGGGAAGAAAAGAAACTGTAACGTAGCAAATTTCGTGAGTGAATTGCTACGACCGTATATGTCCCCCCGCCCTGCCTCACATGCACGCATAGACTCCGTTTGTTCATGCAAACGTCATCAACTCTGGTACTGTGAGTTATTTCTGCTTTAACTGGAACTTTCCCTTTCAGTCACGAAAACAGCTTTTGTATAAATGATTACAATATTACAGATGATTGCAAGATAATTACAATATTTATTCTTTTCTGGCTCGCGTTCTTCAAATAGGGTTTGCAGTCACTGTATTTTGTTTCGAATAGTTTTAATGCGCTAAGGAATGTTACAAAATATATTTTAAAAAGAGTTAGAGAATCATCTATAAATTGCTTATGCTATTTTTTTGTTAATAGGATCCCCATGATTTGTGTCCACATTCAGAAAACTGATTACTAGCCGGAAGAAGTTTGTTATTTTTTTAAATGAATTATAAAATCCACAAATTGCAAATAACATGTAAATGCATTGTTGATAAATTCCAGTTACTCTCTGATGTATCAACTTTTAATAAACGATCACACACAAAAATTTTGAAAATAATGTACCCAGTAGAGGGCGCAACGCTTGTTCTCCGTTCAGCCATTTACTTCGGTAAGTTGAATTGTCAAACAGTTATTCATCGTTTAGAAATAAAAAGAATGCGTGTAGTTTTATAAATGGGTTGCTTACGAATCAAAGCTGAATAACTAGGAGGAGACTTCCAAGTAGCTTTTTAAAGAATGCGGAAAAGTGACGAGGGCTTCTGACTTTCAAGCCTCATCTACTCCTGGTGTGCACTTTAGTAAATATCTAATTAGATACTAAACGAACAAAGATGGACTGGCAATTAGGAATTTAGTCGACCAAATTGCATTCTTCTTGGCTTAAATCAAAATAAAATGATGGTACATATGATAAAATCTCATGCTGACTGGGGCGTCGCCCAGTTAAACAGGATCCCCGCTGTTTTCGTCAGAGGATCAAGGCCAACAGCAAAAAGATATCTGAACAAATTCCAAACCAACATCATCAGAGTTCATCAGTGGAACCGGCAACAAAAGAAACAATAACCTAAAATAAATGAAATTAGTCTAAGAATAGGATAAGTATCAGACTGATATAATAGATATATTGAAACAAAGAAAACAAAAACGTGTGAAATTCTTCTAAGTAAGAAATAAAAAATGTTAAGACAGGTTATAAAGATAAGGGTACAAAAGGAGTAGCTATGGTATTTAAAACTAAATACAATGATAATCTTAGGAACGGCAATATCAGGTGACGCAAAATGGGCAAGTAAAAGAATGAGGAATTAAACAGTGAGACTAATTTGCGCTCATGGGGAAGGAGTGTCCTAGGTTTAATTCCCGTCGAGACGTGAGAAGCTTAAGGATCTTTCTCAGCCATAGCTAAATTAGCTGGTCTTGGGCCTGGACAGCAGGGTTTTCCACAGTTTATCTGGGAGTTTCATTTGGCAAGCAAGCAAACCGGCCCCGTGAACACATAGGCTATAGTCATAGGATATAGTATGGCAAGGAAAGCAACGGGAAACCTTGTTCATAGTCATTTCCCTAGATGGTGGCGTATATAGCTGCCCCTAAACAGCCGAAATGCTATAACCACAACATCATGGTAAGTATCTGCTGGATTTTTGTTCAGGACATGGACTAGTTATCACTAACACGGTCTTCGAAATTAGACATATGCACAAAGTCACTTGAAGACGCAAGTGAAGAAATAAGAAAAGGTCCCAATGACTATAGTATTGTTAATAGTCATAATTTTACGCTAGTTCAGAGGAGTATACAGAGAATTTGAAAAAGGAAGTGGAAGTGATCACCGTTTTGTGCTGAGTAGGATAAAACTGAATATCATATTATATGGGGGAAAAGTGTAAGAAAGTTTGAAAACTTGTCAAAGTTGAGCAGCTTTCAGAGGTAAAATGCATTCAAGAAAAAATGAATGAGCTTGAAAACAAGAATCAGACCCTGAATAATCAATTGCAGATTCTGAAGTAAACATTGATTGAACCGGAGATGAAAGCGGCTAGATTGTTTGCAATGATAGAAAAATCACAACTCCATAGCATTTAGAAGTTAAAGAGGCAGTCAAGGAAAAAGCAGAGAGCGAATCAAATGTTCCTGGTTAAGTAAGAAAGCATGTGTTCTGAGAAAATAGAGAGCAAAATGTAAGAAAGCGAAGCATTTTAAACCTAGATAAACCAAACGTAATGGGAAGACTTCTTTAAGGTTATAGAAAATGAATATCAGAAAAATGGAAATATTTTGGAAGCTATTGAAAAAGTTACAAAGAGATGAAAGAGTACGATATAAGGAATCAAAGATGACAAAGGTAAAATGGAAACAGAAGACGAAGAAATTGTAGATGTCTGGAATAATTACTCTAAAAGATTGCTAAATGAAACAAGCAGCGACGGCAGAACAATGATAGACTTTGAAGAGGAATCCGATCAATACTTGAAGGGAAAAAACCATCAAAAATGATTAAGGAAGCTGGAGTAGGTGATATTCGACTAGAAATGCACAAATATGGAGATACAAAACTATTGCAGTGGAAATGCTGCATAATTCAGAAGACCTGGTCACAGGGTCGCATTCCAGATGATTGGAATAGAGCTCTCGGTACTCATTTCCCTTTTTATAGATGAGTACGGAGAGCTCTACTCCAATCTGACTATGCGAATTAGAGAGGAATTTTCTACTAAGTTTTCCAGGTAAGATTTATGCAAGTATAATTGAGAAACGGCCAAGAATGAATGTGGGTGGAAAGCTTGGTGAAAAACAAGCTGGATTTAGGACAGGTAGAGGTTGTCAGAATAAGATTTTCACTTTAAGAGAAATAGTTGAGAAATCATGGGAATATGAAAAGTATCTGCGCTTAAGTTTTCTTGATCTGGACAAGACAGGACAAGATGACAAGAGAAAAGCTGTTGAAAACGGTACAATTATATGGTGCGAATGGCACATTACTAAAATCATCTATATGAATCCCATTATGAAGAAAAGCGACATTAAACCTAATATCAAAATTTTCGATATTTAACTTAGCTCTTACTGAATCTAGTATAAGTTTGCAGGACTTCGTTAAAAAGAACAACTGCTGTAATAAATTCGGTATGTAAATCAGCAATGAAAGGACAAAAACTATGTAAATCAGCAATGAAAGGACAAAAACTATGGAAATACGCAGGACATTGTAAACATCAGCTGCATCCTAAATGGAAAACCTATGCAACCAGTAAAATATTTCGACTACTTAGGCGCAGTTTTAGTGAAGATTGGAAATTACCTGTAAATTTTAAAATAGACAAGAGAATTGGCAAACGCGGTATGGTGGGGAATCAACTCAGCTAAACTCAACTCATTGAAGCCATCTACTCACTTTACTAATTTTTTCATAATTCTCTTATCTCCGATTTATAATTATAATTCAGAGTCTGTAGTGTTTGATTTTTACTTCTAACCCAGCTTTTAGATCCATAATTTAAAACTCGTTTGAACACTTATACATGGAATAAGAGAGAAATTAGAACACTATACTGCAGTAAACAAACAGTGTTCGAACCAGTTTTAAATTATGAATCTAAAAGCTGGGCTAGAAGTAAGACAGGTGATCGAAGACTACAGACCCCAGATAAGAGAGTTATGAAAAAATTAGTGAAGTGAACGGATGGCTTCAATGACGAAATCATATCAAAACTGAAGACATTAGGTAGGAACTTGACATTGTTAGCATTCAAGAATGTGCGAACAGAGCTAATCTCAGGTGGTAGGGTCACTTAAACTGAATGAGAGAGGAAATGTTAGCAAAACAAGCGTTTTCTTTTTTTTTATTTATGTGTGGCAGGAAAAGATCCAGAGGAAGCCTAAAATCTGGATGTATTGATGTAGTGAGTGCCTTAGAAGACCGTAGTATAAGATCTGATAATAATATTGAAGTCTTGACAGATAACAGATTCATTTAGAGGAAAACTGTTGGGAGGTTGATAATGATGCGAAGTCTCATGTAATACTATCGTAATATGCTCTACATCTCCACTCAGGAATTTGATGATGATAGTTTAGCAGAATACATTTAATTAAATTATGTTATGTCAAGACCGAAAGAAAACATTTCACTTGCCTGCCGTGTTCCTAATCCTATTACGGGCATATGAAGTTCAATCGATGTAACTATGCCATCCAACCTGTGTGTGTATTTCTTCGCTCTCTGTGAGACAAACAGAAAGCTTTAACAAAACACAAAACAGCACAATTACTTTTTTTTCAGTGACTGGAAGCACAAGTCGATAGTTGTGCTTTCTATTGCCAGCTTTGTCAAGGTAATGCCGCTCACCTGCTGTTAATGCGATATTCAATTCATGCTGTTGTCCCCACTATCTTTTCTGTATCGATCGATAGATACTAGGAAAGTCCTCACCTTCTTCTTTCCTAGTATTGACAAAACTGTATGTCAAAGCTTCTGTGATAGCTAAAATAAGTTAGAGATGTACTAGTTTATTATTCTGTATGAAAACAATATATGTTTTATTTTGTTTGTTTTTTTCTGTCCGGAAAACCTGCTCTATAATTCAAAAATGGCATTTAAACCTTCAGCAAGTTGGAGTTTCGTACAGGGGGACGAAATTGATCTACCACCTAAAGACAGTCGCAAACATTCATACCAATAGCTGGATTTGAACCTGTAGTCTGTTGGTTGGAGAGCCGATACGCTAACTACTCGGTCAACCAGGCCGGCAACAACATGAAAATTGGATTTTAATGAAATTTTCTGTAATAATACTTTCTGTTGTTGCGAAATGTTTTATATAATGGTCTCTCACTGTACTGTAAGAAAAATGGTCTCTCCTCTCTCTCTCTCTCTCTTCTCCCCCCCCCCTCTCTCCCTCCCAGGAAGCTCTGTTTTTAAAAATTGCTGCTCCGAAATGTGAACAAATAATTGGAGATGCACCAACACCTAACACCTAGGAATGTTTGTTATAGTCCATGACATGAAGTTCCCACAGAAAACTTCACCTACTGGTGAAGTTTTCTGTGGGAACCTTCCGGTAGTGAGACCACATTTTAAGGTAAATAAAGAGTTTAATGTACAAAATAAGCAATTATAACCCTACAAGTTTCGTAAGTTGTCAGACTTAGATCATCAAGGCTAATAGCAAAAGTTATACACAATAAAGAATAGAAACAATTCATTACATATATTTTATCAGAATTTGACAATTGGTACATTCAAAAACATTTGCGAGGCTTCCTTGAACTTCCTTTTAAAACAATTATGATCGATATATGGCATTTTTTTGGTTCACAAATGCTATGGATCGCCACATAATGTAACAAAAATCAAGGCTTAAGTTACACAAGTTTTGCCTGCTTTCATTAAAAATCTAATTGCCACGGACCTAGGATACGATACGTGTGATGCCACAGAACTTGACAGCAATAACCAGCAGTGTTCAACACGTACACTGCAATTAAATTGACGTTTTTTAATCTGGTTGCTTATTTGTGTACCAATTGTGAAGTTCTGATAACATGTAATATGTGTAGTTAATTCCTTCTAGTCTTTTATTGTGTATAACTGTTTTGTTGGTATCTCTGACGATCTAAGTCTGCCGACTTACGAAACTTATAGGGTTATAACTGCGTATTAGTATTAGGTATAATCGCTTATTTTTATTAAGCTCGTTATTTATCTTAAAATATAGTCTTAATACTGGAAGCTTCTCACAGAACTACTAAGTCACATAAACCTACACTTTCAAAGTTTGTTTTCGCTCTAAAATTTTGAAGATAAGAATTTTAGTGGATATGTACGCAATCGGAATTTTCGGACCTTTATAAGTCGAATAGGATAATATTAAATGATTGAAATATCTGTAGAAAAAAAGAATAGCAATAATAGCGCTTTGATCTTGCAGAATCAAGAGAGAGCATTGAGTGCTGAAAATGCACAAAAGAATCTACCTTATATAGAAACAATCTTTAGTTGCGTCTGTATAAGGGAGCGAATATTAAGTACGCGAGTAACAATACAAAATCGATAGTATTGATTACAGAATAAATTCCGGTTGTTTAAAATTTATCGCTAAGGTAGCTATGATCTCTTAGCAAATGTTATGTCTGTTAGTAGCATGTATTCAGCAGTGGTTTCTTTAGTTTGCAGGAAGGAAAAAATCCTCTCTTACTGATAATGAATTAATCGGTCTGATAGTAGATTAGTCATATTTTCTCGAAGAGGCAAGAGATTATTTTTCCTCGAATACGCAGCGCTAGTTTTCTGTGATGGTGTATGGCGGCATAACTGTTTTTATAAAAACACCATAATGCCGTGAAGGGAGTTGGGATACTCGAAAGGATTTTTGAGCCCAGTGAAAGCACTAAGTTGTTCCTGTTGAAGGCCGAGGTTGATTTCGTTCTTTTTCATTACGTTTTTATCTAATTGTAGGGGTGAATAATTTGATTATTCATCTTTTTGTTAAAAATATGAAATAAATACCGTCCTCCGGAATCGAGGAAAAAAATTGCAAGCATCAATTCAATTAATGTATTTGAAATCATACCCAATCTATAAAATTTCACAAAGTAAAAATAAAAAAATAATAAGCTAGATTAAGTTCATTAGATTACATTCATTTGAATAAATATAATCCGATAAAAATAAAGTCACTACTCATTTGAAAATAGCCTGTCGTTCATTAAATGTTACAAATAAAAGCTACCAAAGAAATGACTTCACCTGGCATTCCAATCGATTTGTTTTATTAATTCCGTTTTGTCCAGTATGAGCAACGCAGTATATAGATTTCAGCAAACGATGTACACATATTATTTATAATATAAAGGGATGATTTATGAAGTATTCATTTGAGTATATGAAAGTCAAAAATCGCTATGCTACTTATATCCCAATCAATATCAGAACGATTGTTGCAACAACATATTCAAGTTTACCTTTGAAACTGTTCTATTTTTTTACGAAGAATGAAGCTTTGCTTCAACTAATTACAATTTTCCTCCGATGACGTCACGATGCGAAATTAACGTTTGCAACGATAGTATATGCCTAGTACTGTTCACTCTCATCGATTTTGAATTTTGAATTAGAAAAGTATTACAACAACGGATATCTCATAATTCCATGTTCTAGGCACATTGGATTCTTTATACACCTCGGTATTGCTAGGCAGGTTTAGGTTTTGTTTTATAATAGATTTTGTAATATTTAAAAAATAAATATCAAGTATACATAGTATACAGGACAAATTACACCACCTAAGGCATCTCTCCTAAAGCAAGTATTGCTGATCATAACCATGCTACATGTGTAGAATACTTAAAAAATTATAACTTATAAAATGTAAAAATAGTTTTAAAACTTTAATTCTTAGTCAGTCAGACAACAGAAAATGTATACTAGAAATTATTGAAATTCCAATGAAGCCAAAATTGTAATGTCAGCACATATATATATAATAATTATTCGTATATTTTTATTATTTTTAGATGGAATTCATATTTTATATTATCAACAACAAAACCTAGAAGCTAAGATAAAAAGCCAAAACGGCTATTTTTTCTGGCGAAGTTGATTAAATTAAGGGGATAAAAATCCCTTATTATTTTACAGCCAGTATGTGAAACTCTGAGATCGAAAACTACGATTTAAGAGTTTCATGCCGAAGAACTATTGGCGAATCCAAGCGTAAGTGAACACCTGGTAGTACAATGTAATGTAATGTAAGGCAGTATTACATCTCCTAGGAGCTGTGTTTTACATTATGAGAAAATATCAAGGATAGTGAGGGATCTTGCTCCACCTTTGCTTCGAGTTGCCTTGGTGTTGCCAAGCGTAAGTGAACCAGCTGTTCACTTACGCTTGGATTCGCCGATAGTTCTTCGGCATGAAACTCTTAGATCGTAGTTTTCGATCTTAGAGTTTCGCATACTGGCTGTAAAATAATAAGAGATTTTTATCCCCTTAATTTAACCTAAATTTAACCTTAATTTAACCTAATTTAACCTATTTTCCTAAGAATTAGCATCCATGGAGTTTCCTTTCTAGAGACGGTATTCCTTCCCCAATTTTGTAAGTTGCATTGGGGATGGGGGGGGGGGGTTAAAAGCTCTAACGTGTTGTCACAAAATTGCGGAAAATGAAGTAACACAGGACTTTTCACAGTTGAAAATTACCGGGATATGTCGAAAGATGGATCATTTATTTTTTAATGTTGAAAAAAATAACTTATTCAACCTAAAATCGTATTTAATTGTAACATTTCATCTTTTCCTCGAATATCCTGCTTCTGCAATAAAATAAAGTATATTACAGAAGGATGAATTGTGATTAGAAAAAGAAAAAAAAAACTCAATTTGCCATTTTCGCATGAAAAATGTATTCGGTCAGAAAATGCTTTAGTATTTTAAACAGATGAATAATTGAATAATTGTTGAAATAAAATATTATTTCAACAATATCCGGTGCGTGTGAAATATCCCTAGAGTCGTGTCGTATCTTCTGGGAATTACTGTGTGTAGGAAGAATACTCAGCAAAACCATTTCCATTGGTGATGATAATTTACTAATTTCACATAATGGCTTTATAACAGGACACACACACACACACACACACACACACACACACACACACACACACACACACACACACACTGGGGGAACATATAAATTATAAAATCCTATAAGAGAAATGGAAATACAGTACTAATAAAAAATAAAATAGAAACTCGATAAACATCCTATTTCCACTCTTCAATTTAATGGTATATATATTTTACTTGGAATACAGATATCGACTAAACAAAAGTTTTGTTATTATCGTCGTTTTCATATTAGAATGAATCTGTGAATGGGGGAAGCCCTGCGCTTATCAGATCAGACTATCCTCTTCTGGTAGAATCACGCATTTCATTTCTAGAGCTTTTAGCTGCATTGCACTATTTCTAGGTAAAGCAGATTTGGAATTTATACAGCAGCAGTTGTACAGGTGAGAAGTAGTCTTGAACAGCAAAGTACTATTTTGTTTCTGAGGTAAAAAATACGCGTTTATGCCAGAAAAAGCTGAAGGTGAAAGCCGCCCAAGAAGAGAAAAAAACTTGATTATATTTGGAGATCTAAGTGTTATCAAAAGTAAGGGGAAAGTGAATGTTCGCCTTTCTTATGAAAAAAATAAGACGAGATTTTTCGCTAGCATTGAATCCACTGGTTATCCTTATCTCGGCGAAGAATGGCATGGAGATCAGTGTTCAAGATATTTGTTATGGAAGATCTCGAAGTTTCAAATGATGTGCACTATAAAGTTTGTCAAATGAAGAAGAGGAATGGAATGGAATGGAATGGAATACAGAGCACTAGGTTACTCCAGCATTCGTGAAGAAATCTGAGGAGAGGAAACCATCTAAATGACGCATAGTGAGCGAATAGAATGGAAAGTGGAGAAGCAGTTTCGCTTCATCATTTCATTACAGCAAAACTTAGATCAATAATCGATTGCCCTTTTCTAGAACCAAACTCTTCGAACTTTCTCTATTTCTCTTATTCCTGTTGCCATTATCCTTTCATAAATCTTTCCACAGTGGCATAAAAATGTTATTTATCTAAAGTTACTGCACTCTCTTCTTGAGCATATTTTATATATTGAAAAATAATCCCCTCGATTCAATTATTAGGCACCACCTTTTTTCTCCAGATCAGTATAAAAATGTAACATAACAAATTCAGCAGGCAAACCATCTATCCCAAGGGATGGATTTTTTTTATTCTTCTTCTTCAACTGGAATCTAGTTGAAAATTTGAAAATGTGGCTGAAATTCTTCAACCAGATTTATTTCCTTATTATCTCTTTCATCTCTGTATTCATTCCGATTTATTTCCTATTCTTTGAACTTTATTTAAGATATCTCTAAAATAAATTTGCCACATCATCCAAATCTCTCTTCCAGTGTACGGATACAGGTAATATACCTGTATCCTTATGTTTTCTTCTATTCTTCATGAGTTTTATATAATATTTTTTGTTCCCATTAATACCTTCTTCCAATTTGCTTCAATTCATCACACTTTTTTATCTTTTCCTCGTTAATTACCATGTTTTGCATGTCTATCTATTATCCATCTTATGACCAAATATTATCCATCTTATTATAAACAAGTCTATCATCATTTGATATACTCTTCATAAATCTCTCAAAATCTTTATTTTTAAACTTCACTGCTTCTTTAACTCTCTCATCCCATCGGCCTGATTCTTTTCCTTTTTTTTTCTTTCACACACACACACATCTGCTGATGTTCCTACCATTACATCTCGACATTTTTTCCATTCACCATCAGTATTATCCATTCTTAACTCATCGGTCTTGGATATAATCCGAGACTCAAATTTCTGCTTTATTTCAGATTGTTTCAATGTCCATAGCTTCGGTATTCTGTCTCTTTTTTTTCCTTCTATATTTATCTTTCAGTACACCATAAAAGTGGATGAAGTAACTGAAGGCACAACTTTGATATCCATGACTACCTTGCTTCATTTTTGATCAAGAATGAAATAATCGATTACTCATTTTTGCTAACTATCCCAAATATATCTTGTAATTTTATGGCTTTGTCTTTTCTGAAACCAGCTGTTCTAATTCTGATATAATTTCTGATTCAAAAATCTAATAACCTTTATCCTTCCTCATTTCTTTGACTAAAACCAAGTGGGCCGAACTTTTTTTCTGCACCTGTTCTTTCTTCTCCAATCTGTGCATTGAGATCTTCTAAAATCATTACACTCGTTTTCTGAATAGCACCTTCCAACAGTTCCTCTATTAATATCTCCTTACCTCCATATCTAAACCTTGTAGCGGTGCATATACCAGGATAACTGAGATTCGTTTTTTATTACGTCCAAATACAAGCCTTATTATTCTATAACTAATTTCAGCGCAATCTGTGAGTCTACCATTTACTTCTTTACTAATGATAAAACCAATAACATTTTTGATTAGTTATTTGCTTCTTTCCAAATATTCTTATTTATATTCTTATAAATAAGAATATTTGGAAATTATACTTCTCTCTTATTTATATTTTTTTTTTCATTTTACCTCGCTCAAACCCCAAACTTCTAGTTCCGTTTCCATCATAATATCCACTAACTCCTGCTTTTTTACTCGTAAGTGTCAATACACGAGGGTGGTCTGAAATGTTCTTGCCTCGACCATAGATGGCAACACTATCGCCAATTTTTTTTCTAAGTTGGAACATCTGTCATAAGCATCCTTGTGAAATTGCAAGTCATTCTATAAAGTAGTTTGATTTATACAGCTGTCTGAAGCAAAAGTGTTGTCTGTATCCATTGAAATGGATAAAATTGAGTATCATTACAAAATTCTTTGTAACACCAAATAGGGTTTGTAACAAGGTTTAACGCCAAAAGAAATTCATTCAAAATGCATAAAAGCTTGGGCTCTCTTCGCCTTCGTTTTCTACAATTACGAAATGGGTTGCCGAGTTTAAACGTGGCCGTACCAGCCTGGAAGATGATCCACTTGAAGAAAGTCCAAAAAGAGTAACAACACCAGAAATCATTGATCAAGTTCACGATATGGTATTGGATGACCGACGAATCAAAGTGCGTGAAATGGTTGAGATTATAAGTATTTAAAAAGAACGTGTAAGATATATTTTGCATGAAGAATCGCAAATGAAAAAGCTTTGTGCAAGATGGGTGCCGCACTTGCTCACAACAGATCAAAAGCGCACTCGCATGAAAATCTCTGAACAGTGCTTGGAGCGTTTTAACAAGAATGAAACTGATTTTGTGCATCGATTTATTACTATGAATGAGACGTGGATTCAGTATTACGCACCAGAATCCAAACAGCAGTCAAAACAGTGGACAAAACCCAGTTGTTTAGCACCAAAGAAGACAAAGTCGGTTCCATCAGCAAGAAAGATGATGGCATTGGTGTTTTGGGATGCTAAAGGAATTTTGTTTATTAATTATGTTGAAAATGGGTAAAACAATAACCGGGGTATATTATTCCGATATTTTAACCAGACTAGATGAAAAAATTCTTAAGAAAATACCAGGTTGCAGAAAAACAAAATCATCTTTCATCAGGACATGCACCTGCCCACAAATGTATTTTGGCAATGGGAAAATTAAGGGATCTGCACTATTAATTGTTGGAACATCCACCCTATTCGCTAGATTTCGCTTCCTCTGACTTCTATCTTTTCCTAAAATTAAAACTCTTCCTTGCTGGTCAGCGTTTTTCTTCAAATCAAGAGTTCATTGCAGCTGTAGAAGGGTATTTTGTAGATCTTACTGAGAACCACTACAGGGACGGGATAATGGCGCTATAGCATCGTTGGAATAAATGCATTAGTCTTAAGGGAGTTTATGTTGAAAAATAAAAATAATTTTGAAATTATATATTCGTTTTTTCATTGTTAGGCCGAGAACTTTTAAGATCACCCTCCTATTCAGTTTCTTTTCCAGCCCAGGTTGTTTATCATTTAAATAGATCCATCTGGTTTCGATAACTTTATTTCTTTTTATCTTCAATAAATCCACTGTCATCTTGTTGAAGACTGTCGCAGTCTTCAACAAGCGTCAGAAATTTTATTATTTTATTTATTTAGTTGCGCGTCAAAGGATGACGGCACTCCTCTTGACTCACCCAGTGGTTAGTAGAGTGGCAGTTCTGATAATCTGAAAACTGTTGAGCAAAAATGCAGCACAGCTCCATCATCGCACTAAGTATGCCCTTGCGGATTGAACGAAGAAACATTTTCAAATAAAAAAGCCAATTATTTGGCAAAACAATGAAGATATGATAACTTTCTGAGATGAGTGAATCTCCTCTGATACGATTAATTGGTTCTCACCACGCACAAATTGAATTCAACTTTTTCGTCGAAGATCTTTGAAAACTTTAAAAATTCGATTTTACTGTTTCGTATGGTTTTCATCGATGCGTATTTTGAATGTTATATATTTAGCATATCGAGAAAGTGTCTTTTTAATGGTGAATAAAAAGTATGCTATTTGAGAATTCTGAGTAATCACTGACAAAGTTAAAACAACTAATAAACTAATAAACAACTAATTAAAGTTAAACAACTGATAACAATCTACCTCTTCAATGCTGTGCTTATTCTAAATTGTATGGATGTAAATAATCTTTACGTAGAATCTCGCCTCCAAATAGGACTCCAGGGAAAGAGGATATATGTCGAGTACTTTCAGAACTTCACTGCTTTGATTATATTGTGTTGAACTTGTGATTAGCATCGCGCTGAGATAGATCCAAATGATATGTTTACTCCAACGGTTTTGTTCATCAGTGAAAAAAATACTGGGACAATATGGTCAGAAATCGCAGTGAATATTCATTACAAATAGCTCTCCCGTTTCTATTACAAAGACGATTCGTGAGACTGTATCATATTTGTCCTATGATCGGGCAAATGTGACAACTAGTTTAGAATCCCGTCTAGAACGTCAAGAAACATTTTAATATCTTTCAAGCGAAAGTGATTTAGCCACTTTTCTAGAGAATAGGTTTTCATTCTACAAAACACATAAGCCGTCTGGCGAACACATGCAATTATCAGTAATTTCATTCAATTCACCCCAACTCAACCATATCTGCAATGGTTGAGTTGGGATGAACTCTTCATGTTGTTACTCATTCCTATCCTCTTCTTTGAAGCGAATGTAGAAATGAGGCAAACAAGCATCTGCTGGTTTGTGTCATTTTCTACAGGTTTTAGGGATACCTATCTCACCGGAACACTCATGTATATTTCATGTGCTGGGAGCTCAGTTCCCGACATGTATTTATGATGCATATCAGGGGCAGCTCATGCATAGGCACTGCAGAACTGCAGAACACCCCCAAATTTCTGACCAGCGTAATGTGGCACTGTCTGTCAAGCGCAGTTCCACTGTTGTTTATATGCAGTTTGCGCCAGTAGTAGTGTTCGTCGGATATATCGGGTTTACGGAGTAAAGACGATATATCCCATGATCAACAAAGAAATACTTGAAACTGAACTTCGAGTATTCTTCAGTAGATCCGACATGCATGATTATTGTAAATGAATTGACTTGTTAACATTTATAACAGAAAATAATTTAGATTCTGCTCTTAGTGAAATTACTGTATTGATAAAAATTCCCTTGACAATTCCTATGACTAGATCAGAGTCTGAACGCTGTTTTTCAACATTAAAGAGAATAAAAACACTTCTGAGGAGCACTATGAAAAGTTAAATGCACTTGCGACGATTTCAACGGAGAAAAAATTCTTCAACAGTCACACAAACATCAAGGAAAAAGTTATTGAATTATACTAAACTCTATAATTTTATCGATAATAAACAATATTGTTTCATGTTTAATTTTTTTTTTTAATTTTTACCATAATTTTGATATTTTATCCAAACACGTATACACTATATTTACAGTGTGCATGTATATTTCGAAAGTTGCAGCAGCTCCCCACCCCCCACGATTTCAAGCCAAGAGCCGCCACTGATGCATATATAGGTTGGTCGATTGGTAGAGCCTCTGCTACTGTATTAATCGCTCGCAAAAACTTAAGCAAGCTTGCGCGAAGTTAGTAGTTGGAAGGGATCAATGGTTCGATGGTGTTGGCACACTCTCCCTCGATGAGTCTTTGGACTCCCTGAAGGTGTCATATTATTATTTTGATAATAAATACGACAAAAGACGAATAGTGTCTGTTTTGGGCTCCAAAACAAACTATTTGAATTATCCATCAGCAATGAATATGTCTGCGTTTAAGTATAGATGGGATCATAACTAACGTTGGGTCGCCATTCCCAAAAAGTTTGAATACAGTACTCTTTCTTTCTTTCTACTGAATAATCTTCTACTCCTCTATCAATTTGGACACTCCTCTCATCAGTTGCATGTTTCAATCATAGCACCTCCAATATGAGTTTTCTCCGATGAGTCTTTGACTCCATGAGGTCTTGGGGTAGTAATAATAATATTTCCTTTTATTATTCAGCTGACAAGTTATTTCTCATGTGTCAATCGCAAATGACTTAATCATTTTTTTTTTTTTTTCAGCCGAAGCATGTACTGTAATTGATTTAATTCTGAGACTGGGGAAAATAATATCGGAAATAAGAGTATCACTGTCAGTTGACGATAGAGGGCGTGTAACGCATGTGAGTTTCATCAGTTAAATTTCGGCTGATCACCTGTGTATTCGTCACTTGTTCTGTGTTTCGGATTTGCTTTTATTATTATTTTGGTATTTGTATTTCACTTTGCGACTTGATTTTATTAAATGTCGGAATTTTCACATTAAATAGCCTTTCTGTCAAATATGGAAAAATAAGAATAGGCTTAAGTTAAAAATTCCGGTTTATTTTTGAAAATTTGTTTCGCTTTAAATATCCTCAATTGTTTTGTTCGAAGAAAACTTATTGAAAGAAAAGAATATGTTAAATCCTAACGTCTTTTATTCTCCAAGGGAGTGGACACAGCTTTAACATTAATTAATTAACTTCTGGAAGACAGAAGCAAGAACTCTCACATTTTCCCCCTTTTTAATTGTACTTTTTGTTTATTTATATTTACTTATTTTTTTAGGGAGTATCTATACTTCAAATATCATTTCTTCTACACAAACATCAAATACATGTATGGTCCTAGAACTTACTATTCATGTAAATATCTGATTGAAAAGACGTAAATATGTTCATTACTTTGCATTATCCTACCCAAATACCAGGATGCAATTCTCTCAAACAGAAGTCCGTTTATGGATGACTTTAGCATATAAACTACAGAGGAAGCAGTACGAGAGAAGGTATGCCCCAAACTTTGGAATTTTTCTGAGACTTGAAATATATAAAATAATATTTACTGCACATGACACAAGCCATCATTAAAGAACCAAAAATTTGGAAGTACCCCTATATATAATCAATTTGGAATCATAATTGAGCTACTATTTATTAAGACAGCTGTAAACAATGTAATTGATCTGGCATATATTGGCAGAGTGAAGCAGCATTAAATTATTTAGCAGTTATTATTAAGGAATATTAAAGAATCATAGATCCTTTGTTAAGTGACACAAAGAAACACTTAATTCCCTTTTGTTATCACATTTTTGAGTATTAAAAATACTAATAGCTGAGTTGAACTTATTTATTTATTTATTTTTTTATAGGTTACCCACAAGAACAGCTTAACTTATAGTACAGTACAATGGTAATACTCAGCCAATAGGTAATATTTTGGTTTAGTAAATTTGACATGTTGCAAAGGGTCATATCTTCCAAATGGGAGAATTTTTTTTTTTTTAATTATTATGATTATTATACAGTTATCTCTATGAAGTTAGAAAATTCATCTCAAGAAACCCACACTAACCTTTATGCTCGGGAAGCAACTACTTCTGGCAATTCATTCATGAAAAATTTATTTTGTGTCAAATTACACCCCACACAAGTGATTAAACTAGCTATCACCAGGTTAGTCATTTGTCTCTAGATCCTTTCCACCATCTCCTGATCTGAATGAAACCTAGGTCACCAGATGCACAGTAGTCAAGATGTGGCCAAATCATATTCTTATAAAGAGGGATAATAACTTCCTTATCCTGTCAGTTTTTTTTTTTTTCAATATCTAATTAGGCCTTTTAACTACGATTACACATATTGCTACAAATTCTACAAATGTTCAGCTTTGAAATAATGTTTGATCTTCAATATCCTCTTTTCCTGTGTCCTTTTAACTATTTTGCCAACTTTTGCAATGTGCCATCTGAACTTCAACTCTCTCTTCACCATTACCATCAGTCCCTAACTTCATCAGTTTCCTGAAATCTAGTCGATCTGATACACAGAATGCAATCTTTTCAACCTAAAGTGCATAACCTTACATTTTGCAACATTATTTGCAATATTTAGCTATCTTCAACTTTTATATTATCTTTGGTGTTAGGTGATAAACAAATGTGACAGTGTGTTATCAAATTAAAAAGGTACCTGTTTACTAAAATTTGATTATAGAAAGTGTGCCAATTGATAATATTTTTTATAATTTTTATATTAAAAAGCAGACATCTAAAAAAAAAGTTTAGTTAAAAAAAAAGGTAGCAATTTACAAAAAAAAAAAAAAAAAAGAAAGGAAGAAAATTGCAAAAGTTCTGTTTACCAAAATTGATTTAGAAGAGATTCTGATTTATGAAACAAGTGCAGAATTATTATTATTTTATCTGTGGAGCTAAAGACTCACTGATTGTTTAGTTGATACAATTATGATAAATGACTAAGCTATCCATATCATCTACATGTCATATCAGTTAAGGTATAGTTTGCTTGCGTCATGTTTATAATACTGAGCTTGACACATTCTTAGCATTCAGAACACATTTAGGCAATTCATAATTTCCTGATACCTCCAAGGAGTCCGAAGACTCATCGCGGGAGGACATCTTCAACTGTCTCTACACCTTACTACGAATCAACGCCATCTATCGCCCACCTCCAACACCACCACAACTAGTAATTTTTGTCTGTAAATTGCGTGTGTTCTGAAGGGCCGATTTGTACGTATGCGGGATGAAAAACCCGAGTTTCCGGGAGAAAAAACCCTACTACCTCCGTATGAGATCGGCTAACTCACCATCGATTGAAATCGACCAGATAAAGATTCCTCCCGCGACGAGAATCGAACTTAGGCCTATTCCAATCGAAGGGCGCAATGTACCGTCGTTCTTCCAATTGTGCTACGGAGGCGCTTATTATCTCCTCACATTCTAAACGATGATACTGAGAATAATGTTTAAGGCATTGGTTGCAGAAAGTCTTGAAGCTTACATGGTTTATTTATTGAAAGTAGGATGAATAGAGTATACCATCAGCAAATGTTGAAGATACAGTAATCCCTCGATTAATGTGCCCCTGATTAGTGCACCATTTTTTTTCGATACCCATATTCGATTAGTGCGCCTATATACATCTTAAAAATAAATGTTACAGATTTTTAAAATTTTCTATCTATACATTTTTATGGCTAACTATTTAAAAAAATCACTCACCAGAATGAAATAATTTAGTTACCGATTTAAAACATTTTACAAAGTTATTTTTAATGGCATACTACACTACTTCCATGTATACTATGTTCCAAATTTTTACCGCCTTATGTCATTTATGACATATGCTATAGTACGATCACGGATCTGAGACCCTCCACACTTCTGTGCATGATAGAAGGTGAATCCATTTCCGATAATAGGGTAATCAATCCGTCTTCTGGGATGAGTTGTTTATTATTACACGTCGGAAAATTAACTTCTCTTTTATGATCATTATAGTTTTTAAAGTGGTAATTATTTTGCTTGTATAACAGTTGGGAAATTTTATCTATAAAGCACGTGATTTTGCGTGTTGGCGACCAATTCATACGTCCTTCATTTCTTTCTCCCCTTCAATGATAACATCCAAAACTTGATTAAATCTCATTCTGAAGAATTGAGTGATTCTGACCTGCTAAATTTAGATGCACAGCAGGAAGATCCCGAAGAATATGAAGAAAATTTAACCACTGATAGTCAGCCAAAAGAGATTTCACAGAAACAATTTGAAAACATTTTTCGTACAATCGAAGTTTTTAAGCAGCAATGCTTAGAGGCTGACCCTGATGAGAGAGAAACAGCAAAATCTGCAGAAGAGTAGAAAAGGCAATAGGGCCATACCGTCAGTTTTATGGAAAAAAAAAAAAAAAAGAAAGAAACAAAATGCCTGCCAAACTACGTTAGCTCAATTCTTTGTTAAGAAGTAAAATAATAAAATTTATATTCTGAATATGTTTTATTGTCTTTCAGCTTCATGGTTTTCCTTTAACTAGGCCCTGAGACATACCTTAATTTATAAAAAGATTAAGGGTCAAGAAAAGAAATTTGAGGAACGAATTATACTTTTTCCCATAGGTTATTATATTCGATTAGTGTGTTTTCGATTAATGTGTCTGTTTTAAAGAACGTATTAGGCGCACTAATTGAGGGATTGCTGCACTAAAATTGTTAATAAATTACAATAATATTTTACATTCCAAAATATTGCCAATGGCAGGCTTATAATAATAATAGTAATTATAGATGTTTATTACTTTAAATGGTTCCAGATAATGTACAAGACCTGAATAAAAATAAATTGCACGTTTGCATGCATTAGAGCATGACTAATGCTAGAGCATGAGATTGAAAGACTGCAGAAACATCAAGAGCCCAGTTGAACTGAAAAAGAGGTCGGAAGCCAAAAATAATATTAAGAATAATTGAGAAAATGAGCTTAAGCAAATAATTATTTATGGAAATTCTATAATAGGGGAGTTCTCATGAAAGTGCTATAAAATCTCGTTTCCCTGGCATAAAAATTAATATTAGTAATTCTGTCAGAATGCAGAAAGCAGGGTGTAAGAATTGATTGTTTTGGCTGTAACCAATGACTTGAGAGGTGAGAAGTATTGTATGAGGGAGGATGTGAAAGAGTTAGTGGAAGAAGTGAAAAAGAAGAGCGAGTGGATGAAGTTTTGAGTCTGCTTCCATGCTATGATAGAAGCAAATTCAGAAGGAAAGTAATGATAGGTAGTGATTCAGTATGCAGATTGTGCAGAAGAAATGTTGTCAAGTTTATGGACCTATGGTCTGAGTTTGATGGAAGTAAAGATTTGTACAATGCTGATGGATTGTACTGAAATGGATTTGGAGTTAGGTGTCTTAGGGTGGGTGTAGACAAGTGTGTGTGTGTGTGTGTGAAAGCACCTTTGAAACAAACGAGTGTGTGAATGAACAAAAAATACAGACTCTAGTCTCTCAGGCAACAATGTGAAATGGAGTAGTCAATTAAGGATGTAAGATGGTTGGGGACCTAAAGTGATGATCAGGAATAAGAGAGAAGACTTTTTGACATTGGTTAGTGCAACCTCACCAAAAGTTATAGGCATTAGCATTAGTGAGACTTGGTTAACAGCAGACGACATAGTTACAGGGAGAGAATATGATGAATTTAGCATTTTCAAGGAGGACAGAGTAAACAGGACAGGGGTGGGATACTACTGATGATTACCAGATGAGTTGCAGCCAGCAAGAGTAGCATTCAGGTGGCAGTTCTTTTGAGTCAATTTGGTGTGAGACCGATGCGGAATTTAGTCTCTCAGGCAGGCAACAACATCAAATGGGATTTTGGCATTGGTTAATACAACCTCGACAAAAGTTATAGTAATTAGTGAGACTTGGCTAACAGGAGTTTGTTAGCCAAACTAGGAAATTGAAATAATATTTACCCTCTTGACCTTGGATATCCAAGATCAGGAGGGTAAATTAGATGGATGAATAGTATCATTAAGCGTTAGCTGCAAAAAAAAAAAATGTTTTGGAGGTGTATAAGGAGAATGGTGACCAGCTAACTCCTTAACTCTTCCACATGATACCGGGATGATGTGGAAGACATGCATCAGGATTAGGCAAGAAAGGTGACCAGCATGGCAAGGAAGGCAAAATCAGGTTATGAGAAGAAATTAGCTGAACAGGATAAAGTATAAAATAAAATTGGTCGCTGCTGTAGGCCACATGGTGCCAGGGATGATGTCAAAGACATGCATCAGCATTTAAGTACAATGAGTGCAAGCTGAGTAATTATTATGGGGGGCCTTCAACTTCGGAGACATAGATCAAGAGGGAAGTTCACATGGCAGAATGGAAATGGAATTTATGCACTTACTGAGAGAGAGAGATAATTACTTGAAACAGAATGTAATGGAGAGGCTTTTGGTATGAGAGTGTTGGATCTTGTTATAGGGTTCTGCTGGATAACTGCAGTCCATAACTAAAGTAGCTACATTGTCTCTAATTGGGGAAAGTGATCATGTGGTCTTGGCTTGGCAGGTAGCAAAACATATGGAAATACCAGTTAGGAAAGGGTATATGTGCAACTATAAGGCAGGTGATTATGATACACTTAGGATTAGGAGCCAGTTTGATGCAGTACCATTGGCATCAAGTTCTGCAAGAGAAGGATGTTCACAGTGCATGTGGGATAGTTAAGGGATATCTGGATGTAGCAATATCACACTGTATATCCAAGGTCAAGAGGGAAAATTGAATAGGAGTTAGATGGATGAGTAGTTGTAGTATTAAGCATGAGCTGCTAAAGAAAATGTTGTGGATTGCAGCTATGGGATTGGATGGGATATCTGCTTGCATTTTAAGACAATGTGCAGGAGAACTGGCTATGCCTTTGACTAGGCTGTTTAATTTAAGTCAACTCTGGCATAGTCTCAAGAGAGTGGAAGGAGGGTAAAATAATTCCTTTGCATAAAGGAGGATCTAAGTATGTGGTAGCAAATTAAAGACGAGTCAGTATCTCAGGAGTGGTGGTAAAAGTATTGGAAAAGTTGGTCAAAAATAGTATTCAGGAATGAGTGTATAAGAATATGATACTCTATGAGAGGCAATATGGCTTTATGAAGGGTAGGTCATGCCTTAATAATCTATTAACTTTTTATAATAGGGTGAAGCTGAGTTGGATAAAGGGAATGGCTATATGATGATACTGCTGCATTTCACAAAACCATTTGCGAAATGCAGATGACTGATGGACAAATTTCAAAAAGTAGTATATGGAAGAGCAGAATCCAGGTGAGTGCAGGTGACTAGTAGTGTGCTTAAGGGCTCTGTATGTGGACCACTATTGTTTAATTTTACATAAATAATATAGAAAATAATTTGAAGGGATATATTGAGTTATTTGCTGATGATGCAAAGTTGGGTAAGGTAATAGTTAATCAAGGTGATGTAGAGAGCTTGCAGGATGATATTTGTATAGGTTGACAGTATGGCAAAACATAATGGATGTCAATTTAATTTAGAAAAGTGTAAAGCTGTGCATTTTGGTATACAAAGGTTACAAACTGTACTCCAGGAAAATGAACATGGTCTTTGGAATGCTCTGAATATGAGGACAGATTGAGGGTTTTTGTGGATTGCAAAAGTTGTTTGATAGGTGAAAAAGGGAGGACATGATAGATACATTTAAGCTACTTAAAGGATTTTATGATTGATACAGGGAAAATGTTTCAGCACTTGGACTAGAGAGAGGAGAACAAGAGGTCATCTGTTCTGCTCCTAGAAGTTCAGTAAGAACTTCTAGGAGCAGAAGTCCTAAGCCTTCGTTGGAGGCTTAGGACTCCATGGAGGTGCCTGTGCAATAATGATAATAATAATTTATGATAAAGACAATGAAAATAGGTATTAACACTGAAAACATCAATGGTGTCCTGAATGGAGAACCTTTAGAACAGTTTAACATTTCAGCTATTTAGGCACAATTTTTATTGACGATGGCAAAATAAATCTGGAGTAGCAAACAGAATTAGCAAAGCTGGTGTGATAGGAAGTCAACTGACTTAATTTATATGGAATAAAAGAGAAATTAGTCAGTACATTCAACTAGCTGTATACAAGACACTTTTCAAACCAGTTTTAGCTTATGGATCTCTGAGCTAGGCTAGAAATAAAACACTAGATCAAAGGCTGAAGACCACAGCTATGAGAGTTCTGAGAATGAGGGACGAACAGATGACAGCAGTCACTGAATCATATTAAAAGCAAAGTTATGAGGTCTGTTCAAAAAGTTCCAGGAAAGTCAATTTGTTTAAATTATTTACAAAAGCTTATGAGCTAATAGAACAGATCCCCTTAAAATATTTTCCTTCTTTCCCAATACAGTATTCCCAACAATTTCTCCACTTTTGACTGTTCTAAAGGAATGACTTTGAGTTGCTGTGTTGCATTCTGTGTAATTTCATTTACATCTTGAAGCTTTCATCTTGTAAGTGTTTTAGCTTAGGGAATAAGTCAAGAGGACCAAATCTGGTGAATAGGCTGGGTGAGGTATGACTGGTGTTCTTTTGAGTTAGAAACTTACGAATTTGAAAGAACTGAATAATCTGAACTCTCAGCACAAACTTTGTAGTAGTCTTTCATTTCCAAATCTGTCAGAATTTGATGTCAGGATCCTGCAGGGATTCCTGTTTCACAGGCTAGCTCTCAAACAGTAATTATCTGATTCTTGATGACCTATCACCAAACAGGAGCCATCAAATCATGGGTGCAGGATTTTGATGGTCATCCAGATCAAGAGTCATCGTCATTTGAAGTTTGAACATCTTTAAACCCTTTGAACCACTCAAATGTCTTTGAGGTGGCTTGTTGGATTACTGGTAGGAAGTTCATAATGATGAACTTCCTACCAGTAATTCTATCATAATATCCTTTACATCTGGTTAGGATACAAATCTGCAATATGATGATATGTGTATATATGCAAATACAAGTACATGCACTTACATATATATAACATATATATATGTGTATATATAAATGCATGTATTTGTATGTTGCCAAAAGTGTCTGGACACCCCCATAGCTCTATGTTGCTTTGCTCGACACAGTCCTATAAGCATAGGCACATGAGGATTAGCAGTGCAGACATTCTTTGCCATCAAGATGAGTGAATGAAAAGAGTTGAGTCCATTCGAACATGGCACAATAGTCATAGGCCGCAAATTCGGTCCGAGAGATTTCTGCCACATTGCATGTTCCCTGTTCTACTGCCAGCGAGGTTAGTCATGAAATGTGATGAAACCACCAAATCCCTCCCCTGAACTGGTAGGCCCAACAAATGGACAAATGTCAAGCATGTTGTCACAGTAAATCATCAGTCAGCCTTAGCAACCATCACAAATGACTTCCACATGAGCTCTGGAATGCCAGTGACAGAACTGTTCATCAGGATGTGTATGTTCTTGGGTTTCACAGCATGTTAGTCACAGCATGACCATGAAATATATATTTCATGGTCATGCTGTGACTAACAAGCCCTTGATTACAGCTGCCAATGCTCAGTAGGAATGATGCAAACAACCACCATTGGACTGTGGATCAATCGAAGAGGGTCCTGTGAAGCGATTAATTGCAGTACATGATCTGGCAATATACAATCGATGTGTCTTGACCTGGTGAATGATACTCACAGGAATGTCTTATGTCGACCCTGAAATTTGGAGGCAGTAGTAATGGTCTGGGGCCTGTTTTTCCTGGTTTGGACTAGGCCTATTGATTTCTGTGTCCAGAATCTTTAAATGCTTGTGCCTACCATGACATTTTGGACAATTCCATTCTTCCCAAACTGTGACAACAGTTTGGAATATGCCCATTCATGCATCAGTATGATAATGCACTTGCACATATCAGCAATGGCCCATCTCTGTGGTTTGCAGACATGGAGGTGGAAGAACTGAACTGGCCAGTCCAGAGTCCTCGCCTCAACCCTGTTGAACATCTTTGGGATGAGCTGTAGCAAAGTTTTCATGGCAGACTTACTCATCCAACTAACACTCATTAGCTGTTAGCCATACTACAGGAGGAATGGAGACAAATTCTAGCAGCAGTTTACAGAACATAGTGGAGAGTCTTCCCCAAAGGGTAACTGTTGTAATAGCAGTGAAAGGATGCCCTACAACAGTGGTGTTCAACCATTTTTACTACGTGAGCTACTTTTCTATAAAAAGTTATTTGGCGATCTACTCTCTTATATAGATCACGTTCCCAGAACCTGATATCTGATTACACACAAATAAACAACTAAAAAAAAATACACAACTAAAAATTTTATTTGTGTATTTAAAAATTTATTTATCACTTTTAATTATTTTAATACAGCAAAAAGAAAAAAAAAAACATATATTGGAATAAAATATTTATTTCTCTATTTTGGAAAACTAAAGTTAAAAAAAAACAACAGAATGATTACAAACTCACAAATTACAGGAAATGCTGGTTGATTTAAAAAAAAAAAAAAAAAAAAAAAAGTTAATGTGAAATTTGGCATTGTTTGGGCCTTGAAATATTTTCATAGTTAAGTTGATATGAAGAAGTGGCCAATCACAGACAATCATCCAAATGATCATTTGTAATTTGGTTTCTTAATTGATTTTTTATGACAGTCATATTTGAAAGAGTGGATTCTGACAAGTATGTCGATCTGAAACATGACAGAATTTTTCGCGCAATATTCAGTTATTCAATTTTCAGTTAATATTGGGAATTTTTCATGTGCATGCCTCCAAATGACTTCATTGTTTATTGATTTTAAATGTAAACTATTCTGAATGTTTATTATCTTATGTTGTACTTCAGCTTGGTTAATATCAAACAGTCCACTAATTTTATTTGAAATTTCTGTGATATTCAAGTTTTCTTGAAATGGATTATTGATAAAAGATACAATCATTTCTGTTTTATTAAAATCTTTATATGTTGAATTTATTTGTTCCTCAACTAATTCTATTTCACAAATCAATTCTTTTAAATCATAGCAAAGCATTTCTTGATTTTGTTCAAAAAATATTTAATAAATATGAGAGATGTCTAAATTCGCGGTCATTTATATATTTCTTTAATAATAGTAAGTATTGTTGGAAAGTTTTTATTATTATCCCGGGCAACTCCAAGGAGTCTACAGACTCATCGAGGGAGGCCCTAACATCATGTCAAGAACAACTATTCAACATTCACACAGTATCTATCATACCTTATCTTGAACTCATTCATGGTCGTAGCATCCATAACAGACTCTGGCAGCTTATTCCACTTATTCACCACTCTCCAAGTAAAAAACCTAGCTCTAACACCCTTGTTAACCACATTCTTACCCAGCTTCCATGCATGGCCCCTAGTCCTCCCACCACCAGTCCTGTTTTCAAAAATATCTTCTGGATTAATCTTATAGAAACCCTTTAGTAATTTGAATATCTCAATCATATCACCCCTTTCCCTCCTGTTGACCAATTTTTGCAACCCACAAATCTTCAACCTGTTCTCATAAGGTTCATTCCACAGCCCTGCTATCATCTTGGTCACTCGTCTCTGTATCTTCTCCACTTCCTCCCCCATCACGAAGAAACCCCTGGAACCCATAACTGGGCACAGTAGTCCACATGGGGTCTTATCAAGGCTCGATACAGAGGAACAATAACTTGTCACTGCATGTTAAATTTTTTTCAGAAACCAAGTGATTTGACGAGCTGATTTAGCCACTTTTGCAATGTGCCCCTAAACTTTAATTCTCTATCCACCAACATTCCCAAATCCCTGGCCTCATCAATCTCCTGGAGTACGGTTTCACCAATGCGATATACTGCTGCTATTCTTTTCACCCCAAAATGCATAACCTTACACTCTGCCACATTAAATTGACATCCATTTTTCCTAGCCCAGTCCTACAAACTATCCAAATCATCCTGTAAAATTTTGACATCCTGTGCACTCACAATTGCTCTACCCAACTTTGCATCATCAGCAAACAAGTGATCACTTCCTCTCTCAGATCCTTTCCTATATCATTGATGAACAAATTGAAAAGTGGTGGTCCAAGAACAGAGCCCTGCGGCACTCCACTGGTCACAAGCCGTCTTTTAGACTGAACTCCTGAATAAACCACTCTCTGGTATCTCTCCATCAACCACCCTCCTATCCATTTCACCAACCCTATATCCATCCCCATCTGCTCTAGTTTACTGATTAGGGTTCCATGTGGTATCCTGTCAAAGGCCTTGGCAAGGTCCAGTAGAACCTTGAGAGCCGTCACTGTGTTATAAAACGTGAGCAAGTTAATGAGGCATGATCTACCCTTCACAAAACCATGTTGTCCCCCATACAATATCCCATTTTCATCTATCCAATCCTGTATTCTTTTCTTGACTAATTTCTCTAAGACCTTAACAATGATTCCTGATATGCTAATCGGTCGGTAATTTACAACAGCAGTCTTGGAACCACCTTTATGCAGTGGAACTATTTTCCCCTCTTTCCATCCCCTCAGGACTAACCCAGACCCGAGACTCAAATTAAACAAAATGGTCAAGGGTACTGACAATTCTTTAGCTGCTTCTCGTACAACACGAGCTGGTATACCATCCAATCCCACAGGTGTATTGACATTGAGGTTATGCAATAGACTACTCACCTCCACTTCATTCACCACAATTCCCGTATTATCTACTGGTTCATTCATTTCTGCAATGTCACCACCTGGATAATGTATTCTTGCAAAGTGCTCACTCAGTAACTCAACTATATCAACTGATTCAGTTACCTCCCTACCATCGGCATTCTTTAAAATCATTCTTCCATATACATTGTTCCTTTTACTTGCAACATATCGAAAAAACCGTTTAGGATTCTCTTTAGCCTGCATGGCCAATGTTCTTTCGTAATCTTTTTTGCTTTTCTTACCACACTCGTTACCCTTCTGGCCTGCGCTTTATACCATTCATGTGCCTGCCGGTCACCTTTCTCCTTAAATTCCCTCCATAGTTGTTTCTTTTTTTTGCAGCTCAAGCTTAATGGTGTTATTCATCCATTTAACCCCTACTTGATTTATTATTCGGACTCTGGGTAGACAGTCAGCCATTGCTTCATGCAAACACTTCTTAACTGCCTCCCATGCACTATCAACTTCTAATCCTTGCAGTTGTACATGCCATGGCACTGAACCAATCAAACTCCTAAGCTTGTCATACCTTCCAGCCCGATAATTCCACATGTACCCTGTCTTAATTGTAAATACCACACCTTTAGCCACCTCCCAAGTCAAGACTACGATCACTCTCACCAATTGGTGGCAATGTGGTCATATTTGTTACAGCCAAATCCTCAGATGCAATTACTAGATCAAGCACTCTCTGAACCCTAGTATTTTCCATTACATGCTGTCGCAGATAGTTATCCCTTAATAACTGCATAAAATCCAATTCCTTCCTCCCATGTGTACTCTCCTCACTCCGATCAATGTGACCATAGTTGAAATCTCCCATAATGATTACCCTCCTTCCACTCATTTCTTCTGTTTGCTGGAGACATACTATCTCCACCATCTTTTCCATCACCTGGTCTATAGCAGTACCCAATTATATATTTTGTTCTGCTAGCCACAATCTCACATCAAATGGCCTCAAATGTGCTCTTTTCTCTATCCTGCAATTCAACTTCTATTCTCCTTGGCTGCAGCTCATCAGCTATCATCAACAATACTCCTTCCCCCCATTTTATTCTCCCTGTCATTCCTGAACACACTATACCCATCACATTCAATCCCACTAGATATATCATCTACAGTCAGCCATGATTCACTAATGCCAATAACCTGTGGTCTGGAAGTGCCAACCTTGGCCAAAAACTCTTCCTTCTTGTTCCTAATACTCGCATTAGTGTACATGAATTTAAGACCCCCAATAGCCCCATCCCTACCTTGATGCCTTATATTAACTATCCCATTCTGATTTGTTGTCCTTATTCGCTCGGGCATATTATACTCATTCATATATTCAACTGCCTCTCTAAGGTCTGTATATCTACCCCCCCCTTTAATAAATCTAGTTTCCCTGATTTTGCACCACTTTTTCAAGTCTCCTTACACCGTATCCATTCAAATGCAAGCCATCCATCTTATATAGATCCTTTCGCCCATCGAACTCACTCCACACGTCCACAAATTCCACACCACTCATCATACATAACCCACACATAAAAATCATTTGCAATTATGGCCCTCCTCTTAAACACTTCACTGTCATACCGCAGCAAAAGACTAATCATCCTAACTCTCTCACTCTTTTCTTTTGCTACCTCAAACAATTCATTCAGGTCCTCTATCATTTCTATTTTATCTCCTTTCAAATCATTCGTGCTTGCCACAACAATCATTTCTTTCACCCTTTCCTTTTGCTCTCTAATAGACTCAGTTACATCCTTTATGATTGCACCAGGTTGGTACGATTTTGTCAATTCTCTACTAACACACACCTCGTACTAACGAGTTTCCATACAGCACTCTCTCTCCTTCATTTTGTTTACGTTCACACTCATATGCTTATTTTTACTATCATACTTTTTATTATTGGCTGGTACACTCAGTCGACTTTTGTTCATACGCTCTAGCTGCTGCTTTGCCCTTTGTATCGCTCCGCTCAACAACGCGATCTCACTCATTGCATCTATCTCATCTTTTTTATTCTCTGTAAAACCATTAATTTGCTCTGAATTAATACCATCATTCAGACTTTCTATATTCATGCCCTCACAGTTCTCTGGTACAACCTTGCCATTTCTTGTTATATCACTATTTTCTTCATTCTGAAGTTTGACAAAAAATATCACACTCATGACCTAAAATACACTTTAATTCCTCATTCTCCTTACATTTTCTACACACATTTACTCCTTTATTATCATCCAACCATACTCCGACCGCACCCAGCAAAGCATACATTTCACAGATAGTACACTGAATCATCTCCTTTATATTACCGTTATTGAATAAAGATGGTGAACTATCATTACTGGCCGCCATTTTCCTTCATACCGGAGGAGCCATACTTACTTCTACGTATTTTATCAAATTTTAAAATGAAACACCAAAAACACAGACACACTAAGATACGTAAGGCAAACAAAACTATGTAATATTCAATTAAATTTATCAACGATAACTTAAAATAACACTTATCTTATCAGGAGCTCTCACAAACACAAACGACTACGAATCCCTCTAGCGGCAAATTGCTTAATTTAAATTTAGAGTTAAATAAAAGATGTAACAACCATCTTTTATCACTCAGTTGTGGATAAATATCTCCTTTTTCATCAAGAAAAATTTTTATATCGTTAATTAATACATGAAATCTTTTTAAAAATTGACTTCTACTGAGCCAGCGAACATTATTGTACAACAGAAGTTCCCTATCATCATCCGCCTGTAATTTAAATAACCGCCATTGCAGGGCTTTTCCTCGAACAGAATTTGCAATTTTAAATGTCATATCCAAAACATCTTTTGTGTTTAATCTTTTACTACACAGTACTTGTTGGTGAATAATACAGTGGTACATTAAAAAATCTGGATATTTGTCATCGTTTTTACATAATGAAATGAGGCCTTATATATTACCTATTGCAGGAGCACCATCAGTAGTAATAGACACAAGTTTAAAAAGCGCGTTTGTGTTGTTTCATAAATTCATCAAATGCCGAAAAAATGTCTTCTTCCCTAGTCTTTCCCAATAATGGTATAATTTTCAAAAGTTCTTCTTTACTTGAATAATCTTGAAATACCATGCGAATAAATACCATTAACTGAGCAATATCAGTGAAGTCGTTTGATTCATCAAATTGTAATGAAAATGCAACATACTGGTGAATGTCTGACATTAACCTGGCCTGGAAACTTTTTTCCGGCAATTGGAACTCTTCCTTTCAGCAATTTGAAACCTTGTCTGCAGCCTAGAAGTCTCTCTCTAGCGATGTCTCGAATCAAGAAGCTCCTTTCTGGAAGCAGGTAACTCCTCTCTCAAGCAACATGGATCCAGGCAGTCTCTCTGATGGCGACTCTCGACCGGGCGGCCTCTTCTCTGACAGCATTTCTGGAACCGGGACCCCTTCTGCTTGCTTCAGTCCCTTTTTATTAGGCCTCCTCTGAGACCTCGCATGAAGTTTGGCAACCCCCAAAGAATTAGTGTGAGTCTTTCATCTTAAGTTTCAAGTTCGGCACACCTTTTGTTCTCCTCCGCTTTCTTTTGATTGCAAGTTGCCGGCCATCGGAAAGTTGTGTGAACTCTTTCTGACTGACTTTGGAGATGTTTACACTTAGAGCCTGCAAGCCTTTCTCATACATGCAAGTTTCAGTAACAATCTTTCTAATGCCGCCATGTATAGCTTCAGCTACAAAAACATTGCCTTTGTTTTTAACACTCTAACATATTCTTATTAAAGCAGTATATACAGTTAGCTTCAAAAGAGTTATCTACAAAAACATCTAATACAAACTATACCGAGACAAACAAAGTTTAATTTTTTACAATATTCATGTGGGACTTAACCTAAGTAAAAAATCGATGTAATGTGCTTTGAAATGTTTATTATTTAAGCTACAATCAAGTTTTTACACTTTGCTTATAATCATATTCACTCGGTGTGTTGTTTGACTTCCACCGATCCAAATTAATTCATTTACCCATAAGAAAATTACTGATTTGACAATTTTAACGAAAAATAAATAAACAATAGCAATACACTTAAAGCAAATTAAAAATAATACAAAATAATGATAAATAAAATATTATGTTTTCAGTTTTAATTAAATTTGTAAGTAAGGAGAAATACACGAGATCGAACAAAAATCGCTCCGCGATCAACGGGCTTGAACACCTTTGCCCTACAGCATATTGTCCCAATGCTGTAGTGATGGGAAATACAAACAGTTGCTGTCCAAACACAAAAGTGTCTGATAGCATTTAAATATCGGTAAGAATCGGTAAAAACGCTGTATTTGCAATAAGTGAAATCTTAATTTTTTTGTTTTTTATTTAAAAAAAATATATTGATTCTGATGGGTTTAGTTTTGTGGTTTTCTTCTGAAAAATTCAGTCTACTGATCCTTAGAAGCCTAAAGGAAGGAGAATATTTCTGTCCATGGACACCATAATGAATAAATAAATGAAAAAAAAATTTCAGATTTCTCTATGAACTTTTTTTTTGGGGGGGGGGGTAATAAATAAAGAAAAATTGTAACTTGATTTTTATTCAAATGGCAGCAGATTCCACTAGTCGTATAACATAAAATAAGAGACAATAATACTACTACTACTGCTGATGCTGTTGAAACAAACAAAAAAAAAAAAAAAAAGGTGCAAGAGCACAAAGCATATCCACACATTTAAAACATGGTTTTTACAAAATTTTAAGTATATATTTAAACTGAGAAACAAACACCAAATGAAATGCATATATAATATTTAGCAAATTGCATTTACTATATATAGGATAATAGACTTTGTTATGGCTTTAATTAGCAGCTTAAACTACAAGCTATTTCTAAATTTTACGTATAGCATATCATGGTGTAATACTGGTGAAATAAATTCTCATCCTCAATCGATATTGCAGTCTTCTTGTTTAGGTTAATCTTATAAATTAAGATGCCAAGAAATTTATATTCGTGGATTAATTCTTTATTCAACTGTAAGCAAACAACGTTTGTATGTGAAGTATCTTCACAACTAGGCTACTTGTATGTAGAAGTAATGACCACATCAGTTGCCTTGGTATCCCATAATGTAAAGCACACATCTTTACAGATGTATAATGCTATGCATCATGGGAAGGGCCTCTACCCTGACTAGTTTTGACCTTTATTAAGGTATATTTATATGCAGGGATGCCTCTCCAAAAATCCTGAGTGATCTACAAGATCACTCTAAATTTTACTAAGTGATTCTAAAGAATCTCTGCTAAACTCATTATTCTTGACCTGAATCGCTCCAGGACAGAAAACTCAGCAGTGGTTCCACCCAGTGACAGGAAAAAACCTGCCACTGAGTAGTAGTACCACTCTACTCTCCATGAAGTAAGCAAATCCAATGACAAACATTAATAAACATCATCAGTGAGAGCCACACCCAGAAGAGATACCAAGGTTGAAGTACTGCAGAAGTCACATATTTTGCATATACAAGTAGTCAAAAGATGTCGCACCTTTTCGTCAAAATACCCTGGATTAATGATAGATGTTGAAAGTTTTTCATGTCATTATACTAAAGATGCCAAGAGTATAATGTCTTGGCATCTTTAGTATAATGACATGAAAAACTTTCAACATCTGTCTCTAATCCAGAGTATTTTAATAAAAAGGTGCGACACCTTTTGACTACATGTATATACGAAATATGTGACTTCTGCAGTACTTCAACCTTGGTATCTCACTACTGGTCTGGGTAGTGGCCCTTCCCATAATGCATAGCATTGCACTTGTGTCTAAGGATGTGTGCTTAGTATTATGAAATGTGAAGTCATTTGCGTCTATGTACAAGTAACCTAGTCAGGAAGATACTTCATACACAAACATCGTTTGCTTACACTCGGAGAAAGGATTAAACCAAGAATATAATTTTCTGGTATCTTCAATTTATAGTATAAACATGTGGGAAAAGAAACTTTCAACAAATAGATTAATCTTACTAGGATTGATCTGTAGCTTTCAGTATAATAAAGATTACCTTGTGTATCTGTAAATATGTATAGGTCTGAATTTTCTTTGCAGATATGTATTCATCTTTGGTATTTCGTTACATGTACCAGTCCAACTTGATAATTTATGGTTATAAAGCTGTTATGCAGAAATGTTTTTCAACCCTTTCAAATCAAGGATCTCCTCTCTTTCACCATTTTAAATCATCTCATTTGCCATGCCATTATGGTAGAAAAAACAGAAACATAAATTTTATGTTAACTGAAAGAAGATGGTGTTTTTCCCCAGCAAATAAACAGTCGCCTAAAAAGAATGAATTAAAGAGACTTTTGGATCTTGCAAAGCCAGAAAAATGGAGAATATCAGGTAATTTTTTGTCATTATTGTTATTACTGTAAAATCTCATGCTGTCTAAATTATTGTGAGATGTCCAGTAGAATCTGTAAGTGTTATATCTTGCCTTACATTCATTCAGTATCATTTGCATTCATTACTCTCTTATCCCTTGATAGAAAAATCTACTCTTAATTTATATATACCAGCCACTGATTTGGAAACTTTTATTTAATACTATGTTGGACCTCCTTTAGCTCAGATTACAGCACATACCTAGTTTGGCATAGATTCCACAAAGTATTAAATTGCATCTACAACATATCAAGCATTCACCGGACAGTCTTTTAACTGGCTCAGATTTGACAGAACAGGACTTTGCTCCCAGATCTGTTTTTCTAACATGTCCCATGCATTCTCAACGGGGTTCAGATCCAGGCTTTGTGGTGGCTACTGAAGATGATGGATGTTGCTTTTATGCTCGCTGAACTACTGAACAGTTTTTGCATAATGGACAGCGGCATTGTCATCCATGAAACAGCCATCACCTGCTGGATAAAAAGTCGGCATTGTAGGATGGACTTAATAGCCAATAATGTTCAGATATACCATGGAGGACACCTGACCTTCCAGCAATATCAGGGGACCTGTTCCATACCAAGAGAATATGCCCCACACCATGATACCACCTCCAGAACCTAGAGTTGTGCTTACAAGGCAAGCTGAGTTCACTGCTCCATGGGGCTCCTGCCAAACCCTCTGCCTGCTGTCAGTACTGAAAGGGTTATACCTAGATGCATCAGACTACATGACCTTTTCCAGTGTTCCTGCACCACTGTAGATGAACTTTCTGGTTCTTCGCAGAAATCGGTGGTTTCGAAAAAGGTATGCGACTGCCAATACCAATTCTCTTGACTTCCCTGTGCATAGTTTGGTGAGATATGGGTTGGGAACAGCCTTCATTAAATGATTCAGTCAATTGCTGTGCACAGAACTTCCTGTATGCAGGAAGTTCTGTTTGTTTATACAAGCCTTCTCAGACAATGCAATCTCTTTCCCAGTCTATCTTAGGACCACATTTATGCCTTTTAGACAAGCAATGTGGATTACTTTTCTACTGATTAAACACCTGAGATATCTCTCCTTTTGAGAAGCCAGTCAGCTCTGCTGTTTTCAAAATCGTGGCTCCAGCTGGACGGGTACCTGCAATAAGTTCTTTATCGAACTCTGAAAGTTCATATTCTGAAAGATCCTTTGTTTTTTCCATTGTAATCAACTATTGACGATTACTGACCAGCAGCATTCTTAAATAGTTGCTCAAAACATGTGACCCATGTGACCAAGTATTTTGCATATGCTGTGTAAGTGATGCTTACATGCATTTGCTCTGAATAAAGGTTTCTAATTCAGTAGCCTTTGTGTACTTATCCATGTCTTTGTTGAACTTTCTGATCTCTTACTGACTACCTCCTTATCCTCCTTTGGTAAAAGCTTAAGCTAGTTTTACCACTCTATGAAGCAATGGTCCTCCCAATACTCCTCTATGGAAGTGAATGCTGGAAATTCAAAAAGGCTGAAGAGAAAAAATTATTAGTTACTGAAATGGGTTGGCAAAGGAGATTACTTGGAGTATCTCTGCTGGATCGGCTAAGAAACAAAGACATAAGAAAACAACTAAAACAAGAAATAACAATAATAGACAAAATCCAAGAAAGAAGACTGTGATGGTTTGGCCATGTGACCAGAATGGGAACAGAAAGACTACCATCTAAAGACTACCACCTGAATACAACGATGGAAGATAAAAGATCCAAAGGATGGCCCAGAATTAGATGGATAGACAAAATAAAAGAGGACCTGAAAACCAAATCACAACAAGCAACACCAAACTGGACAAGAATTGTTCAGACTCTCCCGGGACAGACAGAAGTAGAAAGAGTTCATTCGGCCTCATCATCATCCACATAGATGATGGAAGAGAGAAGAAGTTTTACCACAGGGGTGCAGACTTGAATTGTGCTTAAGACATGGATGGATTATTTCTAAAAGCCTACTCTGAATGAGCACCTTGAATCATCAGACTTGTTTATTATGTTTATTTTTTTGAAGTCCCTCCCTGCATCTCTGTTGTAAGATGTCTATATGAATCTCATCTACATCTGTATGTAGTTTATATTGAACAAAGTGCATACGGATGATTTGCTTCTTCAGTAATATGGATCATCAATATGAATTTCACCATTCTTGTTTGAGAGCTTTTGTACAACAACTTAGAGAAACTCATGTTATCGCACTCAATATTTCTAAGGCATTTGATCGTGTCTGGCATTGAGGTCTCCTGAACAAGCTGCCATCTTATGGCCTCCCTTCTACACACTGTGATTGAATTGCTAGCTTCCTCATTGGTTGTTCATTGTGTTTGTCATGGTGGATGGCTTCCTCTTATCAGATTTCCTCATTAGTGCTGGACTGCCTCGGGGATCTGTGTTCTCACCTACACTTTTCCTCCTTTATATCAATGACTTCTTTTCTCTGATTTCAAATCTTATTCACATCTTTGCCAGTGATAGTACTCTTCATTCCTCTTACTCATTCAATAAACCGGAGTATCATAATGTTAGATGCTTCAAGATCTTCCATATCCAGTCACTTGAACACTGACCTCCTCAACATCCTGAAATGGAGTGAAGACAATTTAATAAAGTTCAGTGCTAAAAAAAAAACTGAAGCCTGCCTTATTACCCTAAGAAGAATCTTACCTGATCCCCATCTCATTTTTGATAATATTCCAGCTTCCTTTCAATATACGCTTTCTTTTCTTGGGTTGACTGTTATATTCAGTTTATCCTGGCATAAACATATTACTTAAATAATATTTTTAGCCTCTAAAATGCTTTGTGTTATTCTCTGTTCTAAACATTACTTCTCTTCCTCTCTACTCTTAACACTTGTCTCAGATATCTCCAATTTTGGAGTACTGTTCCCACATTTGGTGTAGAGCACCAAACCTTGCTAACAACTCTTGATATTGAGAAGAGGGCAATCCGCTTAATAGACAACCCTTCCTTCACAGTCTCCCGTCAGTCACTTACTCAAAAGTGACTGAAGGGAGACTGTGAAGTCTCTCTTTAGTCACTTGAAAAAGTCACGTGCTCAAAACATAGGTGCTCTGTTTTGAGCACGGTGTCTGTTGTATAGATACTTTAATGGGCATTTCTCTAGTTTCTTCTATCTGTAGAAGAAAGTGGAGAAATATTTCAGTCTGAAATCCATATACTGTGCAACATCAAACATACCGAACTAACTTCTCATCAGCTTCCTTCACTCTATCTACCACTATCCTTTGGAACAATCCCCCTTCCCATATTGTTGTAATCACAGAGTACAACCTCCCACTCTTAAAGATACATATCAGCAGGCTACATTTTTTCCTTAATCACTTGCCCACACATATGGCACTGTAGGTTAGGTCTTGTGGCCTTTCATGTGTGGGATCAACATAAAGAAAAATAAAAACAACCTGGTATATCTTAGTCATTTTCTCTTTCTTCATTTACACCTTGCAATTCGCATTTTCTATTTTGTCTTCATATTCTCGTCATTATCATCCATTTCTTGATATTGACCCTCCAAAGAGTGTTCAGGTTACAATGAAAGCAATGCATGATTAAGTCAACATTAATATTAATCTCCTATCGACTATTTTCTTCCTAATCAATCTATTACAAGCACTCCAATTATTGTCATATCTAACATTTCATACTTCTAAGGCACTTCTGACTGAATCATCTACCTAGACCTTGGTCTTCCTTTGGGTCTCTTTCCTTCCATCTTGTTATCAAACACCTGTTTTGCTAACCTTTCTTCACCCATTCTATTTAAGTGACCATACCACGTTAGATTGGCTCTGCTGATGCATTCTTGAATGCTAACAATGTCAAGTTCCTTTCTAACATCTTCATTTTTAGCATGACGGTTCACTCCCCTAATTTTTCTTAGAAACCTGATATCTTGGTCTCTAGCCTTTGATCAAGTGCTTTATTCTATTCTTGAGAGACACTTGTGACATTAAATTAAGAATTATAAACACGGTAACACAAGAATATTTTAATGTTTGCCAAATATTTCAGTCTGAAACTAACAGACTATCCTCAGTGACTTGATAGGAAAAGTTTTTGCAAGGTGGAATACAAACAATTGATCATTCAAATGTAACATCATGTAGTTCTTTCTACTTTTGAATGATCAATTGTTTGTATTCCACCTTGTGAAAACTGTTCCTATCAAGCCACTGAGGATAGTCTGTTAATTCAAACTGAAATATTTGGCAAACATTAAAATATTCTTGTGTTAAGGTGTTTATAATTCTTAACTGCTTTATTTCTAACCCAACTCTCAGATACATAACTTAAAATTGGTTTGAACACTGTTTTGTGTACCTCTAGTTTGGTGTTTTGCCTAATTTCTCTCTTATTCCATATAAATTTATTCTGCAGGCTACCCACCATACCAGCTTTGCTTATTCTGTTGTCTGTTTCCAGACATAACCTGCCATCTTCACTATAAACTGCACCTGAATTGTTGAAATATTTTACTACTTCTATAGGAGTAGTAAAATATTTCACTTGTAGTAGTAAAATAAATAGTAGTAAAAATTTTACTACTTCTATAGGATCTCCATTCAGAATTCAGCTGAATTCTAAATGGAGATCCTGTGCTCCTGCCTATTTTCATAGTTTTGGTCTTTTTAATGCCGATTTCCATGCCAAATTCATTACAGCTGTTATTCCGTTTAGTTTGTGAATCCTGGAAACGTGCACTAGATGTGTTTAGGAGTACAACATCATCCGCATAAAGCAAAGAGCTAAGTTTGACATCAGGCCTGGTACCACTTTCTTTCATAATGTGATCCATATACGAGGGTGGTCTGAAAACTTTTCGGCCTAACAATGAAAAAACGAATTTATTATTTCAAAATTATTTTTATTTTTCAACATAATCTCCCTCAAGACTAATACATTTATTCCAGTGATGCGCCAGCGGCATTACCGTCTAGTGGTTCTCACTGGGATCTGCAAAATACCCCTCTACATCTGCAATCACCTCTTGATTCCAGGAAAAACGCTGACCAGTGAGGAAGAGTTTTAGTTTTAGGAAAAGATAGAAGTCAGAGGGACCAAATCTGGGAAATAGGGTGGATGTTCCAACAATTCATAGTGCAGGTCCCTTAATTTTCCCATTGCCAAAACACCTTTATGGGCAGGTGCATTGTCCTGATGAAACCGACTTTGTCTTCTTTGGTGCTGAACAGCTGACTTCTGTCCACTGTTTAGACTGCTGTGTGGATTCTGGTGTGTGTCATGGTAAATCCAAGTCTCATAAATCAATGCACAAAATCAGTTTTATTCTTGTTAAAACGCTTTACTCATTGTTCAGAGATTTTCATGAGAGTGCGTTTTTGATCTGCTGTGGGCAAGCACAGCAACAATCTTGTGCAAAGCTTTTTCATTTGCAATTCTTCATGCAAAATATATCCTACACGTTCTTTTTGAAATGTTTATAGTTTCAACGATATCATGCAATTTGACTCACTGGTCATCCAATACCATATCGTGCACTTGATCAATGATTTCTGGAGTTGTTACATTTTTTGGACGTCCTTCACTTGGATCAATCTTAAAGGCTGGTATGGCCATGTTTAAACTCAGCAGCCCATTTTTTAACTGTCAAAAACGAAGGAGAAGAGTGCCCGTAAACTTTTATGAACTTCGAATGAATTTTTTTGGCGTTAAACCTTCTTTTACGAAGAATTTTATAACTGCACGATACTCAATTTTATCCATTTCAGGGGATGCAGACAACACTTTTGCTTCAGACAGCTGTATAAAACAAACTACTTGATGGAATGACTTGCAATTTCACATGGATGCTTATGACAGATGTATCAACTTAGAAAAAAAAAATCTTGCTGATAGTGTTGCCACTTATTGTCAAGGCTGAGAACTTTTCAGACCACCCTCGTAGATAATGAATATGAGTGGAGATAATGTGCATCCTTGTCTTACTCCTGATTTTACATGAAACCATCTTCTTATTCAATTCTAACTGCTGACTGACAACTTAAATATAGACTATATATTGCTTGTATATTGTTCTATTCACCTCATATAATTGTATTGTTTTGAAAAGCTTATCTGTGGGCAACTTGTTGTATACCTGTTCCAGATCTACGAAACTTAATTACGGATCCTTGTCATATTCTCACACTTTCTCAACTATTTGTCTTAAAGTGAAAATCTGATCTTGTCAACCTTTGTTTCACCTGAACCTGTTCTGTATACTAGCTTGTTGTTCTCCATGTTTCTCATCCACAATCATTCTCAACCTCTTTCCAGTATGCTTGCATAAATCTTACCTGAAACACTTATTAGCGAAATTCCTCTGTAATTGTCATATTGTTTTATTCCCTTTTTTTTTTATAGATAGGTACTATGAGTGCTCTAATCCAATCATCGGGAATTCTGATCTGGGCTCTGATTTATGCAGAGCCCAGATCAGAGCCCAGATTTTGCAGAGCCCACTGCAAAACTTTTATGCCTCCATACTTAAGCATTTCTAGTTGAATATCACTACTCCAGCTGCCTTTCCTCATTTCAAGTTTTTGACAACTTTTCTAATTTGTTGATATGTACTCTTTTCGCCTTCTTCCTGAAAATTTTTTGCCACTGTTCTGTCACTGCTTGGTTTGTTTAACAGGCTTTCAAAGTAATTACTCCAGACATCTAGGATATCCTTATCTTCATTTTTCATGTCACCATTATCATCTTTAATTTCTTTTATAGTACTCTTTCCTCCATTTTTAACCTTCTTCAATAACTTCTGGAACATTTTGCCACCTTTTTGATATTTATTTTCTACATTTTACCACCTTTCTAATATTTATTTTCCATGTTCTTGCTAAAGTCTTCCCATGACTTTTGTCTAGCTACTTTTACACATAGCTTAGCTCTTTTACATTTTTCTCGCTATTCTTGTAGGGCATCTGCCAACTTATTTGCTAGGAACTTTTGATATGCTTTCTTCTTTTCCAGGACCGCTTTTTTAACTTGCGTCCACCATGGTGTTCTTATTTTTCTATCCTTGCACACAACTTTACCACATATCTCCCTAGCTGAATCAATGTCTTCTTCAGAGTTTGCCACTGAGACACCAAGGTTAGATTCTTGTTTCTAATTTGTTTCATTTTTTTTTTCAATAATGTTTATATAGTCAAGTATACTTCTAGAAGCTACTCAACTTTAATTCTTTTTAAAACTTTCTTACATATTGTTCTTTAGAATGCGATATCCATGTTTATCCTACTTAGTACAAAGTAATGGTTACTTCCAGTTTCAAATCCTCTGTACACTCTTGTATCCTGAACAAGATGATGATATCACTATCAACAATGATGTAATCAATGGGGCTTTTATTTTTGTGTCTTCTTCTCTTCATGTGAACTTGTGCACATCTTCATGTTGAAACATTGTGTTAGTAATGATTAGTCTGTGTCCTGAGCAGTGGTGGCTCAGGGGGGGGTTTGCTACAACTTTTGAAATATACATATGCACTGTAAGTACAGTGCATACTTATTTGGATAAAATATCAAAATTATGGTAAAAATTTTTAAAATAATTAAACATGAAAAAATATTGTTTATTATCGATAAAATTATATAGTTTAGTATAATTCAAAATTCCTTAAAAATAAAATGCATTATCATAACCCCAATAATGTTCTAAAATAAAAACTATAACAAATGTTATGTCTTTAATTGTAATGTCCAAATATTTAAAGAGACGTCGTAAACACGATAAGCACTACGAACACTCTACTCCTGTTACAAACTGCATATAAACAACAGTGGAACTGCCCGATGGACATGCCGCATTATGCTAATAGCTGGCATCTCACTATGACTTTCATATGCTTGTGTGTGTAGCAATATGACACTGTGGTAAACACAGTGCTGCTAGTGTCCTCGCTCTCCTGAGTGCTACAAGATGAATTTTTATTATTTTTTATACAAAATAAAATAATTGTATAGGATTGTTGATGATAAAATTAAATATTACAAGCAAATATAAATAAATTAATAAATATATTTATATGTCGAGAAAAATTGGGGGTGCTGCAGTTCCTCACTGCCTATGCACAAGCCACCCCTGGTCCTGAGTAGAATTCTAGTAAATACTTACCATTATTATTAGCTTTACCCTTTTCTCCAAATTTTCCCAAAATGTTACTATATGCCTGGTGGGATTAATTTCCTACTCTTCTGTTCAGATCTCCAACAAAGACCACTTTTTCCATTTTCTTTGTCAGCTGCCTGTTCTATTGACTCAAAATGTCTCAATTTCTTTCTTTCTTAGAAGAAATGGAGACTATAGGCACAAATAAGTTTCATTGTCCATGTCCCCATTTTGAAGTTTGCCCACATAACTCTACTTGAACTGCCTTCTAATCAAGAAGTTTATCTTCATGTTTGGTGTTGAATGCTATCACTACTCCTTCCTTTTCTTGATCATTATTATTTAGTAAGATCTTGTATGTTTTTGTTTTCTTTGTCTCAGTAATGCCAATTATGTCCACATTGTACTGTTCCAATTCTTCTATAAGTTTGATTTCCTTTCCATTAATACTAGTTATATTGATGGTTCCTATCATCAGTTCTGATGTTGGGTTTATTCTTCTTCTTCTAGATGTTGAATTGGAGCCTGTCTTCGCATTCTATATTCCATCATCCTGATATCAGAATTATAGAACAGAAGTTTACTCACACAAGACCCCACTTGTTGGATCTTTTCATAATCTTATAAATCTAGACAATCAGATCTGTTTGTAGTAGTGTTGAAAGTTACATCATCAGTGCCATGCTAAAGAAAATTTATGTAGTGAACCTTTTTTTTTTGCTATAATGGTCTACTCCTCTCTTCCCTGTGTATTCAGTTTACAATGAAATAATTACTTCCTTTCCCTTGCGTTTCTGCACTTTTTTTGTCATGTTACAGTAATCTGATGGTTTTTTTTTTTTTTTTTTCACTCTAAATTTCTATATTACCATATTCTCAATATCTTGGGCTTCCCAGTAACTCCTAGTGCAGGCCTGCTATAGTCTCTTTCTCATTTGTACAGAACAAAGTACCAAATCCATTACCTGGTAACACTGAACAGTTTCTCTTCTCGTTTGTCCATAGCATGAAATTTTTCTGGTAATTCAACAGTACTATTAGTGGTATTTTTCTGTCTTCCTCCTTGGAAGTGGCAGGCTGTTCTTCCTCCTGCAAACTTGCAGGATTTTTTGTCTCCAAATGTACCAGAAGAATATAAACAATTAACAGACATAATACACACCTCATAGGCAAAGTACTTCTCAATTTACATCACCAACTAACAAGTGCATAGTTCCATTGAAGTCATTTGTAATGTCACTAATATTCAGGAAGTTGCAAAATGGTCTTTGGTTAAGTGATGTTCCATTTTAATTTATATTGAGAATTTAGGAAAGTTTACAGTATTTTTTTTTCTTTCTGTAATTTTATGTAACTCGCAGAATTGAGTTACTTCATGCAAACTTATTTTTATAATTATTATTAAGAGCCTTAAAAGGTTTCATTTCACATGAAGGATAAAATTATCCATATGTTATAGTGAAATGGGCAAACCGATCTTTGGACCATGAATCTTCAATAGAATAGTTTCTCATGACATGATCTTCTGTTTTTGCCTCTGAATGTATTTGGAATAATGTATCAAGTTAGTGGAACTTTAATCAAATTACTAATGATTTGTGGAGTACTCTATGATGATTGTCTTTCATTCAGTGCAACACCAAGACAATTCATTCAGCAGTTATCAATTCCATATACCAACAGTTACTTTTCGAAGTGTCATAGCTGCATTTTTGATTATGTGATTTTCCCCTTTTAACATCTCCTGTTTAGGTCATTTGATCAAAACTCTAATTCTTCTCTTCCATCCTTAAGATGAGTTGAGTCCTTAGATAACAGCCTTCCACCATTCTCTGTCCAAAGCAAGCTCTTTCATATGCCAACAGCTTTGAAAGTCCGATGCAGTTCTAAGGGGTTTAGGCAAAGTTAATCTTGGTCTTCCTCTGGGTCTTGTACCTACTCTCCATAATGCCCTCAAATACCAGGTGAGGAATTCTGTCTGGTTCCATTTGCAGAATGTGACCAAACAAGTTGAGTTGATGCTTTTTAACAGTGTTAAGATTTGAATATTGCAGCACTTGTGCATTAATCTTATCTTCTGTCCAATGAAGTCTGTTTATTTGCCTGAAGTATTTCATTTCAAAAGCTAAGGTCTAAGTTTCTGACCTATAGGGAGCTCTTGGTAGTATTATACTTTGGTATAATTTTATTTTTGAGTTGTAGGAATTTTGTTTTTCCAAATTTTAAGTTTATTCACCATTGACCATGTTATGGACAGTGTGTTTTATTGTTGCAATACCATTTAAATTCGAAATCTCTTTGATAATAAAAACCATTAACTTGTTCTATGGTTTCCAGAATAAGTGTTATCTGTATATCTTCTGGGTGTCTTCCAAGTTTCGTTATTTTTATTTTATTTTTACTCGAATTTATAATCATAATTTCTGCAGTTTTTTATAATTTTGCAAGTTGGTATTGCTGATTTGATTTGTTATCTGTCATAATTACTACATTATCTGCATATGTGATATGTGTGATTGGTCTTCCACTTATACCAAGTTATAAACCACCTGTTGATATTTGGCAGCATGCCGCACACACACTTAGCATCATCATCATCACTGATGATGCTAAGTATGAAAGAGGCATCATGAACCATGGACTCACTACCCTTGGTGTTGTCCGACCTCTTTCACTATCTTTTTCCACCTTTCTTTGTCCAGTGCACAGGGTTGCAGTTTCTGTACACCCATTCCACACCTGTCCTTCATGTTGTCTATCCATTCTCTGTATGGTCTACCTCTTCTGTTTGCACCATCTGTAATACTAAACATGGATGTCTTTATCTTCCAGTCCTCACTTATTCTGCAAATGTGTCCGATAGAGTTCTTCGTTTGATTTTCTGTACCCATCCTATTCTTAGAATCTAAAAATCCACAATTATACTCATTACCTTTCAAATGCCAAAATTCTTCACGAAGGTTGTTTTCTTGATCATAAATAGTAAATAATAATATTTGGTTAACCGATCAAGTGTTGATCAATATTTTAATTAATTAACTGGACCAACTAGTTTCGCCACACTTATCTGTTGGCTTCTTCAGGGCACTAACATATAGGTTTAAACACTCTCACAATTATGCGTAACTGCAAAACTGACAAGAATAAAAACTGACTAGAATAATTACAAATGAAATAGTATCGAACGTGAGTGAAACACGTATCGCGTGTACAAGATCAGCTAGCTGTTTGCATCTCAACGCACAACAAGACCCTTCAAGATGAGTTAAAATTTATTTCCAACAATCTGTACTTGAACGGCTATCCAAGAAGACTAGTCAATAAAATCCTTTTCTCTGAACCACCACAAAGAGAACAAGAAGAGATTCAATATATAAAAACGATAGCAATTCCGTATGTAAGTGGCATCTCCAACAAGCTCGCCAATCTCCTCAAACAACACAAAATAAGAGTAGCATAGATAGTATTCGTAAACTACTAAGATCTCCAAAAGACAACCATCCTTTCTACAAATATGCTGGAGTCTATAATATTCCATGCTCATGTGACTCTAATTACATCGGACAGACTTCGAGAAGCCTCGAAATCAGGCAAAAGGAGCACATTGGCTATGTCAAAAACAACAGACAGGACATTTCTGGGCTATCGTCTCATTTCTCCACAACTAACCATGTCATCGAGTGGGACAAAAGCTGTTCCCCCTACTTAGAGGAAGATTACCATTCAAGAATGTTCAAAGAAGCAGCCACAGTCGCCCATTCTACTGTGAACCTTAACAGAAATCAAGGCCTAATACTGCCAGAGATATGGAAAACCCTAATCAGAGCCTTAAAAACGGAAGAAATGAACTTTAATACAAACTACAGAAGGTTCCTCAGCAACAGCTAGCTGATCTTGTACACGCGATACGTGTTTGACTCACGTTCGATACTATTTCATTTGTAATTATTCTAGTCAGTTTTTATTCTTGTCAGTTTTGCAGTTACGCATAATTGTGAGAGTGTTTAAACCTATATGTTAGTGCCCTGAAGAAGCCAACAGATAAGTGTGGCGAAACTAGTTGGTCCAGTTAATTAATTAAAATATTGATCAACACTTGATCGGTTAACCAAATATTATTATTTGCCAAAATTCTTTTTCTTGATTCCTTATTTATTACTCGCATTTCAGATCCATACAGTACACCGCTAAAGATGCATATTTCCAGTACGCTTAGTTTTGTTTGCAGTCTTTTTTCTTAGTCTTTTTTTGCTTCCTATGTGCAAGGTCTTGTTATGTTTTGCTTATCCAATTCTACAATTAATTCTTCTTGTTTTTGATTTAAGGAACAAATGTTTCATCTTCCAATCCAATCCTTCATATGTTCTATTTTCAGGGCTTTTTTTTGTCGTTCTTTCCTGATTAGATCTGTTGAGACAGTACAGCTGCATCTTGTATTCTTTCTATGAACATTTAACTTTTACATCATGCAAGTGGGTTGCTAACCCAACTTATCAGTGCCCTGTTTTAGCCAGGAACATTGATGTGGCCCTTCTGGTAGTTTGTTATCAGCATACATTACCAACATTGCCTTTCACTCTCTCTCTCTCACACCAGTTGAGGTAGCAGGTGGGATTGAGAAGGACCAATAAACTCATAGAAAAATCATCCAGAGTTCAGAATTGTTTAATTTTATTAACTCTTTCTTTGAAAGAGTTAATAAAATAATTTTAATAATTTAAAACTTTTTTGAACTTGGAAATATAATATTTGTTAATAAATTAAATCACTTCATATTTTCAGGAGCTGTTTTACTGCTGATAGTATCAAGTTCTGTTACTCTCTCAGTACCATTTTGTGTAGGGAAAATTATTGATATCATCTTTTCTTCACCTGATAATGAAATAAAGCAGACTTTGACAAATGTATGCCAAATTCTTGTGGCTGTTTTTATCATTGGAGGTGTTGCCAACTTTGGTCGTGTTTATTTAATGAATATGTCAGGTAAAGTTCCAGAAAATTTTCAATAGTTTGCAGTCATGTATTTGAATAAGAATTTATTTCTCTATATCCAGTTAACTGTATTTTATAAAATTAAATAGAATATTACAATTTTGGAATATATTCTTAACCTTTTAACTGATGATTATTCTTGTTGAGAGGCTTATACGCTGGTTAAACATGATAACTAATATTTAAGGAATTGACAGTGTATACTAGAAATATAAATTAAATAAACTTTAATATACACTTTCCAATATTTCGGCAAACGTCACGTTGCCATCTTCTTGGGAACTTAATACAAAGACGCGTGCACACAAGTACTACATAACAGCAAATGAGAACTGAAGCTAGGAAGCTAATGTTTTCCTAAAGTCCTGATGGTGCCCCCCTGGTGGGCTATATTGGTGGTTCTTGGCCTTTGGGCTGAAGTTCTTCTGATAAATGTTTCCTAAATTTGGGTTTCCTAAAGTCTCATGCATCCAAATTTGTTGAGGTTTGGCATGTTCCTAAGGGCTAAGGCTGATTCCACGAATAGTCTTTCATACTTGAACTTGCTGCGGTGTATGACTGTGGCTTTCTTCCATCTTATTCTGTGGCGAGTATCCAGAGCATGGTCTGCAAGCCCAGAGTGGCTGTACTGGTGAAATCGGATGTAATCCATGTGTTCTGAGATTCTGATATTTGCTGTCCTCCCTTTTTGTCCAAAGTAAGACAATTTACAGCTGCAAGGGACCTGGTATACACCAGGTAGGTCTAGAGGAAGTGGTTGGTCTTTAGTGGAGCGGATAAGGGATGCCAATTTTCTATGTGGTCTGTAACAAGTGGTCAAGTCAAGATTTTGTCGATTTTTTCCGAGGTGCCTCGGATGTCGGGAATGGTGATGGATTTAGAGTAATCTTTTTTGGGAAGAGGAGGGGGTGGTGGGTTGTGGATAACTGGGTTCAGTATTTTCTGGATTTTTTGGGGGGGGTAGCCATTGGCTAAGAAAGTGTCATGGATGTAATTTAGTTCAGTGGTTAGGGCTTGATCATTTGAACAGATTATTTTTGACCTGTTGAATAGTGTCTTAATAACTCCATATTCTTGTGGGGGGGGGGTGATGGGATTGTTGGTGAATGTATCTACCTGTATGGGTGGGTTTTCTATAAAATGAGAAAACCAAGGTTCCATCAGGTTGGCGGGTGACTAGTGTGTCTAGGAAGGAGAGGTTATTGTTTTCCTCTTTTTCCAGGGTTAACTTGATTCTAGGGTGTTTGTTGTTTAAGTGTGTTAGGAAGGAGAGGAGTGAATCCAGGCCATGTGGCCAAATAGCAAACACATCATCAACGTAGCGAAGCCATATGGTAGGTTTTTGTGGGGCTGAGTTTAAGGCTTTCTCTTCAAAATCTTAAGAAAACATGACTTGACCACTTGTTACAGACCACATAGAAAATTGGCATCCCTTATCCGCTCCACTAAAGACCAACCACTTCCTCTAGACCTACCTGGTCTATACCAGGTCCCTTGCAGCTGTAAATTGTCTTCCTTTGGCCAAACAGGCAGGACAGCAAATATCAGAATCTCAGAACACAAGGATTACATCCGATTTCACCAGTACAGCCACTCTGGGCTTGCAGACCACGCTCTGGATACTCGCCGCAGAATAAGATGGAAGAAAGCCACAGTCATACACCGCAGCAAGTTCAAGTATGAAAGACTATTCATGGAATCAGCCTTAGCCCTTAAGAACATGCCAAACCTCAACAAATTTAGATGCATGAGACTGCCCCAAATTTGGGAAACATTTATCAGAAGAACTTCAGCCCAAAGGCCAAGAACCACCAATATAGCCCACCGGGGGCACCATCAGGACTTTAGGAAAACGTTAGCTTCCTAGCTTCAGTTCTCATTTGCTGTTATGTAGTACTTGTGTCTTTGTATTAAGTTCCCAAGAAGATGGCGTGACGTTTGCCGAAATATCGGAAATTGTATATTAAAGTTTATTTAATTTATATTTCTAGTATATGCTGTCAATTCCTTAAATATTAGTTATCACCTTTAACTGATGATTTTATATTCTACTGACATTGTCCCATGTGCTGAATTAATTTTGCAAAAAATTTATATATAAAATCAATTCAAATTCTTACTGAAGTAAGAAGTCCGGACAGCATCATACATTCTTGATATACACTTGTTCACTCACAAAAATGGCAATAATAGTGTTTTATGAATTTGCATAATCAAGGGGTGTCCACTTGATTAAGCAAATTACACACATTAATTTATGTACAATCACCAGTATCTTCATCTGAAGTACACAATTCACACCATCTACCTCCCTCCACCACAACTAGTATTTTTTGTCTGTAAATTGCATTGCGTGTTCTGAAGGGCCGATTTTTCTGTATGCGGGATAAAAAACCCAAGTTTCTGGGAGAAAAAACCCTGCTACCTCTGTATGAGATCAACTAACTCACCTTTAATTGAAAAAGTCCATATATAAAAATTCTTCCCGTCACAACGAGAATCGAACTTAGGCCTTTTCCTATCGAAGGGCTTGGTACCGTCATTCTTCCAATTGCGCTACAGAGGTGCTTAATATGATTAGTTGCGGCAGTTCAAATTTTTCTCTTTAGATGTCATACAAGGACAGAAACCCAAGTCAAATAAACTTCAATCGAGTTAACTTGATCATAGCAAGGTCACCATTTTTTCCGTGCTCGATTTAACTCGACCGTAGCAGTTAAAGGGTTAAGTAGAGTACAGAATGCAGATCATAGATATGAACAGTATTAGCTTTCAGATTGCTAATCAGTGACTGCTTATATTATTACATGCTTTGAGAAAAGTGGAGGAATGATGGAGGTCAGTTTGAAGGAAACAAATGAAAGTATAAGGAAGGCTGATCCAGAGGACAGAGGTGACAAAATTGGAAGGAGAGGAAAAGCAGGTTTGATGTGTTTGCAGGTGCATGGTAAGGGGATACTGGGCAGCAGCTGCTAGTATTGTATTAATGGATGAAACAAAGTGGAGAAATGATGGTTGTTAGTACAGCAGAGCAGTGACCATTGAAGTACCTGTAGAAATAGACACAGTGCTGAAACACTGCATCTGTGAGAGAGAGAGTGTTAGCATCATCTATGAGCTAAATTGCACTCCTCTGGATACTACCAAGGATTTTCAGGGAAGTTTTAGTTGCCCTACCACAAGCATGGGCAGATTTGGGAATTGTATTTAGCTAAAAGTTGGTTGGGTGTAAAATGAATGAAAAAAAAAAACTGTGTGCCTAGTTTTTTGAATTCTGAGGAAGCTGTCGATGTGATGTGTCTATCTCAGGAGAAACCAGAGGTAAAAGATATCACTCTCCATTCATCCCTTCTCATTTGGCAAATGAGAAAGATGAATGGAGAGTGCTATCATCCTTCTCATTTGGTAAATCATGCGATGAATGGACAGTGCTATCATCTGCAAAGCTGGATAGGATTAGTGGTGATTGTGAGTAGGTTGTTAATGTACAGGAGAAAGAGGTTAGGATAATGCCTTGAGGCACTCCAGCATTGATGGTGAAGCATTTATGGAGAGAGAGAGAGAGACTGAGAGTCATCTGCCACGACTCACAGAGAATGACCAGAGAAAAAGCTGCTATCCATTTACAGAAGATGGCAATTTGTTTTTAGCAGGCCTCGATGCCAGACACGGGCGAAAGCTTTGGAAAGGTTAAGAGCGACAGCACAAGTTTCTCTGAACCTTTCCATTGCACATGTCCAGTGGTGGATGCAAGCTATGAGATCAGCCGTGAATGGCAGAGTCCATTAGTGATGATCACTGATTAATTGGTGGTCTTCTAACCAGTGGAGAACTTGGCTATTGAAGAGACTTATTTTGGAAAGGACTGAAGTGATGGAAATTGGACAGTACTTTGACAGTAGACTTCTACCTCCCCTTTTTTTTGGAATAGGATGGATATGAGATAACTTCCACACAATGGGATAAGTACCAGCTATGTATAAAACATTATAGAGAGGATTCAGGACAGGTTAACATTGGCTCTGGAGCACAATGTTTGAGAATAATTGGAGAGATACCATCAGGACCAGAAGACTTTTTGTTGTCCAAGTTATTTAGTAGATTTCTGATGTATTTTTGTCAAAAAAAAAAACTACAGGTATATGGTTCTTGGATTCCATTATGGTATGAGGTAATTTCTCTTGAGAATTGATGCAGATGTTTGAAGAAAAGGATGCCAGCAGGTCAGCTTAATGTGAAGGGGTACCATCAGGGTAAGAGAGAGAGAGAGAGAGAGAGATGGAAGTGTAGGTGAGTAGAAGTTGGGTCCAACATCCTTAGAAAGGGACTGGAAGGCATGGATTGTCCGTTTGGATTGTCCAGATGGGAGCTATGGCAGAAGGCAAGTTTTCTGCTGTTGGCCTTTATGAAGTCTTATTTGAATCTGCTGATGACTGTTTTAGCATGTGTTGCATGCTTTGGTGTATGCAGAGTATGAAGCTGGAGTTGTGAATGTATGCCACCTGCAGTAAGCTTGATTTTTTTTTCTAGGTACACTTTCGGTTGAAGCAGGGCTTGGAAAGCAGACAAGTAATTGAGATTGAATTGGGGATGGTCTTCATGCCAATGAGGATAATTTCTGTGACTCATTCACAGTAGGTGTTAGGATGAGTGGAAGCAATATAAAAAAAAATCAGCTTACTGCAGGTGGCTATGCAGTTGAAATTCTAGAGGTCATCCCAGTTGGCACTGTAGTACTAGAGGATGCGAGTGGGTGGAAAAAGTGTGTTCTGTTAGAGAGGAGACTTGTGCAAGATTGTGGTCTATTACAGAGAGGATAGGTTACCTCCACAGCATATCTTGAAGAAGAACTGATCAAAAAGACATCCAGAGTACAGTCATACCCCCGACTTACGCGAATCCAAAGTTACGCGGTTTCTTATATGTACGTATTCCCGTCCTGCTTCATGCCTCACCACTAGTCGTATCTTTCAGCCGCTGGCCGCATTCGCCAGTGTCCCACATGCTGTGAACAAGCACTGACGTGTTTCACGCGCTCTAGTGGATGTCTTTTTGACTAAATGTACTCTGTACTCTGGATGTCTTTTTGATCAGTTCTTCTTCAAGATACTCTGTGGAGGTAACCTATCCTCTCTGTAATAGACCACAATCTTGCACAAGTCTCCTCTCTAACAGAACACACTTCTTCCACCCACTCGCATCCTCTAGCACTACAGTGCCAACTGGGATGACCTCTAGAATTTCAACTGCATAGCCACCTGCAGTAAGTTGATTTTTTTTTTTATATTGCTTCCACTCATCCTAACACCGGTTTCTTATATGTATGTATTCCCATCCTGCTTCACGCCTCACCACTAGTCGTATCTTTCAGGTGCTGGCCGCATTCGACAGTGTCCCACATGCTGTGAACAAGCACTGACGTGTTTCACGTGCTCTAGTGGATGTCTTTTTGACTAAATGTACTCTGGATGTACACTAGTCGTATCTTTCAGGCGCTGGCCGCATTCGCCAGTGTCCCACATGCTGTGAACAAGCACTGACGTGTTTCACGCACTCTCCATTCATACATGATTTTTATAGTCTACAAACCTTGCGATTGTTTAATGTTATGTTCTTGATAAAAATTTTATCACATAAAAAATAATAATATCATCCAAAAGAAGCAAGTCTGATTCTTCTACCCCTAGCAAGAAAAGAAAAACATTGACTTTGGAAACAAAACTCAACATTATTAAGGATTTTGAAGGCGAAATGAAAATTTGTGAGCTAGCAAAGAAGTTCGATCTACAGGAATCCACAGTAAGAACAATCATAAAAGAAAGGTTTACCGATTTTGGAGGACATAGATTCTAACGAGGAACGAACTGTAGCCACAAGGCAAAAGGCAAGGAATAAAAAAACTGAAGCCTGCCTTATTACCCTAAGAAGAATCTTACCTGATCCCCATCTCATTTTTGATAATATTCCAGCTTTCTTTCAATATACGCTTTCTTTTCTTTGGTTGACTGTTATATTCCGTTTATCCTGACATAAACATATTACTTAAATAATATTTTTAGCCTCTAAAATGATTTGTGTTATTCTCTGTTCTAAACATTACTTCTCTTCCTCTCTACTCTTAACACTTGTCTCAGATATCTCCAATTTTGGAGTACTGTTCCCACATTTGGTGTAGAGCACCAAACCTTGCTAACAACTCTTGATATTGAGAAGAGGGCAATCCGCTTAATAGACAACCCTTCCTTCACAGTCTCCCTTCAGTCACTTGCTCAAAAGTGACTGAAGGGATACTGTGAAGTCTCTCTTTAGTCGCTTGAAAAAGTCATTAACTTGCTATGAAGAAATTTTGCATGACAAGAAAAAGACATTATGCCGTCAGACAAATGTATTAGATTTTATGAAACCATCGACATCAAAATAACTTTCTTTTTTTTATGTACGAAAAACTACAATTATGATTATATTTCTTAAAAAATATAGGTGTTTTTGTAAACCTTTGGTCCCAATTGTATATTTGTATATATAAGTTACATGCAAAATTATGCCCTGAGTTATGCGAATTCGACTTACGTGCTTTTTTGTTGGTCCCACCTACTGCGTAACTTCGAGGTTTTACTGTACTTGGAGAGTGAAGAGGGTTATCAGCAAGCTGAGTGGGTAGATGTACATTTCACATTAGGTCATTACTTATAGCAAAGATTTCTGCTTCTCATTCAGCTTGGCTGGGATTGTGGATATTGAGGTCACCTAGGAAGATGATGATAATACACTTCATTGATTGGCACACTGATAGATATAAGAGAGTTGTATATGGGGGAGCAGTATCAGGGAGAATGAAGATTACCAGTGGAGTTCCACAGGATTTAGTCCTTGGACCATAGCTGTTCAATCTTTGTCAATCATTTTGTCACAGGACTACAGGAAGATGTTCAGTTGTTTGCAGATATGAAGTTTGGGAAGGTTATTAGTAATAGTGCTGATGTTTTGGCTTTTCAAGAGGATTGGAATAAGCTGGAAAGGTGGGCAAAGGCACAGGGATGTCAGTTTAATGCAGCTAAATGTCGTCATCATCAAATTCCTGCCATGTACCCACAAGGGGGGTGTACAGGATATGATAGTACTACATGAAAAAATTATATCATTACTAACTTCCTATCTACAATTTTCCTCCAAATCAGTCTGTTACTTGTCAAGACTCCAACATTATCAGATCTTATATTTCTATCGTCTAAGGCACTTTGTACCGTATCAATCCACCTATATCTTGGTCTTCCTCTGGGTCGTTTTGCTGCCAACCCGGCAGAGAACACTTGTTTTGCTAATCTTTCCTCGCCCATTCTGTTTAGGTGACCATACCACCTGAGATTAGCTCTGCTAACGCATTCCTGGATGCAGACAATGTCAAGTTCTTTCCTAATATCTTCATTTTTAATATGATATTGCCATTGATGCCATCTGTTCACACCTATAATCTTTCTCAGGAATCTCATATCTGCGGTCTCTAGTCTTTGGTCAAGTGTTTTACTTCTGACCCAGCTCTCAGATCCATAAGTTAAAACTGGTTTTGAACACTGTCTTGTATACAGCTAATTTAGTGTTCCGACTAATTTCTCTCTTATTCCATATGAATTTATTCAATTGACTTCCCACCATACCAGCTTTGCTGATTCTGTTGTCTATTTCTGTATTTAATTTACCATATTCAGTAAAAATCGTGCCTAAGTAGCTGAAATGTTTTACTTGTTCCACAGGTTCTCCATTCACAACGCAGTTGACATTTTCAATGATTCTGCCTATTTTCATTGTCTTTGTCTTTTTATTGCTGACCTTCATACCATGTCTATTACAACAGCTATTCAATTTAGTCAGAGAATCTTGCAGACTTGTAGCGGATTTATTGAGAAGTATAACATCATCCGCATAAAGCAAAGAGCTGACATTAACATCTCCAATTTTCATATCATGTTGAATACCACTTTCCTTCATAATGTGATCTATATAGATAATGAATAACAGAGGGATTAATGTATATCCTTGTCTCACACCAGATTTAACATTAAACCATCTTCCTGTACTTCCTTCAATTCTAACTGCTGACTTACAACTCAAATAAAGACTAAGTATTGCTTGATATAATGCCTCATTGACACCATATAACTGCAGCGTATTGAATAGCTTCTCTCTTGGCACCTTGTCATATGCCTTTTCCTAATCGACAAAACTTAAATACAGATCTTTGTTATATTCCTGTGCTTTCTCGACTATTTGTCGTAAAGTGAAGATCTGATCCTGACAGCCTCTATTTGTCCTGAATCCAGCTTGTTCTTCACCCAACTTTTTTTCCACAATTCTTCTCAACCGTTTCTCAAGTATACTTGCATAGATTTTGCCAGGAACACTCAGCAGGGAAATACCTCTGTAATTTTCACATTCAGTTTTATTTCCCTTTTTATATATGGGTACTATGAGAGCTCTACTCCAATCATTGGGAATTCATCCCTCTGTCCAGGCTTTCTGAACTATGCAGTGCAGCCACTGTAAGACTCTTATACCACCATACTTCAGCATTTCTGGTGGAATATCATCTACTCCTGCTGCCTTGCCACATTTCAAGCCTTTGATGGCTTTTTCTACTTCAAGTATTGATATGTATTCCTGACTGCACCTGTTTAGTGATTTTTACCACTGTGCTATCATCACTGCTTGTTTCATTTAGCAGTTTTTCAAAGTAATTACTCCATACTTCTAGGATATCTTTTTCTCCCATTTTCATGTCACCTTTATCATCTCTAACTCCTTTTACAGTACTCTTTCTTCCATTTCTAAGCTTCTTCAACAACCTCCAGAATATTTTGCCACCTTCTTGATATTTATTTTCTATATTCTTGCCAAAGTCCTCCCATGACTTTTGTTTAGCTAGTTTTACACACTGTTTAGCTTTCTTACATTTGTCTCTGTATTCTCTAAGAGCACAAGCTGACTTATTTGCCAGGTACTTTTGATATGCTTTCTTCTTTTCCTTCTCTACCTCATTAACTTCCTGTGTCCGGCAGGGAGTTCTGATTTTTTTATCCTTGCAGACAACCTCACCACATGCCTCTCTAGCAGAATCTATCGATGTTTTTTCAGAATTTGCCACTGAATCTCCAAGGTTTGATTCCCGTTCTCAAACTCTTTCAATTTTTCTTCAATAATCTTTGTGTATTTTAGTCTACAGTTCACATCTGACAGCTGCTCAACTTTTATTCGCTTTAAAACTTTCTTAAATGTTATTCTTTTCAATATGAAATGCAATTTTATCCTGCTTAAGACTAATTAGTGATCACTTCCAGTTTCAAATCCTCTCTACACTCTGGTGTTCTGCACCAGGGAGAAAACATCACTATCAACAATAACATAGTCAATGAGACTTTTCTTATTCCTTGCCTCTTCTCTCCATGCGAATTTGTGCACATTTTTATGTTGGAACATGGTGTTAATAATAAGCAGTCCATGTCCTGAGCAGAAATCCAACAGATATTTGCCATTATTATTAGCTTTGCTCTTTTCTCCAAATTTTCCCAAAATATTTTTGTATTTTGTCTCACAATCATTTCCTACTCTGCTATTTAGATCCCCAACAAGGACCAACTTTTCCTTTTTCATTGTGTCAGTTGCTTTTTCTAAAGCCTCAAAAAATTCCTCCACTTCTACCTTAGTAGAACCTTCTGTGCGAACATAGGCACAAATAAGTCTCATTGTCCAGTTCCCCATTCTCATATTTGCCCACATTACTCTACTTGAGACTGACAGCCATTCAAGAAGATTAGCCTCGTATTTTGTGTTGAATACTATGGCTATTCCTTCTTTTCCTTGATTGTCATTGCCTGAATATAACATTTTGTATTTAATGCTCAGAAAGATCTCACCAGTTTTTGTTTTTTTTGTTTAAGTCACCCGTATTATGTCAATCTGGTACTTATCTAATTCCTCAGCTAGCTCCATTTCTTTGCCATTCAGGCTTCTTATGTTGATAGTACCGATCTTTAACTCTGGTGATGTTGAGTTGCGGTTTTTCAGATTTGTTCCAGTAGCTGACTTTTTGCTGTTCGCCCTGGTTCCCTGGCGAAAACAACGGGGCCTTGTTTAACCGGGCAACGCCCCATCCGGCATAAAATTTTGCCTTGTCGTACTATCATTTTTTATTTTGGTTTAACCAATAAGAATACAATTTGGTTGGCTAAATCCCAAATTGCCAGCCCATCCTTGTTTGTTCAGTATCCAAGTAGATACCTAACAGGGTGCACCACGAGAAGGTGAGGATTGGACATTAGGTCAGAAACCCTGGTCGGTTCTCCGCATTCCTTTAAAGGCTATGTGAAGGTGTTCTTTCTGTTATACAGCTTTGACCCTTAAGCACCCCAATGCAACCCTGCCTTAAACTGATTCAATCTATCTACACCCACAATACACTCAGGCAGTACATTCCACTCACCAGCTACTCTCCATGCAAAGAACCTACTCTTCACTCCTCTGCTTGCACCCTCCTTATACATTCTAACAATGACCTCTTGTCATAGCCTCCTCTCCCATTCTATGAAAAATCTCCATGTAGATGCAATAACAACCCTAATTGAATCATACGGTCGTACACCGACTTATGCGAATCCGGAGTTACGCGGTTTCTTATATGTACGTATTCCCATCCCGCTTCACGCCTCACCACCAGTCGTATCTTTCAGGTGCTGGTCGCATTTGCCAGTGTTGCACATGCTGTGAACAAGCACTGACGTGTTTCATGTGGTCTCCATTCATACATGATTTTTATAGTCTACAAACCTTGCGATTGTTTAACATTATGTTCTTGATAAAAATTTTATCACATAAAAAATAATGTCATCCAAAAGAAGCAAGTCCGATTCTTCTACAGCTAGCAAGAAAAGAAAAACATTGACTTTGGAAACAAAACTCAACATTATTAAGTATTTTGAAGGCGGAAGTTCGATCTACAGGAATCCACAGTAAGAACAATCATAAAAGAAAGGTTTACAGATTTTGAAGGACATAGATTCTAACGAGGAATGAACTGTAGCCACAAGGCAAAAGGCAAGGAATAAAAAAATCATTAACTTGCCATGAAGAAATTTTGCATGACAAGAAAAAGACATTATGCCGTCAGACGAATGTATTAGATTTTTTGAAACCATTGACATCGAAATAACTTTCTTTTTTTTTTTATGTACAAAAAACTACAATTATGATTATATTTCTTAAAAAAAATGTGTTTTTGTAAACCTTTGGTCCCAATTGTATGTTTGTATATATAAATTACATGCAAAATTATACCCCGAGTTATGCGAATTCGACTTATGCGCTTTTTGTTGGTCCCACTTACCGCGCATCTTCGGGGTTTTACTGTATTTTGTATGTCTCAATCATATTCACCCCCCCCCCCGACTCTTCCCCTTATTCACAAGACTCTGCAGCTTACATTCTCTCAATTTGTCCTCATACTCCACTGTGAATCTTCTCTGGAACCTTTCTAAGACATCCTCATCACTATGAAAACCAGGTGAACAAATCTGTTCACAATAATCCATATCAAGGCCTCATATGGATTATTGTGAACCTCTTATGTATCATAACCTCTCTATTTCTGCATGTCAGGGTCCTTCTCATCATTGCCATTATCCGATGTGATGTCTTCACAACTTGTGGAATGTGGCTCCTGGATTTCAGGTCCTTGTCCACCACTCCTACATCTCTCATCTCCTCTACTTCTGTTAAAGTTTCCCCACCAAGTGTATACTTTGCATCCCATCATTGCTTACCAAATCTCAAAACCTTACTTTTGCAACATTGAACTGATAGTTCCACTTACCTGCCCATTCATGCAATCTATTCAAGTCCTCTTGTAAGGCCATAACATCCACTTCACTCTGCATTGCTCTTCCCAGTTTTGCATCATCTTCAAACAGCTGTTTGAAGATGATGCAAATCACTATTTAAACCCAGCCCAATATGTTTAACATACAAAATGAACAGCAATGACCCCAAAACTGACCTCTGTACCTCACCACACCTCACCTTTCTCTTTCGGGATACTGCACTCCCCCCATATACAACTTTTTGATACTTATCTGATAGCCAGTCACTGATCCAGCTCAGGAGTCTGTTATCCATTCCCATCTGTTTCAATTTATATAAGAGCTTGTCATATGGCAGTCCATCAAAAGCCTTTGCAAAATCTAAGTACACCACTGTGTATGCATCTTCCCTATCTAAGGTATATGTCACCTTGTTATTGTACATAACTAAGTTAGTGAAACATGATCTCCCCTTAACAAACTCATGCTGATAACTACAAAGAATACTGCTGTTATCAACCCATTTTTGTATCCTACTTCTCACCAATCTCTGTGGTACCTTCACCACAACTCCAGATATATACAGGCTAGCCTATAATTTGAAGCTACAGCCTTATCACCACCTTTATGCAGTGGAACAATTTTATCTCTTGGAACCTGTGCTGTTGTAAGACTCTTATTAAATAGGCATGCTAGTGCTACTCCCAATTCCCTGGAACATTCCTTTAAGATGCATGGTGATATGTCATCAAATCTTATTGGCTTATTGACATCAAGGTTATTTATTTCCTCAAATGTCTCCTGCTCACTCACAATTAAGCCATCCTATCCTATGCCCTCTACACTTAAGTTCCTCATGATTCCACCCTGATCAGGATGAAACCCCCTTATAAATTGATCACTGAATACTTCAACAATGCCTTCTGCAGCAGTTACCATTCTGCCACTTTCATCCATTAACTTCATCATTTATTATTATCATGATCATTCTTCCTTCTACTTGTCACATATCTAAAAAAAAACTCTCTAGAGTTTTTCTTTGCTTGATTTGCCAATTTCTGTTCATACTGTATTTTTGTTTTCCTTACCAAGTCACTCTCCTGGCTTGTTCTTTATACTCTTCATGTGACTGATTATTGCTATTGTTAATTTTGTACTTCCTCCAAATTACTTTCTTCTTCCAGATTTCATGCTTAAGCTCCACATTCATCCATTTTACACCTACCTTATCCAGCCTTTTGGCCTTCGGAATACATTCACACATTGATACTGTTATTTATTTCTTTGTCAGTTCCCATGCATCATTTATTTCCTTTCCTCATCCCATGTTATAACTCCAGGTTGTCTCTTAAGCTTGTCATAATCACCAGTCTTATGATTCCACATATATCCTTTCCTCACAAAAGTGTGAAACCCCTCTCACAATCACATTCTTTGAAATGATTAGATCTGGAACTCTCGATCCTTGCGCCCTCCTTTATGTGCTGCCTGAGATATTTATCTCTGAAGAACTCGAGAAATTCATTTTCCTTATTCCCAAATGCTATCTCTTCATTCCAATCTATACCGCCATAATTAAAATCACCCATAATAATTACCGTCCTTTGTTCACTGATCCAACTTGTTGATACATTTCTTCATCACCACCCTCCACATTCCCAGGCCTATAATGACATCCAACTAAATATGATATCTGTATGTAATGATGTCTGAAGGTTTAATCTCTTAATGAGTTAAATCGGTAACATTTAGATAGGATATATCATCATCACATTCCTGATATGTACCCTCAGAGGATGTCACCTTCCTATCTTCTATTAGGCCTTATGACCTGTTACAGTCTCATTCCATCTTTTATATTGTCTTCCAAAGATTTGTATTCAAGAATTTGTTTGGTGATTCTACTATTGTCCATTCTTCCCATGTGCTGTTTCCATTTCCAACTATAGTTGTGGATATATTCTGTTATTGGTTGTTCATTCATTTCTTCCATGATTTCTTTATTTCTTTTATTATCTAACAAGGTGTATCCTGCAGTTCTCCTGATAAATCTAATTTCTGCTGCAGTTATTCTCTCATCTCCTTTTCTGATCATCCATGCATCATAAGTCAGCACTTGCCACGTTTTATAAGCTCTAATCTGGATATGTTTTTGTACCTTCAAGGGTTTAAAAACTTGATTTATATTTAAAGCTCTATTGAAATTTGTAATTTTCATTTCTATGTCTTTTCTTCTCTGTAGGTTAGGTGATATCTGAAGTATTTGAAAGAGTCGACTTGAATTGTCTGAACAGATACCTTTGTCTTCTCTTTTGAAATTTCCATATTAAATTCTTTTACTATTACATTAAGATGATGGGTAGTGTTGCAGATCAGTTTCAGAGGTTGCAAGTATAGCCTGATCATCTTCTAAGGCATTTGTTAATTGGGATATAAACATGTACTGTGAGTCTCCAATGTCTTACTATAGAATTCATATAGATTATGAAGAGAATGGGTGATGGCTACAGCCTTGCCTTACTCCCCTGTTTATAGGTTCCCAGTCAGAGATTCTTCAGTTAACTTTTACTGCAATTATGTTGTCTGTGTATGCATCATGGATCACTTTTATTAGGTGATGAGAAACTATCACTTATATCTCAAAAAGTTTATTGTGCTTAATTCTATCAAATGCCTTAGAATAATCAATAAAAGCAATATGGGTTTCCACATTGTATTCTTTATGCTTTTTCAATAAAATTTTTAAGGTAAAGTTTTTTCTGCACAAGAGCAGCTTCTCCTGAATCCATTCTGCTTTTCTCCTATCTTATCTTCAAAGAATTGGGACAGTATTTTTCAGAATGTTACTACAGATTTTATATCCAGTTTAGGAGACTAATTCTTCTATGATTTTTACAGTTATTAATATTGCCCTTCTTGTGTATAGAAATAACTATTGCTTTTTGCCAGTCTTTTGGTGGTAGTCCAGTTCACCACTCCATATTATATTTATAGTTCAAGAACGAATTTTGAGGTTTGGGCCTGCATATTTGATTAATTCAGTATTTAACTCATCTTCACCTGGCGTTTTATGGTTTTTACAGCTTTTTAGAGTAGTTTCTAACTCATCTATTGAGTTTTTATAATAGCTTAGCTAGGTATTCTGATCGATTGTTAAAAGATGTGCATTTTCTCTTAGATCTCTATTTAAATTATTTAATATTTTAAACGTTTTGGACTGTGGGATGTAATATCTGTTTCAAGTTCAGAGACAAAGTCCCAGGGTTCTCTGATTTTTTCTTACAGCTTGTAAGAAAAAAGCGATTGCTCTCTTTCTCTTGTATTTTATATAGTCATCTTCAAATTGTGTTGCTTCGTTGTTTTTAAAAGCAATTTCTTTCCCAGTGATTCATTGGTCGCATCTATTATAATTGTTTTGATGTTATTCCATTCTTCCTCGACAGTTTTTCCTAAGTTTATATTTTCTATTTTTTTCATTAATCCTTTTTTTTATAGAACCATTCTAATGCTAGGATCATTTAAAAGGCCAATCTTAAAAAAGGTTTCCTGTGCAGATGAACGGGCTTTTCTCATTAATCATTGAGGTAGGAATCTTAGGTTTGAAACAAGAAGAAAGTAGTCCATTTCTAATTCAAAATCTTGGTATACTCTTGCATCTAGAATGAATTTTGCAAGTTTTTTATTAACTATTATATAATCATAATTATCTGCGAGCCATGTGCCTATCAAGAGTATATTTATGGCAGTCTTTATGCTTAAAGAATGAATTTGTGATTTTTAAACTATTGAATACTGAAAAATCAATTTTTTTTTTTTTTTCCGTTGTTATTGCATATATGTTCTCCATAGTTTCCTACACAGTCAGAATTAGGGATGTCTCCAGTTCTGGCATCAAGGTCTCTAAGAATGGATATGTAATTTTTATCTATCTTGTTCCAGACATCTTGTAGCATATTGTAGAATTCATTACTTTCTTCCTCATTGTCTTCAGTAGGAGCATAAACTGCTATTATTGTTAGGTGTTTTTGATTGAACCGTATTCGAGACCGTAATATTCTTTCATTGTGATATATATTGTTTTTTTAAAGAATTATGGAGCGTAAGCATTATTCCACAGTAGGCTCTTTCTTCTCTAGGAACATCAGAGTAAATTTGGATGTAGTTTGATGTAAGTTTGGTTCCTTTTTGCTTCCTCTTAGTTTCTGTTATAGCTGCAATTTTCATCTTTTTTTGTGATGGTATTTGGTCTTATTGACTATCATTTGTCCAATTCCCTGAATGTTCCAAGCTGCCATTTTAAAATTGTTTTCCTTTTTCCAATTCTTATCCTTGGTCATGCTGCGTCAAGAATCTAATTTAGGCTGTCCAAGTTTTCTTCCTTTATGAAACTTGAAGCAAAGTAGGATGTTCTACAAATCGTTTGCTGGCCAAAGTGTAGTAAGTCCAGTAGTAGGGTTGCTACCTTTAAGCCTCTGGACCACCTTTTTGGAATCACATTTCCTCAGTTCCTGATGTTGTGGTTATTCCTTAGTTGAATTGCCAGTTTTCTGTCTTGACGCACACTGTGTGTGTGTGTGTGGTGGTGGTGGATGGTTCCTTATCCTCTCATTCAACTAATGCCAGGGTTCCACAAGGTTCTGTCCTCTCACCAACCCTCTTCCTGCTATATATCAATGACCTACTGCAGCTGACCTCTAACCCAATACAGTTTTGTAGACGACAACACATTGCACTCCTCCCTTTCTTTTGATAAACTTTACTCTACACAACTCACTAAGATCAACCACTACTACTGCTCTCAGTTCTGATCTCCAAGCCATCCTCCAATGAGGTTCGGATAACCTAGTCAATTTCAATGCTAATGAAACCCAGTACTGTCTTATTTCTCATAAAGAAGAACCATTTTCTCCTAGTATTATTTTTGACAACACCTGAATTTCCAGACAATTTGAGATTTTTCTTCTCGAAATTACCTTGACATCTAGCCTCTCCTGGCATAAACACATCACAACCATTGCATTAAATAATATTTCTACGTGAGTTTTTTCCGTTATTTATTATGTATAACCATTGCATCCTCAGCTTCTAAAAAACTAGGATTTCTCTTTCGCTCAAGATGTTACTTCATTCCTGAACAGCTATTAACCTTATACAAATTGCAAATCTGCTCAGCTGTTGAATATTCCCCCCACATATGGGGTGGACCCCCAAAAATTCATTCAAAATGCTTGACTCAATATAGAGGAGAGCAATCAGACTTATTAATGACCCATCTCTTACCAATTCACTCCTCCCACTTTCGCACAGATAATTGGTGTCTGCACTATGTGTATTCTACAAATATTTCTTGAAAATGTTCATCTGAAATAGCATCAATAATTTTCCTACTTAGTACTAAACTCATTGGAACACGTGCAGCTGATGCTTAACCTCCCTTCACAGGCACCTTGAAACCCACGGAACAAGTTTCTTTTCCTCCTCCATCTCTGCAACTGCTGTACTATGGAATGGTCTCTCTCCCCCCTCCCGTTTTCCCCAAGGAATACAATATACAGTCATTTGAATCAAATGTGAACAAGTACCTTCTTTCCAACCCACTACCAATGCATGATACTAATGTACTATAGGTTAATCAACCAACCTCTCGTGTATGGGCCCAACATAAAAAAATAAAAAAAAAAAAGCTCCAATACTTGGATGTCAGAGCCCATCTGTTAGAATCCAGGCTGCACCATGACATTTGGTTAGGAGAGGCTATATCTTGTGCTATCACTAATCCATTAGCTAGCCCATAGTTGTATTTCAGTGATTTTGTTATGTATGTTTGCATTTTGTAAACTAAAGATATCTGTTGGTAATGATGTCTGAAGGTTTAATATCTTAATGAGTTAAATTGTTAACAAGTGTATGTAGAAAGGATATCATCATCAAATTCCTGATATGTACCCTCAGGGGGGATGTATAGGATATGATAGTATTGTATGAAAATGTTACATCATTACAAACTTCCCACTGACAAATTTCCTTCAAATTAATCCATCTGTCAAGCCTCCAGTATTATTGGATCTTATATTTTTGGTCTTCTAAGGCACTTCTTACTGTATCAATTAATCCAGATCTTGGTTTTCCTCTAGTCTTTTCTCCTGCCATCCTGGCAAAGAAAGATTAGCAACACTTATGTTGCTAATCTCTCTCTCCCTCTTGTACCATTCTATAAACCATACCACTTGAAATGCTCTAACACATTCCTGAATGCTACTAATGTCAACAATGCAAGATGCCTAAATTATTGACAGAATGGAGACCTGTGGATTGCAGTAGACAAAGGGAAATACCAAGGAAGAGATGGTAAGATGAAAATTGTTAGAATTGCTGGAATGCAATGGATGAGAAAAGCTGAAAATGGAGAAAATTGAGAGGAGGCCTTCATCCAGCAGTGGACTGATCCAGGTTTCAGAAGAATGTCAATTTCTTTCCTAATATCTTTGTTTTTTAATGTAATGCTGGTATTAATGCCATCTGTTCACGGTCCTAATCTTTCTTAGAACATTTTTCTCTGCATTCTCTCATAGCACAAGTTAACTTACTTGCCAGGAACTTTTGATATACTTTGTTCTTTTCCTTTACTGCCTCTTTAACTTCCTGGGTTCACCATGAAGTTCTGATTTTTCTATTCTTGCAGACAGCCTCACCACATGCCTCTCTGGCTGAATCAATGCTATCTTCAGAGCATGTCACTGACACTGAGATTTGATTCTTGTTTTCAAACTTTCATTTTTTTCTCGAATAGTATTTGTGTATTTGAGGCTACAGTTCAACTCTGAAAGCTGCTCAACATTAATTCGTTTTAATATCATCTTATATTGATGGAGAATACTTAAGGAAGCTATGATTCACTGATGATATACTGATAGCAGCATTACTATGAGAACTGGAACACATGATTATTGAATTAAATGAAGTAAGTTTGGGAATAGACCTACAAATAATATGGATAAATGAAAATTAATTTATAGTGAAAATACTCCTGAATTGAAAACAAATGAAAATAAATCAAAGACAGATTTGTATGACAGTGTGGTCATACAAATGTTTAGGACAAATCATTACAAAAAACTATAAACTTGATAGTGAAATTTCAGCTAGAATAACAGCAGGATGGAAAGTTTTTAACCATTTTAGAGAGAGGTATTTAAAAGCAATTTACCAGACTACCTAAACAGAAAGAGCTACAACCAGTGTGTACCTCCCCCCAACAATGACCTATGGTACTGAAACTTAGAGTCTGACTGAGAAACACCTAGAGAAATTGAAAACAACACAAAAGAAACATGGAAAGGGCCAATTTGGGAATAACCTAGTTAGATAAAAAGAATAATACTTGGATAGAGAAGCAAACAAAGAAAATGGATATTGCATTAGTAAAATAAAATTAATAAATAAAAGAGGCACTGGGCAGGACATGTAATGAGAATGTCTGACAACAGAAACAGCAGAATCGACATCAAAAAACTGGTTATCAGAAACCAGTTAGACCAGTGGTAGAATGGGATAATGAGATAAGATGTTATAGACATGGAAGAAGCATAGAAAGGCATTTGTCCAGCAGTGAACTAAAGAGAGCTATTTAATGATGTGTGTATATATATATATATATATATATATATATATATATATGATATCCTGGGAAATGAATTTGTCTGTAACTTGATTCATAACTAAGTTTCAGATTTTATTGAAGATTAATAGTCAAGTCACTCAAATCAGAAGAGTTAATAACTGACAATATAAGCTGCTTAAGACTCACATTAATGGATTTCTTCTTTTTCCTCATTCCTTGTTCCCACACACACACACGAGTGTTAAAGGTCCCAAAAACCTTTAATACTCTTGTGTTAAAGGTTTTTGGGACCTCTTGTTTGTGCTGCTATGTGTTTAAAAAAAATATATATATATATATATATATATATATATATATTCCAATGTGTATGGTTAATAACAGTGGAAAAAATCAAGCTTCAGAGATTAATAATCAAAGAGCTCAGAGTGATTATTATCAGAACTTGGTGAGCAATACTGTAAATAAATGCTGTGAAATGTGGCAACTTTTGAGCCCTGATACTGGCAGTATCAATTGTAGTTATTGATACTGCCAGTTACAGTTGTGTAAGGAATAACAGGTCTGATTTAGATGCATGTAAATAGTGGTACATATTATTTGTCACTCTTTAAGGCCATGACTGTTGATGTGATGATGCGGAAGGCTGTTTTGTCTATGGTTTTTTTTTTTTTTTTAATATAGCTTTATGTTATTTAGGTTATAATTTTGATTGTTTATATGATTTGTTTTTGTTATTTCTGAGGGAAATTTTTTTCTGATGTGCAGTATTACTGCACATTTTTAATGGTATATATCATCTTGGTGATATTAAAATGTTGATATCAACAATTATGATAACAGATCAGAGGTATGCATTATGCGAAGAATGATTCACAGACATGTCTCTCTGATCTCCTATCTAGTTGTGGTTCTCAACAGTGATCACTACATACTGCTATACTTGGGACTCCCTTAGCATGATCTGGCAAGATTATTTGGTATCTGGTCAGAAAGCCTCTTGAGTGATTACTATCATTACATGTTATCTAGTGGTTAACCTATGGAACTGCTGTACCCTCAAATAGAGGAAGTACTGGCTACATTGTATTAGGCATGCCCATGATTGGCTTCATTAGCACAGAAGTAAGAAGAGATTGGTAGACAAAAAGTAGAGATAGATCTATTTTTGTAGACCAGACTTAGCAATAACTACTTCAGGCTGTAATGTAATCAAGGTACTACCATCTTTCTGAATGATGAAGTTCACCTGTCTCTTAGGAGGTCTAGTTTGTATTTCCTAATACTCATCTGGTGTATTAGATCACCATTTCTGAAAGAGGTCATGTTCTGGGAAAGTAGATGTTAGCTTGACTGGGAAAGCTGTATCAACCCATCAATGGATTAATAATCAACCCATTGGCTCCTGCAACCCATAGACCAGGGAGTTATTCTTGCTTATCCAAGGACTGTTCACCAGTACAGTCAATATGCACTTTAATAAAACTCATAAAGGACAAAAAATTGCTATAGTGACAGCTTGCTATTCAGTTATTAATAGGGAAGCAAAATATATTCTTCATTAAGTTCCTGCAGACTGGCTCTCAGCAATATTTTTAAACATATCTGTGCAGTCATTTCTCATGTATGCTACTTACAACCAGTCGCACTTATGACAGCCATCTGATTAATATGGCCACTGAATACTATTTGGCTCTTGCAGCCTGTGGACTAGGGAGTTATTCCTGTTATCAAGGCCTATTATTTAAAAAATACTTTTGTTCAAGCTGTTGCTGCTACTGAGAGTGAGAAAACTTACAGACTTCTGGTAGTAATATATCTTGCATTGTACAAGAATGAATATGCAGTATGGTGTGAGTTGACAGCAAAGTGTTTGGAGGGAGTTGCTAAAATACATGTTCATACATTTACAGGGTTCAACAAAGACAAGCCTTACAACAGATTGGAGGCAACATGATCTGTTAACTAAAAAGTTAGAAGATGACAATGAAGTAGTAGAAGAGTTAGTGAAAGATGTGGAATGAAGACCATATTATTATTATCTGAGACCTCCAGGGAGTCAAGGACTCATCGAGGGAGGCTGTAAATTACCTAACCCAGCTATCATACCTTCCTTTGAATTCATTTACACTAGATGCACTCACTCCCCGTAAGGGCAAGTTATTCCACTCGCTGCTCTCTGGGAGAAAAACCTAGCTCTTAACCCTTTCTTGACTGAGAACAATCTTAACTTCCATGGATTCTCTGTGTTCTCTCTCTACCTTCCATATAATGAAAAAAATGTGAATGTGAAGCACAGAAAGTTGCAGAAGAAAAGAAAAAAACAGCAGAACATGGAGAAAAACATGGAAAAAAGGCCAACTATGCAGACTAAGTTAGATGTAATGCATATATTTTTAAAGAAGCCCACTCCTGCTCATCCACCTCATCCCCTGAACTTTCCACAAATTATTAACATCTGATCTTCATGGAGTCAGAGACTCATCATGGGAAATGCACACTATCTCACACAAAACTCATCCATCTGTGCATTAAACTAATTCAGTGTGTCTGCATTCACAACACACTCAGGCAATGCATTCTGCTCACCAACCACTTGAAAAATTTCTTCCATGTTAACCTGGTAATAACCCTTGACCAACTTATAAGTCTCAATCATAGCCTTTTCCCCTCCTCTCCTTAATAGACATCAAAATAATAGACTTTGCAAATTATATTCTTTCAATCTATCTTCATACAATTCCAAAGACCAGTTCTAACCTTTGTGAATCTTCTCTGAACTCTTTCTAACATATCTGATAAACCATCATCCGAACACTTTGTTGCAATTCCTGAATTTGAAGAATTTGCTGTTGGTGGTGATGACCTAGCCTCTGCTGACCTTTCTAATGAACTTCCCAATTAATAAAGCAGCCACTTTTAAGGATTACTCTTGCTAATTTTTTGATTGTTTTACTTTTCTGCTTGTGTTTCATTATTTATTATAGTATGTATTGTATACAATAATTTCACATTATAAATTGTACATTGTATTATTTCACCATAAACAAAGAGTAAAATTTATTTAAAAATAAATAAATAAAAGAACCTACACATTTCAGTATTCGGGCATGCTAATATGCTAATTATTAACTTATCCTTATGGTTTGCTTGGTGATTTCTGACTTGTGACCTTTATAGACTTATGATGGGATTGTCAGAATGAAACCTTGTCATAAGGCGAAGACTGACTTGTATTCAATAGCATTGCCCCCTCCACACACACACCATCCTATAACAATCTTTTGGTAAACATGAGAACTTTAATGAATCTCTATCTTTGCTCTAGAGTTCAAATATGATTTTTGATCACTAAAAACTGAAAAGATATCCATACATTGAAAAGAAATAATAATAATTATAATTCCAAAGAAAGGGAATCTCACTAAATGTGAAAATTGGAAAGGAATTAATCTACTGTCAGTGCCCACAAAAATTTTATGTAAACATAAAATGGTTTGAGATAAAGATTGATGTCATACAGTTGAAAGTTTATTTTTCACTTGGTCAGACTATAATAAATTTAGTTTAATCCTTTATCCAAGTGTGTGCAAACAAAGTTTACGCCTGAAAGTATCTTCAGGACTGGGGTAAAGTGGTACAACACCAGGCGACTCCTTGCAAAGGTGGAGCAAGCTACCAACACTCCTATCTCAGTATCTCCCATAATGCAAAACACATCTCCTTGCAGATATGTATAATGTTATGCATTAAGGGAAGGGCCACTACCCAGACTAGTTTCAACCTTTATTGAGGTCTCTTCAGTGGGAGCCAGGCCCAAGTGGAGATACCAAGGCAGAAGCATTATTTTGGTAGCTTGCTCCACCTTTGCAAGGAGTTGCCTGGTGTTGTACTACTTTACCCCAGTCCTGAAGATACTTTCAGGTGCAAACTTTGTTTGCACACAATTGGATAAAGAATTAAACTAAATTTATTATAGTCTGACCAAGTGAAAAATAAACTATCAACATCTTTCTCTAAATCCAGAGTAATTTAATAAAAAGGTGGCACACCGTTTGGCATCTCCTATAGGAGGAGATGACCCTTGCTAATGCTTCTGCCTTGGTATCTCCACTTGGGCCTGGCTCCCACTGAAGAGACCTCAATAAAGGTCAAAACTAGTCTGGGTAGTGGCCCTTCCCTTAATGCATAACATTATACATATCTGCAAGGAGATGTGTTTTGCATTATGGGAGATACTGAGATAGGAGTGTTGGTAGCTTGCTCCACTTTTGCAAGGAGTCGCCCGGTGTTGTACCACTTTACCCCAGTCCTGAAGATACTTTCAGGCGCAAACTTTGTTTGCACACACTTGGATAAAGGATTAAACTAAATTTATTATGATGTCACACAGGGCTGTATAATGTCTGGATTATTGTTTAACATAGTCATTGATTGGATTATTAACAAAGTTGCAGGTTTAAGAAGAGGAATTAAATAGAATCTTGTATCACAACGTGAAGAGAGGACATAGTTTTGATATCATCAAAATACACTGATGTACAAGCAAAATTTGGAAGCATTGTATAAAACAATGTATATAAAAGGGGTATATATGGAACTACAGGTTAGGCAATTATAATAAGCTTTGGAGTGAGCTTGCAGCCATCCCATGGCAGAACATATTGCAGGGGAAAGATGTTAGCAGTGCACGGGATAAAATCAGCGGGTATCTGAGAAAAGCAATATCAGATTTTGTCCCCATGGTCAGGAAGTTGAACAAGGCAGCGCTAGATGGATGAGCAGTAGTATCAAGCTTGATCTGCAAAAAAAAGAAAATGTTATGGAGAATTTGCAAGGAGAAATGCGATCAGTACACCCATGAGTAATACAAAGCTCAAGCTAGGAAGGTTACCAGCATAGTAAGAAAAGCTAAATCAGATTATGAGAGGACCTTAGCCAAAGAGATCAAGGGTAATCCCAAAGAGTTCTTCCCCTATGTGGCAAGTAAAAGGAAGAATGACTTCGGAAGGATAACTTTAGTGGATGCTGATGGTATTGAGGTGACAAAATCAGATGTAATAGTCGAGTTACTGAGTGATCACTTTTCAAAAGTCTATCACCCAAGCGAGGATATCTCTGTACCTGTAGCAATAACTAAAGTGAGAATTGAAGCTAAGAAATCAGAGGTATTTAATATATTACAAAATTTAAATGCAAACACTGCTGTAGGATTAGATGGAATATCAGCTTGGGTGTTGCGTGAATGTGCAAATGAATTGTCAACCCCCTCTTACTTGGATATTTAATTTAAGTTTGAACTCTGGTATGGTCCCTAGGGTGTGGAAGTTAGGCAAAGTGGTTCCTTTACATAAGGGTGGCTCTAAAACTGCAGTAGTTAATTACAGACCAATCACCATCTCAGGAGTAGTTGTAAAAGTATTGGAAAAGTTGGTTCAAGACAAAATTCAAGAATGGGTGGATCATACTCTATAGAGGCCAACATGGTTTTGTTAAAGGTAGGTTCTGCCTTAGCAATCTATTAACTTTTCATAATAGAATGACATTTGAGTTGGACAAAGGAACTGGCTACACAGTGGTACTTCTGGATTTTGCTAAGGCTTTCGACAGGATACCTCATGAAACACTGTTATGCAAATTGGAGCAGATGGAAATGGATACTAAATTGGTGATATGGATAGGAGAATGGCTCAGGGCGAGATATCAGAAGGTGATATATGGAGGAGCCGAGTCCAGGATGAGGCAGGTGACCAGTGGTGTGCCTCGGACTCTGTGCTTAGGCCATTGTTGTTTAATTTGTATCTAAATGATATAGGAAATGGCTTAAAGGGAGATATTCAGTTGTTTGCTGATGATGCAAAGTTGGGTAGCACAATAAAAAATCAAGCTGATGTTGAAAGTTTGCAGGATGATTTAAATAAGCTGGTAGAATGGGCAAAAGGAAATGGATATCAGTTCAATGTGGAAAAGTGTAAAGTCATGCATTTTGGGATTAAAGATTACCAGCTGTGTACTACATTGATGGAACAGTATTCCAAGAGATTGATGAGGCCAGGGACTTAGGGGTGTTGGTAGATAGGGAGATGAAGTTCAGGGGACACATTGCTAAGGTGTCCAAGATTGCACATAGGATTACTTGGTTGTTGAGGAACACACTGACATCCAGAGATAAAGAGGTTATTATTCCCCTTTATAAAGCGTTGATACTTCCACATTTGGATTACTGTGCTCAGGTCTGGTCACCTGGATTCCTCGGACATGAGGAGGCTGTGAAGAAGGTTCAGAGAAGAGTGACTAAGTTGGTGAATGATGTAAAAAATGCTCCCTACATTGATAGATTGAGAGCTTGTGTATTGCAGAGGTTGGTTGATAGGCAGAGAAGAGGGGATATGATGGAAACATTTAAACTACTGAAGGGTTTTTATAGGATTGATGCAGAGGGAAATGTTTCAGCTGTGTGATAGTGATGGAAGAACAAGAGGTCATCTCTGGAAATTAAAGAAGAGTGTGGTTAACAAGGGTGTCAGAACAAGGTTTTTTGCCTGGAGGGTGGTGAATGAGTGGAATTCATTGCCTGACTTAGTTGTGAGCTCTTCGTCTGTAAATGAATTCAAGAAGAGATATGATAGATATTGTTTTGCTAGTTTGGGTCTCCCGCGATGAGTCTACTGACTCCATGGTGATACCCGTAATAATAATAAAACACACAGCTGAAAAAGTTGGTCTTAAAATAAATATGAATAAACAAAAGTTCTTAAATTAAACAGTGAATGCCAGAAAGAAATTAAAATTGATCAACACAGTGGAGGATGTTAAAAATTTTTCATATTTGGGAGCTATTGTTGATACTGAACATGGAACTGATAAGAACATAATGCAAATTGAATGGGAAAGATTAAATAATTTTCAGTGTTTACTTAAAATATTAAAAATATTTTAGTAAGCAGAATGATGGTGTTATATTGCACAGTGAAACACATCTACTGCCTTGGCTTTTCCCGAGAGGATTGTAAATAAGAATCCAAGTCTACTTAAGTAACTAGGCACGTCCACAAGAAGATACATTGAACATTGGATTTGAAGATCCATTTAATTCTCTGGAAGCAGTTATCTAATTTGAACCTTAAGCAGCCCTTATTTGTTATTTGCCTTTTTTTTTTTTTTGCAGAGAATTGCAGCTAATAAGTAGAAAACAGCTGTTTTGTACGAGACTCCACTTTTAAAATTCATCCAGATACATTTTATCTATGCACATGTACAGTAATATCTCTCACAGCAATGGTGTTTTGCAAAGCTAGATTTCTGTTTTTTAAGGAACTCTTATTTTTTGAATAGTTTGTATATTTTAGATTTGCTTTAGATAGTTTTGCTCATTCAGTTAGTTCTTGAAATACTACAGCACAATTTTTACTTTTATAGCACATAGGATTGTTAACAGATTACGAACAATGGTATATGATTCCATTTTGAAGCAGGAAATAAATTTCTTTGATCACAGCAAAACTGGAATACTAGTTAATAGGCTTTCTGCAGATACTTCAGTTGTTGGTATGTCAGTCACAATGAACATTTCCGATGGCCTTCGTTCTGCATTTTCTGTCATAGCTGGTATCTCGCTTATGGTAATATATCCTAAACATAAGAACATTTTTATTGCATAGTATGTTTTTTAAATTAATACAGGTGACTCCCACTGTAGAGAACTTAGAGACCACAAGAATAGTTTATGGTGGACAGTTTTCTATAGTGAATTTTCTTTGGCATTCAGGCTTTGTTCGATATTTTTTACTAGTTTATTATAGTGAGTGAGTTTGTTATAATGGTCCTTTCCTTCATTGTTACATAGCAATCAGAATTCATTATGGCATAATTATAGAGAACATTACACACACCGGAGTAATAGCTTTAATTTAAAATAAAAACTAATTATTTATATTTTCACATCAGTAGTTAATATCATTATCTGGCACATATATCATCTGGTCATGCTATATTACAATACATTTGTGTATTACAATACACATTTGTGTATTGTAATGTTGCAGACAGACATCAGGCCTGTTGGATCAATTGACTAAATCTGTAATGCTTCGGTGTACTGTGTATATTATAACTTGGCATTCTTTAGATGTATGTATGTATTCCAGATTAACTAATTTGAAGGGTCAAAATGTGGAGTAATTGGTTTTATTTTAAACTAAAGTTATTACTCTAACATGTGTAGTAGGCTACTTAATTTTGCCATAATAAATTGTTATAATGGTACTTGCTATAGTGAGAGTCGGCTGTATGAAGTGTTTTTTATGATAAATTAGTAATTTTTTATATGAAATTATTTCTTTCACTATGACAAAAGCTGTAGTGACTTTATAAAATTATCAGCATTATTATCTTCAGACCTTTATGGAGTCAAAGACTTATTATGAGAGATCCCTCTATCACACACACATCATACCATGCCTTAAATACATTCACATTCTCTGTATATTCCACACTCTCAGGCATTGTATTCTAATCATTCACCACTCTCCATGCAAAAAAAACATTTCAATTCTTTACTTACACCGTTTTTATTCAGCTTCCAGAAATGATCCTTTGTTTTCCCTCCATCTCCATGCATTCTACAAAAATCCTCTTCAGCATGAATCTGATAACTCCTACCAACTTATATGTGTCTATCATATCCCCCCCCCCCGATTTGCTAAACTCTGTAAATTACATCTTCTCAACTCAACATTCCAGAGCCCAGAAACAACCTTAATCAATTGCTTCTGGATCTATAATAAATTTAGTTTAATCCTTTATTCAAGTGTGAGCAAACAAAGTTTGTGCCTGAAAGTATCTTCAGGACTGGGGTAAGGTGGTACAACACCAGGGCACTCCTTGCAAAGGTGGAGCAAGCTACCAACACTCCTATTTCAGTATCTCCCATAATGCAAAACACATCTCCTTGCGGATATGTCTAATGTTAATGCATTAAGGGAAGGGCCACAACCCAGACTAGTTTCGACCTTTATTGAGGTCTCTTCAGTGGGAGCCAGGCTCAAGTGGAGATACCAGGCAGAAGCATTAGCAGGTCATCTCCACCTATAGGAGTTGCCAAATGGTGTGCCACCCTTTTTTATAAATTACTCTGGATTTAGAGAACGATGTTGAAAACCTTTGCAAGGAGTGCCCTGGTGTTGGTACCACCTTACCCCAGTCCTGAAGATACTTTCAGGGGCAAACTTTGTTTGCTCGCACTTGGATAAAGGATTAAACTAACTTTATTATACTCTAACCAAGTGAAAGATAAACTTTCAACATCTTTCTCTAAATCCAGAGTAATTGATAAAAAAGGTTGGCACACCATTTGGCAACTCCTATAGGTGGAGATGACCTGCTAATGCTTCTGCCTGGTATCTCCACTTGGGCCTGGCTCCCACTGAAGAGACCTCAATAAAGGTCGAAACTAGTCTGGGTTGTGGCCCTTCCCTTAATGCATTAACATTAGACATATCCACAAGGAGATGTGTTTTGCATTATGGGAGATACTGAGATATGGGTGTTGATAGCTTGCTCCACCTTTGCAAGGAGTGCCTGGTGTTGTACCACCTTACCCCAGTCCTGAAGATACTTTCAGGCACAAACTTTGTTTGCTCACACTTGGATAAAGGATTAAACTAAATTTATTATACTCTAACCAAGTGAAAAATAAACTTTCAACTGCTTCTGGATCCTTTCCAGTATCTCTTCTTCTTTGAAAACCAAATGACTAAATCAGTGCATACTAGTCTATATGTGTGGCTTAAGCTAGGCCTTATACAATGGAACCATAATCTCCTTACTTATACAAGTCAGTGTTCTTTGCATCACAGCCAGAATTCATTGTGCTGTCCTCACAATTTTGCACTGTATTCTCTAAATTTTAGATCACTATTAATCATCACACCCAGATCACATATTTTCTTACCACCTCCAACATATCCCCCACCAATATATATTCTACATCCCATCTTTGTTTTTTGACTTTTAAAAATTCAAATAATGTAAGTTCAATCTTGCATTTTGCAAGATTGAACTTGCAATTATGTATAGTTAATATTCTTTCTTTTGGTTCATTATCTAGAGAGGTATAATAAATTTAGTTTAATCCTTTATCCAAGTGTAAGCAAACAAAATTTGCACCCGAAGTATCTTCAGGACTGAGGCAACTCGTGGTAAAGGTAGACCAAGCTCTCATCACTCCTTGTCTCAGTATCTCCCATAATGCAAAGCACATCTCCTTGCAGACATGTATAATGCTATGCATTAAGGGAAGAGCCACTACCCAGACTGGTTTCGACCTTTATTGAGGTCTTGTCAGTGAGAGCCATACCCAGAAGTGGTGATACTAAGGCAGAAGCAATGGAGAAGTCATATTTACCTATACTGGGTAAATACTGAGTCTGGGTAGTGGCCCTTCCCTTAATGCATAGCATTATACATGTCTGCAAGGAGATGTGCTTTGTATTATGGGAGATACTGAGACAAGGAGTGATGATAGCTTGGTCCACCTTTACCACGAGTTGCTTCAGGCGTAAACTTTGTTTGCTTACACTTAGATAAAAGATTAAACTAAATTTATTAATAGTCTAACCAAGTGGGAAAAAAAAAATTCCAATATCTAGAGAGGTGGGTACATATGTGTGAGCCCTTTGTCATTTAACAAGGATTTTGATAAGTAAAATAATGTTGCATGGTAGAAGTTATGTTTTTGTTCTCATAGTATCAATAATAGGCACCTAGGGGATTTCACATAGTTGGCTTATTTGATCTTTCTATGATGCAGGCAAATGTGGAATAGAAAAAAAAGCAGGGTTTTCTAGATAACTGTAATTGCTTGTGAACACCATATATGATATAGGTGCAGTTACCAGATAGGCAAATATGGTCTTGTAACATCTTCATTTGTGTGACAAATGAGATACATAGTATGTGAATGTTTAATATATATCTTGAATTACTTTTATAAATAAATTATAACTTAACACTGAATTACCAATTCTGATCCTAATCATCACTGTGTCAAAATGTGAATATGCATTTAATTACTTAGCAGTACCACACTGAAACAAAGGTTTTTGAGATCTTATATAATTTAATCAGATTAGTCACTTCATATATTTTATGGTGAGTCAGCAATACTGTTTATTTCAAAACTTTAAACTTGGAATATGACATTTAAATGTATAAGCAATATATCATACATAAATGATAAGAAGATGAATATTTAATGGCACAGAAACAATTTATCTGGCATTACTTCCTGTAGAAGATGATCCACTGTAGCTTATGAGAGTTTTGATGATTAATAGACCACAAATCAACATGTGCATGTTTTATAAGGATGGCATTGAAGTTTTGCTTTGGTTGCAAAACAGAACTTCAATTCTGATTTGAAACTAGAGAACCATCTATACTTAAAATATAGGTGACTCATGTCCAAAATAACAATCTAGCCAACTACTCTATTTCACTTTTTCAGAGGGGGGAAAATTTACCAAATACATTAAGGCAAAATTGTGACAGGAGATTTAGATAGATATAAACTTAACTCGCTGATTCTCTGCCTTTAAATTCACTAATTAAGCTACAACAGTCTGTCAGGTTATCTCTCTCTCTCTCTCTCACATATCTGCCAAATAGTTTGAGTTCTCACAATAATACAAAAAAAAAGTATTAAGTCATATATGTTTGTCCATGACTACAGTTTTTTTTTCTTTAATGCTTGTAAGTTTTTCAACCATGCTTTCATTAATTCATTGTATTATACAAAAAAAAAAAAGATTACATATATGAGGATGTGCTGAAAAGTTGATAATTACCATGAAAGAATTGAGGTAAAACCATGTAACTTACACATTATTCTACATATTCCCCACGAAGTGTTATACACTTGTTACAATGCTGCTACATCATTTGCAATCCTCTGAGAAGTCTTGTTACACAAACCAGTCCTCAGCTGCAGATATGACTTCATCTGTGGTAAATTTTGTTCGTTTCTGGTCTTTCTTTAAATTTGAGAATTGGAAAGAGATGGACCCAGGTCTGGCAAATAGGATGGGTGAGGCAGACATTGAAAGCCAAGTTGTGTATTGTCTGTTTGGTTTCGTGAGCAGATGCATTATCTTACAAAAGCAACATACCTCTGCTCAGTTTTCCACAGAATTTTCCTTCATTACCTCCTTCAGTTTCTTCAGCATTGTTGAATAAACTGGTTGCTATAACAGTTTCATCTTTTTTCAGGTACTTGGTAAGGATTACATCATCACAATGACAAGAACCTTCTCTGCTGACTTTTGGGTTCGTAACTTCTTTGGCCATGGAGAACCTTGTGTCTCCGCTCCATTCATTGTTGTTTGGTTTCTGGGTCATAGTGATCAAGCCATATTTCATCAACAGTCACAATCCAAAAAATTTGCACTTGATTTCTCAAAATGACACAAAATCCCTCAAAATCCAAAATCCCTAACACACTCTTTTGGTCAGCATTCAAACATTTGGATATGCACGTAGCTGAGAGTTTCTACATGTCCAGATGTTGGTGGATAATGACCCCAACTCATTCTCTGGATATCCCCCCCCCCAGTCTTTGCAATGTTTTTGGCTGGTATTGTCTATCATCAAGGAACCTGCATGCACTGCATTCAGTTGTTTTCAGGTGTGATCCCTGTGGAAGGTCTTCCTGACCTGGAGGCATCTGTTGTCTCAGGATGTGATGCTGAATTTTAAACATGGCCATCCATCTGCCAACTGTTGGATATGCTGGTGTTCACAGTCCCTGAAATCTACAAAGTTAAGTGAATCTCAGGCAGACTTTTCTTGCAGCATGAAAAACTTCAATGCCTGCACCTCTGTATCTTTGAATTTCTTCGAAACCTCTAACATGTCTTCTTATATATCCTAAAAAAAAAAAAAGAAATTATAATTTGATGAAACATGGGGTTAAAGGGTTTTAAGATATTCTTTCATGTGGTTATATCAGTTGCTTTAATATCATTTTTGTTCTAGGTGTTTATTAGAACTTTTCAGTCCCCACCCCCTCGTATAAGTAAAATTTCTATCAGATTCAG